>NC_037332.1:24375000-25000000 GCF_002263795.3 Bos taurus | reverse complement strand
TAGCAACTTCCCACTAGCTAGCTCTTTTACACATAATAGTCTATATATGTCAGTGCTACTTTCTCAGTTCATCCCACCCTCTCCTTCCCTGACTGTGTCCATGAGTCTGTTCTCAAAATCCGCATCTCCATTCTTTCCCTGCAAACAGGTTCATCAGTACCATTTTTCTAGATTCCACATATATGCTTTAATATACGATATTTGTTTTTCTTATTCTGACAGTAAGTCTCTAAGTCTTACTCATTCTATTATTGTGACTTTTTTTTTCCTATTTGTTTCGTCATCTCAATCCCAAAGCTTCTGTTTATTTCAGACTTTGATTTTCTCCAGTGGACTCCCTGAAAGTTTCCTGCTTCTGGTCTTGGTTGTTCTGGTATTTCCTGCACATCGAAAGGTGTTCTTTTTAATATCTGAACATGCATCATCTTCTGCTTAAAACCCTCTAAGGATTTCTTATAGAGTCCAGTACAGGTTTCTTTGTGTGACATTGAGGGTCTCTCCCACAGGGGCTTTTCCAGCCCTGCCTGGTCAGTTCATGATCCCAGCCCCACTTATAGCCCTGGGGGATACTTTACAGAACTGTTGACAGCCCAGGTCTTGTTCTTCATCAGGCTGAAGCATGTGAAAGCTGAGGGCTTGGGCCACGTGGCTCTTGTCAAACTGCTTTCAATGAGATGCCTTTTAGGATGTTGCCCTGAATATGCTCTGAGCTTCTTCTGAGGGATGTTATATTATTTGCCACAAGTTTGATGTCCTGGAATTGCAGTGAAGTGTGAAAATTGTCTTTGAATGAGAAGCTAGAAAAGTTTTATTTCCTGTGAGGATCTGGTTGGTTTCTTCTTCCCTGGTAATGAGATTTTTGGTGCCTAGCTGAGTTTCTGTTTTCACTTTGCTTGAAAGTACACAGCAAAGTTTTAGACTGAATCATAACAATACATTAAGAAGTTATGGACCACTTATCTAAAATCCATTTCTTCTTTTTGGATCTAGAGCTTCTGTTTATATTAAAATCTTCTCATTGTAATTTTTATAATTTATGATTTTCTTTTAGGCTATATTTACCTCCTATAAACCATCTCAGGTTTTTGCTAAAAAGGCAGAGTGTAAACAATAAATTTAAAATGTAAATTTGGCTGCTAAGTTGCTTCAGTTGTGTCCGACTGTGCAACCCCATAGACGGCAGTCCATCAGGCTCCCCCGTCCCTGGGATTCTCCAGGCAAGAACACTGGAGTGGGTTGCCATTTCCTTCTCCAATGCATGAAAGTGAAAAGTGAAAGTGAAGTCGCTCAGTCGTGTCTGACTCTTAGCGACCCCATGAACTGCAGCCCACAAGGCTCCTCCGTCCATGGGATTTTCCAGGCAAGAGTACTGGAGTGGGGGGCCATTGCCTTCTCCATAAATTTGGCTAAGGAAGTATTATTTTGTCCAGCAGAGTTGAGAGTAACCTTGCAGGGAGGTGACATGAAAGTTTGTAAGTTTGGATGGTAAAGAAAGAGAATCTGGGCATTACTGGCTGTGTACCTTATGCTTCCAAAAAGTAGATTCTGTTTTAGCTCATAAAAATGAAAAGAATGATCCCATACCAGTGACAGGACTTCCCTGGTGGCTCAGATGGTAAAGCGTCTGTCTACAATCCGGGAGACCTGGGTTTGATCCCTGGGTTGGGAAGATCCCCTGGAGAAGGAAATGGCAATCCACTCCAGTACTATTGCCTGGAAAATCCCAAGGACAGAGGAGCATGGTAGGCTACAGTCCATGGGGTCGCAAAGAGTCAGACACGACTGAGCGACTTCACTTTCACTTTCACTATACTAGTGACACTGAAGGGAATACACATAAGAATAGAGATGGTTATAAAACACAGGAAATTCACCTGAGAATCCCAGTCTCCTCAAACAGAGTTGTCTGGCCTTCATTCTCTACAGTTCCGCCTAACCAGGGACCTGGTGGTGTGTAGGGGCCTGGTAGAGGCCCCTGCATAGTGCTGAAATTGCTGAAGCTGTGCATGGAAGCTGAACAGCAGTGGGAATTCACTGGATACTCTGGTGGAAGCATCCAGGTATACAGACAAAGCTCTCAGAAGGGGGCCTGAGCCCCAGAGGCTGCTGGAGTCCTCTGCTTGCATGCTGGAAGCTTCTGGATGGCAGGATCATGTCTTTTTCACATTAGAGTCCCAATGGCTATCACAGGACCTAAGGATTGATTAACACTTAAAACATATTTATCAAATGAATAAATGGACTGATGAATGAGTAAACGACTCTTCAGCCCGAGGGCCAGATATGGCAGTATATGTGCGTGTGTGTGCTTAGTTGTGCTCTACTCTTCGCAAGCTCATGGATTGTAGCCCGCAAAGCTTCTCTGTCCATGGAATTTTCTAAGCAAGAACACTGGATTGGGTTGCAATTTCCTGCTCTAGGGGATCTTCCCAACCCAGGGATCAAAATTGCATCTCTTGTGTCTTGCATTGGCAGGTGGATTCTTTACCACTGCACCATTTGTGAAGCCTGTGAGGGCATATTGTCACTGCAAATGCTTTTTTGGCCCTATGGAAGGGGCTTCTTGAACTATTTACTTGTGAACTGAGCTAGGTCTCCCCTGAAGAGACAGACAAGCCAAGCTGATGAGAGAGCAAGACTACAGTCAGGAGTTCAACTCCTCACTGAAATGACAACAAGGTGCATCAAATCCAAGGGTTCTGATATCCTCGGGGTAGCCAGCACCTGACCGTCCCACACCGTATGTCTGGCAACTAATAGACAGTAAATATTTGCTGAAATGATCAGAAATGGCAAAGTCAAGATAAGCTCAAGAGAGAAAATATTTATTGAGTGCTTACTGTGTTGCAACCACTGTTTTCCTGATTTATCAGTAAATTCTCTAAAGAACCCTAAATAGCTGGCTCTCTGCATAGGCATCTACTGAGCACAGGTTAGTAACTAAGACAAAGGACATTTATCTATTTGTCTGCTTTTTACTGAGAAGGTGGTGGGGCTGAGGTTCAGACCTACAAGCACTGTGGCATGCTGCATAGCAGCATGGAGCAGGAAAATCAGCAGCTAAAGGAAGCAAGAGTGGGACTGAATGAGTGAATGGATTGGGAGGAACGGCTCATATTTAGCACTTCAGGAATATATGCTTGGGCTTGTGGGGGCAGGAGATGTGGAAGGGGCTTTGTATGTATCCCCAGCAGGAATTAGGGAGGCCAATGCAGTTGATAAAAGGAGCCATCCCTGGCTGAACCCTTTTAGCAATGAAGAAATAAGTCCAAAATACTAGTAATATCTACTTGGGGCTGTCCATAGCATGTTGGAATAACGCATGTTGGAAGGCGAGAGGATAGGAAATTGGAGTCAGACACGATTGAGCAACTTCACTTTCACTGTTACTATGAATACATTTTACCAGGTGAGAAATAATCTGCCAGGACAGTGTGGTTGAAAAAGGATGCTGAGTATGAGTGTGAGTTAGAAGCAAAACTCTCTAAGATTTAATTTGTTGAGTGAGGGAAGAACTTAAGATGTCACTCAGCTTTTCATGTGGACAGTTAGAATAATGGCAGTGCCCCTTGTTGAGAGAGGGAATTCAGGAGGAGAAGAAGAAATGTCTGTTATCTGTCACAGCATAACAAAACACCTAGAAACTTTGAAATCTTAAAAACAACAGTCACGTGTGTGCTCATGACTGGCTTGGCTATGCTTCAGGTAGCACTGACTGAGGCAGGATGAAGAAGGCCAGAGAATTCAAGAACAGGCTCATTCACGAGGCTGGCAGGTAGTGCTGCTGCCATTTGGGAGCTCACAGTTATGGTCGCTGGCCAGGGGTCTCTGTCCTCCTCATGAGGGCCTTTCCACATAGCTTCTCAGATTTCCTTACAACATGGGGTCTATGTTTTGAAAAGGAATATCCCAAGAGGTGAAAATGCAAGCTGGAGATCTCTTAAGTTACACAGTATGCAATTGGCTAAAGGATGCCACTGAGCCAGCCCAGATGACTGGAAATAGATTCCCATTACTTGAGGAGTGGCGTGGCAAAGGACTGATAGCCATCTTTAATCTGCCATAACATTATTTGAAGAAAAAGATGAAAAATTCAGATTGAGAATGCTGAGTTGAGGTCCCCAAATGACATCAAAATGGAGACATCAAGAAATAGGCAATTCAACCTACAGGTCTGGCTCTGAGCAGAGCACTAACTTTGGAAGATGTTTGATGTAGACATGAAGAGTGCTTAAAATTATGAGTTACCCAAGGAGTGTGTGAAGACACTGAATGGTCGGAGGCAAGAATGCAGATTTTAGTACAGTAGAAATTTAGAGGCTAAGTGGAGAAAAGTTGTACATGATAAAGACTAGGATGGAAAACAGAGAAATAGGAAGAAAACAGAAGAGAATGCGGCCACAGAAATCCAGGAGACAGAGAAAGAGGTACAATTCAAAAATGTTAAATGCCATGAAGCAGTGAAATAATAAAAGAAACACGAAATTGTCCCCTGGGCTTGGCAATACAGAGAGGTCTTTGGTGAGCTTATGTGTGCGTGCGTGCATGGGTGCTCAGTCACTCAATCATGTCCAACTCTTTCTGACTCCATAGACTATAGGCTGTCAGGCTCCTCTGTCCCTGGGATTTCCCAGGCAAGAATACTGGAGTGGGTTGCCATTTCCTATTCCAGGGAATCTTCCCAACCCAGAGATTGAACCCATGTCTCCTGCTTTGACAGGCGATTTCTTTACCACTGTGCCACCTGGGAAGCCTGGTGAACCTATGAAGGCATTTCTAATAGAGAGGTGGGGACAGAGTCTAGAATTTTTGATTCAAAGATACAAATACTGATGAATGGAGCAAAAGATTTGTTACTTGGGCTTCAGTATCTTTACAATTTCCCTTTTTCTTTTCTCAGTGTCATTCAGATGCCTTTCGATTGATGAAATACAACGTCATCACTGCATCCAAATTTACTAGTAGCAAAAGTCCACTTCTGGTTCAAAGGCACAATGTCATCCCAGGAATTTTTTTGGTATGTGCTTTGAGATATATAACTCTTTGACTGTTGTGTATATTGCTTGCCAGACTTAGAGATAATTCACAGAGTGCACAGAGGCTATAAGAATGCAGAAATGGATCAGCTTGTATCACAACATTTTGTGGTACTTCCTTGACTGCAGATCTTAGCCTTATAATTACTCCTAGTGAAGTTAAAAGTTGGATATCATTTAACATTGAGGTGACCAAAGGGGGTAATGATAATCAATTCATAAAATTGTAAAAATTTATTAAAATAATGTGCATAAATTGCTTGTTTCAATTCCTGGCACATCATGGGCAGATAGTAAGTGTTAATTCCCTTCCAGCAATTTTTCAGTTCAACAAATGTTTATTGAAAGCTCTGTGCCAAGCACAGTACTGGGAACTGAGGATACACAAATTAAAAAAACCCACATTCCCTCCTGTCATGGAGCTTCTAGTACAGTGGGGAGAGCTGTAGCCTGAAAAGGGTGATATATGAGCTGGGCTCTAAAGATGGGATTCTGATACAGGTAAGAAAGAGGAGGAGAAAGAAATTCCAGAGAGGAGGAATATTATTAGAAAGGTGAAGGTTTGGGGTGCAAAACACCTAGAGATATGGTTTTTAGTCCTGTGTCTTGCATTATAACCGTGTTATTCTCACCTGGTAGAGGAGAGGACTGGCTCTCAATCCCAATCAGTGCTTTAGTGCATGAAAAAATAATGATTTCTAGGCCTTATGCTGGAATAATTAAATCAGAATTTCTGTGGGTGAGACTCAGCATCAGTATTCTCTTCACATCAACTTTATTATGATATATTTTACATACAATATAATGCACTCACTGTAAGGTGTACAGTCCCAGTGACTTGACAAATGTGGATATTCATGAAAGCACCTCTATAATCGAGAACGAAAGCACTGCTGTCACCCCAGAAGGTTTTCTCCGGCCCTCTAGCTGGAAGTCCTCCCACCTCCAGGCCATCACTGGCACTGCTGGGATTTACTGGCACTGTAGATTGGGTTTGCCTTTTCTAAAATTTCAACTTAGAGCATTCACCCAATAAGCACCCTCTTGGCTGGCTGTTTGGGATATCAGTGCTTTTTAAAGCCTTCCTTAGATGAGTTTCATGAGAAGCAACAATCTGGATGATCTCACAGGACCCTATAGCTAAAAAGGGTACCATGATTTCATCGGCTGTCTAGAGGTACTTTATAGAAGCTGAATTTTAGGAGTAACAAATATGATTGCTGTTGTAATAATTAGGATGATTATAACACTAATATTTATAGACAAACAACCTGTCACCTTAATATGAAAGTAAGCTAGTTGGTTGGAAGTGTTCAAATGACAGTTTAGTCAAGAGAAAGAGACTCAGACTCAGAGATGGGGCAGAGACTGCATCTGTACTTGTGTTTTGAGATATACACTAAATAGAGAAATTTATTTTCTCTAAATAAATTAGAGAAAATTTAGCTAGTGAATTTTCTAGCTAATAGGAGCTCATCCACTAATCTCACTACAGTAAGTTGAGTAACTTCCTCAAATTTCAACCAACATACACATAAAAAAATCTGTTTTCAGTTTTCAAAATACACATCCTTGTCACTGTGAACAATAAACAATGAGCTTATTCTGCGGTAGGGAAGTCATCCCACAGACCTGGCAGGTGATCAAATATCACCCAACTCCTGCAAGCCTATTTGATCCTATGAGTCTTGGCAGACTGCATGTTTGGTTTATAGTCTCTGCTTCCTGTAAATTTACTGGTGGCTTTAAAAGAAAAAAGAAAAGTACCAACACAGTGAAAATATATGTCCTCTTCCCCACTCCAGTACTCTTGCCTGGAAAGTCCCATAGACGGAGGAGCCTGGAAGGCTGCAGTCCATGGGGTCGCTGAGAGTCAGACACGACTGAGCGACTTCACTTTCACTTTTCGCTTCCATGCATTGGAGAAGGAAATGGCAACCCACTCCAGTGGGATTCTTGAGAATCCCAGAGACGGGGGAACCTGGTGGGCTGCCATCTATGGGGTGGCACAGAGTTGGACACGACTGAAGTGACTTAGCAGCAAGCTGCATTCATCTGTGAAATCCAAATCAAAGACTTATCAGCTGAGGTCCTTCCGGTTCCCTGTAAGAAAGTGTCAACCATTACTCACGATCACATAAAGCAAACAGGTTCCCACTCAATTCCTGGCTGTCAGAATTCTGGCTTTCAAACCAAGAGCAAAGCAAAGGCCTCAACCTGCTTAGCTGACCGTCCACTGGGTGACAGTATTGATCCATCTGAAATAAATGTGTTTTGTCTCAGGGCCAGCAAACTCTGGGAAAGATTGCAGCCAGATGGAGTTCTGAGGGTCATGGGGGAAGCTCTGTCTTTCCTCAGGAGCAAGGAAGAATGATTCTGTTTTCTTTATCTTTCAAAGGAAAATGTGAGGTAAATTGTTCTGATGTAACCACATTGGGCCTGGATTTCTTTGGGCAAAGCAGTACAGATAATGAATGTGATTGTCCGTAATTAATTAACCTGCGTTTCCCTGACAATATAAACAATGAAGGCAGAAAGCTTGTAAAGAGCACTGTGTAAACAGCTGAAAATTCATTTTAGCAGTTTACTTAAATGCACTGGGATGGAACAATTCTTTACGCATGTTGTTCATTCTAATACAAACATGTTAGAGTGGTGGATGTGCATTATCCAGGGCTCTGAAGAGGGACAAGATTGTCTTTGTAGACTGTTATTTCCAGATTGCCATGTCGTGGTTTTACATTATTCTATCTATTCTGGACATGATCCCTGTCTTCAAAATGAGAACTAGATCAAATCAGATCAGATCAGTCACTCAGTCGTGTCTGACTCTTTGCAACCCCATGAATCACAGCATGCCAGGCCTTCCTGTCCAACACAAACTCCCGGAGTTCACTGAGACTCAAGTCCATTGATTCAGTGATGCCATCCAGCCATCTCATCCTCTGTCGTCCCCTTCTCCTCCTGCCCCCAATCCCTCCCAGCATCAGAGTCTTTTCCAATGAGTCAACTCTTCGCATGAGGTGCCCAAAGTACTGGAGTTTCAGCTTTAGCATCATTCCTTCCAAAGAACACCCAGGACTGATCTCCTTTAGAATGGACTGGTTGGATCTCCTTGCAGTCCAAGGGACTCTCAAGAGTCTTCTCCAACACCACAGTTCAAAAGCATCAATTCTTCGGTGCTCAGCCTTCTTTACAGTCCAACCCTCACATCCATATATGACCACAGGAAAAACCAGGAGAACTAGATAGGCAACAACAAACACTGTACTAAGATTCGGTGTGATCAGTGGAAATGATGGTAGTGTGTTATGATAATGCGGTAGAGTAGAGGGAATGGTGGCAGGTCACATCGTCATTTTAAAAGGACAACACAGGAAGTGAGTTGAGTGCCAGCTTCAGGAGTCTTTAAAAGAGTTGGTCTGAAGGAACAAGGCAGAGGAGTAGGTGGATGTGGAGTACATCTCTCTTCATAGATACATCAGGAATTCATCTTCAGACACAGAACTACATGCAGAACACCAGCTGAGAGAGGACAGGAGTACCTGAGCAGTGGAAAAAAATATACAGAATCACACAAAACTCAGTAGGACGAAGGAACTAGGGGGAAACACAGGAGTGTTAGTAGGACTGGACCTGCCCTTGGCGGGTGGGGGAACTGAAGCAGGGGTCTGATCCCCACATCAGGGCAATTGTCTGAGTCAGAGGAGAAGCATTTAAGGCTGAGAATGAAACAGCTGATCTGTGGCAGCCTAAATGGAATGAGAATCAGACAGTCCTTACTACAGCCATACATACCCCTGACAGGGACACAGGTCCCTTGGAAGGCCCAGCGGCTGGGAGCTGGACTTTAGGGATTGTGGCACAATCCCAGGGTGAGGGCCGCTGTTGACTGCAGAGAGACAGATTGAGGGAATGTGAGGGAGGAGACTAGTGGGAAATGCCTGTGGAGGAAAGCCAGGCAGCCATGGAAGCAAGGTGATTCTGCTGAGTCATGTGTAGGGGATAGAGCCATCACCATAGCCTCTCTCCTCACACACTAGCATCAGCAGCTGAAAAATAGAGTGAAGTGAAGTGAAGTCGCTCAGTCGTGTCAACTCTTTGAGACCCCATGGACTTAGCCTACAGGCTCTTCTGTCCATGGAATTTTCCAGGCAAGAATACTGGAGTGGGTTGCCATTTTCTTCTCCAGGGGATCTTCCCAACCCAGGAATTGAACCCAGGTCTCCTGCATTGTAGGCAGACGCTTTTACCATCTGAGCCACCAGGGAACAATAGAGAGGCTAGCCCATCAAACTCCTGATGCATTGAACTACAGAGCAGGACTCCACCCAGGGTGCCCCTTTAAGTACCCAAGGCACTGAACAACAGAGAAGGACCCCAGGCAAGGGAGGCCTCTAAGTGCCTGAATGGGTAGGGCTATGGAGGAAAACTGGCCCAAGAGGCCTTCTGATCGTCAGCTATAAGAGGCTTGAAAAAATAGTCTGAAAAGGCCATAACTCCTGTGACAGAGGCAGTCCATGTCCCTGCACACTTGGTGCCGCCCAGGGTCCCCGCAAGCCAAGCAGCTGTGCTACCTTCACGCTCAACTCTCACTGGGGCAGAGCTGCCACAGGCAAAAAAAGTTTTGCATCTATGCATGCAGGGTTGCTTCAGTTGTATCTGACTCTTTGTGACCCTGTAGACTGTGGCCTGCCAGGCTTCTCTGTCAGGGTTCTCCAGGCAAAAATACTGGAGCATATTGGCCAATACTGCTTGCCATACCCTTCTAAAGCACTGAATTTCCTGCTGCCCTAGCTGCCAACTCCCCTGAGTACCTGGTGCTGCCAGAACCCCTGTGACCCAAGCAGCTGCACCATCTCCACACCTGGCCCTGATGGGGGCCAACCCAAGTACTCCAGGGCAGCCTCAAGAGCAAACCCCAGTGGACAATCCACATGTAGAGGTGGAAATAAAACCACAATTGAAACCTAGGGGCAGTGTGGCTGAGGAAGAAGACCCCAAACCTTCCCACCAGCTATACAAGCTGCAGATTAAATCCACATGATCAACTAGGCAGACTCTGTGTCTATGGAATATATAAAAGGTCATTGAGAACTCCCGCAAAAGAAAACGCACTAGTTCTGATGGCTGTGGACATTGGAGGCAAGAACACACAGCCGTAGGACCAGTTTAGAATCTGAGCTGCCCCCACAGCAGGTCCAGAGACCAGCACAGTGTTGGAGGGCATCCTAGGGTGGTGAGGTGGACTGTGACTCCCAGCAAGGCTGGACTCTGACAGCAGTGACTCAAGAAAAACATTTATTATTCTTATGGTTTGACTTGTTCTGGGGTCACAAAGAGTTGGAGAGAACTGAGCAACTAAGCACAGTAGATTCTTTTGACTTTTCTTTCCCCCCCCCCCTCTATTGTAGTTGTCAATTTTATTGGCACTATGAAATCTAATTAAGCTTTTGAGCTTTTTGTTTTCTCTCCTCTGTCACATTTTTTATTGTTGTTATAAACCTCTGGCTCTATGTTGGGCTTTTGCAGTTCTGTGGAGTTTTCCTTTTTTTCTATCTTTTTTTAATTTTAATTTTTTAAACATAGTATTATTTTATACATTTATCCCTTTGTTTGTTTTTCCTACTGTTCTTTTTCCCTTCCAGTTAATCTTTAATGTATATAAATCTTCTTCTTCTAACTCTATTTAACTTCACATATCTATTCTTTCTTTCTTTTCTTTTTTTCCTTTCCTCTCAACATATGTGTTAGTTTTGTTTTCATTGCTTTACTCCCCACTTGGCACCTTGCTTTAGTTTTGTTTTCCAGTTTGTGCTTTAGTTAGTTTTGTTCTTAACTGGTAAATATAATTTTTTATTTCCTTTGTTCACCAGGTCAATCTATTGTACTTTATTTTTGTTGGACAGTTTTGACTTTGCTCAGGGATGTATATGTTATGTGTATATTCCATTACTTTAATTATTATTTGCCTGGTTTTGTAACTGCCATTTGTCTGGGGTTCACCTTTGGTTTCTCATTTTTGGGTATTTGTTTTAATCTCACTTAATGCCATAACAAAGCACTTGCGGAATCTTCGTTCCTGCCCAGGGATCAAGCCCTGACCTTTGTAGTGGAAGCACTGATTCCAAGACCCTAGACTACCAGAGAACTAACCCTAGGGAGTATCAAATAGTAAGAACTCACACAAAGGAAACCACTTGAATACAAGACCCGGCATCACCCAACCACCAGTAGCACCCTGTGCAGGATGCCTCATCTAAACAACAAACAAAACAAAAATACAAACCCAGTCAACAGCAGACAGGAATACCACCTCACTCAGCCTTGCCCATCAGAGGAAAAACAAACAAATAGACAAAACAAAACAACAACAACAACAAAACTCAGCACAAATTTCACCCTATACAAAGTGTACACAAACCACTGGACCAACATTAGGAGGGCAGAAACCAAAAGGAAGAAAGAATTCAACCTTGAAGCCTGGGAAAAGGAGACCTCAAACACAATAAGTTAAAGAAAAAAATAATGAAAAGGCAGAGAAATACTACACAAATGAAGGAACAAACTAGAAACACAGAAGTCCAAATAAATGAAGAGGAAATAGGCAAACTCCCTGAAAAAGAATTCAGAATAATGATAGCAAAGATGATAAAAAAAACCTTGAAAACAAAATGGAGAAAATGTAAGAATCAATTAACAAAGACCTAGAAGAATTAAAGACTAAACATACAGAGACAAACAACACAGTTACTGAAATTAAAATACTCTAGAAGGAATCAATAGCAGAATATCTGAAGCAGAAGAACAAATCAGTGAGCTGGAAGATAAAATGGTGGAAATAACTTCTGAAGGGCAGAATAAAGTTAAAAGAATGAAAAGACCTGAGGACAATCTCAGAGACCTCTGGGACAATATCAAACACACCAACATTCAAATTATAAGGGTTCCAGAAGAAGAAGAGAAGAAAGAAAGGGTATGAGAAAATTTTTGAAGAGATTATAGTTGGAAATTTCCCTAATGGAAAAGGAAATAGTCAATCAAGTCACAAGAGGCACAAAGAGTCCCATACAGGATAAACCCGAGGAGAAACACGCCAATACACATACTAATCAAACTAACAAAGACTAAACACAGATCAGATCAGATCAGTCGCTCAGTCGTGTCCGACTCTTTGCGACCCCATGAGTCGCAGCACGCCAGGCCTCCCTGTCCATCACCAAAGAATATTAAAAGCAGCAAGGGAGAAGCAACAAGTAACATACAAGGGAAACTCCATATGTTTAACAGCTGATCTTTCAGCAGAAACTCTGCCCGTCAGAAGGGAATGGCAGGATATATTTAAAGTACTAAAAGGGGAAAATCTACAACCAAGATTACTGTATCCAGCAAAGATCTCATTCAAAACTGATGGAGAAATAAAAAGCTTTTCAGACAAGCAAAAGTTAAGAGAATTCAGTACCACCAAACCAACTTTACAACAAATGTTAAAGGGACTTATATAGTCAAGAAATATAAAAGAAGAAAAAAGATCTACAAAATCAACACCAAACAATTAAGAAAATGGCAATAGGAACATATATATCAATAATTACTTTAAATGTTAATGGACTAAATGCTCCAACTAAAAGACACAGACTGGTTGAATGGATACAAAAACAAGACCCACATATATGCTGTCTACAAGAAACCCACTTCGGGGAGGGAGGTGGGAGGGGGGTTCAGGATGGGGAACACATGTACACCCATGGTAGATTCATGTCAATATTCATGTCAATACAATACAATACAATATTGTAAAGTAATTAGCCTCCAATTAAAATAAATAAATTTATATTAAAAAAAAAAAAGAAACCCACTTCAGACCTAAAGACACATATAGACTAAAAGTGAGAGGATGGAAAAATATATTCTATGCAAATGGGAAGCAAAAGAAAGCTGGAGTGGCAATCCTCATATCAGACAAAATAGATCTTAAAATAAAGAAGATTATAAGAGATAAGGAAGGACGCTACATAATAATCAAGGGATCAATCCAAGAGGAAGACATAACAAGTGTAAATATCTATGCACCCAACAAGGGAGCACCTCAATACATAAGACAAACACTAACAGACATAAAAGGGGAAATTGACAGTAACATAATAACAGTATGAGACTTTAACACCCCACTCACACCAATGGACAGGTTATCAAAACAGAAAATTAATAAGGAAACACAAGTCTTAAATGATACATTAGATGAGATGGATCTCACTGATATCTTCTGGACATTCCATCCAAATGCAAAGGAATACACCTTCTTCTCAAGTGCACATGGAACATTCTCCAGGATAGACCACATCTTGGGTCACAAATCAAACCTCAGTAAATTTAAGAAAATTGAAATCATATCAAGCATCTTCTCTGACCACAAGGATAGAGACTAGATAGCAATTACAAGAAAAAAAAACTGTAAGAAACACAAACACATGGAGATTAAATAATATGTTTCTAAATAATGAACAGGTTACTGAAGAAATCAAAAGGAAAATAAAAAATTCCTGGAAACAAATGACAATGAAAACACAACAACTCAAAACCTATGGGATGTAGCAAAAGCAGTTCTAAGAGGGAAGTTTATAGTAATACAATCCTACCTCAAGAAACAAGAAAAACATCCAATAGACAACCTAACTTTACACCTGAAACAACTGGGAAAAGAAGAACAAAAAGCCCCCAAAATTAGTAGAAGGAAATAAATCATAAAGATCTGAGCAGAAATAAATGAAAAAGAAATAAAAGAAACAATAGTAAAGATTAATAAAACTTAAGCTGGTTCTTTGAGACGATAAACAAAATTGACAAATCTTTACCCAGACTCATCAAGAGAAAAGAGAGCAGAATCCAATCAACAAAATTAAAACTGAAAACGGAGAGGTTACAACAGACAATGCAGAAATACAAAGGATTATAAGAGACTATTATGAGTAATAAATATGGCAATAAAATGGATAACCTGGAAGAAATGGTCAGATTCTTAAAAAAATTCAATCTTCCAAGACTGAACCAGGAAGAAATAGAAATTATGAACAACCCAATTACAAGCACAGAAATCGAAACTGTGATTAAAAATCTCCCAAAACACAAAAGTCCAGGACCAGATGGCTTCACAGGAGAAGTCTATCAGACATTTAGAGAAGAGCTAATGCCTATCCTTGTAAAACTTTTTTTTTTTAATTGCAGAGGAAGGAACACTTCCAAACTCATTCTACGAGGCCATCATTACTCTGATATCAAAACCAAAGACAAACCAAAAAAGGAAAACTACAGGCCAATATCATTGATCACCATAGATGCAAAAATCCTCAACCAAAGTTTAGCAAACAGATTTCAGCAACACATCATAAAGCTCATACACCATGATCAAGTTGGATGTATTCCAGGAATGTAAGAATTCTTCAACATACACAAATCAATCAATGTGATACATCATATTAACAAATTGAAAGATAAAAACCACATGATAATCTCAATAGATGCAGAAAAAGCCTTTGACAAAATTCAGCACCCATTTATGATTAAAACTCTTCAAAAAAATGGGCACAGAGGGATACTACCTCAACATAGTAAAGGCCATATATGATAAGCCTATAGAAAACATAATTGTCAGTGGTGAAAAACTGAAAGCATTTCCCCTAAGATCAGGAACAAGGGTGTCCACTCTCACCACTATTATTCAACATAGTTCTGGAAGTCCTAGCTATGGCAATCAGAGAAGAAAAAGAAATAAAAAGAATATAGATCAGAAAAGAAGTAAAGCTCTCACTGTTTGCAGATGACATGATAACTGTACATAGAAAATCCTAAAGATAGTATCAGAAAATTAGTAGAGCTAATCAGTGAATTTAGCAAAGTTGCAGGATACAAAATCAATACATAGAAATCACTTGCATTTCTATATAATAACAATGAAAAATCAGAAAGAGAAATTAAGGAATCAATCCCATTCACATTTCAACAAAAAGAATTAAATATCTAGGAATAAACTTACCTAAGGAGACAAAAGAACTGTATACAGAAAATTATAAGACACTAATGAAAGATATCAAAGATGACATAAACAGATGGAGAGATATTCCATGTTCCTGGGTAGGAAGAATCAATATTGTGAAAATGACCATACCACCAAATGCAATCTACAGATTCAATGCGATCCCTATCAAATTACCAATGGCATTTTTCACAGAACTAGCACAAAAAATTTCACAACTCATATGGAAACAGAAGACCCCACATAGGCAAAGCAGTCTTAAGAAAGAAGAATGGAGCTGGAGGAATCAAATTTCCTGACTTCAGATTATACTACAAAGCTACAGTCATCAAGACAGTATGGTACTAGCACAAAAACAGAAACATAGACCAATGGAACAAGATAGAAAGCCCAGAAATAAACCCATGCACCTATGGGTACCTTACTTTTGACAAAGGAGGCAAGAATATACAATGGGGCAAAGACAGCCTCTTCAATAAATGGTGCTGGGAAAACTGGACAGCTACATGTAAAAGAATGAAATTAGACCACTGCCTAACACCATACACAAAGATAAACTAAAAAAAGATTAAAGACCTAAATGTAAGACCAGAAACTATAAAACTCTTAGAGGCAAACACAGGCAGAACATTTGATGATGTAAATCAAAGCAAGATCCTCTATGACCCACCTCCTAGACTAATGGAAATAAAAACAAAAGTAAACAAGTGGGACCTGATTAAACTTATAAGCTTTTGCACAGCAAAGTACACTATAAACAAGGTGAAAATACAACCCTCAGAATGGGAGAAAATAATAGCAAATGAAAAAACTGACAAAAGGATTAATTTCCAAAATATGCAAGCAACTCATACAAATCAATACCAGAAAAACAAACAACTCAATAAAAAAAGTGGGGAAAAGACCTAAACAGACATTTCTCCAAAGACATACAGATGGTAACAAACACATGAAAAGATGCTCAACATCGCTCATTATTACAGAAATGCAAATAAAAACTGCAATGAGATATCACCTCACATCAGTCAGAATGGCCATCATCAAAAAGTCTACAGACAATAAATTCTGGAGAGGGTGTGGAGAAAAGGGAATGCTCTTGTACTGTTGGTGGGAATGTAAATTGATACAACCACTATGGAAGACAGTATGGAGGTTCCTTAAAAAACTAGGAATAAAACCACCATGTGACCTAGCAATCCCACTCCTAGGCATATACCCTGAGGAAACCAAAATTGAAAAAGACATATGTATCCCATTGTATATTGCAGCACGATTTACACTAGCTAGACTATGAAAGCAACCTAGATGTCCATCGACAGATGAATGGATAAAGAAGTTGTGGTATATATACACAATGGAATATTACTCAGCCATAAAAAAAGAACACATTTGGGTTAGTTCTAATGAGGTGGATGAACCTAAAAGCTATTATACAGAGTGAAGTAAGTCAGAAAGAGAAAGATAAATATCATATTCTAACACATATATACAAAATCTAGAAAAATGGTACTGAAGAATTTATTTACAGAGCAGCAATGGAGAAACATCCATAGAGAATAGACTTATGGACATGGGGAGAGGGGAGGAGAAGGTGAGATGTATGAAAAGAGTAACATGGAAACTTACATTACCATATGTAAAATAGATAGTGAATGGGAATTTGATGTATGGCTCAGGAAACTCAAATAGGGGCTCTGTGTCAACTTGGAGGGTGGGATGCAGGGGGAGGTGGGAGGGAGGTTCAGGAGGGAAGGGATATGTGTGTCCTGTGGTCATGTATGGATGTGAGAGTTGGACTGTGAAGAAGGCTGAGCGCCGAAGAATTGATGCTTTTGAACTGTGGTGTTGGAGAAGACTCTTGAGAGTCCCTTGGACTGCAAGGAGATCCAACCAGTCCATTCTGAAGGAGATCAGCCCTGGGATTTCTTTGGAAGGAATGATGCTAAAGCTGAAACTCCAGTACTTTGACCACCACATGCGAAGAGTTGACTCATTGGAAAAGACTCTGATGCTGGGAGGGATTGGGGGCAAGAGGAGAAGGGGCCGACAGAGGATGAGATTGCTGGATGGCATCACTGACTCAATGGACGTCAGTCTCAGTGAACTCCGGGAGTTGATGATGGACAGGGAGGCCTGGCGTGCTGCAATTCATGGGGTTGCAAAGAGTCGGACACGACTGAGCGACTGATCTGATCTGATGGCTGATTTATGTTGAGGTTTGACAGAAAACAACAGAATTCTGTAAAGCCATTATCTTTCAATAAAAAAAATTTTTTTAATGTCAAATACAATTTACTTACTACTTCTTGCCAATTTATAATCTTTAAGAAAGTTAATTCTGATTTAGTTTTATATTATTGTAAATCTATATTACCTAGTAATACTTTAATGGGCCTATTCTTCTAGTAACTAGATTCAGTTCAGTTCAGTTCAGTCGCTCAGTCGTGTCCAACTCTTTGTGACCCCATGAATCGCAGCACACCAGGCCTCCCTGTCCATCACCAACTCCCGGAGCTTATCCAAACTCATGTCCATTGAGTCGGTGATGCCATCCAGCCATCTCATCCTCTGTCATCCCCTTCTCCTCCTGCCCCCAATCCATCCCAGCATCAGGGTCTTTTCCAATGAGTCAACTCTTCACATGAGGTGGCCAAAGTACTGGAGTTTCAGCTTCAGCATCCTTCCAGTGAGCACCCAGGACTGATCATAGATTAAAAATGTCTGAAGTAGAGCATGTATAGATATACTAATACTATATGGGCAGGCTTCCCAGGTGACTCAGTGGCAAAGAACTTTCCTGCCAATGCATGAGTGGTTAAAGAGGAAGACTAAATTAAAAAAAAAAAAAAAGAGTTGGTTAGTAAATGTTTGTTCTCCATTCTCACTCCCCAAAATGGGAAGGTTCATGATCCAAAAATATTGAGACTCTTCATTATATAGTAAACAATAGAGTAATGTTAATGTAGGATTCTGTTCCAAATTCTTTTTTGTCAGGTTGAATGACTAAAATAGAAATTATACCACAAAACGTTTTTCAGATTTTTTAAACTTTGCATTATTCAATACTATTTGGTCCCATTTGTTTGTACTAAGTCAACACATTTATGTTTTATCACACAATCACAGAAAACTAACCAAACTGATCACATGGACCACAGGCTTGTCTAATTCAATGAAACTATGAGCCATACCAGGTAGGGCCGCCCAAGACAGACAGGTCACAGAGGAGAGTTCTGAAAAAATGTGGTCCACTGGAGAAGGGAATGGTAATCCACTTCAGTATTCTTGCCTTGAGAACCCCATGAACAGTATGAAAAGGCAAAATGGTATGACACTGGAAGATGAACTCCCCAGGTCAGTAGGTGCTCAATATGCTACTGGAGAAGAGTGGAGAAATAACTCCAGAAAGAATGAAGAGACAGAACCAAAGCAAAAAGAACACCTAGTTGTGGAGGTGACTGGTAATGGAAGTAAAATCCGATGCTGTAAAGAGCAATATTGCATGGGAACCTGGAATGTCAGGTCCGTGAATCAAGGCAAATTGGAAGTGGTCAAACAGGAGATGGCAAGAGTGAACATTGACATTTTAAGAATCAGTGAACTAAAATGGACTGGAATGGATGAATTCAACCCAGATGACCATTTTATCTACTCCTGTGGGCAAGAATCCCTTAGAAGAAATGAAGTAGCCATCATAGTCAACAAAAGAATCCGAAATGCAGTATTTGGATGCAATCTCAAAAATGACAGAATGATCTCTGTTCATTTCTAAGGCAAACCATTCAATACCACAATAATCCAAGTCTGTGCCCCAACTAGTAATGCTGAATTAGCTGAAGTTGAATGGTTCTATGAAGACCTACAAGACCTTCTAGAACTAACACCCAAAAAAGATGTCCTTTTCATCACAGGGGACTGGAATGCAAAAGTCGGAAGTCGAGAAATACCTGGAGTAACAGGCAAATTTGGCCTTGGAGTACAAAATGAAGCAGTTCAAAGACTAACAGAGATCTGCCAAGAGAACGCACTGGTCATAGCAAACACCCTCTTACAACAACACAAGACTCTACACAGGGACATCACCAGATGGTCAATACTAAAATCAGATTGATTATATTCTTTGCAGCTATGGAGAATCTCTGTAAAATCAGCAAAAACAAGACCAGGAACTGACTGTAGCTCGGATTGTGAACTCCTTATTGCCAAATTCAGGCTTAAACTAAAGAAATTAGGGAAAACCACTAGACCGTTCAGGTATGACCTAAATCAAATCCCTTATACAGTGAAAGTGACAGTGAAGTCACTCAGTCGTGTCCGATGCTTTGTGACCCATGGACTGTACCCTACCAGGCTCCTCCATCCACGGGATTTTCCTGGGAACAGTACTGGAGTGGGTTGCCATTTCCTTCTCCAGGGGATCTTCCCAACCCAGGGATTGAACCTAGGTCTCCCACAAAGTAGGCAGATGCTTTGTCATCTAAGCCGCCAGGGACTGTGGAAGTGACAAATAGATTCAAGGTATTAGATCTGATAGACATAGTGCCTAAAGAACTACGGACGGAGGCTCGTGACATTGTACAGGAGTCAGGAATCAAGACCATCCCCAAGAAAAAGAAATGCAAAAAGGCAAAACGGTTGTCTGAAAAGACCTCACAAATAGCTGTGAAAAGTAGAGAAGTGAAAGGGAAAAGAGAAAAGGACAGATATTCCCATTTGAATGCAGAGTTCCAAAGAACAGCAAGGAGAGATAAGAAAGCCCTCCTCAATGATCAGTGCCAAGAAATAGAGGAAAACAATAGAATGGGAAATACTGGAGATCTCTTCAAGATCCTAATAGATGTTTTTCTGAAACTCTTTTGCTTTTTCGATGATCCAACAGATGTTGGCAATTTGATCTCTGGTTCCTCTGCCTTTTCCAAATCCAGCTTGAACATTTGGAAGTTCATGGTTCACATAGTGTTGAAGCCTGGATTGGAGAATTTTGAGCATTACTTTACTAGCGTGTGAGATTAGCGCAATTGTGCAATAGTTTGAGCATTCTTTGGCATTGCCTTTCTTAGGGATTGGAATGAATGCTGACCTTTTCCAGTCCTGTGGCCACTGCTGAGTTTTCCAAATTTGCTGGCATACTGAGTGCAGCACTTTCACAGCATCATCTTTTAGGATTTGAAATAGCTCAACTGGAATTCCATCACCTCCACTAGCTTGGTTTGTAGTAATGCTTCCTAAGGCCCACTTGACTTCACATTCCAGGATGCCTGGCTCTAAGTGAGTGATCACACCATCGTGATTATCTGGGTCATAAAGATATTTTTTGTACAGTTCTGTGTATTCTTGCCACCTCTTCTTAATATCTTCTGGTTCTGTTAAGTGCATACAATTTCTGTCCTTTATTGAGCCCATCTTTGCATGAGATGTTCCCTTGGTATCTCTAATTTTCTTGAAGAGATCTCTAATCTTTCCCATTCTAATGTTTTCCTCTATTTCTTGGCACAGATCACTGAGGAAGGCTTTCTTATCTCTCCTTGCTGTTCTTTGGAACTCTGCATTCAAATGGGAGTATCTGTCCTTTTCTCCTTTGCTTTTGGCTTCTGTTCTTTTCACAGTTATTTGGAAGGCCTCCTCAGACAGCCATTTTGCTTTTTTGCATTTCTTTTTCTTGGGGATGGTCTTGCTCCCTGTCTCCTGTACAATGTCACAAACCTCCATCCATAGTTCATCAGGCACTCTGTCTATGAGATCTAGTCCCTTAAATCTATTTCTCACTTCCACTGTATATTTGTAAGGGATTTGATTTAGGTCACGTTTGAATGGTCTAGTGGTTTTCCCTACTTTCTTCAACTTAAGTCTGAATTTGGCAATAAGGAGTTCATGATCTGAGCCACAGTCAACTCCTGGTCTTGTTTTTGCTGACTGTATAGAGCTTCTCCATCTGTGGCTGCAAAAAATATAATCAGTCTAATTTCGGTATTGACCATCTGATGATGTCCACGTGTAGAGTCTTCTCTTGTGTTGTTGTAACAGGGTGTTTGTAAGACCAGTGCATTTTCTTGGCAGAACTCTATTAGCCTTTGCCCTGCTTCATCCTGTACTCCAAGGCCAATTTTGCCTGTTACTCCAGGGGTTTCTTGACTTCCTACTTTGGCATTCCAGTCCCCTGTGATGAAAAGGACATCTTTTTTGGGTGTTAGTTCTAGAAGGTCTAGTAGGTCTTCATAGAGCCGTTCAATTTCAGTTTCTTCAGCATTCCTGGTTGGGGCATAGACTTGGATTATTGTGATATTGAATGGTTTGCCTTGGAAACGAACAGAGATCATTCTGTCATTTTTGAGATTGCATCCAAGTGCTGCATTTCGGACTCTTTTGTTGACCATGATGGCTACTCCATTTCTTCTGAGAGATTCCTGCCCATAGTAGTAGATAAAATGGTCATCTGAGTTAAATTCACCCATTCCAGCCCATTTTAATTCACTGATTCCTAAGATGTTGATGTTCACTCTTGCCATCTCCTGTTTGACCACTTCCAATTTGCCTTGATTCATGGACCTAACATTCCAGGTTCCTGTGCAATATTGCTCTTTACAGCATCAGAGCTTACTTCCATCACTAGTCACATCCACAACTGGGTGTTGTTTTTGCTTTGAATGTGTCTCTTCATTCTTTCTGGAGTTATTTCTCCACTGATCTCCAGTAGCATGTTGGACACCTACCAACCTGGGGAGTTCATCTTTTATTGTCCTATCTTTTTGCCTTTTCATACTGTTCATGGGGTTATCAAGGCAAGAATATTGAAGTTGCATGCCATTCCCTTCTTCAGTGGACCACATTTTGTCAGATATCTCCACCATGACTGGCCCATCTTGGGTGGCCTTACATGGCATGGCTCATAGTTTCATTGAGTTAGACAAGGCTGTGGTCCATGTGATTAGATTGTTTAGTTTTCTGTGATTGTGGTTTTCAGTCTGTCTGCCCTCTGATGGAGAAGGATAAGAGGCTTATGGAAGCTTCCTGATGGGAGAGACTGACTGAGGGGGAAACTGGGTCTTGTTCTGATAGGCGGGGCCATGCTCAGTAAATCGTTAATACAGTTTTCTGTTGATGGGTGGAACTGTGTTCCTTCTCTGCTATTTACCTGGGGCCAGACTATGGTGGAGGTAATGAAGATAATGGTGACATCCCTCAAAAGATCCCATGCATGTACTGCTACACTCAGTGCCCCCAACCCTGCATCAGGCCACCAGTGACCCATGCCTCTGCTGGAGACTCCAGGACACCCACAGGCAAGTCCAGGGCAGTCTCATGTGGGGTCATTGCTCCTTTCTTCTGGATCCTGGTGCACAAAGTTCTGTTGTGCCCTTCGAGAGTCTATTTCCCAGTCCTGTGTAAGTTCTTGCGTCTCTATGGTGGGGTTAATGGCCACCTCCTCCAAGAGGGCTTATGCCATACCCAAGACTGCCGCACCCAGAGCCTCTGTCACTGTGGCATACCACCGCCAACCGGTACCTTCATAGGGGATGCTCAAACACAGTTCTCTCTCAGTCTCTGTGGGGTCCCTGCATCCGTGCACACAAGGTTTGTTTGAGCCCTCTGAGCATCTCTGGTGGGAATGGGGTTTGATTCTAAACATTCGCCCCTCCTACCGTCTTGCTGGGGCTTCTCCTTTGCCCTTAGTTGTGGTATATCTCCTCACAGCCGCTCCTGTGCCTACCGTCTATCTGGGGTTTCTCTGACCTTGGACATGGGGTATCTCCACACAGCCAGTCCAGCAAAGTGCAGCCACTGCTTCTGACCTTGGACATGGGTTATCTCCTCTCCACTGCTCGCTGCTCCAGTGCTGCTCAGGTGGCGCTAATATTAGGGTCTTACAAATATTTCCCCGTATCACTAAGTATTGTTTCTACATTCTTTTACAACAACATCATTTATGTTAGTTGAATAATATTCCAATATACGGCTGTACCATGACTTATTACTTAATATATCTTTTACTGATGGCTTTTCATTTTCACGCATTGGAGAAGGAAATGGCAACCCACTCCAGTGTTCTTGCCTGGAGAGTCCCAGGGACGGGGAAGCCAGGTGGGCTGCCATCTATGGGGTCGCACAGAGTCAGACACGACTGAAGCGACTTAGCAGCAGCAGCATTAAATTATTTAAAGAAGTACATTAGAAAAATTAAAGCTGTCTGATAATGTTGGAATGCACAGCCTTGCAAAGCAGTGAGCTTTCCTTTTGAGAGGCTAGAATGTAATTTTTAGGGGTTATCTCAGAAGCAATTCCTGCTCTAAGAAGGTACCTTCTTTCTTTTCTTTGACCGCATTTCTTGTGGCAGTTATTTTTCTTCCTAGTATTTGCCTTCTTTCCCTGTGCTTCAGGCTCGTCTCAACCTTATCATCCTGACCATCTCCTTCTCCCTCCTTAGTGCCAGATTCAGAAAGCACTCCTTTTGCATTCCTGTCTCTACTAAAGAGCTTTTCAGTCAAATGCTCTACCTCTGAGCCATATCCCCACTACCATAGGGCTTCTCTCTTTCCTGGCCAATCTAATCAGACATTCTCTAGGCCCAATAACCTCTTTTTTTTTTTTGCCACACCACGCAGCTTGTGGGATCTTAGTTCCCTGACCAGAGACAGAACCGATCAGTAAAAGCACTGTGACCTAACCATTGGACCACCAGGGAATTTCCAACTTCTTCCATTGAATAGTTGAGTAGCCTGGCGTCACATCATAAGAATATCCTAGGCCTTCATTGTTCTTAAAAATGGAATACTTTTCAGGATGGGTACAGGAAAGAGCTGGCAAAAGAAGTTTAAATGTGTTCAAAACAAAAAACAAATTTTAAAGCGGATGCTCTTTATGTACAATGATGTTAGTATGTGTAAATAAAAGTGAAAATAATTCTCTTGTGTCATTAGTTATAAAGTTGATCAACACTGTATTAGCCTCTTGAGATCCTTAATTCTGACTTTAATCACTTTAGGGCAGGGATTCTACTCTTCTTATTTTTGATACATTCTTTAGAGTAGCTACACAATCAGTATTTGTACAGCCAATTTTTGGTGAAAGAGTAAATTTAATATTTTAGGATCCCAAATCACAATGGCATCTCTAAATTTTTTATAAAGCTAGCATGTAGCTTTCATTTCCTATTTGGAGTCTTCCTATTCCACCATCTTGGCCACCTTGAACACTTCCTATTTATAGAAGGCTGTTTAATCAATGTGAGTAAAACTAAGCCTGACGTTTAAGTTCAGACAAAGAAATCTGTTAGATATACTTCAGCAACCCTTATCATCAGTCAAAAGGAATAAGCCACATTGTCCTAGGAATGATATGTTTACAGAGAGTTGTAAACACAATTCTGAATTCCTCTGATAAAACTTGACTTCCAGAGCTTCAGACTCAAATAGCTGACTGACCCACTGCTGCTTTCTGAAGTGATGGTTTGCTCTTTTCTCAGCTTCTCCCAAGCTGGCTGTAACTTTGCACTTGCACTGAGACACGGTGTTCTTTGTTTAGGGTCAAACTGCCTAGGTTTGTGGGGGGAAAAAAAAAAGATCTTTAGATCAAAGTCTTTGTTGGATATCAAATTTCTTTAATGAGTCCTTTCCTTCCTAATACCTCATGGTTTTCTCTTTTGACTTTGGATTTGACTCCAATTTAGCACAAACAACTAATAACAACTTCCATTGAATAACATTTCTTTTAGTTTATAAAGCAGTCTTTGTATCTCATTTTGTTGACTTCTTGTAATGGTTCTGTGGGGTCAGACAGCCAAATGTGCTTTGGCTCTTTCTGACTGGACAAAATGAGTTTGAGTGGTGGAGTGGCTCACCTGAGATTACACAGCAAATCAATCCTGAGGTTGGACTGTAGGCATGTGTGTGTGTGTGTGTGTGTGTGAGCGCGTGTGTGCCTGCTCAGCCGTGTCTGACTCTTTGCGACCCCATGGACTGTATGTAGCCTGCCAGGCTCCTCTGTCCATAGGATTTTCCAGGCAAGAATACTGGAGTGGGCTGCCATTTCCTACTCCAGGGAATCTTCCTGACCCAGGGTTTGAATCCAAGTCTTCTATGGCTCCTGCATTGATGGGCAGATTACCACTGAGCCACCTAGGGTTGGATTGGCAACTTTCTTTTTTTTTTTGCCAACTTTCAATTCAATACTCTTTCTACTGCACATGAAAAAACAAGGAGAGGGAATGTAAAGTGATGCTGATATTGTGGAAAACAGTATAGTGGTTTCTCAAAAAACTCAGTATACAATTATCATATGATCCAGCAACTTTCCTTCTAGGTATATATCTAAAAGAATTAAAAGCAGGGACAGTTATTTGCTTCATAACAGCATTGTTCACAAAAGCTAAAAGGTGGGAACAACACAAATGTGCATCAAGAAATGAAGGGATAAACAAAATGTGGTATATGTCTACAATGAATTATTGTTCAGCCTTGAAAAGGAATGGAATTCTGATACATGCTATAAGATGGATGAGCCTTAAGGACATTAGGCTAGGCAAAACAAGTGAGACACAAAAGGACAAATACTGTATGATTCCACTTATATGAGGTACCTAGAACAGTTAAATACACAGTCAGAAAATAGAACATTGGTTACTGGGGCCTAGGCTGAGGGAGAATGCAAAGTTCCTGTTTAAAGGGTACAGAGTTTCAGTTTGGGATGATGAAAAAATTCTGGAGGTAGATAATGGTAATGGTTGTACAATGATGTGAATGTGCTTAATGTCACTGAGTTGAACACTTAAAAGTGGGTAAAGTAGTAAATTTTGTACTACGGGGCTTCCCTGGTGGCTCAGATGGTAAAGAATATGCCTGCAATGCAGGAGACCCAGGTTTGATTCCTGGGTTGGGAAGATCCCCTGGAGACAAGAATGGCTGTCTCCTCCATGCTTTAGAAGGGGATGAATAATCACAGATAGAAGGGAAATGAAACCTCTCTCTTAATGTGTATAAAATTTATAACTGTAACTAACACTTTCACACATTCTACTACAACAACAGAAAAGTCAGGGGAGGGGGATAAGTATGGGAAAAGCAGTAAAACTTGATTCTAGCTCTGGTTCTGCCTCTAACAGATAACCTTTTTACTCCTCAATTTCATTATCTGTAAATCAAGGGGGACTGGATTAGGTGTTCTTCCAACTCTAAACAGTCATCAGAAAAATGCATGTTCTGAGGACAAAGCCATATTAGGATTTCTATTGAGGTCCCACCTGATGATCAAACATTTGTGAAAAAGACACATCCTCTCAGATAAGTGATGGAGACAAGTTGACATTTGCTATCATTTTCAGAAATCATAGAGTTGCCAGGCTTATTAGAATACCAGTCTGTATAAGTCCAGATAAAAGGTGTAGGTGTTTTCTAACTATAATAATAATAATAACTATTATTATTCAGGCACCAATTAGAGTCTAGAAATGCTACAGAAAAAAGTTGGTGAAGCTAATTATCTTAAGTTTGGTGGATAAAAATCAATCTGTTGAACAAATATAGTTTATAGTTTTAAGTAAACAAACATTATTTTAACAAATGCAGTTTCCAATTACAAATGTTTATGATCTGAAGGATACAAATCAACAGTCCTTGTAACTGTCACAACGAATCTTTGTATATCACCAGAAAGCTCTTTGCCCTTCATAGCAAACAGCCTGAGAAACTTGACTTTATAATAAGTCATAAACTTTATGCTGTGTGTGTGCTAAGTCACTTCAGTTGTGTCTAACTCTATGTGACCCTATGGACTATAGCCCACCAGACTCCTCTGGCCATGGGATTCTCCAGGCAAGAATACTGGAGTAGATTGCCATGCCCTGCAGGGGATCTTCCTGACCCAGGGCTTGAACCAGTGTCTCTTACATCTCCTGCATTGGCAAGCGGATTCTTTACCACTAGCGCCACCCATGGGTAAATATTCATAGTTTTTTTCCTTTAAAGAATCTTTTAATTTTGTTCAAATTCTCTGTCATTTAGCTGCAGAACTCCTTTTTGATCTGACTCTTAACATTCCATAGATCTCGTGTTCCAAATCAGTGTCTCCCAGGTTTCCACTTGATAGGAGAGCACTGCAAGTGAAAAGTGAAGATGATGTTAATGGCCCTCTGCCTGTCCCAGTCCCTCTCTACCTTTCTGGTCCTGTCTCAGTCCCATGCCACCCTGGATGCAATGGGAGAGCACCACAGCCAGTGACTGGAACAAATCAGGGCCAAGCGGGCTGCGATCATGTCGGGCTGCTTGCAAGTCTTCGTTTGGGGGGACAGATGGGGATCACTTGGGGATCTTTGCTGCTGCCTACTCAGAGGAATTAGGGTGTGCATACTTATTTTTCTTACATCTAAGATGTACTGCCTTGCTGAGTATTTGTCTTGTCAAATACTTGGGTTTGTTGTTGAACTGCTGGGGCTTGCTTCAGTGATAATTTGTAGCCTGTGCTAAATTAAAGAACATAGGCCTTAGAATTTTGTCTCCTCACTAAAAACCAGAAAGGGGAAGGTTGAACTGTGAACAGGAAAGCTAGATCTTTTGATCTGGATCATGAAGGAGTCAAGATACCTAAAAGCACGTCCCTGGTTGAGGTTGCTGGAATTCTGGCCCTCCTCAGGGTTCTGCCACGAGTTCTCTTTGAACTCTACACGTTCACCCTTTCCCACGTTTCACTTTTTCTGTAGGCTAGTGACACCTAAATCTCCATCACCAGTCCTGACTTCTCATCCAAGACTTGGAGGTGTTTTAGGTACTTCAGAAACAAGTCCAAATACAA
The DNA here is from genome assembly GCF_002263795.3 of Bos taurus. Lineage (NCBI taxonomy): Eukaryota > Metazoa > Chordata > Mammalia > Artiodactyla > Bovidae > Bos > Bos taurus. The sequence goes on along the minus strand of NC_037332.1, from coordinate 24,972,151 downwards.
AATCCATTTGGATCATGAAGTATAAGGTTAAGAAGGCATGAGAAGAGTTGCAAAAGATGAAAATATAAATAATGTAAGGCCTCGCAAGCCATGAAGCGAAGGAGGAGGAAGGGGAAAAGGAAGAGGAAGGGAAGGAGGGAGAAGGGGAGGCAGAGAAGCACGAGCTTGATTTTTCAGAGCAATGAGGAGCACTGAAGTATGTTTAACAGGGACTGACACAATTAATTATACATCCATGGTTTAGGAAGAGCACTATTCACCCAATACCGTTGATGAATTGGAGAGAGACAAGACCATGAGTGGGAAGACCTTTTAGGTGGCTATTGAGACAATCTGAAAGGGCCATAGGAAGGAGGCAGGGGATCTGGAGAAGGGGACTCTGCCTGGGGTCAGAAGATTGAAGGGGGAATGGAGTCCCCACGGCCAGCAAGATGGTGCCCTGATAATGCCCACAGTCCTAGGAAAACTCCGGAAAGGGAGCAGGACTGCTTGGTCACGTGCCTTCTCTCCACCTAAAGAGTCTCATCTCACACTAAACCTCCTTCATTCTTTCCTTCCCCAAAATATGAGTGCCTACTATGCACCAGACACTGTCCTTGACACCAGGGATATAGTCATTAACAAAGAGACAAAAATTTCCCCTTCTTCTGGAACAAGCATTCTAGTGGGGCAAGACAATAATATGTATTATATTGGGGAGTGACCAATGCTCTTATAAAAATAAAGACAGGAAAAAGAGGGATAGAAAGAAAGAAGGGCAACAAAAAGGGTAAAAAAAAAAAAAAGAAAAGGGTGACCCCAGATTGCTGTTTAAGAAGTCCTGCTTTTGTTTTAGTGTTTCCTGTAAGAATTGGTTCCTTCCCTCCTTTCTTTAATACCCTCAAGTCATTAGAGTGAAACAGCATGAGCCCTTATAAGATCTTAAAGGAAAAAGGGTCCTAGGTTCAGTTCAGTTCAGTTCAGTCGCTCAATCGTGTCCAACTCTTCACGACTCCATGAATCACAGCACGTCAGGCCTCCCTGTCCATCACCAACTCCCAGAGTTCACTCAGACTCATGTCCATCGAGTCAGTGATGCCATCCAGCCATCTCATCCTCTGTCATCCCCTTCTCCTCCTGCCCCCAATCCCTCCCAGCATCAGAGTCTTTTCCAATGAGTCATCTCGTCACATGAGGTAGCCAAAGTATGTAGGTAGATGCAGGTAGATACATATGTATATACATTATGATTATATGTATTATATATGATTATATGTATATATATTATGTATATACATATGTATTTTTGTTGAGATATATTTTGTATTTGATGAGACAACCTGATTAAAAGCTATGCTCAAAGAAGATCTCTTGGAAGAACCTTGAAAACATTAGGCTTAAGAAAAAGAATCCAGACACAAAAGGCTACATATTATATGATTCCATATATATGAGCTGTCCAGAAAAATCTATCCATGGAGACAGAAAGTAGAAAACTGTTTTCCAGAGGCTGGGTGAGGAGAAAATGGGAAATGACTCCTAGTGGGTAGGGAGTTTCTCTAGGGATGAGAATGTTCTGAAAACAGTTGTGATGGTTACACAACCTTGTGAATACACGAAAAATACTCAAATCGTACAATTTAAAATGGAGATACAGTGTTAATTATATCTCAAAAATATTTTAAACTTTGGGGAAAAAGGACCTCTTCCTTAGTGGCACCTTCAAAAAATGCCAAGAAGGATATAGTCAGAGATCAAAATTAAAAGTCATGAAAATTATTTTTGCTAAGAAGGATATAAGTTGATTTGCATGCAGAACTTTACAAATAGCACACAAACTAGAAACCTGTTTGGTTCAGCCAGCAAATGTTCTGAATGAATTATTTTGCACCAAAGCTCAAAGGCTTCCTACCTTTTTGAATTTCTAAATGTACTTTCTAATCACAAATGTATAGAATAGCAATAAAGAGGTAGTGCCCTTGAAAGAAGCTAATACTCTTCCTTCTAGTTTTGTACTTTATTTTATGGGTGTTGAGGCCTATGTTTGGTTTCTCAGTTAAGGATCTGTGGTTCTAAGCAACAGAAACCAACTAACTTAAATGTGGGAGTGGTTTTTGAAGGATCAGGGCAATTCACAGAGTCAAAGTTAGACTTCATCAGGTCATTATTAAGACCCCAGCTCATTAAGAAGACCCAGGAGAGCAAGGAGCCAGAGCAGCACCGCTCTGGACCTTCCTTCCAGTGCACTGCCCCTGGGTGAGCATCGGCTTTCAGCCTCGTCCGTCTCAGTCTGTCTGCGCTTTGTGTGCCGCCTGGGGTTTCCCTGGTGACTCAGATGGTGAAGAACCTGCCTGCAATGCTGGAGACCTGGCTTCTTTCCCTGGGTCAGGAAGATCCTTTAGAGAAGGGAATGGTTAACCACTCTAGCATATAACTACTAGAGAGAGATCTCTTCAAGAAAATTAGAGATACCAAGGGAACATTGCATGCAAAGATGGGCACAATAAAGGACAGAAATGGAATGGACCTAACAGAACTAACAGAGCAACTAACACTTTGACTTTGTGTGCAGCCCAGGAGAGATGAAGTCTGATTGACCTAACTTATGTGTGCTTGTGTGTGCTTAGTTGCTCAGTCATGTCCGACTCTTTGGGACCCTTTGGACTCTAGTCCACCAGGCTCCTCTGTCCATGGGATTTTTCAGGGAAGAATATTGGAGTGGGTTGCCATTCTCCCAATCCATAGATTGAACCCAAGTCTTCTGTGTCTCCTGCATTGCAGGTGGATTCTTTACCTGTTGAGCCATCAGCGAAGCCCTGATCTAACTCATATCTCATGTCTACTAACATGGAAAGTGTTACTGAAAATCATATAAGTAGCTATGAGCTCTAGTTTTGACAAGGCCTTAATATGTACATATCTACATTCCACAGTGAAAAAGTGAATCTGTTGGGAGTTCAATAGTTTTGAATATCTGCTTCCTTTCTATAACACATCTACTTAGGAAGGCTGGGGGACTCTTCCATTACGACTCTTAGTGGGGAAAGCATTGAAAATCAAATTGCTGTTTGTGCTTCTAAGTAAATTACCTTTTAACCAGTTTTCCCTGCCTGATAACACAGAGATTGGCTAGAAGTATTAATGTTGTGAGAAGTAGTGTAAACATAATATGGTTGAAAGCTAAATAGCAGCTTCAGTCTTTATACCTTACCAGTAAGAGCATAAAAAATGGACCACAGAGTCAAAACTACTTACAGCTATTGTTACGAAGGAAAGTTATGATCAACCTAGACAGCATATTAAAAAGCAGAGATGTTACTTTGCCAACAAAGGCCCATCTAGTCAAGGCTATGGTTTTTCCAGTAGTCATTTATGGATGTGAGAGTTGGACTATAAAGAAAGCTGAGTGCCGAAGAATTGATGCTTTTGAACTGTGGTGTTGGAGAAGACTCTTGAGAGTCCCTTGGACTGCAAGGAGATCCAACCAGTCCAAAGGCGATCAGTCTGGGTGTTCATTGGAAGGGCTGATGTTGAAGCTGAAACTCCAATCCTTTGGCCACCTGATGCAAAGAATCGACTCATTTGAAAAGACCCCTGATGCTGGGAAAGATTCAGGGCAGGAGGAGAAGGGGGCAACAGAGGATGAAATGATTGGATGGCATCACCGACTCAATGGACATGGGTTTGGGTGAACTCTGGGAGTTGGTGATGGACGGGGAAGCCTCATATGCTGCGGTTCATGGGGTCACAAAAAGGGTCAGACATGACTGAGAGACTAAACAACAGCTGTTGAAGTTTAAGGTGTGCAGCATAATGGATTGATTTATATACATCATGGAATGATTATCATAATAAGTTTAGTGAATATCCATCATCTCATATAGATATAAAATTAAAGAAATAAAAAAAAACACTTTTTCTTGTGGTGAGAACTCAGGATTTACAATCTTAACAACTTTCATATATAACACAGAACTGTGTTAATTACATTTATCATGTACACTACATCCCCAGTACTTATGACTGGAAGTTTGTACTTTTTGCCTGATGACGTTTGTGCTTCCTCCAGTTGCCCCTCTCCTTACCCACCATGTCTGGTTACAACCAATTGATCTCTTTTTCTATGAGTTTGTTTTTGGAGTATGACTGACCTATGACACTGTTAGTTCCTGTTGTACAACACAGTAATTCAATGTTTCTATACATTTCAAACTGATCGTCAAGATAAGCCTAATTACAATATGTTGCCATTCAAAGATATTACATAGTGTTTGACAATATTTCCCACATTATACATTTCGTACCCATGACTCATTTATTTTGCAGCTAGAATTTTGTACATCTTAATCTCTCTCACCTATTTCAATCCTCCCCCCAGCTCCTCCCCGCTGGCAACTGCCTGTTTATTCTCTGTGTCTATAACTGTTTTTCTGTGTTTGTTCATTTGTTTTCCTTTTTAGATTCCACATATAAATGAAATCATACAGTATTTGTCCTTCTCTATCTGACTTAGTTCACTCAGCATAGTACCCTCTAGGTCCACCCATGTCACAAATTGCAGGATTTTATTTTTTATGGCTGAGTAATAGTCCATTGTGTATACATACCACATCTTATTTATTCATCTCCTGATGGGTACTTAGGTTGCTTCCATATCTTGGCTCATTATAGATAATGCTGCAATGATCATGCTGCTGCTGCTGCTGCTGCTAAGTCGCTTCAGTCGTGTCCAACTCTGAGTGACCCCATAGACGGCAGCCCACCAGGCTCCCCCGTCCCTGGGATTCTCCAGGCTACACTGGAGTGGGTTGCCATTTCCTTCTCCAATGCATGAAAGTGAAAAGTGAAAGGGAAGTCGCTCAGCCATGTCTGACTCTTCGAAACCCCATAGACTGCAGCCTACCAGGCTCCTCTGTCCATGGGATTTTCCAGGCAAGAGGGGTACATATATCTTTTTGAATTAGTGTTTTCATTTTCTTCAGATAAATAGCTAGTAATGGAATTCCTGAATCATATGGTAGTTCTGTTTTTAATTTTTAAAAGAACCTCCCTACTGATTTTCCATGGTGGCTTCACTAATTTTTTCATTCCCACCATTGGTGCAAGATGGTCCCCTTATCTCCACATCCTAGCCAACACTGGTTATTTGGATTTTAAAAATATTTATTTATTTGGCTGCACTGGGTCTTGGCTGCGGCATGTGGGGTATTCCATCGTCATTGCAGCGTGAGGGATCTTTAGTTGCAGCATGGGAACTCTCAGTTGTGGCATCTGGGATCTAGTTCCCTGACCAGGGATCAAACCTGGGCCCCCTGCATTGGGAGAACACTTTCTTAGCCACTGGACCACCTGGGAAGTATTTTTTTTTTTTTATAATAGCCATTCTGACAGATGTGAGGTGATTTTGATTTGCATTTCCCTAATGAATAGTAACATTGAGCATCTTTTTATGTATCTGTTGGCTACCTGCATACCTTCTTTGGAAAAATGTCTCTTCAGGTACTCTGCCCATTTTAATACTGGGTTTTGGGCTTTTTATTTATGTTGACTTATATGAGCTCTTTGTATATATTTTGGACACTAACCCCTTATTGCATATATTGTTTGCAAATATCTTCTCCCATTTAGTAGGTGGCTTTTCATATTGTTAATAATTTCCCTCCCTGTACAAAAGCTTTTTAGTTTGATGTAGTCCCACTTACTTATTTTTGCCTTTGTTTTCCTTGCCTGAGGAGACATATTCAAAAAATACTGCCTGTGTTTTTTTCTACCTTTCTGGTTTCAGGTCTTACATTTAAGTCTTTAATCCATTTTGAATTTGTTTTTGTGCATGGTGTGAAAGAGTAGTCCAGTTTCATTCTTTTGCATGTAGCTGTTCAGTTTTCTGAACATCATTTACTGAAGAGGCTATCTTTTCCCCATTGTATATTTTTGCCTTCTTTGTCATAGATTAATTTCCCATAGAAGCATGGGTTTGTTTATGGGCTTTCTCTTCTGTTCCGTTGATCCATGTGTCTATTTTTGTGCCAGTACAATGTTTTTTTTTTTTTTTTAAATTGAAGTATAGTTGATTTACAATGTTATGTTAGTTTCTGGTACAGCAAATTGATTCAGTTATACGTACATATATTCAAATTCTTTTTCATTATAGGTTATTACAAGCTATCGAATATAGTTCTCTGTGCTATACAGTGGCACTGAATTTTTTAATCTGTTTTCTTTTCAAGTCTAGAACCTTCTTAAGACACAGCTTTGAAATCTGTAATGTTAATTCTAAGGATGTGAATCTGGTACAGTGAAAACCAACAAAATTTCTGGAAGCAGTTAGTTTGGGCATGTCTAATTTGACTCTAAGGAACTAGAGTAAAGATTCTTCCTGACTAGGAGGGCTCATTCTATAAAGCCACATTCATAAATTCTCCTAAGACTATATGGAAAATAAGGAGGGCATATGGTTATCAACACTAGTGATCAAACTTACTAGTAAGAAACAGATTTCGTAATGCTGAACCTTAGGGAAAAAAATCATGCTTTAGAAGGGGATGAATAATCACAGAGAGAAGGGAAATGAAACTTCTCTCTTAATGTGTATAAAATTTATAACTTCCTCCACCAAATCCTACCAGCCTGACTTGGATGTGAGGGGCCATCAATTACCCTATCGTTCCATTTTTAGATTCTAATTTTAGAGGACCATTTGAGGAGCTTACATATTTTACACCTGCATCTCTAAGAAAAAACTTTTATTATTAAAAATTCTGGGAGCAAAACCAGTACCTACCAAGGAAGTGTGGAAATCTGGTTGACATTGCTATCACAATAATTACTTCAGAATCAGGAATTCCCAGTACACTGCTATTTTTATCATTTCTGATAAGACGAATGATTCTGGGCTATAAAAGCTACCCTAGGGCTTTCCTGGTGGCTCAGTGGTAAAGAATCCGCTAGTGCAGGAGACATGGGTTTGATCCCTGGTCCGGGAAGATCCCATATGCTGCAGAACGACTAGGCCCACGCACCACAATTAGAGACTGTAGCCCCCTCTCACTGCAACCAGAGACAAGCCTACGCAGCAAAGAAGATCCAGCACAGCCAAAAAAAAAAAAAAAAACAAAAGCTAACCTAGTTTAGTAGTCACTTTAAAAAAAAAAATGAAGCAGAGTAGTGATTACTTTTTTATATTTGATGAAATAAGAGCATAAGGTCAGAAACTTGAATTTGAATCTGAGATCTGCCACTTCTTTTTGTGGCTTGCCTCAGTTTCCTCATCTGTAAACTGGGGTGAAAATCACCACCTCCACTATGGGGATGTCATGAGGGTTAACTGAATAATCGTATGAACAGGACCTGAGTGTAAAGCTAGATTTAATAGAAGTAAATGCAGTCTTCACCTGTTTCTTCCAGGGTTGATGTGAGAATGTGTTCAAATGAGAAAACGTGTACAAAACCTTGATAAACCACAAAATATTGTGTATGTTATCATTATTATTTTGATGTGTAGAACTTAAGATTTGCATATAGCTCAGATGGTAAAGAATCTTCCTGCAATGCAGGAGACCTGGGTTCAATCCCTGGGTAAGGAAGATCCCCTGGAGAAGGAAATGGCAACCCACTCCAGTATTCTTGCCTGGGAAACCCATGAACAGAGGAGCCTGGCAGGATACTGTCCATGGGTAGCAAAGTGTTGGACACAATTAAGCGACTAGGACACACAGTGATGGTGATAGGGGAGTGGTGGTGGGGGTGAGGGGTGTGTGTGTGTGTATGTAGAATTGAACACACAGTGATGGTGATAGGGGAAGTGGTGGTGGGGGTGGGGTGTGTGTGTGTATGTAGAATTGAAGGGTTTAATGGGTTCTTTGTTGAGCTTCTGGTCTATTTTTTTTTTTAGTCTTACCTGAACCATAGCCTTTCCCACTCCTTTGCCTTAGTTTTTCCTGGGTCAATAGTCCTCAAACCTGGCTGCCCACTCATGGCCTCTTTAAGAACCACAAGTGTCACCTTCTAGAGATTTTCACTCAGTAGATTCATATGGACCCTGAGTATCTTTAATTATTATTATTCAGCTATGATTAACGTGGGGCTTCCCTTGTAGCTCAGTCAGTAAAGAGTCTGCCTGCAGTGCAGGAGACCTGGGTTCAGTTCCTGGGTCGGGCAGATCCCCTGGAGAAGGAAATGGCAACCCACTACAATATTCTTGCCTGGAGAATCCCATGGACAGAGGAGCCTGGCAGGCTGCAGTCCAAGGGGTCACAAGAGTCAGACACGACTTAGTGACTAAACCACCACCACCATGGTTAATGTACAATATTATATGTTTCAGGCATACAGCATAGTGATTCACGATCTTTAAAGGTTATATTTTGTTTATAGTTGCTCTAAAATACTGGCTGTATTCCCTGTGTTGTGTAATATATCCTTGTAGCTTATTTATTTTATACATAGTAGTTTGTACCTTGTAATCTATTAGTCCTATTTTGCTCATCCTCCTTTCCCTCCCCTCACTGGTAATTACTAGGTTGTTCTCTATATCTGTGAGTCTGTTTCTCTTTTGTTATACTCACTAGTTGGTTTTATTCTGAGTATCTTTTTCATTTTTCTTGGCTGCACCACACATCTTGTGGGACTCTAGTTCCCCAGCTAGGGGTCAAACCTGGGTCCCTGGCAATGAAAGCACAGAGTCCTATCCACTGGGCCACCAGAGAATTCCCTGAGTATCTATTTTCTTAAATAGACCCTTGCATGACTTTTACAGACAACCAGGGTTAAGAGTCAGTTGTGTCACTCAGCCTCTAGGAAGAGTAGATCATCTCAGGTCTGTTTTCTTTTCCATCGGTGCTTGCTCGAGATACTCTCCTCCGGTGCCAGGGCTTTAAAAAAAACCCCACATTAGTGCGATGTTTCCCTTGAACTCCAGGTTCCTTTTAATTCCAACTCACTTCAATATTTTCCTCAGATGTTTGATAAATTGGTATCTTGGCTCAACTTTTCCAAATACAGCTCTTCATTTTCTCCCATATCTGCTCCTCCCTGTATCTTCCTCACATCAAGCATTGGCCCTCACCCCCTTTACTCAGACCAAAACTACTGAATTAAATTCTGACTTCTCTCTTTTCATATCCTACTCACAATCTATCTGCCGATCCTGTAGCCCCTTTCTTGCTGATATATCCAGAATCCTGCTGTGTGTACTGTCTCACCACCTCCAGGCATCTTCCTCTTTGATTTATCTGCTTCTGCTCTTGCCCTGTCTACTGTCTGTGCTCTACATAGTGACCAGGTAATCTTCATAAAATTTAAATCAGATGACAGCATTCTCCTGCTTGGAACCCTCAATGGGTTGCTTATCCCCAGTCCTTTCCATGGACCACAAGACGTCATGTAATCTGGCCCCTGGCTGCCTTCTTCTCCATGGCTACTCAGCTCCTGCCACTCTGGCCTCCCGGCCATTCCCCATAAGAGCCTTTACACGTGGCACTCTCTGTGCTGGTTGTTTTCCATTCAGTTTAATAGTTTATTGTCTTACACATAATCACATCTCTAGATAGATGCCACCCCTCAGTGGCCTTGCCTTTCTGCTCTACACTAAGGGCCTCTTTCACTCTCTGTTCCTTACCCTATTTTGTCCATTGACATCTTATGCAACTACTGGTTTATTTTCAGTATACCCACTGAAGGTAGGGACTTCATGTTTTTTGTTTATTCCTACGTCCCAGTGCCTAGGAGAATGCCTAGAAAAAGAGTGGACTGCAATAAGTACTTTTTGACTGGGTGAATGAATACTCACCAGTCCTTCCTACAGGAAGGCCAAACCCATTTTTACTTTGCTTTGTCTCTTTCACTTATCAACCAAGCCTTTGTCCCAGCCCTTAGCAAGGCCCCAGGCTTTTCTACAAGGCAGGAATTTCCCAAGGAAAAAATAAAATTTCAGACCCAAAGGAAAAGAATATCTGTTGAGAAGTATACTTTTTCACATAGCTAATTTCATGACTCCTGGAAACTATTCTATGAGATGATATTGCTGTTTCTATGAGCCTTTGAGGCGATCACACAGCTAAGGGGAGGCGCTGAGGTTTGAACCCAGGCGTCTTATCTCTTAGTTCAAAATGGGGAACAGGAAGTGTCTGTTGACTGCATTGGGATATAACGTATGGGGAGGTAGAGTGCAAAATTGTCCCCTCTTTGTTTTTCTGTAAATGAGACTTTTTTTCTGGGACAGAGTATTTTGGAGGTCTCTATTTACTCTCCTAGACTGTTGACGTTCACTCTTGCCATCTCCTGTTTGATCACTTCCAATTTGCCTTGATTCATGGACCTAACATTCCAGGTTCCCATGCAACATTGCTCTTTACAGCATCAGACTTCACTTCCATCACTAGTCTTTGGCTCTGTCTCTTCCTTCTTTCTGGAGTTATTTCTCCACTGATCTCCAGTACCATATTGGGCACCTACCGACCTGGGGAGTTCATCTTTCAGTGTCCTATCTTTTTGCCTTTTCATACTGTTCATGGGGTTCTCAAGGCAAGAATAATGAAGTGGTTTGCCATTCCCTTCTCCAGTGGACATGTTTTGTCAGAACTCTCCACTGTGACCCATCTGTCTTGGATGGCCCTACATGGCATGGCTCATACTTTCATTGAGTTAGACAAGGCTATGGTCTGTGTGGTCAGATTGGTTAGTTTTCTGTGATTGTGGTTTTCAATCTGTCTGCCCTCTGATGGAGAAGGATAAGAGGCTTATGGAAGCTTCCTGATGGGAGAAACTGACTGAGGGGAAACTGGGTCTTGTTCTGATGGGCGGGGCCATGCTCAGTTAATCCTTAATCCAACTTTCTGGTGATGGGTGGAACTGTGTTCCCTCCCTGTTATTTACTTGGGACCAAACTATGGTGGAGGTAATGAAGATAATGGCCACCTCCTTCAAAGGGTCCCATGCATGCAGTGCTACACTCAGTGCCCCCAACCCTGCAGCAGGCCACTGCCAACCCATGCCTCCACTGGAGACTCCAGGACACTCATGGGCAAGTCTGGGTCAGTCTCTTGTGGGGTCACTGCTCCTTTCTCCTGGGTCCTGGTGCACACAAGGTTCTGTTTGTGCCCTCCAAGAGTCTGTTTCCCCAGTCCTATGTAAGTTCTGGAGGCTCTATGGTGGGGTTAATGGCGACCTCCCTCAAGGGGGCATATGCCATACCCAGGTCTGCTGCACCCAGAGCCCCTGCCCCTGTGGCAGTCCACTGCTGACCTGGACCTCTGCAGGAGACACTCAAACACAGTTCTGTCTCAGTCTCTGTGGGGTCTCTGGGTCCTGATGCACACAAGGTTTGTTTGAGCCCCCTAGGCATCTCTGGTGGGTATGGGGTTTGATTCTAAATGTGATTTTTCCACTCCTACCATATTGCTGGGGCATCACCTTTGCCCTTGGACATGGGGTATCTTCTCACAGTCACTCCAGTGCCATGCAGCTACTGCAATATTGCATAGGAAGCTGGAATGTTAGATCCATGAATCAGGGCAAATTGGAAGTGGTCAAACAGGAGATGGCAAGAATGAACATCGACCTCTTAGGAATCAGTGAACTAAAATGGACTGGTATGGGTGAATTTAACTCAGATGACCATTATATCTTCTACTGTGGGCAAGAATTCCTTAGAAGAAATGGAGTAGCCATCATAGTCAGCAAAAGCGTCTGAAATGCAGTAACTGGATGTGATCTCAAAAACGACAGAATGATCTCTGTTTGTTTCCAAGGCAAACCATTCAATATCACAGTAATCCAAGTCTATGCCCCAACCAGTAACGCTGAAGAAGCTGCAATGGAGCAGTTCTATGAAGACCTACAAGATCGTCTATAACTAATACCCCAAAAGATGTCCTTTTCATCACAGAGTACTAGAATGCAAAGTAGGAAGTCAAAAAACACCTGGAGTAACTGGCAAATTTGGCCTTGGAGTACAGAACAAAGCAGGGCAAAGACTAACAGAGTTTTGCCAAGAGAACGCACTGGTATAGCAAACACCCTCTTCCAACAACACAAGAGAAGACTCTACACATGGACATCACCAGATGGTCAATACAAATCAGACTGATTATATTCTTTGCAGCCAAAGATGGAGAAGCTCTATACAGTCACCAAAAACAAGACAGGGAGCTGACTGTGGCTGAGATCATGAACGTCTTATTGCCAAATTGAGACTTAAATTGAAGAAAGTAGGGAAAACCACTAGATCATTCAGGTATGACATAAATCAAATCCCTTACAATTATACAGTAGAAATGACAAATAGATTCAAGGGATTAGATCTGATAGACAGAGTGCCTAAAGAACTGTGGATGGAGGTTCGTGACATTGTACAGAAGGCAGGGGACCATCCCCAAGAAACAGAAATGCAAAAAGGCAAATGGTTGTTTGAGGAAGCCTTACAAATTGTGAAAAGAAGAGAAGTGAAAGGCAAAGGAAAAAAGGAAACATATACTCATTTGAATGCAGAGTTCCAAAGAATAGCAAGGAGAGATAAGAACACCTTCCTCAGTGATCAATGCAAAGAAATAGAGGAAAACAATAGAATGTGAAAGACTAGAGATCTCCTCAAGAAAATTAGAGATACCAAGGGAATATTTCATGCAAAGATAGACTCAATAAAGGACAGACATTGTATTGACCTAACAGAAATAGAAGATATTAAGAAGAGGTGGCAAGAATACACAGAAGAACTGTACAAAAAAGATCTTCATGACCCAGATAATCATGATGGTATGATCACTCACCTAGATCCAGACATCCTGGAATACGAAGTCAAGTGGGCCTTAGGAAGCATCACTACGAACAAAGCTAGTGGAGGTGATGGAATTCCAGTTGAGCTATTTCAAATCCTGAAAGATGATGCTGTGAAAGTGCTGCACTCAGTATGCCAGCAAATTTGGAAAACGCAGCAGTGGCCACAGGACTGGAAAAGGTCAGTTTTCATTCCAATCCCAAAGAAAGGCAATGCCAAAAATGCTCAAATCATTGCACAATTGCACTCATCTCACACACTAGTAAAGTAATGCTCAAAATTCTCCAAGCCAGGCTTTAGCAATATGTGAACCGTGAACTTCCAGATGTTCAAGCTAGTTTTAGAAAAGGCAGAGGAACCAGAGATCAAATTGCCAACATCCGTTGGATCATCAAAAAAGCAAGAGAATTCCAGCTGCTGCTGCTAAGTCACTTCAGTCATGTCCGACTCTGTGTGACCCCATAGATGGCAGTCCAGCAGGCTCCCCCATCCCTGGGATTCTCCAGGCAAGAATACTGGAGTGGGTTGCCATTTCCTTCCCCAGTGCAGGAAAGTGAAAAGTAAAAGTGAAGTCGCTCAATTGTGTCCGACTCAGCGACCCCATGGACTGCAGCCTACCAGGCTCCTCCGTCCATGGGATTTTCCAGGCAAGAGTACTGGAGTGGGGTGCCATTGCCTTCTCTGAGAGAGTTCCAGAGAAACATCTAATTCTGCTTTATTGACTATGCCAAAACCTTTGACTGTGTGGATCACAACAAACTGGAAAATTCTCAAAGAGATGGGAATATCAGACCACCTGACCTGCCTCCTGAAAAATCTGTATGCAGGTCAGGAAGCAACAGTTAGAACTGGACATGGAACAATAGACTGGTTCCTAATTGGGAAAGGAGTATGACAAGGCTGTATATTATCACCCTGCTTATTTAACTTATATGCAGAGTACATCATGAGAAATGCTGGGTGGATGAAGCAGAAGCTGGAATCAAGATTGCCTGGAGAAATACCAATAACCTCAGACACGCAGATGACCCTGCCCTTATAGCAGAAAGCAAAGAACTGAAGAGCCTCTTGATGAATGTGAATGAGGAGAGTGAAAAAGTTGGCTTAAAACTCAACATCAGAAAACTAAGATCATGGCATCTGGTCCCATCACTTCACGGCAAATAGATGGGGAAACAGTGGAAACAGTGTCAGACTTTATTTTTCTGGGCTCCAAAATTACTGCAGATGATGACTGCAGCCATGAAATTGAAAGACACTTGCTCTTTGAAAGAAAAGTTATGACCAACCTAGGCAACATATTAAAAAGCAGAGACATTACTTTGCCAACAAAGGTCCATCTAGTCAAAGCTATGATTTTTCCAGTAGTCACATATAGATGTGAGAGTTGGACTGTAAAGAAAGCTGAGCACTGAAAAATTGATGCTTTTGAACTGTGGTGTTGGAGGAGACTCTTGAGAGTCTCTTGGACTGCAAGGAGATGCAACCAGTTCATCCTAAAGGAAATTAGTCCTGAATATTCACTGGAGGGACTGATGCTGAAGCTGAAACTCCAATACTTTGGCCACCCGATGTGAAGAATTGACTCATTGGAAAAGACCGTGATGCTGGGAAAGTTTGAAGTGGGGAGGAGAAGGGGTCGATAGAGGATGAGATGGTTGGATGGCATCACCGGCTCAATGGACATGAGTTTGAGTAAACTCTGGAATTGGTGATGGACAGGGAAGCCTGGAGTGCTGCAGTCCACAGGGTCACAAAGAGTCGGACACAACTGAGTTACTGAGCTGAACTGAACTGATTTACTCTCCTAACACATATCCTTTTTCTAGTCTTTGCTTAACAGAAAGAGTAGCTGTCTGGAAGTATCTTAGGATATTTCACTAAGGTTAATTGGAAAGGACTTTAGTGGACAGTTAGAATATCTTTGCTTTCATTTAGTCAATATTTGGTCACCACAAGGCTAATATATTTAGCGTGAGAGAGCAAATCAGGGACTGTTTTCTTGGTTTGAGTTCCACTCATTCAGTTCGTGGAACAATGGATAAACATTTAACCTCTCACCAGCAAATAAAACTGAACAGATTGGATCCCACAACTAGATAATAGAATATCTTTTCAGTTTACAAAGTGCTCTTGCAAAAAGATTCTCACATCAACTTCACAAGTAATAAGGAATTTAAACATTGAGGACAGTGGTTTGGGGAACAATATCTAGAGAAATTAGATTAAGAGTTTTAATATATGAGTGAACGGTGCACAGAGGAATTAATTGCCCATTTAATTGACTTCCTTTAGGAATCCCGTGATTAAATGTGAACGGAGGGGACTGTGCTGTCTGAAGCGGTAACTAGGATTCCTCTGTGAATGTGTGTGCACATGCACGTGCTTGTGTGAATGTGTGTCCCTGTATGTGGTGACCTACGCAGGAAAACAGGAGCAAAGTGACCAAACACAAACACAAGCATCTAATTTGAAGTCAAAGAGCCTTTTTAGGGAACCTAGTGCACTATTTTTTCTTGCTAAGAGGCTTGGACTCTTGGGCTAGATATCTAACTTATTCGAGAGCCACTCTTTTTATTTATAAAATGGGAATATCTCATAGGGTGATTTTGTGTCTAGTACAAAGAAAATCGGTCGATAAGTACGTGCGTGTGTGCATGCTAGGTCGATTCAGTCGTGTCTGACTCTCTGTGACCCTGTCGACTACAGCCCGCTAAGCTCCTCCGTCCATGGCATTCTCCAGGCAGGGATGCTGGAGTGGGTTGACATGCCCTCCACCAGGGGATCTTCCCGACTCAGAAGGTGAACTGGTGTCTCTTAAATCTCCTGCATTGCAGGCGAATTCTTTACCACTGAGCCACCAGGGAAGCCCCTAATAAGTATGTATTGAATTAAAAATTCTTTCCATTTGTAACCATCCATCATTAACAAACAAAATATTATAAAGTTATAGTTCATTTGGATTTCCTTGCAAGGCTATTCAAATATTCTTTATAGAATTTATTCTTATTATGTTTTGAAAATGTATTCAGTCCTAAGGTACCTTGGGATATGTAATAAAAAGAAATATAAACTTTTAAAAAAGAATAAAAGAAGCCACACAACAAGGTGCAAATCAGAGTAAATAAATGCGACTCATGTCCTGCCCTGAAATGTGGCTCCCAAGGGTGAGGGTGACCAAGCCTGGGCCATTTCTCTGCTGAAAATATCTTTGCTTAGGCACCTGCAGGAACTCAGGAGGAGCCCCATGTTCTGCTCACTGAACAGCAGATTAAATCCTCAAACTTCTGCATGTCTACAACCAAAACAAAGTGAACAAAAACATCCACCGATCTATTCAACGGTAATATTTTAAGCACTTGCTTTTTATGGCAACAGTTGAAGATGAATTAAATTGGTGAACATCACAGCCATGAGGAATGCAGTGGCTCAGGAAGCAGACCTGAAGATATAGTCACCACTAAAACTCAGACAAAAGTTTCCCAATAGCATAGAACAGCATGCCAAATTGTCATAAGCATTTGATGTGTATTGTGTGTGTGTGTATGAAGTTGCTTCAGTCTTGTCCAACTCTGTGTGACTCTATGGACTGTAGCCCACCAGGCTCCTCTGTCCATGGGGATTCTCCAGGCAAGAGTACCAGATTGAGTCGCCATGCCCTCCTCCAGGGGATCTTCCTGACCCAGGGATCGAACATGTATCTCTTACATCTCCTGTATTTGCAGACGAGTTCTTTACCACTAGTGCCACCTGGGAAGCCCCTAGATGTGTATTAATCTCATCTTAATTACCACTGTAAACCTGTAAGTCAATTATCTGAGAGGTGGGAATACCCCACTACACAAGATCTGGCATGCAGGGGGAACTACTGAACGTTAGAAAGAATAAGAAGAGGAGTTAGAACCATTTATTATGACAATATTAATTAATGACTTACCATTATGTTTACTTTTCAAACCCTCGTTGACCTCGTAACATAGGAATAATTGTCCTTTAAGTGAGGAAATGGGAACTCTGGAAGTGAGCACAGGCATCAAGTGGTAGGAGACCAGAGACTCTAACCTAGTTGTTTTGACTCCAAATCCAGTCAAATTTGTACCTTAGCAACCCCCCACAGGTTTATTCTTGTTTTGGAGCACCATAAGAGCATAAACAGTAGGAGACTTGACCCTGGACAAAAAAGAGCCTAACACTTTTTTTCCATCCAGTATAATTTGGCATCTAACTCTGTCTTACCACGGTCTTACCTTGTTGGTGTCAAGTCTAAGTTTGTGGGATCTTATTTGACATCTCTGCATCATTTTACACTGCTGATCGTGGTCCTGAGACTCTGCTCCAGTGGCTTTCATGTCACATAATTCTACCCCTCTAACCCATGGTTTTTGTACTAAACTTAGCCTGAATAATGGCTAGTATTTATTGAATGCTTCTGACATGGTAAGTATTGTCCCAGTCTTTTTATATGTATTCACATGTAGTAATTTATTTAATCCTCATAATAATCCTATGAACCAGGTGTTATTATTGACTTTCTTGAAAAGAGGAGATTTAGCAACAAAAGAAAAATAAGATTTTTTTTCTACATCAAAATTAAATATGTTTATTGTCAAGGGACACTATTAAAGAGTGTAAACATACTCACAGAAGGGGAAAAACTTGCAAAGCATATATCTGATAAAAGATTAATATCCAGACGATATAAAGAACTCCTAAAACTCAACAACAAAATAAACCAATAGCCCAATTGGTTTATAAACCAATAGCTCAATAAAAAATGAGCAAAGAACTTGAGCAGGCATTGCTCTGTGTGTAAAAGTCACTTAGTTGTGTCCCACCTTTTGCAACCCCATGGACTACACAGTCCATGGAATTCTTCAGGCCAGAATAACAGAGTGGGTAGCCTTTGCCTTCTCCAGGGGATCTTCCCAGCCCAGGAATCGAACCCAGGTCTCCTGCATTGGAGGTGGATTCTTTACCAGCTAAGTCACAAAAGAAACCCAAGAACACTGGAGTGGGTAGCCTTTCCCTTCTCTAGGCAATATTCCCGACCCAGCAATCAAAACCAGGTCTCCTGCATTGCTCTGAAGATACCCAAATGGCCTCACCTTTCTTGATCTTTTAGCAGCATTTGACATGTTAATAGATGGGGAAACAGTAGAAACAGTAAGAGACTTTATTTTTGGGGACTCCAAAATCACTGCAGATGGTGACTTCAGCCATGAAATTATAAAGACGCTTACTCCTTGGAAGAAAAGTTATGACCAACCTAGACAGAATATTAAAAAGCAGAGACGTTACTTTGCCAATAAAGGTCCATCTAGTCAAGGCTATGGTTTTTCCAGTAGTCATGTATGGATGTGAGAGTTGGACTATAAAGAAAGCTGAGCACTAAAGAATTGATGCTTTTGAACTGTGGTGTTGGAGGAGACTCTTGAGCGTCTCTTGGATTGCAAGGAGATCCAACCAGTCCATCCTAAAGGAAATCAGTCTTGAATATTCATTGGAAGGACTGATGTAGAAGCTGAAACTCCAATACTTTGGCCACCTGATGTGAAGAACTGACTCATTGGAAAAGACCCCGATGCTGGGAAAGACTGAGAGTGGGAGAAGGGGATGATTGCCGGGGTCCAGCCCTGGCTGATCCAGGGTATTCGAAGGAGAGACAGCATCGGTGACCTATTTATTTAAATATTTATCAAAGATATAAAGAGTAATAGAATGAGGATAGCTCAGTGAGGAAATTCAGTGGAGAAAAGAGGCTGAATAATTCAGCCAGAAGGTGAGAGAAAGAATGACATGGGGAGACCAAGTTTTGGTGAACAAGGCCTGCACTTTATTTTCCAAAGTAGTTTTTATACCTTAAGTTATGCATAAAGGATAACGGGGGAAGGGGTACAGTCATGCAGTAAGCCAGGCTTTCTTCCTGCAAACTTATCATATGCAAAAGTTTAGGTGATTTGCATCATCTTCTGGCCCGGAGGCCTGTTAACATCTTAAGACCCTTTCTTCAGAAAACTTATTTTTCTCTAAAGGTGATTAGGCAGGCGCCACCCTCCAAAAGCATTCAAGTTGCATTCCTATAGGGCAAAGGTGTGGTGGGCTACAACAAAAAAGAATTAACTCAAGGGTCCAAGGTTACAAACATTAAAGCTACTACTTACACCAATTATATTAATCAATACACTGCCAGGGACACAGCAGGTAAGGGATATGGAGACTTAGCAGCAAACATTGGCCCAACAAGTGAAAAACCCTTCACCAATACAATTTCTAATCAATTTTCAACTACTCAAAGGAATCTGTATTTAGACAGTTTAGAACGTCTCCTGCCTCTCACAGTTGGGAAGCTCTGAACAATCACATGTGGCCGGAAAAACCTATTCAGGTAGGCTAGAGGATTTCCAAAGGAGTTTGTAAGTTGAAACACTGTCACACCCAGGAACTTTATTAACTGGAGCTATAAGTTAACTCTTTTTTCAGAGAGAGGTAGTGGGGGACAGCCCCCCGTAAAGTCAGAGGTGTAGGTGAAAGCACAAAGCATAAAGTAGGCAGACTGTGGTTATGGGGGTAGATGCTTGAGAATTTCCAGGGGGACTCCTGAGGCTCGATCCCGCCTTTGCGTATGCCGAGCCTCCTTCCTCATGACCTTTGCCACGGGTGGAGTTCCTTATGCTGGCTCCCGGCAGTGATAGACTTCCAGTTGAGCTATTCCAGATCCTGAAAGATTATGCTGTGAAAGTGCTGCACTCAATATGCAATATGCACTCAATATGCAATATGCTGGCTCCCAACAGACGATGGAGGATGAGATGGTTGGATGGTATCACCGACTCAATGGACGTGAGTTTGAGTAAACTCTGGGAGCTGGTGATGGACAGGGAGGCCTGGAGTGCTGCAGTCCATGGGGTCACAAAGAGTCGGACACGACTGAGCAACTGAACTGAACTGACAATTAATCATGGCCTCTGTTATAAAATACTTTGTTCATTCAGCTTCAGAACACCACTCTTATGTCTGACTGCTCTCATTCAGTCTTGGCAGTTTCCTTTTTATCTCCTGATTTCCAGCTTCAGATACCCCAAAGAAAGATCTCAGCTTTCCGACTCTATCATCTGACCTATATTCATACCTTTAACCACATCCCAAACTGTGACATCTCCCAGTCTGGATCTCTCTCCTAAACTCATATATCAAATGGCTTGTTCCTATTTCCACCTAAAGTTTAATAAGTATTTCATATGTAGCCTATCCAAAATCAGTTCAATTTCTACCCAAACCTTACTGGGTGCTCCTTCTCAATAAATGACAACTCTGTCCCTCCAGTTTCTCAAGCTGAACACCATAGAAGTTTCTAGACCTCCCCTTTCTTATACTGCACATTAATTACATCAGCAAGTCCTGTTGGCTCTGCCTTCAACATAGATCCAGAATTTGATCACCCCTGACTGCCTTCACTACCACCACCCAGCATCCCTCACACAGATCACTGCAATAGCCAACAGATCTGCAAAAATCTAAGCCATGTTACTTTAATGCCCAACAACCTCCAAAGGCTTCCTAACTCAAAGTAAAAGCCTTGTTCATTTCAAGACCCTCCCTGACTGACCAGCCCCTTTCTTGTGGGGCTTCAGCCGCTCTTGCCTCTTTACTTCTGTTCCTGCCTCAAAGCCCTTTCACTTACAGCTTCTGCAATACTCTTCTGTGGGGGATGGTTCCCTCACTCCCTCACACCTGATCACCATAAAAAGCATTCTGCATCCTCCATATCCCTCTTGCATGAGTGCTTAGTCATGTCTGACTCTTTTGCAATTCATGGACTGTAGCTCACCAGGCTCCTCTGTCCATGGGATTCTCCAGGCAAGAATACTGGAGTATTAAAAAAAAAAAAAAATTATACTGGAGTAAGTTGCCATTTCCTACTCCAGGGGATCTTCCTGACCCAGGGATTGAACCCACATCTCTTCTATCTCCTGCATTGGCAGGCAGGTTCTTTACCGCTAGTGCCACCTGGGAAGTCCAGCATGCAGCATACACTCTGATTAAATGGCCATTATAACTTTGGCTAGCTGAAAAAACAAAGAAGGGAGGGACTTGGGAGGGTATGCAACTTACAGAGTATTTTTAAAAAAGTATTTATTTGGCTGCATCAGGTCTTAGTTGAGGCACTCGGGCTCTTCCATCTTTGTTGCGGCATGCAGGATCTTTAGTTGCGGCTTGGGAACTAAGTTATGACAGGTGGGATTTAGTTCCTTGACCAGTGATCAGATCTGAGGCCCCAGCATTGAAAGTATGGCATCTTAGCCACTGGACGTCCAGGAAGTCCCAATCTACAGAGTTTTAATGAACATAGATTATGTGATAGATTAAAAAAATTTCAAAGCATAGGTCCCATGGGGAAAATAACATCAGGAGTCTTTATTTGATAAAATGCTGAGAACATCTGGATTATTTATTCCAGGTTTTGAAGCTCAACTGAAACTCAAATTCAACATGATTTCAGTAAGAAAATACTTAAAATTTTAATACTGTGTCTAGTCATATCCTGGCTTCTGGACACACACAAACTTAAGGTTTTTTTTTTTTTTTTCCTAGTCTAACATTTCTCTGTATTTTGACTAAGTTATTTCTCCAAGAACAAAAGATTGCTGCTTTGTCCACTTTTTTCTAGGCTTCAATTTCAACCTAAGAGGGGATGGCTTATATGGATGATTATAAGCCCCAAATAACAATGAAATCCTGCACATTTGCAACTTATCAATTTCTTAAACTACATTTTTTTCTATTATACAAATGTTTCACATTTATCTTTGTAGAAAAAAATAGCTAAGTTACCCTGATATCAATGTTTAAGAGATTATCATTGTTAAATTCTTCCGATCTTGTGAAATATTCATACACTGAACACAGTACCTTTGTCACTGCCTATCATTAATCATGTATCTAAGTACAGGCAAGATAAGTAGCTTCACGACTAACAGCCAGACATGGGTGCTAAAGAATAAAGTCAAAGAATGTGTTTCAGATCAAGGAACCACACCAAGCTCCATCTCAGCCAGTGTTTATAGATGATCCTAGAAAGGAAACAAGAGAAATTCTTTTGTTCCTAAAATGAAATAATAATAATTATTCTCTTCCTTGAGCAAACCTTGCAATAGGACATCCCTTCATGATTTAAAGATCATGCTAAGAGGAAAGAAATAACATGTCATCATAGAGAACAACTGTTTCTTCTGAATCTTACAGTCCCGTTAAAGCACTTGTACTGGACAACTTTAAAAATACGGTATACTTACTTCTTAGGTTATTTTCTGTGTTGGAACCAGCTACATTGTTTTAAAACTACTATCTCCTTCCCCTGCCACCTCTTCTTAACCTTTCTAGCCTCTAAAAATTGAATAATTTCCAAGATGCTCACCTGTGCCTAAATATTAGCTCTCTTGCACCCTGGAAGGAAAAGACAAATATGGCTTTACATAGTGGAACTGTATCTCTTTAAGAAAGAGACAATCTGACAATCTTACTCCTAGAAGAGGATTTTGGAAGTCTAGTCCAATTCATAAATGACAACTGTCTTTTTCTATTTTATTTGGAAGCTAATTACTTTATAATATTGTGGTGGGTTTTGCCATACATTCACATGAGCAACTGTCTTTTTCTTACTGAGCAAACTGTGGCTCATTATGATTAAATGATTTGTCTGAGACTGAGAAAGTAGCTTTGTCCACAATCCAACTCTACTGACTTCCAATTCAGGTCTTTCTACTTTATCCTAGAGGTTAGCTGTAAAATTAAATGTATCCACAAGTAGCTTACCATAATGATGAAGGCTGGTTATCCTTTTAGAATTGGTTTGGACATTGGTTCTGCCACCTCATGTGTATAACTTTGAGTGAGAAAACAACTGAGCCTGTTTTTTTTAATCTTCAAACAACATATCTGGATTCTAGGAACATGTTTATTACCTAACATTATTTTGTATATAAAAATTAATATTTTCTTGTACAGACACATCTAAGATGTTACTTCAAACAAACAGGACTAATTTTCATCTGGCCATTTTCTCTAAGAGTTTTATTAATTTTTACAGATGTATATTCGGGGAAAATTACTATTTGCCAACTTTATTTTCAATGGTTATGGCACATCTGCTAAGGATCTTCAAAAGCAAACTGTGAAGACAAGGAGTGATTATCATATGGGATATTTCCTACCCAATGACTTCAGGATCCGGTAGAGTAAACTATATACAATCTACTTTATCTTTGCATTTTTAATTAAAAAAATCTCAGACAAGAGCAAAATTTCCTTGCCTCAAATCTTTTCTGCAAAGGGGTAGCTTATTTATTTAAAAGTTCAGTTCAAGGAAGATCACTTTCTCTTTAACCAGCATTCAGTCTGAAGAGCCACTGTGGAATTACCATGAATGTTCCCAAGTCTATAGCTAAGCTCAGGAAAGTTAAAACCAACTTTCCATTCATTACACAGGAAAAGTATGATCCACAGGACCTTAACTCCCTTATTAGTTCAACAGGCCCTTTCTGTAAGGGAGGTCATGTAAGGCAACAAATGTAACAGGATAAGAATGTCACAGAGAATGTTAAAATGGAGTTTTTACACTTAACCTGCTGCTTTTGCGCTGATAAAGTCTCATGTGAGGCACCTGAATGATCAAACAAACTTAGACTAATGAATCCAAGGCTTTCCTAGACAACCACTGTCTTTTGGGAAAAAATATTGGGGGAAAAAAAAAAAAGTCCAATAAAAAAATAAAGACAGAAGAAACAGAAAAAGAAATTTTATCTTTTGGCTAATTCATGTGACAAACACCAGAATACAAAAGGTACAAAGTATAAAGAAGTACAGATTTTATTGGAGACTTAGGCTAAGGAGGAACGACAATAATAGAGATATGTACAAACCTACTGTTGGGATTTTGTAAAATCTTTTAAAACAGTTCACAAAAATGCATTATGATAAAATACATAGAGTTATCAAAGAAATTACTGTTCAAAAAAGGTTATACTCTCAAGTCTTCAAGTAGGGTTGGAAACGTAGTTTTACCATATAAAACATAAGTAGTCAAAAAGTAAAAATTAAAGCATCTCTGAAAGAATATTTTCAAATGATATTTAAAAAATACACCTTAACACTCTGAAAATATCTAAAGTGAAGGCAGACTTTAGAAACTTCCTATGTAAATAAGCATCAACTTTGTAGGACAGTATGCAAATTCCTATTGTCAGTGTTCATAAATAACCATGTTAAAAGTGAGTAGACAGGCCCCTTCCCATAACCAAGAATACTTACTGTATATAAACATAAGCTGGGCTAACTGTCAAGAAATAAAGTTAACTGTGCACTGATATAAGAATGCAGATGACAGAACTTCTTCATATTTGGGTGAACACAAAATGTCAAATTCTGGCAGAAGATGAAAATAAGGCTCACCTATTAAATCTATATAGTCCATTAGAGAAAAAAATGAATGAGAAGACTTGAGGCATAAATTAAGAGTGAATTTACAAGACAATAAAACACATTTAAATCATTTAGCTTTAAAATTCAAAATCAGTAGACCCAGTCTACTCTTTTATTAAGAATATATACACACACACAGAGTAACATGTACAGTGCTTTGATTTACACAAACAGGAAAACATTGTGCAAAAAGAAAAACATTGAGAAGCGTAAACATAGCAAGATTTAAAAGGCAAAAATAACAGAATCCATGGGATGAAGCATCTACATAACGAATGTAATACAGAAATAAGCCCAGGGTTGAGTTCTTCAGATGAGCCTCGACAGTCTCTCAGTCCTATTTTAAAGGACACCTCACTGGCCAGAGTTTTCTAGTGTGACAAGGCTTGGAAGAATAGCACAGTTTCAGCTGCTTTCACAGGTACAGTCCATGCTTAGTCTGCAATTACTTCAAACATGGTCTAAATCTACTGAAATGCTAGTATTACCAAAAGTATACATTTTCATTGTGTATTAATAACCTTTGGTGTATAATATAATATACAAATATTATATTGTATAATACAATATACAAATATAATAACCAAAGGTGTATAACAACCTTTGGGGGTGTTTTCAATATGCCTGTTCAGAAATCTTGTTCTCCAAATTAAATAAAAACATGTATATGACTATAGTGATGTTATAATATGAGGCCATTTGATAAATCAACTAGGTCAGAATATTTTAAAAATCCAGAGCAGCAGAGAACAAAAATAAAGAACCTTGCTAAAAATCTTATAGCAGATTCCAAAATGCAGCCCACATTGAGTCTAACAGGGATGGAGCATCTACAAATGTTGCTCAAGTTCTCCCCAGATCTGAATTTCAAAAAGCAAGCTGAAAGCAATGTGGTAGATTCAGTAACAGATTAAAAGAAAAAGGCATTAAATTCCAGAAACAAGAGTTTAAGAATCACCTACAATGCAGCAAGAAAGCAAAGACTTTTTAGAATACCTTTTTAGAAACTACGAAAAATTAGTTAAATGAGACTGTGATACTATTGTTGAGTAGAAAGTTTTTGAGAAAAGCAAAAGCAGAAATCATGAATTTGGGGAGGAGGGAAATTTGTTTTGGTGGCTAAGTTGCTTACCCTAAAAATAGAGACCAGATAATAAAAATTTTAAAAACAATGCTTCTCACTGGCAATTAATAATAACCATATTATATACCACGTTCCTATTGTGATAAATTACTATAATGTCAAAGTCTGGTAAGACTATCTTGTCCACTGTCATCCCTCTATTTGAGAAGGATTAAGGAACCAATTCTTGTTCACACATAGGCACACATACAAAAAAAACATTAAACTCAGTATGTCTCGTCAGCTTCAGGTTGTCTTCAGCCTTCACACTCTTGACGTTCCAGGAATGATGCGCGAGTTTAGGTTGGTTCTAGGATAGGCCCAGGGGCCTGGTTTGATCTGGGATCCCTGGGACCATACCTAGAACAAACCCAAACAAAACCAAACTCCTTGGGAGTGTTTTCAGCTCAGGCAGACTTCTGGCTTTTCACTCATATGGACCTCCAGGGCTGTACCAGAACCATAAGCCAGTCTTTAAGGGATGGGTGTAACATATCTGGAGCTTTCTGTATGTCGACAGATGCTAGTACTGTGCTTGAGTAAGCATTATTTAAATCATGTTATGAACGGAAGTACAAGTTGGTGAAATAAAAGTGCAGAAAATACTGTGATTCAGCTAATACAGATTCCATTTGAGCTAATATATTATAGATGTACTTGGGAAGGGAAAAAGAATGTAATTACTTGTAAAAGACTGTGTTAGTTTTTAAAATATGTTCAATGATAAAATAATTTGTAGGTAGCCGACCTTTAAGAAAATGCTAAAAAGTGAAAAATGTCAAGTCCAAAATAGTAAAATTATCTCTTATTTGGAGAAACTCTTAAAATATAAATGAGAGGAGAAATATACTTGTGCAACAGTATCTCACAGAATATACTCACTTTTAAAAACAGTGTATTCCAAAGTATACACAACTTAAATACTGTCCTGTTGCAGTAAAATGTTTGATATTTAACAAATGAAATTAGTAAATAGAAATGAAACTAACTGAATCGCTCACAGGTTAAAATATATATTAAAATTTATAGCATTTAAAACATATGTATTTTAATTTATCACACATTTTAGGATATCCATAAAAATCAACTCCTTATTCATGTTAAACTTCTGTATATGTGAATTCTGGAATCAATTCACCCTCTTTTTGATTTACAGCAATTATACTAGGTAGAGTCATTTTCTTCTCACAACTACACTTAAAGAGAATTTTTCTCCTTGTATCACCAAACCAAGTTTGGCTTCATAACTATTTTGTAATGGCAGCTTCAACTTAAGACAGTGTTTTGGATCATCTATTTTTTGATGAAAATTGTATCATAATTCCCTTCTAGCAGCATGAATAACTGAAAGCTGACTTTGAGGCATGGCCATAAAATA
This sequence comes from Bos taurus, assembly GCF_002263795.3. Taxonomy (NCBI): domain Eukaryota; kingdom Metazoa; phylum Chordata; class Mammalia; order Artiodactyla; family Bovidae; genus Bos; species Bos taurus. Next base: position 24,945,421 of record NC_037332.1, on the reverse strand, counting down.
AGTGGGCTGATTCTCTAATTACCGTGTAATTAGATGGCAGGATGAATCAACATATGGTTACTAAAACACAATCAGACTTTGGTAAAAGCAAGTAGTTCAGTGCTGATATCAGACAAGTATCCCTTTCTGGACAGGTTTGAATTTTACTTGCAGATATTATATAACATGCAAATCTAATGTTTATTTATCACAAGAAAAATAATCATGCTTGATTAACACATAAAATTATAACTTAAACATGCAAAATACAGAATGGCAGTGGGAATTTAGTCATTCAAGTATCTGTCAAGATCATTAGATCTAACACTTCTATGTTTGGCCAGCTTTTAATGTACATTTAATTGAATAAAAGATAGTATCTTAAAAACTTGTATAATCAAAGAATAATTTTCCTGTGTATAATTGTTTTGAGTCTAAAATCCTTATTACCGTTCAGTTCTCCATAGTATCAATAACAAAACTTTCCTTATTTTCCAGGGCTCAACCTACTTCGTGTTTTGAAAATGAGGATACATTTCTCTAAAAACAAAACTGACATAACAAAAACAACCTAGCCAAAGAAATCCTTGGCATCATGCGGTATCCAATTCAAATAGAAAGTACTATAGAAAAAGCTAATTTGACTACACTGGTTTTAATCAGCGCCAAAAATATTAGCAGCGTGAAATATATAGAAGGTAAAGTATGGAAACAAAATGGTTTCTTTGGTATACTGACAGCTCTTCTATTCTGAGAACAGGACTCTAATCTAGTACACTTAAGACAGCAATGAAACAGGTAATAAGTTATAATTCATGTAGTTAGGTATAATCCAGTTTTTCAGGTTTTCACTGAGTCAGTTTACTCTTTGTATTTTTTATACATTATGCTAGCTGTCTCAGTCAGCTGTTTTCCAAAACTGAAGCAGTCTAGAAGGAACATTATGAAGGTAGAGAAAGGCTATTGCTACAGGCACACTTCAGTGAGCAGTAATAGAGAATCAAAACTATTAGAAATCAAAGGCACAGCAGAATGACTTATTTAGTAAAGGGGCATATAGCTTTCAGTGCCTGAGTAGTTTATTACAGTAAAACTGTTGTTAGTAACAATCATTTTGACATCAAAATTTTTTCAATGTATTTCATATATTGCTTAAGAAGGCAGTGATGCATATTGTTTTAAAAAGATTTTCTTCAGTAATTCCAAAAAATTTAAAAGCTCTTTAGAGGTTTAAGCTCCACAGAAAACTGGGATATCTAGAATGACTCATTCCCCAAATATTCAGTTAGGCAGTTCTTACTAAATTAGCCATGCATGTTTAGTCTCAAACCAATAGTTCTAGAATATAAATCTTGGTGAACAGAGTTGAAGTCTACTTATAGTGCTCTAAATTTTAAGTCTGCATACTATATTAGAACACTTAGCAAGAACAAAATATTTAACATTTTCCTAAAATACATACAGTGATTTATACAAAGATAGTCAAATTTTCTTTTATGGCTGAATTCATTAATGGAGAGTCTTAGAAACATCACCATATAAAAACTGAATTAATACTCTAAATGTATAGCAATCACATATTCAAACAAGTATTTTTAGCAAATTCTTAGTAAAGAACTAAGAAGCAAACAAAAGTATGCTGAGCAGCCAAACAGGTACCACAAAGTCCATGCACTGTACTGACAGAAAAGCCCCTTAAGCCTTGTTCAGTCTACTTACTCTTATTTTAGACACAATTCTAGCAAGCTTGGCAATCTGGTTTCTCAGTCCACAGCAGATTAGAAGCAGCAAGTTAGGGGCCTAGTGCGGGAAGCAGGCATACAGGACAGCAGCAAAAAGTGACAACTGATTATAAGGGAAGATAGAGAAACTGTGAAAAACAGATATGACTCAAAAAGCACAGCAACACAAGGTCACGTAGTAAAGGGCATTCTATATTTCAGCAGCCCCTAAGGGTGGATTTCTGTTATCACCCCATGTTCTTAAAGATGACAAAGAAAATACAGAGAAGTAGAAAGTATATTTAGAATATTTCTTATAAAACTGTTAAAAAAATAATGATTAAATGGATTTGCCTCAGTTAACTGAAAAATTAAATTATGCAAGGTAGCCGCCTTAGCATATGATATAGCCAATGATGATATAAATGGATTGTTACTGTATTTAAGATATTTTCCCTTCTAAAATATTTGTAGTTTTCTTTTTTTTTTTGGTTGCACCATGTGGCATGTGGGATCTTAGTTCCCCAATGAGGAGCTGAACCCATGGCCCCTGCAATGGAAGCATGGAGTCCTAACCACTGAACCACCAGGGTGTTACCTGTAGCTCATCTTGTAATTCTCAGTGTGATTTGCATAAATGTCTTATAAATAGAATTGGAGGGATAAATCAATCTTTATGCTTTTTCTGGTTATCCACTTTAGTTCAAATAATGAGCTATACTACAGCCTTATGGTATGCAGCTCTTGTTTTGTTCAGATAGAGAAACAATAAGCTATGATTAAACCAGATCCATTGACCTTTTCTTCCCACATGATATAAATTTATCAAAATATTTCATATTTTACATTACTGATGATGTGTAAGTAAAAGTCAGTCATCAGAGTGAAATGACCTCTAGGGTTGCTTTTGACTAATATACTCCAGTGACTTATAGTTGTATGAAATGTATCAGAACTTAATTCTTTTTATGCTTTAACATTAAAAACTTTACCATTTTTATTATGTGAATCAGAATATTACTATTTATTTTTCAAAAAAGTTGAGTTAAATTTTTTGACCTATTTTATTAACATAATTACTAACTGCTTACTAATATAAACAGGTCTTGTTTCCCAGCCTCAAAAGTTTTATTTTCTTTTTAACTATGTCTGAGAAGTCAGAAGTCACAAATATCATTTAGTAATTCAGAGAATTTGGGTTTTAATATAAAAACTCTCCATGATATTATTACTTCAGCTGCACTGATAGCTTTTAAATTATAGAGATCTGGGATTTAAACTCAGGTCTATCCTTCTATATTAATTCTTTAAAACCATATTCTTAAATTTCCATAGAAAGTTGCCTTAAATGCATTTTTTTCTGACTTTATCTTCAACAACTTCAGAAATTAAACTTGAGTCAATTGCATGAGTTTCTAATGAAATATATTCACACGCTGTTAAGTACAATTGATTTTAATGAGGACTTAACTGTGGAAGTCAGATCAAAGAGACAACTTGTGAAAATAAGCAACGACCTGCCAATCCAGGACCAGCCAAAGTCTGGCCCTAGATAGGCCAGATATGTAGACTTTCACTGAAGGCTTGGGGAAAAAAAGGATTTAAGATATGATAACTGTCACCAGATCATTTACTGCCATGACTTTCCTAAGTGTAGGCAAGGGGCAAAAATCTTGTCTTTAAGAGTGACCTAAATGCCTTTTTTCTAGAAACATTTATATTAAAAGCTCTCACGGTATTACTCCTTACAAGAATTATTCTGTCAAAATACCATTGTTAAATTTGGAAAGCACAATTACAAGTTTTCCCCACAGAATATTTTCCCCAGAGGGCTTCTTTTGGACAGAGGATGACAGCCATAAAACTAGTCACAAGCCTGATAAGGAAAATTGAAATATTCTGAGAAAAGTAACAAAAATATCTAGGTATGTTACACTGAGTTATTTATTTCCTAAGGTATTCATGGCAAGAACAATAAGGTCCTAGACAGAGTTGTTAGATTTTTACTGGGTATAAATATCACCTACATCTTGTTCCAAAATGACCACTAAGAATAATTGAGAGTACGGCCCCAAATCTGCATTAAAAAAAAATAAGACCTACAGTTTATTTTAATGCAGGTGGGCCCACGGGGGTGGGTGGAGGGCGGGGAGAGGAACAGAGAAACACTGACCGCTAGACTATTGTAAGAGAAAATAAGGAATTTTCACAGGTAAAATAATTTTTTACCTTGGAAATATTCTAAAAAATGACAAATTTTGAAAAGTACATAAAAGAACATTCAATTACAATTCCAGGACCCTTCTTATCATGATTTCAAGTAGAATTTTCATAGAACTAAGTAACAACTAGTGAATAAAACAGATCAGAATGGAAGGTTAAGAATTCCTGATTAAAAATAATAATAAAAAAGAATTCCTGATTAAAATTAGTCTTTCAAAATTAAAAAGTACCATTTTAGAAAGTATTAAATAAAACTGGCATAATATAATGAAGATATTTCCCACAAACTGGTGTAGTAAAATATATATATATAATAATAGAATTAAAAATGATTAAACTCTAATTCTGTATATAAGGTTATATAGATTTAGAGAAAGATAATCCAAGTTTTTCCATAATTCTAAATTCAAGGAAAAAAGGAGTTGGCAAACTAAGCAATTTCAAGTGAAAATAAACTCTATAAGCATTATCATTTAAGACTGTAATAGTTACAACACAAAATTTTTTCTTGAAATTTAGCTATTTCTAAGTGTTACAGGCCCACCCTAACATATTGCTCCTAAGAGCTTAATTATGGGTAAGTCCCAGAATATTTGGCAACTGGCAGAATCACTTATAGTATATGAAATCGCTATTATTCATATAAAGCAGAACGAAGTTTTTCCTCGGGACCAAAAATAAAATTCCTTAGATTACTGGAAAAAAAAAAATCCCCTTTGGTATACAAAAATTTACTCATTTGAAGTGCTAAGTTACAAGAATTTAAATGTGTTTCTTTAACTCCAAAGGCACACTAGATTCATAATTTCCTTTCTAGGACAGTAGCATAGAGTTTTTCCTACATTTTCCTCAAATAACATCTGTAAACTATGTCAGTGCATAGGAGCTATAGGTAGTAAAAAACATATACTCTTGAAAATATCACTTTGAAAACGTAATCACAACACAAAACAGATGAAACTGAGACAATTTGGAAAGCAACGTCTTAGGAGGTAGTTTGTAAATAAAGTTATTAAGGAGACAAGGATGCTTTCCAAGAAGTCAACAGGATGTTTCCATAATCTTATTAAGGTGGAGAGGGTACAGCTTCAGGCTAGAAATTAGCAGCATCATGATTTACTGATGGCAATGGCACCCATTATCTCTAGGGAAACTGATGGAAGAAACCTTTTTATAAAGTCGGGGATGAGGCCTCGAACTACAGAGATCCCACTTTGGTATCATCTCTTTTAGTTGCAACAACAGAAAAAGATAAATATACAAAAACTTAAAGGATAATTCCTAAAAAGGTGCAATGTTTTTCTTTACAAGATCATTAAGAAATCTTAAGATACTGAATACACATACAAACAAGGACACATGCTACAACCCAAGTACTTTCGAAACCATGTTTTAGTTCCAAACCCCAGTACACATCAATTTCATGAATTCAACTTTTTTTATTCAGAACGTGTATCTTTAAGACTGGTATAAACAAAAATTAAATACAAACAACTTGTTATTGACATAATAGCTGCAGTTATTAACTGCGAGAATACAGTAAAAAGGAGCCTTACTAAATGTTAATATTCTTGCAACAGAATTATCCCAGTCATTTTATGGTAGTAAATTCTGGCAAGAAATGATAAATTCATTTGTTATTAAAGATACTTAAAGAGTTTCCAAGATCAATCAGTCATGCTGCAAATAAAACAGCAATTTATTCAAGAGAGCCCTTACCTTTCTCTTATTCTCCTAAAAGGTCTGCCATTTATAGGTAACTAGTATTTCCAGATCAGTTGTTCAAACCCAGGTTCTTCCTATAATTTCACATCTTAGCTTTAAACACAGTAAACTTACACTCATTTTCCCTTTCCAGTGGAATTTCTAGTCTTGAAGTTAAAACACTTTCACAAAAAAAGAATAAAATCCTTCACGTAAATCTTGGTTCTTACTTTTCTTCTACCTCATTTTCATTTTCTTGTATTATGTGTTCTTCCTCCTCATCACCAAAAGTCTGTTCCTGCATGGTGGTAAAGGAGAGAGATCTAGCAGCCACTTCTGCAGCGAGGCCAGCAGTGAAAGTGAAACCAGGGGACAGCTGTAGCTGTGCCAGCCTCTGCTTGATGGAGGGCTGTGATGAGACCCTGGGGGTTGGGTGGGCAGGGGCCAGGCCATCTACATCTGCCTGCGGAGACTCATCTTCACTCTCACATTGGTAATGTGCTCTTTCTTCAGCTCCTTGGAAGAAGACTTCATTTGCAGAATTGTCTTTACTTTTACCATCTACAGGGTATTCACATAAATACTCAGTCCTACTACTTATTTCATTGTCAGCTGTAGAGGTTTTATTATTTTCCTCTTCAGTATCATTTTTACCAACTTTCCCCATATCTGAATCCACTGATGGCTCTGAATTACTTATGGGTTCCACTGGGTCTACAGGAGACAAGGATTTCAACACAGCTTCAAAGAAAAAAAAAAAAAGAAAGAAAAATAATAACTAAAAACCCAGCAATGATTTAAACTTTAATTTAAACTCCAAGTAGGTTTTTCTTATAAAGAACAATAAATAAAAGCTAAATAAAACTTTCTAGTAAATCAAAGTAAATTTATAAAACCAGAGAACTTTATAAGAGATCAAATACCTAAGACATGAAATGAGATGGGGTTTTGATAAATATTTTAAAACACCTCATGTATTCTCTTAATTCAAACCATTAAAGCAGTGTTTTCAAGGTGTGGCTCTTGAACCAACAGCATCAGTCAGCATCACCTAGGAATTTTTTAGAAATGAAAATTCTTCAGCTCCACCCCATACCTACTGAATCGGAAACTGAAGGAGGACTGGCTAAGGTTTGACAAGCCCTCTGCTGGATTCTGATGCGCACACGAGTTTGAGAGCCACTGTACTAAAGGATAAGCAGCATGGTTTCACCCATAGTATGATAGACGAAACACCTAAGAGTAATTCAAGTAATAATCCTATCATCATCAACACACACATATTTACAAGTTAAAACATCATGGAAAAAAATTACAACATACAATTCAACTCACTTGTCAACCACCTCATAAGACCCTGATGACAGTAAAGCCGTAACTTCTACATATTATAACGCCACAGAAAAATATAAAATAAAATAAAACCTGTATTCCATATCAACTACTGTACAAAGCGTAATACATAAATATTACATCCATACGGCAGAAGTTGTCCTTTCAAGGAAAATGAAGTTTTATTTAGCCCCTCTTGATGTTAGTAGGCAGTGGGTTGCTTGCTATGCAGTCTCTCCTCCCAGTATGAGGGGTTAGTACAATACAATATGTTATGAAGCATGACGGAAGAAAAAAAAGTGCGTCTTGAAGATCTGGCGTTTATTTTAAAAAATAATTTGTAAAACGTGTCCATTTCCAAGAAACAGATCCCTAAGCTGCAGTAACTCCACTAGAGAAGCAGCAACAACAGAAAAAAATGGCCACAGCAGGTTCCAGTGTAGAATTTCCCTCTCTAATTCCATTCGGACTTTACCCCTGTAGGCAGAGATGAAAACAACTCTGGAAGATGTACTGAAATTTTTCATGGGAAAAGCATTTTAAGGTATCAGCTTTTTACTTATTTTCATAAACTAAATTAGCATTATGCCTTTTCAAATATAAACTATCAAAAGCACATACCTGAAAAGAGATACTTCTCTCATCATTATATCTTTACCCATACTGTCAAGAGGATAGTTTTAAAGCCACATGAAAAAAGTTACTAAACAATAAAAAAGGATACAAGTTTATATACAGTGCTATTTTCAGACTTTGTGTACAACTTTGTGTACAGTGTTAGCTGATAAATCTGTTAATTCTTAAAGCAACACATATTAGAAGTTGATTGATATTCCTGATTATTGTTAATTAAATGAGGGCGGGTAATCTGTATAATGCATCAATGAACTAGTATGTTAACACTGTGCTAGAATATAAGCCTCCAGGACTGTACAGATTTCTGTCTCTTGATCTATGTGCTGGGGATTCAATAGTAAACCGTATCTTATTATCTACTTATTGAGTAATTTTCTAAATGAATACTGTGGGGGATAATAAAGCTCCTATTTAAGAATACTGTAATTTAATTTCAGAAACAAAAAAAATAGAACACACAGGAAACAATAGTGTCTAAAATCTAATACTCCTAATCTCTGATTTACAAAGGCCCAATATATGGACAAGCAGGTTGCAGGAACTCTCTGCTTTTTGCTCAAGAAATCCTTTCATTTCACAACAGTGTCCCCTGCATGCAAGGCTCTGTAGTAGTGGGAGAGGTGGCAGGACTGGAACAGTACGAGTGGGACTCATGGAGGAAAGACTGGTGGAGAGGACAGGATGCCTGTGAAAGGGATCACCACGAATACTTTTCATTAATAAAAACAGCCAGCTTGCAGAACCATTGTCTAATTAGATATAAGTAGAGAAAGATATCTATATTAGAAATAGTGGGGAATACAGTTGAATATGGGGGACTCATGATGGAGGCTTGAAACCAGGAATCAGAGTTAAAAACTGTAGGTTTTTAAGATAGAGAGCTATTATCTATGTGCTGTTTGAGAAAAATCAAATTAGTTTTCAAGGATAGACAGAAGCAAACCTAAAGGCTTAGAAGCTATCTTTAAGAATAGCTTAGAAGAAAAAGGTATTGAAAATGCAAGTCAGCTAAGAGGCTATTATAATATATAAGCCTAAGTTTATAAGTGTGTGTTAGTAGCTCAGTCATGTCCGACTCTTTGCAACCCAATGGATGGTAGCCCGCTAGGCTCCTCTGTCCATGAAATTCTCCAGGCAAGAATACTGGAGTGGAGAGCCAATCCCCTTCTCTACTGGATCTTCCTGACCCAGGGATTGAATCCGGACCTCCTACATTGCAGGCAGATTCCTTACCATGAGAACCACCAGGGAAGCCCAGCCTTACAAGGACCTGGGCTATAAACGGGATCAATGGGAAGAAAGAAGGAGGACAAAATCAAGAAGTATACATCTGGACAAGGGAGGATGGGAGGGCCCCAGAGAAGAAAAGAGAATGATGAGGAACCTTCCAAATAATCTATACACTTCTAGTGAAAAAGAGAAAGGGAAGAGAAGGCAGTTGATTTTGATGCTCCTCATATACTAAAATAGAAGGGAAGTCTCACTCTACCTGCTTAGAAATCCAGAGGAATTAATTCTTGAATTAGGAAATGGCTAGTTTGATGATACTGTTGAATACTAAGCTTCCCCTCTCTTCCTCCCTGCCTTCTATGAAGTTCTAAAGAAAAGAAGGGTGGTTACATAAAGAAGTTCAAGGGTAATCTTAGGTATTACCAGTCATCCACTTTTGTACAAATCCAAATATGGAGACAGCGTGCACATATGCATCTCTGCCTTCCATCTTCTACAATATTCAAATCAACTATTATTAAGTAACCTAGTGATATAGCTAAGGGCCTAGGGTTTAATTCATTGGTTTCAACAGTGAACAGTTATTAATTTTGTGTTATATTAAAAATTATAATTGAGAACAGGGTTTAGAATCTTTAACCCACTGAAACAAATTTAGTAGAAAAATAGAGTAACTGATGAAAAAGTCTGACTTCATATTCCCAATCTGATTATACAGTAACTCTTTTACTGATTAAATTGGATTACATAATGACTCTTTTAATGATCAAACTGACTTTGTGTCTAAAAGACAAAGTACTATACTTACTGGTGGATCCCTAAAATGAACACCATAACAATTCTGTGCTAAGATTTACAGTTTAAGAAAAAAGAATCCCTTACATTGAAATAAACTTTTACCCTGAAGTCAGTGCTTACCATGATCACTAAACAGAAGTTGCTTCCACTTCTGCCTTTCTGCCTCCGATGCTTTAAATCCCAGCACAGATTTCAGTTCTTGGAGCACCCTCTTGGATTCTTCATGTTCACGCTTCTGTCTCTCTCTGTCTTCTTGAGACAAGTAATAAAAATCATCCTTTCTGAAATCAGTGTCCATATCAACATCATCTACATAAGCTTCTAACTCCTGAAAATGAATGAAAGAAAGAAGACAGCACTTCAAGCAGACAGGTTTCTAGTAGCATTCACTGATTTGAACCTATCGAACTCCAAGATTAAAAAAAATAAGGACTCCTGGCACAGGTCACTGAAGCACAAATTGGGCATACAAAGCAAACACAGATAAACTGAAATCTTATTAACGAAACTTACTTGATACTAAATAGAGTTGTGGATAAGAAAATTTAACAACTTCAGTCATTGTTTTTCTACTCTGATACCATTTGATAGATCTAGTCAAGATTCAAGCTATTAGCTATGTCAAAATCAATCAAAATTAGCAGGGCTGTTGGTTTACGGAGGTAGTCAGGTATGTTAGCTTTCTTTGATAGACATTTGTATTTCTTTCTGACTCTTCAGGAAGTCTGAACACCATTGCTAGGATTAGGGAAAACCACATCTGATGGTTCTCCTTATCTCTAAGGTGAAGGGTAGGATCCTTATTACTCAGCTTCTGTTGCCGTTATGGTTAAGGAAAATTATTTGGGATCCTCTAATCACAGTGAATTTAACTCAGATGACCATTATATCTACTACTGTGGGCAGGAATTCCTTAGAAGAAATGGAGTAGCCATCATGGTCAACAAAAGAGTCCGAAATGTAGCACTTGGATGCAATCTAAAAAACGACAGAATGATCTCTGTTCGTTTCCAAGGCAAAACATTCAATATCACAGTAATCCAAGTCTATGCCCCAACCAGTAACGCTGAAGAAGCTGAAGTTGAATGGTTCTATGAAGACCTACAAGACCTTTTAGAACTAACACCCAAAAAAGATGTCCTTATCATTATAGGGGACTGGAATGCCAAAGTAGGAAGTCAAGAAACACCTGGAGTAACAGGCAAATTTGGCCTTGGAATACGGAATGAAGCAGGGCAAAGGCTAATAGAGTTTTGCCAAGAGAACGTACTGGTCATAGAAAACACCCTCTTCCAATAACACAAGAGAAGACTCTACTCATGGACATCACCAGATGGTCAATACAAATCAGATTGATTATATTCTTTGCAGCCAAAGATGGAGAAGCTCTATACAATCAGCAAAAACAAGACTGGGAGCAGACTGTGGCTCTGATCATGAACTCCTTATTGCCAAATTCAGACTTAAATTGAAGAAAGTAGGGAAAACCACAAGACCATTCAGGTATGACCTAAATCAAATCCCTTATGATTATACAGTGGAAGTGAGAAACAGATTTAAGGGACTAGATCTGATAGATAGAGTGCTTGACGAACTATGGATGGAGGTTTGTGGCATTGTACAGGAGACAGGGATCAAGACCATCCCCATGGAAAAGAAATGCAAAAAAGCAAAATGGTTGTCTGGGGAGGCCTAACAAATAGTTGCAAAAAGAAGAGAAGCAAAAAGCAAAGGAGAAAAGGAAAGATACAAGCATCTGAATGCAGAGTTCCAAAGAATAGCAAGGGGAGATAAGAAAGCCTTCCTTAGCGATCAATGCAAAGAAATAGAGGAAAACAACAGAATGGGAAAGACTAGAGATCTCTTCAAGAAAATTAGAGATTCCAAGGGAACATTTCATGCAAAGATGGGCTCAATAAAACACAGAAATGGGATGGACCTAACAGAAGCAGAAGATATTAAGAAGAGGTGGCAAGAATACACAGAAGAACTGTACAAAAAAGATCTTCATGACCAAGATAATCACGGTGTGATCACTTACCTAGAGCCAGACATCCTGGAATGTGAAATCAAGTGGGCCTTAGGAAGCATCACTATGAACAAAGCTAGTGGAGGTGATGGAATTCCAGTTGAGCTATTTCAAATCCTGGAAGATGATGCTGTGAAAGTGCTTCTATTTTTTAATTTTTTTATTTTTTATGCACTCAATATGCCAGCAAATTTGGAAAATTCAGCAGTGGCCACAGGACTGGAAAAGGTCAGTTTTCATTCCAATCATAAAGGCAATGCCAAAGAATGCTCAAACTACCACACAATTGCACTCATCTCATATGCTAGTAAAGTAATGCTCAAAATTCTCCAAGCCAGGCTTCAGCAATACGTGAACTGTGAACTTCCAGATGTTCAAGCTAGTTTTAGAAAAGGCAGAGGAACCAGAGATCAAATTGCCAACATATGCTGGAACATTGAAAAAGCAAGAGAGTTCCAGAAAAACATCTATTTCTGCTTTATTGACTATGCCAAAACCTTTGACTGTGTGGATCACAATAAACTGTGGAAAATTCTGAAAGAGATGGGAATACCAGACCATCTGACCTGCCCCTTGAGAAACCTATATCCAGGTCAGGAAGCAACAGTTAGAACTGGACATGGAACAACAGACTGGCTCCAAATAGGAAAAGCAGTATGTCAAGGCTGTATATTGTCACCCTGCTTATTTAACTTCTATGTAGAGTACATCATGAGAAATGCTGGGCTGGAAGAAGCACAAGCTGGAATCAAGATTGCCGGGAGAAATATCAGTAACCTCAGATATGCAAATGACATCACCCTTATGGCACAAAGTGAAGAGGAACTAAAAAGCCTCTTGATGAAAGTGAAAGAGGAGAGAGAACACATTGGAAAGTGAAAAAGCTCAACATTCAGAAAACGAAGATCATAGCATCCGGTCCTATCACTTCGTGGGAAATAGATGGGGAAACAGTGGAAACAGTGTCAGACTTTATTTTTTGGGGCTCCAAAATCACTGCAGATGGTAACTGCAGCCATGAAATCGAAAGACACTTACTCCTTGGAAGGAAAGTTATGACCAACCTAGATAGCATATTCAAAAGCAGAGACATTACTTTGCCAACAAAGGTCTGTCTAGTCAAGGCTATGATTTTTCCTGTGGTCATGTATGGATGTGACAGTTGGACTGTGAAGAAAGCTGAGCGCTGAAGAATTGATGCTTTTGAACTGTGGTGTTGGAGAAGACTCTTGGACTGCAAGGAGATCCAACCAGTCCATTCTAAAGGAGATCAGCCCTGGGATTTCTTTGGAGGGAATGATGCTGAAGCTGAAACTCCAGTACTTTGGCCACGTCATGTGAAGAGTTGACTCATTGGAAAAGACCCGGACGCTTTTCCGGGATTGGGGGCCAGAGGAGAAGGGGACGGCAGAGGATGAGATGGCTGGATGGCATCACTGACTCGATGGACGTGAGTCTGAGTGAACTCCGGGAGTTGGTGATGGACAGGGAGGCCTGGTGTGCTGCAATTCATGGGGTGGCAAAGAGTCGGACACGACTGAGCAACTGAACTGAAATCAGGTGTAACTGGGTCAGATCTGATTCAGAAGTTTGTGATAAAAGAACAGGAGTTCTAAGGAAACTATTCTGGGAAGGATGGTGGCAGACAAAATTTCTAGAGGTAGAGGTTCTGAATATAGTTTTCATTATTTACATGATGCAACAAGTGGCAATGCCTACACCCAGTGACTCAGCGGTGACGCCGCCACTGGAACAGTGCTTTTGAGTGACTTTGGCTGTGTACCCCAGCCTGCTTTAAGCTCATCATCTGGCCCTCTGAAATATTCTGTCAGCTAGCTAACGGTTTTAAATAAATTTCTTTGTTAAACTAAGTAGGGTTGGTCTCCCTTTGCAATTAAGAATATTGAATAGACAAAATGACGAAGAAAAAGAAGTCTTCTTCTTCAGAAGAAAAGTCTTCTTCAGAATAAGCAATCTGTTGTCAATATCTAATTTAATCATCTAAAAAGTATTTTAAAAGTGAAGTTTAGCATACATCCTGCCAATCCACACTTTTGGGCTTCCCTGGGCTCAGATGGTAAAGAATATACCTGTAACGCAAGAGACCCAGGTTCAATCTCTGGGTCGGGAAGACCTCCTGGAGAAGAGAATTACATGGACAGAAGACCCTGGCAGGCTACAGTCCATGGGGTCGCAAAGAGTCAGACACAACCAAGCATCTTTCATATAACTTACATAGATACATTCAAATGCACAAATCTTAAGTGTAAAGGATTTTTACAGATGTACACATACTGGGAACCACCACTCTGATCAAGATAAAAACATTTCTAGCATCCCAGAAGGTACCTTTACCAATGTACTAATTTTTAATGCATTTCATCACTTTCGAGTATTTAAGAAATGGACAATTAGATATAAACAGGAAAATCTTCTGGTAGATTCAATGGATTAAAATTCAAGACACTAAGAACTAATGTTCTTAGTTATATGATATGATATAAATTAGTTAGATATGATATAAATTCAATACACTGTGTTGTGATCTTTGAAGATTAGAAATATAAATTCAACAACTGTTCACAATTATTCAACAACTGTTCTGTGCTAAGTTGCTTCAGTTGTGTCAGACTCTTTGTGACCCTATGGACTGTAGCCTGCCAGGCTCCTCTGTCCATGGGATTTTCTAGGCAAGAATACTGGAGTGGGTTGCCATTTCCTTCTCAGGGGATCTTCCTGACCTAGGGATTGAACCTGTTGTCTCTTACATCTCCAGACTTTGTAGGCAGGTTCTTTACCACTAGCACCACCTGAGAAGCCCTCAAAATGGGGTGCCATGCCCTCCTTCAGGGGATCTTCCCAAATTGGGATCGAACCCTGGAAAATTCTAATTCAACAATTATCCATGTCAATTACAGAGCAAGGGAGGTAAGGTTTGTACATTAAACTCTTTAGAGGGAAGAAAAGCCGTTTTCATCCTTACCTGCTCCTCAGGGATTGGATCTTTGTCTGCGATGTGTAGAGGAGGCTGCAGCACAGGTGCCACAGTACAGCGTGGGCTCTCACACGCCATTTCAGGGTGCCCTTAAAAAGGAACACGGAAATGAGCGAGTATCTACTAACGTTAATAAAGAGTACCATCTGTAGATTTATAATTTAAATAAACTCTTGGAGAAGAAAACCTGTTTTCTCTCTTCCTTTTTCACCTTACCATAGTACTTGGCACACAGGAGGTACTCTAAATACTTCAACAATCAACTTTACTCATGGCATAGAAACAGACTCAAGACAGACTATCGTCACTCTTCCCTACGAAAAAGAAACTTCAATTCTGCACTTTACTTATACCATTTTTATTCTCAGGAGAAATTAGGATTGGAAATGAGTTTCATAAGTAAAAGATTGAAAAGATCATCTCAGGTGAGCTTAACTTCGATTAATTATTAAAAGACAGTGTTTGACTTCCAATCTCGGGGTTATTTAGCTTCATATTCAGCTCTCTTTTATCATTATCTGTCTACTTTAAAGAAGTAGGGGTTAAGCCTCTAGATTTTAGCTTTCAGAGTTGGGGGAGACTCTTGGCTAGCATGGGCTGGTATGGTCAGAGCAATCTAGGCCAGCGGGGGAGAACTCTCAGTGGGTATCATCAGCAAAAATGTGACTTAGCCCACAGTGTCAGGTGACTAGTTTCATACAAAAGACTGAGTAAGTAAAGTAAATATACTGAAAATGATGACAGTCAAGCTTCTCATTATCACAAAAGGGAAGAACAAACACAGAGGAGGGGGAGGCCAGAATAAACTATGTGCTCCTGAAACTGCGCTGGAGGTACTGGTATGAAGGTGTGGTATATAACATATATGGACAGACAGATAGATCTACAAACAGAGACAGATGTGTGTGTGCATGCATATGAGTTGTATGTGTGCTCAGTTGTGTCCAGCTCTTTTGTGACCCGAGGGACTGTAGCCTGTACATGTATATGTGCAGATGTATTCCATAGTTCTGTACACGGATAAGTGGTAAGAGCAGTAATATCCCAGTGGCCATGAGCATCCCTAGCACTTCAGATCTTGGTTTCTAAAGGTCATTTTCTATTAAGAAGAATGAGGCTCTTTGGAGACAAGGCAGATGTTAGGGCTGGAGGCAAGGCAAGTATGAGACGAAGTCAACAAGTGCTCAAAGAATGATGGTGATAGGAACCACCCTGAATGGGCTCCCTCTGGTTGAACTATGGACAACCTGAGCAACAATATAAAATAAGAGTAACTAATTATGATCTAGTGAATAAAATAAGAACCCATACTAATATAAATGTGTAAGTAAGTAGAAAGGGGGATGCTTAACCTTAAAATAGTGTCAACTAGTAAGTGCAGGTGGAAACGGAATTAGAAAATTACCATCTGGCAACCACCACAGCAATATCCAGCTGAAGCAAGAACTATCAATGGATGCTAAAAGTAGTGGGTGAAAACATTTTAAGCTAATGTATTCACTTTTCGATACACAATTTTATGAATTTAGATAAATTACAGTCATGTAATCACCATTACCACTGATCATGATACAGAATAGTCTTATCACTTCAAAACATCTACTTAATGCTGCCTCTTTACGCCCTATTCCTCCCTCCATATCCAACTCCTAGTAATCACTGATACGTTTCTTCTTCCTGTTAAACTTTGTCATTTTGTGGCTGTCCTGTAAGTGGAATCACACAGTGTGCAGTGATGTGAGCCGAACTTCTGCTGATTAGCAGAGTGCATCTTCCACCTTACTGACAGAGCAGTAGTAGTTCATTTCTTTTTTATTTCTAAGTAGTAGTCCACTGTATGGATGGAAGTAACGATTTATGTATTCGTCAGCTGAAGGACCTTGGGTTGTTTCCTAATTCTGTTGGTATACTGTGGGTTTGCAGAAGAATGTCTGATTTTTAAAAATATGAACAGAAGTACTTAGGGGCAATGGGATTTCATGTCTGTTTCTTAACTAAATGGTTTAGAATAATACCACCAAAAGAATTTATAGACAATACACACACAAATGTGGTAGAGTGTAAAAAACTGGGAAATCTGGAACTAAGGGGTACTTAAAATTATTCTTGTGATATTCCTATAATTTTAAAATACTTAAAATAAAAAGATACAGCTAACTAAAGCACCTATTTCTTAAAAAATTTAAACCAACAATTTTATTTCAAGTTGTGTATCCAAGGCTACGATGGGCATTTTAGTGAGAAAAGTTTCTGAATACTTGTATCTTAGTTCATATCATTACCACCTATGAGCAAATCAAGAAATGGCTTATCACCTGCCCAATGATTTGAGACTGTTTTAACAATCATGTTTAAGTGACTAAGATTCAGTATCTTACAGTATGCTGAGGGAGGCAGGAATGGGATGCATCTTCTAACACCCAGTGGTCTCCTGAGTGTTTCTATTTATAAAAAATACACCCGAAAGCTCTAGTTAAATCATCTAAAAGAGTTTAATATGCATAAATATTTGCACATATTAAAAACTCTTGGCAAATCTAACTTTTGGAGAAAGAATTATTCACCATTTACATCTGAGGAAATGTACTGGTAGTATATCAGTAATTAGCTTGTTTACATTTCCTTTGAAAAATGCTAATACTTTTACTATCTAAGGACTTGCTTAGTTTGCTCAAGACAGTAAACAAAGCATTACAGACCCAGCTACAAACAAAGCGATGACTTACAGGGTGATAAAGCATTACTCACCTTTGGCAATAATACAATTTTTTATTTTATTTTTTAATTGAAGGATAATTGCTTTACAGAATTTTGTTGTTTTCTGTCAAACATCAATATGATCAGCATGGTGTACATATGTCCCCTCCCTCTTAACATCATAATAAAGGTCCAAGGGATAAACATACTATTGACTTATAGCACAAGTTTAAAGATTAATATGCCAAACACTTACAATTAAATTAGTGAAGTTAATGAAGTATTTTATCTTAAAAGTAAATTCAATTTCTGGTCTCTGACTATCAAAACTCATTATTACCCTAACTGGAAAAGAGTTTCTGGAATTTCTAATAATGGAATAATACTATTAAAATCTATTTTTTAATTAAAATTTTAAAAAAGGAAGTATATGATTCAGGGAAACTTCAAATGATATTCATTTTTTATTTACAAAAATAAGAGCCCATATTTTATATTCAGTGTCAATTTGCACATATAAGTTCATTTTTTTTTTTTAAGACAACTAAGAGATTTTATCAAATCAGTTTTATCATGCAGACAAGAAGTAAACCTCATAAAGTCCTACTGGGGAATAAGTATGTCTGGTAAGTGTATGTAAAAGTACTCTCTCACAGGTACCTTTTTTATCTGTATTTCTTCGTAGTAATTTGTCCACTTGAGAAATGGCCTCTTCCCAGCAATTGTTGCTTGCTTGAACATGGGGCTGAATTAACTTTAATTTCTGTTCTAGGATTTGATAAGCTTCTGACACTAGTTCTTGTGTTTCTTTAATACAGACAAGCTTTTCAAGTTCATCCTCAAGAATTATTACCCTGAGTAATAAAGAAAAACAAAAACAGATTTCTAAACTATGAAACGAAATGTATAATTCACAAAGTTTATTTTAAAAAAAAGTTTGTAAGATGAAAAAAAGTTCTGAATGTGGAAGGTGGTGATGGTTGCACAACAATACATATGCAGTTAATGCCACTTACCTGTAGCTTAAAAATGGTTAAGTGCTAAATTTTACATTATATGCATTTACCAGTTTTAAAAAAAGTTTATAAAGAGTATTATATATTTCTTCAACCAATATTTCTTGCATATATACCAGGCATTTTTACAAACTAAAAAGATAAGTTAAACCTACTTCCTACTTATAAGAAACTTAAACCACACCAGAGAAGTCATACATATATAATATAAAAAAAATTAAAACTAACATTTTATTTCCAATTTAAAGATGAGAAATTAGTTCTAGAGAGTTGAAGAAACTTGCCCAGGTCATACAGCTGGTAAATTGTAAAGCTGGGTTATATCCAGGCACAAAATGACAGAGAGAAAGAAGGGATTAAAAGAATTCAGAAGAGGAGCAAGTTACTATGCTAAGGAAGAGGTACTTCTGAGGTAGCACTGAAAGATGGATAAAACCTGAGCATTTACAGAAGATGAAGGTCATTCTAGATGGTAGTGGGAAATAGCATTTATACAGTTTGGCTGGACTGAGGTAAAGGAGTGAGAAATAAAGAGAGAGCAGACAGCAGTCAGTTTATGCCAAGCCCTTTCTGCAGAGTGTTTTATACAGACTTCAGTCTAAGCTGCTACACTCACTCCAAATCCAGGGAAATTTTTCAGATAAGTAAGAAACCAAATATAAGGCTCAGAAACATTCCTCTGGCAGCAGGCACTCTACAGACCAGGAGAACACTTAACAGAGTTAATGTTCTCCTGCAGGCAAGTGAGAGTGGGAACGGCAAGTGGGACAAGCAAGTGGGAGGAATGAAACACAGAATGATTTTTTTAACACTTTTCAAAGCTGTGTGTGGCAGTGCTAAAGAGCAAATCAGATATGATGCTCTGTGACTGGACTGCTCTCTAGTGAAGTATTTTGAAGGGTGATTACAGTAGCATACATAAAATCTTTCATTTTTTAACAGGAAACATACCTCCCATGTATTTTCCATAATCCCTGGCCAAGGTACACAGCCCTTCTTTGTCATTTTCATGTCCGTCTAGTGTAGTACTCTTTCTTCCCAAACCATCTTCCTCATGCTAATGCATTTTATTAAACCCTGTACATTTCTGATTCCACTGCCAAACATTAATTCTTGATAGACCCTGGTTTGCCTAACACAACCTTTCCATCCACTGAAATCTTGTTTTCCTCTCATGATGATCCACCTTTTGCCACCCACTCAAATGGACAGCCTTATCTCCCACATTCCCAGTGGGAAATAGCTTTCTTAGAACAGCAGCAACAGACCAATGGAACATCACTGCCTCATAGTGTCTTAATTGTTCCCTATGGCTCAACCTTTACATGAGTATTATATACCTATCTCAGACCTTGAATTGATGGTTAAAAACTTATCTTTTTAAAAAGTCTTTCTGACCTTAATTTCCTATCTGTGTACATCACATCCTTCTTCACTCTGGTAAATGAGCCTTTTGATTTTACTGAGATTTCAAGTCCTTCTGATGCATTTTCTTATCTTTGAAAATCAACTGCTGCCCTCCCCCTTCCACATCTTGCTTGGTATCCAGCGTCAAATACATCACCTACAATCTTCTCAACTCATTAAATCCCTCTGACCTTCCCCTGATTACAACACAACATGAACCAACTCATTCATTTGATGCAGTCCTATACTATGAGTATCTGTTATAGAAAAATTTCACTGAAATGACTGGACACTGCATTTTACTAAGGTGGAATACTAACAATACCATGCGAAGTAGAAGATCAACAAATATAAACCATGGATCCTACATTTTACTATCCAATTGGGGCCAAAAAACTTGTTCTATGCTATAGAAAAATGTCCAAACCTCTTATTCAGAAAAATAGCAATATAATACTCTTCAACTACATATAATAATACTTCTCGGCTTTTGTCCTATCTTTCTAGGTTTTCTGTTGAAATAAAAAAAGTAAAAACTATAAATGAATTCCCCCAACTACAGTACTAACAAACCAGTTTGTTACATTTGTAGGTTGAAACCACCCTTTAGGCTGCATGTCTCGACTTTGTTGCTTCTTTTCAGCTAGGACACAAGCCAACAACCACAATGGCAGGAGAATGAAGCCTGCTAATCACGGGGATGTTTCCTTACGTGGCTTCTAAACTTACTCATTCAGTAATGCTTTCAGATGCAGCTGCAAGCTGCGTACTGCTGTGTGAACATTACTCAGTTCTCTTGACTTCTGCTGAGTTCTGGAGAAACGCTGGGGTACCGACTGGTGCTGAGTTTCAAAGTACCGGTAGAACTCATAGCTGCGCTTAAGCTCTTCCAAACAGGCAGAATGAACATGAGGTAGACCTTGAGTCACATCAGATAAGATACGATGAGGCAAAAGTGCTGGAGTAAGTAAGGGCCCAGGAGGTGAATTTGTTGTAGAAAGTAACAGGGCTAGCCGCCTAAAGAACTCTGAACTCTGTGCCACCCAGAGCTGAAACAGAACCTAAAAAGAAAAAAAGAACAAGATCAATAAAAAAATACTGGCCAATATTCAAAACAAACTACAAATTTATTTATCTTAATTTCTGGATTAAACTTTTCACTTTATCCTAAGTAATGAATATAGCTGAGCTTGAACTAACTCTAAGAGTAGTGAAGAATGCATGCCTGCATGCTAAGTTGCTTTAGTCATGTCTAACTCCTTGAGATTCTATGGACCATAGCTCACCAGGCTTCTCTGTCCAGGGGATTCTCCAGGCAAGAATACTGGAGTGGTTTGCCATGCCCTTCTTCAAGGGATCTTCCAGACCAAGGGATCAAACCCACAACTCCTTCAGCTCCTGCACTAGAAGCGATTTTTTACCACTAGCGAGACCTGGGAAGCCCATGTTACATCAAATGTAGTTATAGCACATACAAACTTCTGATCCTATAGCAGCTTATACCAGTTTAGCAGACAGTGACTGCAGCCATGAAATTAAAAGACGCTTACTCCTTGGAAGGAAAGTTATGACCAACCTAGACAGAATATTGAAAAGCAGAGACATTACTTTGTCAACAAAGGTCTGTCTAGTCAAAGCTATTGTTTTTCCAGTGGTCATGTATGGATGTGAGAGTTGGACTGTGAAGAAAGCTGAGCACCGAAGAATTGACGCTTTTGAACTGTGGTATTGGAGAAGACTCTTGAGAGTCCCTCGGACTGCAAGGAGATCCAACCAGTCCATCCTAAAGGGAATCAGTCCTGAATATTCATCGGAAGGACTGATGTTGAAGCTGAAACTCCAATACTTTGGCAACCTGATGCAAAGAGCTAATTCATTTGAAAAGACCCTGATTTTGGGAAAGATTGAGGGCAGGAGGAGAAGGGGACGACAGAGGATGAGATGGTTGGATGGCATCACTGACTCAATGGACATAGATTTGGGTAAACTCTGGGAGTTGATGATGGACAGGGAGGCCTGGCATGCTGCGGTTCATGGGGTCGCAAAGAGTCACACACGACTGAGTGACTGAACGAACGGACTGACTGTCCTAAAAGAGAAATGCTGATGGAATAAGACACACCTAATTAGAAATGAATGTTCTTTGATGAATTATTTTTTTTAAACTGTATACAAAGGAGAAATGGAGAGAGCAGGAATGATGGGTCTGTGTAAGTCCAAAGAAATAAGTCACCGATGGATCCAGAGTTTGGGGTTCAAAATTATACCAATATTTTGGCCTAGGAAATAGCTAAGAAATAACATAAAAATCAGTTCCAGAGTGATCATACTCAGGAATGTCTGGCATGAGAAACTACAACAACCATTCTTAAAAGACACAGCTTGATCCCGGCAGCAAAGGATTCCTAGAAATCGTCCTGTTCAAGAGGACAATATCAAACACACAAATACAATCTAGTATGAAAAGGAGTTAGCAGGTAACAGAGAGGATTCAACCACTTTGGATAATTTAGATTCTAGTTTTTTATAAATATGAAAAGGGACATTATTTAAACTGGTATATTAAATGAATTTTAAAATTATGTAAATAATGAATTAAGATAATTTAATGTAAACCTATTTTACTATTAACATTGTTTTTAAATAAGCAAGGCCAAAATTTCAAATCACTAAAGATACACCAAGAATTCTTAAATATAAACACAAGCTATTGCAGAAATCTTACTTAACCATTAAATTTCTTCACTAAAATAATTTTCCTGGGTATTCTCTGGTGGTCCTGTGGCTGTCTTTGTGCTTTTACTGCTGTGGCCCAGGCTCAATCCCTGGTTGGGAAACTAAGATTCCACAAGTTGTGCAGTGTGGCCCCCCCCAAATTTTTCTTTATCCCTTTATTTGTTCATTCAACAAGTGTTTTTTGAGCATCAATGATGTGCCAAGCAGTATTATAGGTGCTAATAATACAGCAGAGAACAAAGGTGAAAAATATCCCTGCCCTGATGGAGCTTATGTTCAAGTAGTTGGGCAATAGATATTAACAAGTAAAAGATAAGTTTCTTGGCTGACAGTGTATGGGGAGAATATAGCAGAGAAGGGGAACAGCAAATGTGTGATTGTGTGTGTATATGTGAGAGGAAGAGGAAGGAGAGAATAGCAGAGGAATACAATAAGCAAGAGGGAGAGTGTGTAATTGGATTTTTAAGAGAAACAGGGAGCTACTGAAGGTTTCTAAGCATTAGAGTAATATAATTCGAGTTAAGCTTTAACAAGATCCTTCTGGCTGCTGTGTTGATAGATAATAGGGAGGTGAGCAGAAGACAGGTTACTGCAGTAATGCAGGTGGGCGTTAACAAGGTACCTTGCACATAATGGTGAGTGGTAAGAGGTAGTTCAGTTCAGTTGCACAGTTGTGTCCGACTCTTTGGAACCCCATGGACTGAAGGCTTCCTTGTCCATCACCAACTCCTGGAGATTACTCAAACTCATGTCCAAGAGTTGATGATGCCATCCAACCATCTCATCCTCTGTCATCTCCTTCTCCTCCCGCCTTCAATCTTTCCCAGCATCAGGGTCTTTTCAAATGAGTGAGTTCTTCACATCAAGTGGTCAAAGTATTGGAGTTTCAGCTTCAGCATCAGTCCTTCCAATGAGTATTCAGGACTGATTTCCTTTAGGATGGACTGGTTGGGTCTCCTTGCTGTCCAAGGGACTCTTAATAGTCTTTTCCAATGCCACAGTCCAAAAGCATCAACCGTTCAGTGCTCAGCTTTCTTTATAGTACAACTCTCACATCCATACATGACTACTGGAAAAACCTGAGCTTTGACTAGACAGACCTTTGTTGATAAAGTAATGTCTCTGCTTTTTAACATGCTGCCTAGGTTTGTCATAACTTTTCTTCCAAGGAGCAAGCGTCTTTTAATTTCATGGCTGAAGCCACCATCTGCAGTGACTTTGGAGCCCTCCCAAAAACAAAGCCTGTCACTGTTTCCACTGTTTCCCCATCTATTTGCCATGAAGTGATGGGACCAGATGCCATGATCTTCGTTTTCTGAATGCGGAGTTTTAAGCCAACTTTTTCACTCTCCTCTTACAGGCTCTTTAGTTTTTCTTTGCTTTCTGCCACAAGGGTGGTGTCATCTGCATATCTGTGGTTATTGATATTTCTCCTGGCAATCTTGATTCCAGCTTGTGCTTCCTCCAGCCCAGTGTTTCTCATGATGTACTCTGCATATAAGTTAAATATGCAGGGCAGTAATATACACCCTTGATGTACCCCTTTCCTGATTTGGAACCAGTCTGTTGTTCCATGTTCAGTTCTAACTTTTGCTTCCTGACCTGCATACAGGTTTCTCAAGAGGCAGATCAGATGGTCTGGTATTCCCATCTCTTTAAGAATTTTCCAGTTTATTGTGATCCACACAGTCAAAGGCTTTGGCATAGTCAATAAAGCAGAAGTAGATGTTTTTCTGGAACTCTCTTGCTTTTTTGATGATCCACTGGATGTTGGCAATTTGATCTCTGGTTCCTCTGCCTTTTCTAAAACCAGCTTGACATTCTGGAAGTTCACAGTTCAACTTCACGGTTAACATACTGTTGAAGTCTGGCCTGGAGAATTTTGAGCATTACTTTACTAGCATGTGAGATGAGTGCAATTGTGCAATAGTTTGAGCATTCTTTGGCATTGCCTTTCTTTGGGACTGGAATGAAAACTGACCTTTTCCAGTCCTGTGGCCATTGCTGAGTTCTCCAATTTTCTGGTATATTGACTGTAGCATTTTTACAGCATCATCTTTTAGGATTTGAAATAGCTCAACTGGAATTCCATCACCTCCACTAGCTTTGTTTGTAGTGATGCTTCACTTGACTTCTCATTCCAGGATGTCTGGCTCTAGGTGAGTGATCATACCAGCATGATTATTTGGGTTATGAAGATCTTTTCTGTGTAGTTCTTCTGTGTATTCTTGCCACTTCTTCTTAATATCTTCTGTTTCTGTGAGGTCCATACCATTTCTGTCTTTTATTGAGCCCATCTTTGCATGAACTGTTCCCTTGGTATCTCTAATTTTCTTGAAGAGATCTCTAGTCTTTCCCATTCTATTGTTTTCCTCTATTTCCTTGCATTGATCACTGAGGAAGGCTTTCTTATCTCTCCTTGCTATTCTTTGGAACTCTGAATTCAAATGGATATATCTTTCCTTTTCTCCTTTGCCTTTCACTTCTCTTTTTTTCACAGCTATTTGTAAGGGCTTCTCCTGTTTGAGGAGGCCTTACAAATAGGCCTTACAAATTTGCCGTTTTGCATTTCTTGAGTATGGTCTTGATCCCTACCTCCTGTACAGTGTCATAAACCTCCGTCCACAGTTCTTCAGGCACTCTATCAGATGTAATCCCTTGAATCTACTTGTCATTTCCACTGTATAATCGTGAGGGCTTGATTTAGGTCATACCTGAATGGAGTGGTTTTCCCAACTTTCTTCAATTTAAGCCTGAATTTGGCAATAAGAAGTTCATGATCTGAGCCACAGTCAGCTTCTGGTCTTGTTTTTGTGGACGCTATAGAGCTTCTCCATCATTGGTTGCAAAGAATATAATCAATCTGATTTCAGTACTGACCATCTGGTGATGTCCATGTGTAGAGTCTTCTCTTGTTTTGTTGGAAGAGGGTATTTGCTGTGACCAGTGCGTTCTCCTGGCAAAACTTTATTAGCCTTTGCCCTACTTTATTCTTACTCCAAGGCCAA
The DNA here is from genome assembly GCF_002263795.3 of Bos taurus. Classification (NCBI taxonomy): domain Eukaryota; kingdom Metazoa; phylum Chordata; class Mammalia; order Artiodactyla; family Bovidae; genus Bos; species Bos taurus. Next base: position 24,919,910 of record NC_037332.1, on the reverse strand, counting down.
ATATGCCTGTTACTCCAGGTATTTATTGACTTCCTACTTTTGCCTTCCAGTCCCCTATAATGAAAAGGACATCTTTTTTGGGTTTTAGTTCTAGAAGATTTTGTAGGTCTTCATAGAACCGTTCTACTTCAGTAAGAGGTAAGCAGAGGGCACACTCTGGATACATACAGAATGGACAGAATCTCTTGACAGATGGTTTATGAGTAAAAGTGTTAACAAGGATGATTCTAGAGTTTCAGATTCTAGTTGTTTCACACAACTAAAAAATCAAGTTGGCATAGCTTATTGCTCTAAAAAAAAAAAAAAAGACTATTATCTAATCATTGCTATGTTATCCAATGAAACCGAAACTCAGAAATACACATTTTTTTCTTGTTTGTTCTTTGAGTAAGGGAAGCCCCTCTGGATGAGGGGATAACCATAGTTTACGGGCAATTAGGAAATGCTGTTTTAAAGCATTTTCAGGGAGTCCCCTGCGGTCAATCGGTTAGGAGTTGGCATTTTCACTGCTGTGGCCCTGGTTCAGTCCCTGGTCAGTGAACTAAGATCTTGCAAACCAGGCAGCAAGACCAAAAAAAAAAGCATTTTCAAAACTAGATCTGCTTTTTAAAGCAGGAAAGATACTCTTTATAATAATTTTACAAAAAACTAATTAAAATTTTGAACTAAGGAAAAAAGAGGGGTAAGGACTCTGTACTAGATATTTCACATGTCTCTTCTTAGGATACAGTTAGGAAGTTTCTTTCCTTTCCAAAGATGCAGCATTTGCTATTGCTAAGCTCTCCTGAACACCAGACTATCTTACTTGCCTCTTGAGAAATCTATATGCAGATCAAAAATCAACAGAATCAGACATGAAACAATGGCCTGGTTCCAAATTGGGAAAGGAGTACATCAAGGCTTGTATACTGTCACCCTGCTTATTTAACTTTTATGCAGAGTACATCATGGGAAATGCCAGACTGGATGAAGCACAAGCTTGAATCAAGATTGCTGGGAGAAAGATCAATAATCTCAGATATGCAGATGACACCACATTTATGGCAGAAAGTGAAGAGGAACTCAAGAGCCTTTTGATGAAAATGAAAGACAAGAGTGAAAAAGTTGGCTTAAAACTCAACATTCAAAAACTAAGATCATGGCATCTGGTCCAATCACATCATGGCAAACAGATGGGAAAACAATGGAAATAAGTTTATTTTTTGGGGACAAACTTTATTTTCGTGGGCTCCAAAATCACTGTAGATGGTGACTGCAGCCTTGAAATTAAGACACTTGCTTTTATGGAAGCAAGCGCCTTGGAAGAAAAGCTGTGAGAAACCTAGACACCCTATTAAAAAGCAGAGACATTACTTTGCTGATAAAGGTCCACATAGTCAAAGCTATGGTTTTTCCAGTAGTCATGCATGGAGAGTTGGACCATAAAGAAGACTGAGTGCCGAAGATTTGATGCTTTTGAACTGTGGAGAAAACTCTTGAGATTCCCTTGGACTGCAATGAGATCAAACCAGTCAATAACCAAGGAAATTAGTCCTGAATATTCATTGGAAGGACTGATGCTAAAGCTAAAGCTCCAATATTTTGGCCACCTGATGTGAAGAACTGACTCATTAGAAAAGACCCTGATGCTGGGAAAGATTTAAGGCGAGAGAAGAAGGGGACAAAAGAGGATGAAATGGTTGGATGGCATCACCAACTGGATGGGTATGAATTTGAGCAAACTCCAGGAGTTGGTAATTGACAGGGAAGCCTGGCATGCTACAGTCCATGGGGTCGCAGAGAATTGGACACAATTAAGTGACTGAATTGAAACTCTCCTGAGAGAAGATATGCAATTGAAAAAACAAAACAAAACATTTTCTTTAAAAGACATAATGAAGATTACAAAGGAAAACAAAAGGACCTGATTTGTAAACCATCTTTCACTAACATTTTTTTTTAAAAGCTTTAATTAGTGTTGCTCTTTTGAGAAATAATTTTCTTTTAGAATTTAGCTTATAAAATTCACTTTGAAATTCTTTATCTGGATATAATGACAACTGAACAAGGTGGCCCTACACAGATTTTGAACATTACAGGAATTTTTAGCAGTTTATAAAGTAAATCTCAAGACAGGCCACTTTTGGAGTCTGATGTTCCTGGTAACGATGGAACACAATTACCAAGTTTAGTTATATATTAGTTATATGTCAAAATAAAACAGAATTAAAACACTAAAGTTTCATTTATAAAATAATATGGGTGTGCAAAGAGGATCCAGCTACATCCTTCATCATAGTATGTGGAGGAGATAAGTGAACGCGTCCCACATTTTAGAATAGGTCATGTCAGATGGAATTAAAAAAATCAGCTAACATTTATTAATCACTTACTCAGTCCCAGGCACTGGACTGGTGAATATTTAATCCTTTAGTGATAAGCATTATCTCATTTTTATGAACACAGAAACGACGACTTGTTCAAGACCATATCAATAGTCAGGTGGCAAGAGTGAAACCTAGCAGTCTGACTCTAAGAGACTCACTTTTTCTCTTTGCTGCCTGTATTTGGACAAATATAATCCAGGATTTAACAAGCTTTTCAAAAAGCACAGAAAAATAGGGAAATAACTAAGACATCTTGATGAGTAAAGAAAAAATTATTTAAAACAGAAAGAAATATGACCATAATTCTCTCTCCAAATCCTTCTTAAAGAGTAACAGCTATTACCATTTTGGGTTAACCAAGCTTTGTTGTAGGTATTTTCTATGTTTTCTCATTTAATCTAAAACCATGTAGGGCAGGTATGGTAATCTCTTTTTATAGCTTAGTGAATTCGAAGAATAACTCATTCAGGTCAAACAACTAGTCAGTGTCAGGGCTCAAATGTAAACCCACACCTGCTTAATTCCAAAGTCCCTGCTTTTTCATCATTAAGAATCTCCCAAACTGTCTTTTGAAAATGACTATTTCCATTCACAGAATAAAGCATGGTCATGGTATTGAATTTAGAAGTAAATGGAATTACCTATAGTGCAACCACCCTAAGAACAGCTAATTGTATATTAGTATTTTCTCATGGTCTTTTTTAAAAACAGAGTTGTGGTCATACTAAATATATATTTACTTATTCTGATTGTTGCACTGGTTTCTCCAAATTTTTACAAAATCTTTATAAGCAAGTTGTAGCTATTATTCAATGGTCCCTATTGGATTTAACATAATTCATGCAACTATTCCTCTACTGCTGCACATTTAGGCAGTGTTCCATTTTTAACTATTATGCTGCTGCTGCTGCTGCTAAGTCACTTCAGTCGTGTCTGACTCTGTGTGACCCCATAGACAGCAGCCCACCAGACTCCGCTGTTTCTGGGATTCTCCAGGCAAGAACACTGGAGTGGGTTGCCATTTCCTTCTCCAATGCAGGAAAGTGAAAGTGAAGTTGCTCAGTCGTGTCCGACTCTTAGCGACCTCATGGACTCCAGCCTACCAGGCTCCTCCGTCCATGGGATTTTCCAGGCAAGAATACTGGAGTGGGGTGCCATTGCCTTCTCTGTTTTAACTATTATGAACAGAGCTAATAAGCAACTTGGTACATAAAGCTTTAAGATACTTGAAATAATTTCCTTAAGAAAGATTTGCATAAGTGGAATTACTGATTCTATCATTTTTAAGGCACTGTAAATGTCAAAGTGCATTCTGAAACAAATTTTAAGGAACTAAGGTAAACCAAAAAGAAAATTATTGTAGTGGCCTTGATAAGAATGATGGCAGCTATGACTAGAATGGTGGGAAATGACATGAAAAAAAGGGAAAGACTTTAAAATGTAGTTTAAAGGTGGCACAAAAATCTACTGATAGCTTATATGTGAGGGGTAAAAAGAGGGATAAGGATGACAGTAAACAGGTATCTAGCTTAATAAGTTATATGGTGACATTTATTAAGATGGGTTAGAATGACATTAAAAATTAGTTAAGGTGAATTTCAAGTAACTGGAAAGAAAAACAGGAGAACTAGAACTTTTATGAGGATCTGAAAATTTCAAAGATGTGAAAGTTCATACAGTCTCAAAACAAAATGGATGTTGAAAAATATGCTGTTAATTACACTTGTACTGATTTCCACAGTATCAAGTGAAGTTTAAAGACTAGGAATAAAGAAATATCGAAGTGGAGCTTACTAAATACTGAAAATGAACTTTGAGACATTTGGATTGACTTTCAAAAAATATTTCTGGAATCTTAAAATACATACAGTTTTGTAACATTCTTTAACTTATGTTTTTTCATGTTTTTTTTTCCTACTACTAACTCCAAAACAGTTCAGTAAATGAATGCACCATAAATCATTACCAATCTCATATCACTGAGCTTTTCCTTTCTTTCCAATATCTGCTGCTGTAATAATATTATGAACATACTTTGAATATATCTTCGATTACTTTCTGAGATGAATCTATAAGCTAAAGTCGATGCAGTAAAGGGTACATTTGTAAAGACTGGTATTCACTGCTAAAGTGATGCAGTTGACATTTTTACTACTGGTGTGAGTTCTCTCAAAGTCTTCAATGACGATGACTATTATCAACTTTCAGAATCCTTGGCAAAATATTTACTTATTTTTCTTTGTTACTTTCATTAGTAATAAGATTGAAATTTTTTATCATATTTATTGGCCATTTCTATTTCTTCTTTTATGAACTGGCAACTCATGCACCTGATCTATCTTCAATAGGTTTTACATATCTTATTTTTCTTTATATAGAAAGAATTCAAGCCCATTGCTTATAAATCATTGCATTTCCCCTCCCCCCTCCGAGCTTATTCACATTTAAAGGATACAGCATTTAAAGTTTAGAAGTTTATGTAGTCAAATATATCCTTTTAAGAGACTTTTAACATATGAAAAAATTCTTGTTCTAAACAAGGATTTGGAAGATTTTCCAAGGGGTAGATCTTGTAAGTTCTTTACCCATGTTTGTTGAAACAAATGGCTAGTAAATAAAATCACACGTTGGGTTCCTTTTAAACTCATTTATCTTCAAATTCTAATTTAATTCAAGAAATACATATATTAAGAATTTTAAGTATTTTAACATCAGACTATAAGGATTTCCTCATCCAATCTTTATGATACTCTCCATTTTTAAAGGCAGCTTCAAAAACACCAGTAAGGCTATTATGGTAATGGTATCCAGCAAACAACAAAAGTCGGGGGACAGGTGTACCACGTACATTCAGAAAGCACGAACACAACCCAAATGCATCTATCTTTTCTTTAGCCCTTCACGTCCATGAATGGATTACCTTCAATGCAGGCAGGCTGAAGCCATCTGTAAGGTTATGTGCTTCCTCTTCTGAAATCTGCTCTTCACTAAGTCCAAGGCCCAGCTCCTTAAAAGGCACCACACAGATGTAGTTGGTTACATTGTCACTCTCGGAGTTCAGGGGGTAGGTTAAATTAGGTTAAGGCAATCAACAAAGCCTTTTCATTAAAGTACAAAGGGTACAGTTTTTCAGTGGCTAAATCGTGTCCGACTCTTTGCAATCCCATGAATTGCAGGATGCCAGGCTTCCCTGTTCTTCACTATCTCCCTGAGTTAGCTCAAACTCATGTTCATTGATTCAGTGATGCTATCCAACCATCTCATCCTCTGTCGCCCCCTCTTCCTCTTGCCCTCAATTTTTCCCACCATCAGGGTCTTTTCTAATTAGTCGGCTATTAGATTTTAAGATTAGTTTCTTTTTAAAAAGTGATGTAATTCTCCTCAAAGTTCAGGAAAAAGATAAGTAAAGGTATCTGACCTTGGAGATTTACATCAGTTTAAAAAGAAATTAATCTTAAAATCTAATAGATTAATATACCTCAAATCTTATAGGAAATGTGAGAATATCTTTATAACTAGATAGTTAAAAGTTCAACTCTTCACAAGTGCAAAAGTACTAATTTAGTTATTTTTGATATGTGCCTTTTGAAACTGTATCATGTACTCGACTGCATGGCTCAGGCCCTTACCACTCTATAGTAAATACTTCTCTTTATCTCCCCGTTTGCATACTGCAGGACATCATTACCTGACAACGATGACCTGAAAACATTCAACTACTGATATAACACTAAGCCTGCTACATCCAGGTTGTCTGACACAGGCTGCTGCTCCTTCTGTCTCCCTCTTCCTCATGGCAGCTGCCAACTTTACTATGTGATTTCCTCCTCTTCAATTGTTTTTTGTAAAGAATTATATCCATATAATTCTTTATATTAATATTTGAACTATTCATGCATTTATAGCATATTCCTATTTGGTCATATTATAATAATCTTTTGATACAGTACTAAGCCAAATTTATAAATATTCTATTTAAATATTTTATATCTCCATTGGCAAGACTGGTCTGTAGTTTTTATTCTGTGTATTACATCATGTTTTAGAAGTGAGATTATAGTATCTGCATAAATAAAATGATGTAGAGTAGCTTTCTATCTAACCTTTTCTATGGTCTAAAATAGGTTTTTGTTAAATTATAAAACCATCTGGACTAGGGACTTAAACATTTTTTTCATTCACTTAGTTTTTGAATAAGTAAGGTATTTATGGATTAACATTTTACAAGGTAGTGTAAAAACTGCTTGCTACCTTTATCTCTTAGCCACCTAGTTCCTCTACCCAAAAGCAAAGGCAATCACTGCTACCAGTATCTGTGTATACTTTAAGATATTTTATTATTGTGGACATACATATAAGGAAATCTAAACATAAATATGTATGTGGGTATACATATGAATATATACACACACTTCTTTATCCCCTCATACACACATATTACACTCCCTTCTATGCACAAATGGAAGGGTAGCATAAATACCGCTGTGTGCACTTTGTTTATTTAACAACATTCCACAATAGTATACCAAGAACTATTTTTTATAGCTGTGTATTTTCCCACTGTTTATATATATAACCAACTGTGTTCTTTTTTAATGGAGTTCTTTTTATGAATTGTCTAATCTCCAGTTTTTCAATTCTTCCTAGGTCAGTTTTTGAGTTTGTATTTTGATATGAAATGATCCATTTCCCCTACGGTTTCAAAGCTGTGGCCAGAAAGTTACATGTGTGCTCAGTCGCTATTCCCTTATATAATAATTTCAGCTTCTTGCTCTATTCTCATTACTAATCTTGTATATTTTTATTCTTTTTATTTTGAACAGGGATGCTAGAGTTCATATAATGTATTAAGTCTTTTCAAAGAAATACTTGGTAGATAATACTATTTAATTTCTTAAGGTTTCCCGTGTGAAGAATATGATCTGGCCCCTGCCTAATTCTGGATCTTATCTCATACTCCAACTGCCAACTTGCTGTGCTCCTGTCTTGGAGTATGGTGATCCTTTTTCTACACTTTGATCATGCTAAATTCATTCTTGACACAAGTTCTTTATACTTGCTGGTGCATCTGACTGGAACTCCATCTCAAGTCTCCATTTAAACTGAAGGCCTTCCTTATTATCCAATCAAAACCAGCAACCTACACCAAGCACTTTCTATCCTATTCCCCTGGTTGGTTTTTTTTTTTCTTTATAGCAAACATCTGAAAACTTTCTGTTCACTTTTTATTCATCATTCAGTAGAACGCAAACTCCCTAAAAACGAGGATCTTGTTTATCTTGTTCACTGCTAGGTCCCTCATACCTAGAAAAGTGACTGGCACTGGGAACTCATACAATCTACAGTCTTCGTTAGGCCCCCTCACCTGCCTCCACCCCACTTCTAAGAAATTATAAGCTCCCTGAGGCAGGAACCACGTCTGCATATCTAGTGACTAGCATATTGCTTGGCATAATAGTCACTAAATGAATAACTACTGGCGGTTAACATGCCACACTGTTATGTCTCTATTTCCTTCTATATCTTGCTTCCTTCTGCTTGAAATGCAGACTTTTTCTCCCAAGGTCAACTCCAGCTCGTTCCTTGAGGGTCAGCTCAGGTGTTGCTTCCCTGAAAGCATTCTGTGGCTTCACAGGCCAAGTACATTGTCCTGAGATGCTGGAAGGCACCCCAGGCACTCTACTGTACTAAGAGTATCTACTGACTACACTCAGAAGTTTTTAGAAGTAGGCAGTACAGGTTTTTGCTCTGTCTTCCTAGCACAATGCAGGCGAGTATTTAGGCAGTAAGGGAACTGAATACACAAGTTCCTGACTAAAATCAAAGTACTTTCTCTCAATATCCAAAGTGGTAGCATAGTACAGTATGTGTGTGTATAAATCTAGATATAGTATATCTATACACATATAGAAAATGCTTAAAGTCCTAAGTCCTACAATAAAGACACAATTTTATTTCTTATTAATTGTGTGACACTGGGTAAATCTCATATAAAGTAGTGATTTTATTTCATTTTCTCATTAAGTGGGGATAAGAAAATCTAGCTGGAAAGGTTTGTGTAAGGATATAATGATAAACTTTCAAGCATTATATTCATCAGTGTCACAGTATCCAACATACTGAAGGTACAAAGTTTTTGCATCCCATTTACTTATTATTTAATCTATGAATTTTAACTAAAATAAAGATCTTATACACTTCTATTTTCTGACTACTAGAACTAATTTCCTATTTCAGTAAATTTAAGAGACAGACTTATTGTCACGCAGTCTTTAAGTGCTTATTATATATCAGACACTGCCTAAGCACTTTATATAAAATAATTCATTTGATCTAACAAAAACAGGAGGATTGTTATTTTTGTCATTCTACAAATAAAGCAAGGTACAGAGAGTTAAGAAACTTGCTTATGGTCTCTGACACAGTAACTGATACAGCCAAAATTCAGAAAGTCAATCTGACTCTAGAGCCCGTTTTTTTGAAAGGGCAAGGATTTTCTGCTGCCAGTTTATTTCCATATGATGACGCAAATTTGCCATGTTCAGTAATTTGAAAAACTGTGACCTGGAGAAGCCAGGTTCTTTTGACTTTATTATTTGGACCAGTAAAGGAAAGGACATCAAGTTTTTTCCTTGTTAAAAATGAGCCACATGCAAGCAGAAGAACTTTCTTCCTGTCTATTATTGTCATTCCCCCTGGAATGCATTTCCAGTTTTAAAATAGAAGTGATGATGGAAATCAGCTTCAAAATAGGCGATTTCAGTTTACAGTGAAGTTTTACAGGATGCAGCTATAATATCTATATTCAGGACTCTGGAAACATTGCTTATTCTTACATATAGACAGAAAAGGATATTTTTTCAGCATATATAGGGTAGCTAGCCTTGCTGCTTGAAAGTTGGCTCTGACAGTTCTGTAGACAGCTTTCCGAAGACCGATGAGATGCTGACTGGGATGCTGTCCAGCTTTATTAAATAGGCAAGCAGCACTGACCCTGTCAAGCAAACTTGAAAAGTAAAATGTGATACAACTGTACAGGTGTCCTAAAGTTTTTGTTTTCTAAATCCACAATTTTATTAAACTTAGGAAAAAATTCTTTTTTCATTACAAAATGGTTATAAATATTCCAACTCAGGTCTCATAAATAGATATTTCCCTGACACATATATAGCCACCAGAAAAAAGACAATTGAAAAAAGAATACTTCCTCTGATACAGGGGGAACAATTAATTTTAATTGAAATAATAGTAGAAATGTAGGGATATTTATTTAAGATACTAACTTTTTAATATAGATACTCTACCTGATAGAATATACCAAAGTGGTACTACTTTACATTTAGTTTTCAAAAGCCTGGTATCTACAGTAAGTAGGAAAGCCTTAATTATAAACTTTCATGTTCTTAATATGCATTTATATATGTTTATCAATCATATTTTTGGTCATTTGTACAGAACATTCAAATACTGTATAGAAATACATTCTGTACATTCATAAAAGTAGGGTAAAATTACTTACCCACCTGCAGCCACTGGAACTTACCTACCCAAAATGAAGTAGGGGACGCAGAAAGAGAACCAGTGGCCAACAGGGGAATGCAAGTAGAAAGGCAAAGTAAGGGTTACTAGGTAGGAGCATAGCTACTCTCAAAACTGTTCAAGAGGAAGCACATTTCATAAGCACTTTTCCAAAGGTAAATGGGGGACTACCTATTTGTAACAATGCCATATAATGTATTATGCTTTTATAAATGAAATTATGATTTCATATTACAGTTTTCCAGACAATAGGCTTTCACCTAACTAGTAACCACTCCTAATAGTAAGACAAAATATTGGAATTTATAAATTTATTACAACATAACCACAAATTTGTAAAATAAGGCATCTAACTCAAAACTTAAAAAAAATGTTAAACCAAATTAAAACACATTCAGGCATTAAAAATCTATAAAAAACAGGACAATGACTGATAGAGGCAAAGAAGGGTTTAATTATTTGCTAGAGAGGAAAAATTGAGGCAGAATAAAACAGCACTAATATTTTCAACATATGGACACTACTGTTTGTGTTCCATTTTACTCAGTCTTAAAAACAAAAATATTTCTAAAAAATTATGATTCAAAATTTATTATTCCTCATAATTTTTTCCAATCCATTTACATTTAGATGGACACAAGTACAATTTTTCCAAAATTTTTTGTCTGCATTTGAGTAGATATACGTCATAATCCAGAGGAAAATCATGCCTAATTGGCCCATTTTAGCTCTTCATTCTAATTGTACACATATGGGTAAAAATGGAACAAGGACAAAGGCACAGAACCATCAACACAAGGCTAGCATTAACTGGACACATAGCCACTCTGCTTAACCAGTCAGTGCTCCTAATAAAATGTTGTACAAGTCAAGAATGAAAAGGAGCTATTACTTTTACTTAGCATAATTTTTAACTTTTAAAATTTGATATTCAATATTTGTTATGCTCTATCAACAGTGGACTTTACAATGGAAGGACCAAAATTAACAAACACTGAGGGCTGTTACATTTTGAACTGAACAGAAAGAGAAGTTATAAAACCTCTCTCATGTCTCAGAAGTTTTAAACACTATTCCAAAACACAACAGAGTGAAGAATGAGATGACTACTGAAGACTCTTCTACTTTCCTATTTCCTGATGTTCCAAATACAGCTTTTATTCAGGATTATTTAGGTTCTTCTCCAGAGCACAGCAGAGTGAAGACAGTAATGACCACCCAAAGTTCTTCTGCCTACCTCTTTTCATGATTTTCCAGATACAACTAATTAAGAGCAACATTTTTTCTTTACCATATACTTACTTCCTCCCACCTATAGGCTACAAAGGTTATATAAATTATTAAATACACTATAGAACAACTGTCATACATGAGTATTTAGGTGGCAGTGTACAGGAAACCAAAGTTTAGAGTCAGATGGAATGAACTTGAACATTTGCTCAACCATTTATAACTGTATGCCTTTAGTTGTATGCAAAATTGTCTAGCACAGTATATGGAACATAACTGGTGCTTTTCCTTTAATAACACAATAAATAGGCTGTCTATCCGGTACCTTAGTACACTTATAGCTAGACTAGTGAATATTTAATTTCCTGTATTAAATATCAGTGAGAACATATGAGAGTGTCAGTGTCATAATATTAACCTACAGAATACTATTAATACATGGCAAGATTTTTCAGAATGAATTTATGTGAAATCATCTATCATGTAAGCTGAATAAAGAGAGCATCTGGGGGTGAGTAAAGGGAACAAATATTTATTGGGTAACTATTGCATGCAATAGATAAATATATATTTTTATATATATATATATAATATTAAGGTCTCTATATTATCTCATATAACCACATGGTAACACAGAGAAATAATCATGATTCTCAAAATACTTTGGTTTCTCAAAGTAAATAAACAGACTCACACTACTTATTAAATCTAGCATATAATGTATTTATTTCTTCACTTAGTAGTTAATAGACTTTAATAAATAATAGAGAGAAACCTATTTTTTTCTGTAAATACAACACAGAAATGAAAATAGGTAATAAATATTCTAATTTAACTAGGTAGTAGAAAATAGTTATTTAAAAAATAAAATGAAAAATGAACTCACAGTGTAAATCCTCTGGAAATGACTTCAGTTTCTTGAATGAGACGTAAAGCTTTTCTCACAAGGTTAGTAAAACCTCGGCTATCTGTTGCTATATCTTCCAAATAGACACTGTATTTTTTTAAAGTTACTTGTAGTTTTGCTGTCCTCCATAATCGCAAAGCTCTTATGATCAGATAAACAAATACAATCACTCCCCATACCAGCCAGGAAGATAAAATCCACCAAGTGGGAAGCATAACAAGCAAACTAATGAAGGCAAATACCACTGAGACATCCCTGGAACAGAGAAACAAAGAAAATGATATCCATCAGTCCAGAGAAAGATGAGTTTCTCTAGTTAGAATTTATGTTTTCTAAAACAGATAAAATGCTAGCTTCTCTATAAACTATGGCTTTATAAAATATGACATTTAAAAAAATAACATGAAACAGTTAAAAAATATCTAGTACCACTATCTAGTTGCTAGATACCACTGTCTAAAGCTAGTAAGTTTAGGTGGTAGATATAAATAGGTGTCTTCTGATATGTACTCTTTAACCTAATAACAATTACAGATTTTAAAATCTGATTTTATAAGTATAAAAGTAAAAAGCTTTAATTTTTACTAGTTTTTAATACTAAAAACCTTATCAGCTATATTCCAATACAAAATAAAAGTTAAAAAAATAACTAAAAATGTTTCATATTTGGAGATATTATGCGGTCTTTTTTCCCAAAATCAGACTCTAGTTATTTGTGCGAAAACATATAATATCTCAAAAAACTATTAGCATTTTTCCAATTAGAAATAATATATACTTTGAGTAATTGCTTTGAATAAAGTCATCTAATTTTAAGTTATCATTACAATTCTGGAATATACATATTTACCACAGACCATAATATGGACAAGCTTTGTACTTTTATACTGCTTTAAGTGAAATCAAAAGACGTATGATATTTTTAAATTTAGTCCAATTACAAACCTATAAATTCCTTTCAAGCAGTGAAGGCTTTGATGAAAATGTTTAAATATAAGAAGGCAAATACAGGGGAGTTATATCTAAGGATATCCAAGAAACATCATCATTAACACTTGAAGATAGTTACAGTCAAATTATAAAGAAAATAACACATAAGAATATTTAATAAATATTTGCCTGCCAAAATCTCCCTTGGAATTCTTTGCTGTTAGGCAATATTGGTAATATCATAGCAAAATCTGATCATATACTTTTATATATTTATAGCAAACCTATAAAGGATTTATAGGCCTCAGACTTGCTTAATCACCTTTGTGGTCAAAGGAATACAAAGTTGTAAAATTCTGAAACCTATGATTCCTTAGCAGCTCCTTAAGTTCTTAAATTTTTAAATGGTAAGATGCTGTACACTTCATCATGACAGTATCTGAATAACTACACATTTGGAAAACACTATATATGGCTGCTGCTGCTGCTGCTGCTGCTAAGTTGTTTCAGTTGTGTTCGACTCTATGTGAGCCCATAGACTCCTTGTTACAAAATGAAGCATTTGTCCACATGACAGGAAAGACAGATAAATTCAGAACACTGAGGCCAATGAATGTAACTGCCCATATAACTTGAATAGTTTGAGCAATAATTTAGTTCATTTAATAAACTCATACTTTAATAAAAAGAGGATATTAACAGTTCTGAAGATATAATTCCTTATTACTATACATATATATATTTCTTTTTTAATAGATGATGGCCCAGGACTTGTGCATTAAACACAAATACTTCAAGTGGTTGACAAGTTTTAAGACAATGTGAATTGTCTATGTTCCCTACGATCTCATCTCACCTAACAAAGTAGGAATTGACTGTTTATCTCCATGTCTCATACTCTCCTGGGTGTCTCTACAATGTAATTATTATATAATCTATTAAGGGTAAGAAACGTGAAGAACTGGCTAGGACTTCATGCACACATGTGTATAAGAGAGATTCTTTTTTGGCGTATGTTAATCCTGCTTGTTGGGCTGTTATACACAGAACTAATTACACTGAGTTGCAAGTACATAATAGTCAAACTGGATGTTTTTTCCCACTTTCATTTTAAATAGTATTTAGTTAGAAGGTATCCTTTTTTTAAAAAAAAACCTCTGGCATATCATTATATTAATTACAATGCTAAAATGTTTATAATGCCTTTATCATGGAGAGGATGATGACAGACTTCCTCTACTAATACTCTAAATGTAAACAAAGGATAGACGTTTTCTAGACAGTACCAAATATTAGGGGTTGCCAGGGAGCAAAGTGTTGGAAGGTGTCCATTTTCCTGTTGTTGAGGTTGCCCTGCAGACAGGATACTGGCATCAAGCAGCTCAATCAGCTCCACATCCTCTTGTAACAGGACTTCCTGTTGCAGGATAGTATGGAGTGAATCAAGTCGGAATCCAATATCCTTGCCATTGAAAGACCAAAGAGAGGTATTAATACACACATAATTTTGTATTAAATATTAAGCTCCTACCATGTTAATAAAACTAGAGGTGTTTATTTTCAGTATAGACTACAAGAAGAAGAAACAATAGTCAATTTTCAGTATGATGTACAGGGTTATATTTTTACAGTAAATATGAAACAAACAAAAAAACAGAGGTAGACATCATTGAGCTGCATATTGAGTGAAATATGTATTTTTTACAGATTAATAAACCTGTTAAGCCTAATTAATTAAACGGCTGCAAAACAACATGGAAAATATAATCCTCTAACAGATATGCTGTCCCTATATACTGTAACAATATAGCCAACATCTAAGAATAACATCAGCAGGATCAAGGCTTTCTAAAAATGAAATATTCGAATATTAAAAAATACGTCATTAAGGAATATAATACAAAATGGCCCTAATGTGTGCATAGCATTTTATAGCTTACAAAATGCTTTCACATATACTAGCTCATTTTTTCCTCCCTCTTTCCCTTTTATCCATCTATCAAGGAATATCTCCTAACATACCAGGCAACATGCTTGACACCAAAAACACAAAAAAATACACAAGACATACAAGTCTTTACTCTTAGAGAGTTCAGAGTTTAAAGGAGAGGGCTGAAAGGTAAGCAGTTACAATATAAAGTGCAGACAAGTGTGACGAGGTATAACTAAGTTATTATGAAAACGGCATTGAGGGAATAAACCGGCAACAAAGAGAAAGTAAAAGAGCCTAAGCTTAGTTTTAAAGAATACACAAGAACTGACCAGATGAAAGAGTTGGAAGAGTGGGATGAGACAGAATGAAAGCAAGCCTCTTCTAGTTTGGGGACCTGTAAGTGACCAATATTAGTTTTGGGCAGAGTATACCTGGTGGAGAGATGAGAGATGAAGCAGCAATGTTAGAGCAGTTCTCACAGTAACCCTGTCATGTACGTTATCATTTTCTGTCCATTCTATAGAGGAAAAAATGAAGCCCAAAGAAACCAAGTAACTTTCCAGAATTCTGATTTTAAATCATATGTCTTTGGTAGTTAGTTGATTCTGCTTCCCTGAATATAGTCTTCTCTATCAGAAAATTTAAATTTTTATTTTGCATCCGATTCAAGAATAGAATGAAAAAAAAAAAAAAGAATAGAATGATCCTGTTGTATGATAAAAAATAAAAGAGAACTTTCAATGGACAAGACCTGTAGCAATCAAAGTAAAATCAGTTAGGTCTAGGGTTTCCTCTTCTTAGTTAATCATTCCCACACCACAGACTGTAGCCCGAGCTCATCATGAGGACTTAAGCAAGAAGGCAGTGATCCACATACTACAAGTACATATCCTCTTGATCATGGGTTGTACACATCACTTTTAGAGAAGAATGTTTTTAATATGAAGCCTATTTGGATATATTTCTTATCAATAACAATAATAAAAAAGAATCTCAGTGGAATGCTGATCTTCTGTTTAGCCCAATATGGATTTTACCATCTACTGATATACCCTGGACATACCTCTGCAGCACTTTTATGGCTCATGTTTGAATTACTGCTTCCTCTCATTTACAATCCTAACATTAGGAACTACTCAATTTTTTGACATTCCATCACACTTTCATAAACAGAGAACAGCACGACTTACTTTATACTACTGTTGAGGGTGGGAAGGGGGACAGGGGCTGCAGAATATCAACAGCAGGTGGGCAATGGGAGGCAGGGAGGCAGTGGGTGGGGCAGGGTAGCTTTTCAAATAATCTTTGAAATAAATCTTCATGTATGCCTTATAATTTGGTTTTGATTACCCCATCAGACAGGATCATATTCAGATGTAAATATTAAAAATAAAACTTTTGCTACAAAAACTTGAAAGCAGGCCTTTTATGAGACTTCTATGTACTTATATATGGGTAAGTTTAAAAGAAGCCTAATTAAATGAAGGCCAACACTGACAGAGAGGGGGAAGCTATTAACATAGGTGGGAGCTATTCCTCTACACAGGCTCTCTTATGGACCTGCTGCTTCATCAGGAACTCACTTTCTTCAACACCACTCCTTGGCACCAGATCTGCTTTGGGGATAAAGCTTCCCCCTAACCAGTGTGATCCGAGGTAATACTGATAGTACTGGTGCTCTGTGCTGGGGGGAAGTGGACTATGTGAACTTTGGCTTACCCTCAACAAGTCTTAGTGTCAAGACTTAGTGCCTGGGTTTACAGCCTGGTCCCACAACTTAAGCAAGTTAATTTTTCTGTTCAGTTTCCTCATCTGCAAAGAGGACAATAATAGTATCCACTTCATAGGGTTGCTGTAAGGATTAAATAAGTCAGTATTTATAAACTGCTAAGAGTATCCAGTGCACAGTAAGCACTATGTAAGTGTTAGCTCCTAGTGTTTTTAGTACATATGAAATACTTAAAAGTACAATAAAGAAAACCATGTATAATATAAAAACTTACAGTACATAGCACACATAATTATTATAAGGTTGTTGTAGAAAAGAGATCCAACAGGCTGTAGGTTCTGAGAAAGGTCCTGAGGAAGAGCTAGAACTGCTTATTGAAAAGATTCCAATCATAGAAAAATGGAACACAATTCACAGTATATACATATATATATATATATATATATATATAAATACATATAAAATAGTACATATAGAGAGACTAGGCAAGGAATAAACAAAAAGGAAGACTATACTGGGCTGATGAAATACTGGTGCATAAAACTGGAAAGGCAGATTAAGGCCAAATTATGCAAACACTTTCATGCCTGTCAAAGTGATGAACTGGACTTGACTTGGTAGGCAGTAGGTATCTTTTTAGAAATTAAACAGGGAAACAGCATGAGAAGGTAACTTAGGAAGAATACTGCGTGGATGGAATGAAGAGTATGAGAAGCACTGCTAAAGAATAAAGAGATTTCTATTGTGGCCCCTAGGGATGAAGAAAACATATTCATGTGTCAATATACTTCAATGATCTTACACACTTTTAAATATATAGTGCTATTTAATTAAGCTGATGAGGATCAGGTGAGATAACTTCTGGGCAAGCACTTTATAGGCTAAAAAGTGCTAAGAGAGTGCCAATACCACTAGTATCATAGTTGCTATAAATTTTTTTAAAATCTTTAAGAAGAAAAGTACTACCTTAATGAAAATGAACAATAATAAAATGTCCAGATATCATGGAGCAATTGCCAGTATCTTTATAAAAGGAAAGAGGGACTCATTCAATATCTGTATAGCTAACAAAATTTTAAATATTTTATAATCAAGAGAAAAAAGTCAAGCAACTTCATGCCACATGCCAACTGGGCAATTCTTTATTCTATTGTATGTACTTCCTAAAATTCTCCATAATCTAGGCACAAAAGAGATGCATACAAAAGCTGGCACTTTAAAGTGAAACATGACGTGAAGCATGTGGTCAGTGACAAAGATCCAAGAATGAAAAGAGCAGAACTATGCACACTAGGATTAAACCAAGAAAAATGTATATGCACCCATATACCTTACCATGGGGCTTCCCTCATGGCTCAGCAAAGAATGAGCCATGTAAAGAATCTGCCTGCAGTGCAGGAGACGCGGGTTCGATCCAGGGGTAGGGAAGATCCCCTGGAGGAGGCCATAGCAACCCACTCCAGAATTCTTACCGGGAGAACCCCATGGACAGAGGAGCCTGGTGGGCTACAGTCCAGGAGGTCGCAGAGATTCAGACAAGACTGAAGAGACCAAGCACGTACCTTACCACAGTTCTAATATCACTGAAGAATGAAGATGGCTCCACCTGGATAGAGACGATATTCTACGTAGATGAAAAGATACTTCATTGACATTCTCAAAACACCTACGGAGATGAACCCTAAACAGAGAATCTGCCCAAATGGATTGCTAAAAAGGTAATTTTAGTCAGTAAAAACAACACACAAACTAGAGAGGTGGTACACTATAACGGAAAGAGCCTGGACTTTGAAACCAGGAGACTTGGGTTCAAATTCTGACTCACTTTCTAGCTGAACATTTTTGAACAACTCTCTTCATGAGTATTCTTAACCAAACTGAAATATCTGAACCTCAGGCTTTCCAAATGGTAAACCATACTGAACCTTATATGGTGTTTAGATCACCAAATCAAAATGAGAAAGTACTTTGTAAACATCCCTTATCAAATGATAATTTACAAGAATAATAATTAAATTATCATCTTAAGGTCATAGGCCAGCAGAAGATTCTGAAATGTGCTTACTTGTGAGAGAATTATATTTTTTTAAACTATACTACCTATTATTAATATTAGGATGTAAAAACGTTGAGGCACTCCTTGGGGCTCAGAGATTAAGCAAGTCTTTGGGAAATTCTCTGATTTATCAATCCCAGAAGACTATATTTTATACAAGAAGTTGTCAGAGAATGGTGCGCTTTCCTGATGGCTCAGACGGTAAAGAGTCTGCCTGCAATGCAGGAGACCTGAGTTTGATTCCTGGGTTTGGAAGATCCCCTGGAGGAGGGCATGGCAACCCACTCCAGTATTCTTGCCTGGAGAATCCCCATGGACTGTAGCCCGCCAGGCTCCTCTGTCCATGGGGTAGCAAAGAGTCAGACGCAACTGAGTGACTAAGCACACAGCACAGAGAATGGTAAATGAATGATAAATAAATTAGGGAGGAACCACACTCTTGATTTTGCCCAACTTTGTAATCAAAGGCTGTGGAATAGAGATAATTAAGTTCCTAATGAAAAGAGGGAAGATCCCACTAATGGATCTATTTTCTAACTCACTGAGAGGAATACCTGTCATTGGAGGAAGATGGCAGCAGGACATGAATAATCTAACAAATAGGTCTTCAATAACTATCAGAATATCCTATTCTCAGTAGCTAACAACCTCTTAGAAGATCTATGAAATACTACTGAGTCCATATGCAAAGATACCCAGTTACTGAAGAATCTCCTTTTTCTTTTTCCTTAGGTGATACAAACTTTTTTAACACTTCACGAAGTGGATACTCTCCTTTTAGAGAACAGCCCAGAATTTCTAATTAAAATTAGTCACTGCCCAAATCAATGGCAAAACAAATTTGGATTCATTGATTTTTCTCATTGGAAAAGAAACTGGAGTCCTGAAAAGTGACCAAAAAGTAAAGTGAACACTTACCAACTTGTGAAGTAAGTCATCATTCTTATTGGACTGAGCCAAAATCCAACTCTTGATGGTTTCAGCCACTTTTAACAGGATGCCTTGCTGAAGGAGATGAATGACATTGTGCAAGATTATTAAACCACACCTAAACATCAGAAAAACTTCAAATAACCTACTTCTAATTAATCACATTTTTTTAATCAGAAAAAGAAAGTTAAAATCATCTAGGTTGTATTATTGGAGAAGGCAATGGCACCCCACTCCAGTACTCTTGCCTGGAAAATCCCATGGATGGAGGAGCCTGGTAGGCTATAGTCAATGGGGTCGCTAAGAGTCGGACACGACTGAGCGACTTCCCTTTCACTTTTCACTTTCATTCACTGGAGAAGGAAATGGCAACCCACTCCAGTGTTCTTGCCTGGAGAATCCCAAGGATGGGGGAGCCTGGTGGGCTTCCGTCTCTGGGGTCGCACAGAGTCGGACACGACTGAAGCGACTTAGCAGAAGCAGCAGCAGCAGGTTGTATTATATGCTATATAATATGCTTTGCTAGTATGTCTCAGTCTCCTTCTTGATCCCGAATTTAATCATATATCAGAATCACCTGGAGATTTTAGCTAGGAACATACTCCCAGGCCCCCCAACTAAATTCAGATTCAGTGAGTCTGGAAGGAGACCTGGAAACCTTATCTTGGGTACACTATGTATTAATACTACCTATGTCAACATGATGATGATATGGGTATTTTAAAACGAAAACCAAGTGCTCCAAGTTCTCAAATATTAAGAACATTTCATTCTACAATATTAAAGCAGAAATTTATTTTAACAATTTTAGAATAACTGTCTCATATTGAAATGTGTTATATTATTGAATCAATCAAAAATTCAGTTTACCTTATTAGCTCATTTCCTGAGCAGGCCAGTAAATGGAGTTTACATTCACTGAGTGACTATAATATTCCAGGTACTGAAAAAGGGTTACGGGAACAAAGATGAATATACATAACTGCTGTTTTCAAGAACTCAGAAGAGACAGTACAAATAGTTACAAATTAATGTAAAATCTGGGCTTCCCTGATAGCTCAGTTGGTAAAGAATCCATCTGCAATGCAGGAGATCCTAGTTCAATTCCTGGGTTGGGAAGATCTGCTGGAGAAGGGATAGGCTACCTGCTCCAGTGTTCTTGGGCTTCCCTTGTGGCTCAGCTGGTAAAGAATCTGCAGTACAAGATTCTGTAATGCAGGAGACCTGGGTTCAATCCCTGGGTTGGGAAGATCCCCTGTAGCAAGGGAAAGGCTACCCACTCCAGTATTCTGGCCTAGAAAATTCCATGGACTGTATAGTTCATGGGGTCACAAAGAGTCAGCCACGACTGAGCGACTTGCACACTTTCTTTCACAATGTAAAATCTGGAGAAGTGTAGGAGAAAGGAAGTCAAGAGGAACTAACACTGGAGCTAAGCCCAGGCAAGGGACAAGGATGAGTACAGGAGGGAGCCATGGAAGCATTTGTCCTGCAGACAGTGGCAGCTAAGAGTTTGGGCTGGCAAAGAGCCAAGGGAAGAACAGAAGAGCAATGAAGTTTAAAAAGTACACTGAGATAGATTTTAAAAGACTGTGGTCTTAATAATTTTGAATTTATCCTATAGACTATGAGGAGTCATAGAAGGTTAATACAGGGAAGTGAAACAATAAAAATCTGCATGTTAGAAAAATAACTGGCAAACAGAGCAGTGGCTGTACTAGCAAGGAATGAGTATAGCCAAGAAGCATGATTAGGAGGGTACATAATAGTCCGGCTAAATAATGATAAAAGCTTGCACTAGGGTAGTAAAAACAGCAATAACTAAGGATTAGATTTTAGAAAGAAGTTGAAGTCACTTACTGACCAAATCAATGTTAGAGTGTGGGAAACTGTAAGATAAATTGAGAGGGTAGTAATTTGGGAATACAGAAAAATATTTTGTTTCAGGGGTGCTGAGAAAAAAAGCTCTGCTCTAGGGATGTTGAATATGAGTTTCCTGGAGCACAGGCAGATGGAAATGTCTAACAAGTATCTGGAACTCAGTGAAAATGGAGAATAGACAAAAAACGCCAGTGAGGGCAAGAAAGTAGATGAGATAGCTCAGAAAAAAAGAGACCAAGCAGAGGACTGATGCTAAAACTTTACGGAAGGAATGTTTAAGAATAATCCCAGGAAAAGAAACCAGAAAAATATACAGAGAATGAATATTCATGATGAGAATACCAATACAGAATACTCAGTAAGTATCTAACAATCACATTTTCTAAAAAAAAGTCTAAAAATGGTGACTGTTTCATCATGAACTCATACAGAAAATTTGCTTTGCTTTCCAAAGGAAATAACTGAAACTTCATCACTTGAACAGAATCTGGGGGGCAATTCTAAAAATATATCCCCTAAAAAGGAACAAGAAATCTTTTTAAAATATAGCTGCCCCAGATTTATATAGAAAAAATTCATTTTAGAGAGATGTACCTTACGCAGTTGAAATGTATAACATGAAGATTAAACGAACTTTCTGGATATGTGGTAATTTTGAAAAACACTTTCTGGCTATGCTTTTAACTGCTCCTCAATTTCTGAGAGGATGAACTTTAAACTCTTATTTATTTATAAACTAATAACAATATTTCTAAATGTAAAAATACTGTCATAAGTGAAAAGAATTAAACACTTATAAAACCCAAGTTTACACACACACACACACACACACACACACACACACACACACACACACACGAGGTCAATGTCCATCTCCAGCCCCAACACTATCCCTTGACCCATCCTTTGTCTTTTGTTGCCAAGTAATCTCAAATTCAAATTTTAATCTATGAATAATCTTTTAGATATATCTTTAGGTTTTGCTTTTAAAACTTTCCCCAGAGGTGCTTGTATTTGAAAGGAACAAGGAGAAGAAAGGACTTAGGTAGGGAGGACTCTCAGCACTGGTTCTGGCCTGTGTGCTCTCACTCCCTTAACTCCTTCCTCGTGAGAGTTAGCTAAAAAAACACCGCTTCCCTGGTGTTTACTCTGCTGTTGCCTTTGGGTCCAGCTTGGTTACTTCACATTTTAGAGTTTTTTCCTAAGAAGAACAAAAGGAAAGATCCTTCCCTTTCTATCTTACAGAGTAAATGATTAACTGAAAACTTTAAAATCTTCCTCCCAAAAGTAACTGACTCCTATATTAAAACACTGATTAAACTAGAATGCTCAAGAAATAAGGTAATCTGGTTATATTTTTTTCTGTTAGAATTCTTTTTGTTAAAACTGAAATGTACTGGAATATTTTCTTATTTTAGTAAATACAATAATAGAGCACAAATCAATTTAGTGAACCTAATTATTGGTGGCTTCTTCTAGTACCTCAGCCTCCCAATGCTGTATATCAACTACAAAATACTTACTATATAAAAATATATGATACTGCAGATATAAAGGGCAGCAGAAATTGAGGTAAATATACTTACTCCATTAATATCTTTGAAATAATTTATTAAATATTAATTTGCTTTCTCTTAAAAAAATCTAAAGAAAAAAATTCTGGTTATTGTAGGATCCTATAGTTGGGCTCCCATTAGGTATTAATTTTTATCTTTTCGTTTTTTTTTCCTGGTTCACTCTAAGTAACTTCAATATTTAAATAAGCAATATATTTTGATCCTCAATCATATTAATTTCAATTCATTATACAAATTACCTATGAGATAGTCCAAAATACCAAGGATTCATGTTTATCTGAACAGATATATACCACTGATGAAATAAAAATTAAAGTCTTAACCAGTGCAGGGGAAGAACATGGAGGTGCCAATAAGGTGTTTTTTGGTAAGGATAAGGCTAAAGGCAATTTAAATAATCAGTAAAAGACAAAAGACTGAGTCACAGAGAATGAAGACAACTTCTTACTTTTGGCAGGGCTCTCGCAGGAGGCTTTTGCTGTCCCTCTGTCACTGCGCTTTTTTCTGCTTTTGGTGACAGAGAAGAACATACTTCAAAGTCTGTGTGTCCCAGATCCTGTAAGTACTGGTAAAGTGGAGAATTCTGAAAGAGATATAAAATAAATTTCAAGATAATTACTACAGTTGACCTTTTAACAACATGGGTTTGAACGACAGGGCTCCACTTTGATGATTTTCAAAAATAAGTACACACTACAGCACTAGCACTGCATATGGAGGGGTGGATGAAGCCCAGGGAGAGGAACTGAGTGTAGGGAGGGCTGCCTGTGTGGTTATACGCGGGTGGTGCCTCAACCCCCCTATATTTCAAAGGTCAACTATTTCAAAAGTTTTAGAGACCAAATTCAACATTATGACAAGTATGCCCAAACTGAATTATTTACACAACGCCACTTAACATCAAAAGAAAAAAAAAATCAACAAACAATTCAGCAGGGTTAAAACTCAAAGGAAAAACTAAATAAAATAGACATTCTTTGAGTGCCAGCAAGAAAAAATGAATTTAGGAGTATAAATAGATTTAAGCAATTTTTGTCCAAATTTTTGTAGTATTAGAATAAATCGCTTCAAAATAGCTAATCCTGGCTAAATATAGCTCCGAAAAGGGCTCACAGTGAAAAATAGTTATTACTTGAAGCCAAGGAGCAATGATTATAACTGTATCAATTATAAATTTATCATACAATCATACTGATTAAGTCAATCAGGCACAGATGAGTATTACGTATCATTTGTCAGCACTGAAAACAAACTTAAAAAACCAAGAAAGTTACCAAAATAAGCTTACATACAAGCATATGGCAAATAAGAGACAGTGCAGGTTAAGAACAAAAACTGTGGAGCCAGACTATTTGGATTTAGATCCCAACATTGCCTCCTACCAGCTTGGTAACCCATGGCGATTTATAATCTTTCTATGCTTGGGCTGTCTAATCTAAAAATAGATATAATAATTAATACCTAAACCATGGGGTTCTAGGACTAAATAAATATAAAGCATTTGGAGTAGTCCCTGCTGCTGCTGCTGCTAAGTCTCTTCAGTCGTGTCCGACTCTGTGCGATCCCATGGACAGCAGACCACCAGGCTCCCCAGTCCCTGGGATTCTCCAGGCAAGAACACTGGAGTGGGTTGCCATTTCCTTCTCCAACGCATTAAAGTGAAAAGTGAAAGTGAAATCGCTCAATTGTGTTCGACTCTTCGCGACCCCATGGACTGCAGCCCACCAGGCTCCTCTGTCCATGGGATTTTCCAGGCAAGAGTACTGGAGTGGGGTGCCATTGCCTTCTCCAGAGTAGTCCCTAGCACACAGTAATTGTTCAATCTACACCTCAACTTTATATAAGCTATGTGCCAAATGCAGGTTATAGAATAGAACAAACAGAAACATCCTCATCACTATCGAATGAAAATCCATGGGACAATTCTAGATAAATGCTTTACCATCATCATTACTACTGTTACTCCCGTTTCATAGATGAGCAAAGACTCACTCACCTAGAGGAAGCAGGATAGGTCTCACTCCAAAGCTAATGCTCTGAAATATTGTGCTATATTACCTAAAGTTACAAACAGCCTCCTGTGTTTAGAAAAGAAGACACCAAAGAAGCTTACGTACAGTTTAGTACAGAGACATGAAGTAAATGAATAATTACAAGAATGTACTGGTTGATATGGAAACAGAGGAGAGGCATCTGAATGAGACCAATACTTTAAGGGAATATATCTTTGAATTTGGAAACATGAGGAAGAGTGGGAATTTGCTGGACTGGTAGCAATTCACTGGCTATTAATTTGAGAGAATAAGAAGATGAATGCCTTCCTTTAAAGCTATGTTTAATCTCTCCTTTGAGAAAAATAGGCAAAGCATTTAAAAATAAGGAGAAAGAACTTACAGTCTCATCCCTAAATCAGACTTAAAATCTCTAGTGGCAGAAATGGTTAATCTTTCTATTACCCATAATGTTTTTTCAAATATTGCCTTGAGTTACTCAACCTATATTTTCAAACTGAACTGTGAATCCCACCTTGCTCTGCCCCTAGAATGGCAAAAGAACAAGAATACTAGTTCTTGTGGGCTGACCTTTAGAAAAGTTTACATATTTAAAAACAAAACAAAACCCAAACTTGTTTTTAAGACAGTAGAATCCTTTCTTCAAACGAATTCCCATGGGGAAGAACAATAAATAAGATGGATCAAAGTGGAGTTATTCTAATTCAAGGGTCATCAAACTTCTTTTGTAAAGGCCAGATAGTAAACATTTTAGGCTCTGCAGGCCATATGGTCTCTGTCGCAACTAATCAAGTATGCTGTAGTATGAAAGCAGCCACAGACGACACACAGACCGATGAATGTGATTATGTTCGATAAAACCTTATTTATGGAAATAGTGAACTTCTTACAGTTTTCACATGTCACAAAATAACATTCTTTTGATATTTTTCCCAACCATTAAAAATGTAAAAACCATTCTTTGTTCACCAGCCATATAAAAATAGGCACTGAAGGAGTACAAATTGGCCCAGAGTTTACTGACGACTCCCTACTCAATCAAGATCATGAGGCACACTTTTGACTGCTAACTGTTCTCTGGGAAGGGGCTTAGTGGGTGGGGACCGGGCCAAATTTCTTTTTATTCAAACTGTAAGGCCCTACCTTACAGCAAACTAGCTGATGCTATGTCCAGCAATGACTTCAATGTCCCTTCCTTTTCCAGCTTATGTCACAGCTCACAAAATAACAAAATGGAGTATCTGTAACAGATTTTTAAAAAGTGATTACACAGAAGAGATACAATAAATACTCTGTTCTCCCTTTTTGTTTGCACATTAACTAAGAACATACGCCCTCAGCTTGGATAACCACACTATGAACCACTATTTCATATTTCACAAAACAGCAACTACTAATTCTTTAGTAAATTCTGGCTTGCCAAGCCATCACTGCTTTGTCTCATGACTTTATGTAACTAAGTTTTTGGCAAAATTTCAGAGACCTCTGAAGACCTCTGTCACCTCTGGAGACAGGGGATGAAGGTAAAGGAGGTTTAGTAAAATGTTAATTCCAGTCACTGTCATATTTCATGTTTGTTCTTCTCTCTTTTTGGCTGTTAATGCAAATCATATCACCTTCTAACACATATAAACAGACTATATGAACACTAAAGCTTTATTGATTATATTTATGATAGCATTCTGCATTGTAGCATTTATTTTACTGTTTTATTTGCACTTTTATGACTCAATAACCTTTGAGCCAAAAGAAAATTTAAAATTTAACCAATGATAACACACAAATGAAAAACAAACATCCTTTGGCTAACAAACTGAACATCAGCCAAGATGAACTGACCAAGACAGACCTTGTAAGACAAATTTTAAGAATGCAAAGGGATTTTTAGTAATTATTTTATATTAATTTAAAAACTGTTGGGCAGATAAAATTACCTTTCTCTCTGAACTACCAAATATCATCTACGCACTAACTGAAAGATCTCAGATAGCCAAATCAAGACAAGTGATTTTCAAAAATTCTTCGTCTCGAGACTCCTTTCTAGTCTTAAAAATTGTTAAAGGTCCCAAAGAGCTTTTGTTTATCTGGATGCCTAACAATATTTATCATATTAGAAATTTAAAACTAAATAATTAAAATATTTATCAACTTACTTAACAATAAACCTATTATAATAGTCATGGAAACAAAACATTTTAACAACATGATTTTAATGAAATTTTTTTCACAATGAAATAAATGTATTGAGAAAAGTAGGTTGTTTTATATTTTTGCAAATCTCTTATTAAAGTCTGGCATAACAGGAGGAAGTGGGTGGATTTTTATATCTGTTTCTGCACTGAATCAGCTGCAATTTTTTATTTTGGATGAAGTATATAAAGAAAATCAGACCATAAACAGATATGCAGTTGGAAAGGGAGGAGTACTTTAAGTCTTCTCTGATAACTGTATTACTGAAAAAACAGCCATATCAAACTCTACAAGTGATAATTTTGAAAAGGTTTAACATGAAATATGAAACCATATTGGTGAGCTTTTCATATTTTGTACATGCAAGAGAATGAGAATAATAGAAACAAATAATGTCAGTATAAAACTTGATCACCCAATATAAAACAAATTACTTTTTCTTTTACAACAGGGTAAAGCTCCATACTGCAACAGCCTTAGCCACTATATTTGGAGGTTCGGGACTATTAGGCTTAAAAACAAATACACACAAATTTCTGTGATTCATACAATATAGGTTGATTCAGCTTTAGAAAGGGACTTTTTGTATGTGTGTGGAGGGTAAGGCAAAGTAGGTGGTGATAAATAATTTTCCTTGTTATAACTTTTTCCCTTGGTCAAGGGAATAGAATCAAAACGTTTCAGTTGTTTTCTTGAAGAGAAATTATTAGCACTGGATTCAAACTACAATTTTGTAGTACTGGAGAATGTTACTGCTGCCAAAAGAAATATGAGAAATCCCAGACACAGCATGTGGGAGCTTCTCCTCAGGAAATCCTTGTGGTTCACTATTCCTGTAAATTTTAGCTGACAGAAAACACACATCATAGCACCAGAAAGAATTTTGCTAAATGCAAAAATGCCACAAGTCTTTGGTTGTGCTAAGATTGTTCTGATGGCTAAAATATACTCTTGTAAGAAAGTAAACATAAAATAAGACAGGAAATCCCAATATTTTTGCTAGCACTGCAATAAAATGATTCTTTAAGTCCCAGATTACCTGCATTTCATGCTCTCCGCAAAACAGGAGATCCCATGCCAATGGATATATAAAGTTTGAACAACTCATTTAACCAACTGTTTATTTTCTCCATGATTTATGGTGCATTCCACAGAAGTGCCAGTACTATTACTGCTGATTTGCATTTTAAAAGATTAACTGTGCAGAAATGGAGGTGATGTGTAAAATGCTCTTATTAATATGTTTTCTCTTTTAAACCGCTTTAAACCCTTACAGGTAGAGCAAGTTGTAATCTTTCAGGTTTTAGCCCAGAAAGGGAAGAAGAGGCCAAATCCAGCAGAATTAGACAACTCATAATAATAAATACTAAAAATCCCCCCGTGTGGCAGGTAATATGTATGCACAGGTGAGAAAACAAAACAGGTTGAGGTCTTTGCTAAGAAAGTTTCATTCTATGACACTTCTTATAAAACTATGGTACACTTGATACTTTCCAACTAAGTTGATGGTTTCAGGAAAATCCTCTCTTGGTCTCAGTTTCCTGAAGTACAAAGAATGCCATGAGGTTCTTAAACTTGTTCAGGTGGTAAAACAAAACTCATGACATTCTTTGGGAAACAAGACAGAAAAGTGGTACATTAAAATGTAGAATCTTGTGCTAACTCAAATGCCATTTTACTCTATGTAAGCAGTCAAGTCTACAGGATGGAAATTCTACAGATTAAATCACCCAGTTTCTTCAGCAACAAAAAAATGATACAATAAAGGTAGAGGAGGTAAAGAAAACTGCTAAAGACTAAAGGGACATATCACCCAAATGTGATGGATGGATGTTAGGATCCTGGTTTGATTGTAAGAAGACATTTCTGAGATACCTGAGGCAATCCAAACATAGGTATTAGATGATACTAGGGAATTATTAATTTTTTAGATAATTGCATCAGAGTTAGCATTAAAAAGAGAGAGTGCTTATCTGTTAGAGATGTATACTGAAGCATTTATGGGTGAAATTAAGTAATGTCTGGGATTTGCTTTAAAATACTCCAAGAAAGATGAGGGTGGGAGAGGAACAGATGAGACAGTTTGGCAAAATGTTAACAGCTGCTCAAGCTGAAGTTGGGTTATGGGCACACAGAACTTTCACTGTATTACTCTTCTTATGTATAAGTTCATTATAATAGTTTTTAAAAGTCAGATGCTAGGTTTTTCCAGAGTCTGGTATAAAAGATTTAAGAAAATGGCAGAAAAATTGAAAAAATTTAAGTTATTATTTTAATCTAGGAAAAAGATAAGTTTATTAAATTTTAGAAAAGAATTCTCAAGTCCTTACAAACTTCCATATAATGGTACTGGTATTTTTAGTTACCTACTGAAAGAGAATATAACAAAGTACTCTCTAGCAACAAGATTTCAAGTTACCAGTCTTAGTAGAGGTACAAATAAATGGCTAACTACATGTCAATTATTCATATTTACTTTTCAAAAACTAATGTGAAGTTTGTGGGATAAGCAATTTTCAGCTATGTGATTTAGACAGTTAAAACAAATACAAAAACCCAGTATATTCCTATGGAGCAAGTAAGTAGATTTTGGCCCCATTCCCCAACTCTGATATTTGGCAATGTCTGAAGATAATTCTGGTTGTTATAACTGAGGGGATGAGCTTTACTGGCATCTAATGGAGAGAGATCAGGGCTATATTCAACATCTGACAACGCACAGGACGACCCCCACAAGTTATCCAGCTCAAACTGTCAACAGTCCTGAGGCTGAGAAACCCTATTTTACAGTATAAAGAATCACAGATTGAAAAAATTCTCCCCAAATATATACCCCAGCAGCTGCTTTCATTATTTACCTTTTACTTTGGGAGCATGATAGATTCCAAAGCCAAAATGGAAAATTACTTTTCCATGACTTGCCATCTAAGAACCCAACAGGCTCTGTAATAGTGAAATGAGTTACCTTCGAAATAACTGCAGCAGAGTTAACATGTTAAAATTTCAACCAGTCACTAATACCATGCAAAACCAAAATAATCACAGCACTTGGGTACATTTGGAGACTATTTCTAAATGAACTTCTTATTCATCTAACTGAACTTCAATTTTCCAATAAAATAATTTCCTTATTAAAAAATTTCTGTTGGGGTCTCAACATAAAAAAAAATATATCTGACTAATGAGGCCACATATGCAACTAGGAAACTTGGATATCTAGATAAACTCAGTTTCTTCCACAGATGGCATCTTACTAAGAAGCGGCTTCCTTTGGTTACTGGCACAGCTCTGTCAATGCTACAGGCCCACAAGCATGCACCTGCATCAGGCTGGAAACACCAGCAGAATGCTACGATGCTCTTTCCAAACTAATCCTGATTCCCAGGAGAGCTCAGTTACCCTTTTAGAAAAGCAATCTCTAGTCTGCAACAACTACTGGACAAATTCTGATGCTGGTTCCTAATCAACTATTTGCTTTGTCTTCTAGATGCGGATGACTGAGTGCTAACAGCGTTCCGCCAGAAAAATTTAGCAAAAGGGAAACTCAAATGGCAATCGTCATCTGCTTATCTACCACTAACCAAATATCTATAGAGCACGTACTAAACTAACTAGAGTTATGGTAATTTTCTGCCGTTAACTTCTCTCTAACTTCTCTCTGAGGATATTCAAGAAAAAGTTAACTTTGCTTTACCTATAAAGGAAACTAAGTTCAAATGCTCAACGTCATGGATTTTTTTTCATTGTTTTTAAATTAAAAATTAAAACAATACCAAAAGATATAAAATGCAATAAAAACTTTTTTTCCCCTGCCCCTGATCCTACCCCTACATCCTCTCCCAAAATGTAATAAACATTCTTTAGCTTGTGAATTCTTCCTCCTAAATTTGGAATCCATTTATGATTGAAAGTGGCTGGCAATGGAGATGGCTAAGATGACTCCGAGATTTTTGGTTTGAACAATTAGGAGGTGCTATTTATATTTATATTATTTTAAAATATAAAATAGCAACAGAGGAACAAGTCTGAAGAGAGAGGCAATGAGTTAGAGGCACCTATGAGACATTCAAATGTAAGTAACTTGGACCTAAGATATTTGGAGATTAGGAGAGTGGCCTAATCTGGATGTATAGATTTGAGTTTTTAGCGAATAGGTATGCTGGCAAACCCATACGATGTCATACAGGTGTGAAAAACAGATGGAGTAAATGAGATCAGCCTGAGATAACACATATGTGAGAAGACAAGAGGGTCCTAAGAGAGATCAATATTTTAGAAAAGAGTAAAGTCAAAGCTGGAAAATAATAAGAGTAACAGTAAAAACTGTTAAGATTTGTTGAGTTGAATATATATTAAGCATAAGTTAAGCATGTTTTACCATACCTAATTTACTCCTAACAAACTTCTAAAGAGGTGTTATTACTACCACTCCCATTTTAGAAGGAAACTAGGATATAGAGAGGTTAAATAACTTGTCCAAGGTCACCCAGCAGAATGGAAGCTAGCTGGGGTGAGTCCAAAGCCTACATGCTTAACCATAACACAAGACTACTCGAGGAAAAAAGGAGATCTAAAAGGAACAACTAAGGCTTCTCTCACAAAAGTTTTCTTATACAGGTATGGTGAGGCCCACAGATCAAGAGACAACTGCCATTGGAAAGACAGTTTGTTATATTCACGTATCTCCAGACGGGAGCAGGCTGCGCCACAGGGGAGGAGAGGGGACGTGGGCGGCACCAGGGTCAGCTGGAAGGGAGAGGAGGGGATTATGGGAGGGAGCCTTCACTGTGGTTTGTGTGGGAAGGAAGGCAGCAAAGCAAGCCGGCTTCAGACTGGCGAAATGGATGATTTCAGCAGGCTCTAGAGCACAGGGTCTGTCCTGAGTAGGGTCTGGTAGTGACCCCAGGGTGACTAGGCAGACAGACAGTAGCCAGGTGAGCAGTTTCTTCGTAACCTGGAAGGAGCAGCAATCCCTGCAGGGTCAGCAAGGCTCCAAGTTGTTAAATGCAACAGAATACAGAAAGTAAAAGAATGGCTAATAAACTTATATGTCAGATTTTATACTCTGTAAGGTTTAAAATGCAGGCCCTGCATGGTACTATTTTTAACTCAATTATATATTTCCCCCTTTTCTTCAGGCTCTCCTCACCTCAAGTTACTCCCTTTCACTGCTAGCTTTAAGTTTCACAGAACTACAGTCTCTCAAATTGAATTTTTTTCCCCTGTGAATATATTTTGAAAATGGCAGCTCCTCCAGATCTTCATAGAACTACTGCTCTTATGATCTACCAGCTCTTTGATTTTCCTTTTCACTCATTCCACTGCTGCAGTTTCCCAGAGGCTACAGGGCCCACAGGCAGTGGATATCTCAAAATGGTCCTTGACCTGCTCCCTCTGCCTATTTTGCAGGTTACAACAGCATTTACTTCCGGTTTGGAAATGTCAGTGGAAGCTGCTAATTCTGTTTGGTGCAACCAGATGCACTTATTTCTCACAAGAAGATGATCAGTGTAGGCTCCCATCTGTTTGTTGATTCCCTCCCTACTAATTCCTCCCCAAACAAAGCAGCACCAAACATTTACCGAGTAACCACACTGCCAGGCATTGTTCTAAGCATTTTTATACAATAATTCTCATCTTTACAATAACCTTTTATGGCAGAGCTCATTTAAGGGAAGAGGAAACTAAGGCACAGAGAGACCAAGTAACTTGGTTGGCCACGGTCAGAGCCTGTAAATGCTAAGAGTCAGGATATGAATCGAGGCAGCCTGACAGAGTCAAAGCTGTTATTTACTTCACTACATCGCAAATAAGAAGTTCATTAACTTTGTTTTATATAGTATTTTGTACAGTTTGTGTATTTTTTTAACCAGAAGCTGAACTTGTGACTTTTAAATTACTTAACAGATTAAGTTAGAAAACTCAAAACAGATCAGCATAAGTCTCCCAGTAATATCTACATTTATTACCCATCATTTCTCTTTCAGATGAGCCATAATTCACATGAATTTGCCTCAGATTACACAAGCTTAGAAGCTGGCTACAAAGAATATTGTTTGACCCAGACTTCAAAGTAGTTTGCAAGAGTAGAGTATTATTATAGTGAAAATATATTTATGTGTTATTTGTGTGGGAAAAGGTACCCCAAAAGAGAGGCTGAATTCTTAATTTAGCAAATGAATGGAATGATCCTGAGCACCTTTCTATATAAAAATTAATGATCTACTTGACTGTTACACATTTCTTTTATTTAAAGCATCATACCGTATCAAAGCAAAATGCTAACTACTGTCGAATGTTAGATGCTATATGACCTCTGCAAGTTTTTATTAAACACAAAAGCAATAGGAAAATAATTAACTATCAACAGAAAGTAGTAGGAAGCATTGGCACAAAAACCTGAAACTGTGTGAGGCAGAAGTAACTGTTAATGAAGACTTTACGCCTGTACAAATCTGTTCTCAGAAGCCTTCGATTTCCATCCCCTTGTTAACAGAATTTATCAAACTGCTTACAGGTAACTTTTCTTTAAAAGTCTAAGAAAAGTACTATAATTTATTTAAGTTACATATTTTTAAACGTTCCTACCATACCAACAGAATCTCTAAAAGATCTTTTATTCAAAACAAAATCTTTAAGGAGAAAGATATCTGTAATTAGAGGAATTTGATGGAGAATATTTGCCTTGAAACAGTTTATTAACCATTATAAATGTTTTAAAAATCTTTTATCTTTGAACATAGTTTAAAGTTGTAGGTCTAAATGTGATTATCACATATAGAACAGCATTGTTTTTGAAGAATGTGATTGAAAAGGATAAACTGTTGTCAATTGCTTTGATTTTCTTATTTTTTCAGTTAACTGAAGAACTCCACAAAATAAGCTGACGAGGAAGACTGTCATTACCAAATTACACAAGGTAGCTATTTTCTCTATTTTTAATGAAGAAACTTTTGGTATATCAACAGCTAAAACAGTCACAATTAATAAACCCTACAAAGGAAAATACATTTTCCCATTACTATTAACTATATTGCTAATATATGGAATTTCTACAGACCTTTCAATTATCTCTAATTAATACACAATCATAAAGCATAATTTAAAAATAACTATTTATTGCTCCCACCTTCAACCTTGAATAATACAGGAAAAGTATATTGCAAAATTAAAGATATTATAAAATAACAGGAAATACTTTTTGGAGTATATACATTTCAGCATAACTTCTAAATTACTATTCCAAAAGTCCCAAATTCACGTGTTAATTGTTCCTCATTATCAACAAAGCAAAAATCTAATCATAGAATTAAAAAAGATTAAGCTAAAAAGGTTCATAAATGGGTTTAATTAGGGTCCAACTAATTAAACTACTCACAGACAGCATAGTTCTAAATCCTCCAATTGAGCCAGAGGAAAAATTTACTGCCTCTTGACCATATTCTTTTGATCCGTACACTTCTTTCTTTGATGGTTCCCACTTGTTTCTCCAGAACTACAGTACAAAATGGCCACTGAACTGGAGGGTGTGTCCTCATCATTACTAAGCATTTTGCTATCAGAAGCAGCTCTTTGAAAAAACCTGAACATAATTTCTTCAATGCCATTCAATATTACTCTGTAACTGCAGAAGCAGTAATAAGGACGGTGGTGTTTAAAAAATGCCATTAGAGATTATTACTTAATATTTATGTTAGTTTTTTTTTTTTTAAACCAGCAGCAAATAAGACATCTATTCATAAATTCTCCTGGTTTCAGGCTTCTGTTTTCCAGCAGAAATTCATCCTATCCAGTTAATTTTTCATGAAATGTTATAAACAACAAAAAGCTTAGAGAGATTAACTTTACATTTTTTCCTATAATAGTACAAATTACTTAAGTACAACAGTATCTAATCCAAAACAAAACATATCCATCAAAAGAAAGATGAAGAGATGCAAAGGGAGAGCACTCACACGGCTTACAGGCTCAACTGATTAAAAGCAAAGAGCAACAGTGACTTGGTCTTAACTAAGGAAAGAGAAGACAGTAATCCTGATTGACCCCCTGTAGTTCTGATGCTACCCTTAATGTTACTCAATATCTTGTTAATCAACTGGCCTATACTGGGCACTTAACTGAATATAGAGCAGAAAATATATATAGTGAGAAATATAGTGAGAAAGGAAAACTACCATTTTCAACTGCTTTTGAAAAAAAAATTGGAGCCATGTTGAATACATTGGCAAAATGCTGGGTGTGAGAAGAGCGTACAACAAACATCAAAGTGAGGTTTGGGAAGCCCTATTAGATCCCATCTAACCTTATTTTCTTTTTTCCTTATCCTAAATAATAATAATAAATGTGGAGGCAGAATTTGTGATTCTGTTAAGAGATAGTGGGGACGTCTTTCTCTCAAATAATTCATTATACTCTATCATCAGGGAGATTTTGTAAGGAAAAGTAAAATGAAAAGAACATGGCAAAATATACACTAAAATAGAAAATCTACTTTAATAAAGGTGTTAAAGAGATATGAGGTTAATGATTGTGGATTTATCAGCAAAAATCCCCAAACAGGATATAGATGGCCAGATTCTGTCAGCAAAATAAATTAAAATGTGGATTAAAAATTAAATCGTCAAATATTTCAAATAAAGACAAATGGGCACTTTGATCTTCTGCAGTGGGATTAACAGTAATAAGCATGTAAGCAATATTCTAAAAAGCCAGAGGCAATGAAGTCAGTACACTAATACTATACCCCTGAGTAGTACACTGAGCTTCGGCCTTTTCTCCTAAATCCTTAAGCATGATTTGCTTCTGGGAACTCAGAAAACACCTGGAATGGAATCAGGAAAATGAAAATTGAGCCAGGGTTATTGATATAAAAATAGACTGGAAATGAGCAGAATCTCTTCCTGTATTTTCTAATGAACGGAAGCCTTTAGGGGCTTACTCTCATTAACTCAACCAACCTATCAGATTCAAGAAAAATTTAATACTCAAGGATGATCTGGTATAACTCCTCTATAACAGATGGCAAGTAAGCATTAGAGAAATTAAGTGATTCATTTAAGATATCATTGCTAATTCATGTTAATCTCTTGACTATTAGATTAGTCCCCTTTCCATAATGTTTTCAAAGTATGAAAGTCGTTAATATAACTACATAAGCTACCAAGGTAACCAGTAAAAGTAACTTAAGAATTGTATATCGGACAAAGGAACTTGCATTTTAATAAATGCAATAAATAGAGATCTACTTACTATCTTTTGCACTGTCAATATATTTTTTAAAATGTTAAAATCTATATTGGAGCTCTGAGGATATGTGATGAAGCCAAAACAGTAGAAACAATATGACACAGACAGAAAAAAAGCGACTTGTCCCTCAAGAAAAAATTTTACAGTTCATGTTAAATAAATTTATTCTTGTATATATGGTAATAAACTAGCTCTGGTCTTAATGGTCAATCTTATATGTCAATACAGTTCTGATTTAATAACTCCACTAATCAATATCCTTTCTATTATAGATAAGTGATAAAAACATGAATTTTGTCATGCTTCTGATCTCAGCTACTAGTCAGAAGTAAATTATATAATACAATTGTGAAGCTTTGTGTACTACAGGTAACTGAAAATGCATTTTAAGGAATAATAATATGATACCATAATACCTAAAATTTTGTATGTATAATTTTTTTCAGAGAGCAAGCTCCACTATCAAAACAGCAAATAGTATCAACATACACAGACAGAAAAAATTTCCTTCCATTAGTCAAATCAATAAAGCACATAGGAAAGAACCTACAAATGTTACTTATAAAAAATGCCTTACTGTTCTTTAGAGATGTATAATAACCTTTAAAAATATAACAAAATGAGAATCTCTCTCAAGCAAGAGAGGGTTTTTTGTACCTTTCTTGTAGATATGGGAGATTGTGTAAGTGCCATCTCACATTCATTTGACTGCCTTAGTGCTGGGGGTCAGAGAAAGCTAAACCTGAACATGTTGCCAACAAAGGGTTAACATTTAATTATTTACTGATGAAGGAGGGAGAGAAGTCAAGACAAGAGGGGCTTTCCCAGTTCTGAGCATTTAGGTTCCCCAGTCATGAACAAAGGAAAAAAGAATGAATTTCAACAAATATCAAAAGGAGTTCAAAGACAAAAAAAGGTTATCACGGACAGAGAGTTTACAGAGTAAAAACATCCCTTGAGGATAATGCTGTCCCTCTAAGAAAGTTACAAAAAAAAAAAAAAAAAAGGCTTAGCTGCACTACAAATAAGGCAAAGAGGTAAAAATATCTGTCCTTCAAATAAATGTTTATTTTCAGATACTCTTCCCTCTAGGAGTAGAAGGATTCAAGATAGGATAAACAACTCAAAATTTCTGCAATTAATCTATAATTAAAAAAATCCAACAGCTATGAATGAGCAATCAGAACTAGTCACCTAAGGTAACTAGAGAATTCTTACTCTCAAAACATCTTAAGAGATTCCAATAACAGATCAAAATGACAATACTGCTATCTCAGTATTTATTTTGCTTAATACCCATGTTAGATATGGAGTCCATCATTTTCTAAACTTTGTCCCGTTGCTGCTCAGTCAGAGGTCCCAGTGTGAGGTGATGTCTTTCCCACTTCAGCCTCCAGGGGGTAGTCGGGCTCCAAGATAAAGAAACTAACTTTTAAGATATTCATATATATGGAATCTAGCCCTGATGAAAGGAAAACAGTCAGATTCTACAGTAAGGACCAGGAACTGGAAACCTCACTCTTCCTTCCATTTCTTAATTCATCCTCTACATCATTGTTCAGTCCAGGAGGGCTCAAAGGTAGCTTCTGGAGGGAGAATACAAAAGACCAAAACTACAAGAAAACAGTGCAACTGACTAATAACCAAGGAAACTGGTATTAAACCAAGTCATTTTGAAAATGTTTGAAATAGAGAAAAGATGCGATTAGAATACTTTCCAAATATATGCTTGATTTAAAATTCAAAATTTTAATTTTAATGGGGCACATGACTCCCTTGAGTTAGTATTAAGACATAAATAAGCCTGATGTTTGATTCTGAAAATCATTATAAATAATAGTATTACATCAGATATACTAAAAAAAACCATTAAACTTTCTTAGAAGAGAGGTTAGGTCCTATGATGGATGTGGTAGGCTGTTTTTTCCAACCTCTAAATTACATTCCTGCCTAGTGCAACTCTTGTATTAAAGAGAAGAAAGAGCTGAATGTAATATTTTCCAAATTATCTTGCAGCTAGGGCTCTAGATGCACATCAGTTCAGTTCAGTCACTCAGTCGTGTCCGACTCTTTGTGACCCCATGGACTGCAGCACCCCAGGCCTCCCTGTCCATCACCAATTCCCGGAATCCACCCAAACTCATGCCCATTGAGTCAGTGATGTCATCCAACCATCCCATACTTTGTCATCCCCTTCTCCTCAGGCCTTCAATCTTTCCCAGCATCAAGGTCTTTTCAAATGAGTAAACTCTTTACTCAGGTGGCCAAAGTATTGGAGTTTCAGCTCCAACATCAGTCCTTCCAATGAATATTCAGGACTGATCTCCTTTAGGATGGACTGGTTGGATCTCCTTGCAGTCCAAAGGACTCTCAAGAGTCTTCTCCAACACCACAGTTCAAAAGCATCAATTCTTCAGCACTCAGCTTTCTTTATAGTCCAACTCTCACAACTATACATGACTACTGGAAAAAACATAGCCTTGACTAGACAGAACTTTGTTGGCAAAGTAATGTCTAAACTTTCTAATATGCTGTCTAGGTTGGTCATAACTTCTCTTCCAAGGAGTAACCGTCATTTAATTTCATGGCTGCAGTCACCATCTGCAGTGATTTTGGAGCCCAAAAAGATAAAGTCTGACACTGTTTCCCCATCTATTTACCTTGAAGTGATGGGACTGGATACCATGATCTTTGTTTTTTGAATGTTGAGCTTTAAGCCAACTTTTTCACTTTCCTCTTTCACTTTCATCAAGAGGCTCTTTAGTTCTTTGCTTTCTGCCATACGGGTAGTGTCACTTGCATATCTGAGGTTACTGATATTTCTTCCAGCAATCTTGATTCCAGCTTGTACTGGAATCCAGCCCTGTGTTTCTACTGATGTACTCTGCATATAAGTTAAATAAGCAGGGTGACAATATACAGCCTTGACGTACTTCTTTCCTGATTTGGAACCAGTCTGTTGTTCCATGTCCAGTTCTAACTGTTGCTTCCTGATCTGCATACAGATTTCTCAGGAGGCAGGTCAGGTGGTCTGGTATTCCCATCTCTTTCAGAATTTTCCACAGTTTGTTGTGATCCACACAGTCAAAGGCTTTGGTGTAGTCAATAAAGCAGATGTTTTTCTGGAACTCTCTTGCTTTTTTTGATGATCCAACAGATGTTGGCAATTTGATCTCTGGTTCCTTTGCCTTTTCTAAAACCAGCTTGAACATCTGGAAGTTCACAGTTCACGTATTGTTGAAGGCTGGCTTGGAGAATTTTGAGCATTACTTTACTAGCGTGTGAGATGAGTGCAACTGTGCGGTAGTTTGAGCATTCTTTGGCATTGCACTTCTTTGGGATTGGAATGAAAACTGACCTTTTCCAGTCCTGTGGCCACTGCTGCGTTTTCCAAATTTGCTGGCATATTGAGTGCAGCACTTTCACAGCATCATCTTTTAGGATTTGAAATAGCTCAACTGAAATTCCATCACCTCCACTAGTTTTGTTCGTAGTGATGCTTCCTAAGGCCCACTTGACTTCACATTCCAGGATGTCTGGCTCTAGGTGAGTGATCACACCATCGTGATTAGCTGGGTTATGAAGATCCTTTTTGTATAGTTCTTTTGTGTATTCTTGCCACCTCTTCTTAATATCTTCTGCTTCTATTAGGTCCATACAATTTCTGTCCTTTATTGAGCCCATCTTTGCATGAAATGTTCCCTTGGTATCTCTAATTTTCTTGAAGAGATCTCTAGTCTTTCCTATTCTATTGTTTTCCTCAATTTCTTTGCACTGATCATTGAGGAAGGGTTTCTTATCTCTCCTTTCTATTCTTTGGAACTCTGCATTCAAATGGGTACATCCTTCCTTTTCTCCTTTGCCTTTCACTTCTCTTCTTTTCACAGCTATTTGTAAGACATCCTCAGACAACCATTTTGCTTTTTTGCATTTCTTTTTCTTGCTCCCTGTCTTGATCCCTGTCTCCTGTACAATGTCAGGAACCTCCAACCATAGTGCATCAGGCACTCTATCAGATCTAGTCCCTTAAATCTATTTCTCACTTCTACTGTATAACAGTTAGAGATTTGATTTAGGTCATACCTGTATGGTCTAGTGGTTTTCCCCACTTTCTTCATATTAAGTCTGAATTTGGCAATAAGGAGTTCATGATCTGAGCCACAGTCAGCTCCAGGTCTTGTTTTTGCTGACTGTAGAGAGCTTCTCCATCTTGCTCAAGGCTATGTTTTTTCTTAAGCTCTGTACTAATAATTATATAACAACAATGTATCTTGCTCAAGGACATGTTTCTCCTTAACAAGAATCTTCTGACTAATCTTGTTATATTAAGACAGGTTGTGGGAGTGGGTCTGGTATAAGTATATAAGGCCTTGATAAGACTAGTGAGGGGGCACTCTCCACCCCCTTCTGATGTCTATGTCAGAAGCTTTCTCTGTCCTTTCTCATTGTAGTAAAACTTCTGCCACACAAAAGCTCTGAGTGATCAAGCCTGATCCCTGATCCCAAAGCTAAGTCTTCTTTGGAGATCACAAATCTGACATTGTTCACCATAAGCTATTAGTGGGAACCAGCCCAGCTGTTAGGATCTAATTAAAGGTGACACCTTTTCAACCAGGCCTCTTATTGTAGGTAATGCCATGAAGTTGAATGAGGAGAAAAGATCCAAAACAGAACCAGTAAATACTCTATAGATTTCAGATGTAAGAGTTAGGCCCAAATGAGCTCTCTAACTGTGGTTACTTGTGTATAAAACTGTCTAGAAGCTAACAAACTGAAAATCTACCACATTTCAGGGAACTATACTGCCATTCTAAAGGAGATCAGCCCTGGGTGTTCTTTGGAAGGACTGATGCTAAAGCTGAAACTCTAGTACTTTGGCCACCTCATGCGAAGAGTTGACTCATTGGAAAAGACTCTGATGCTGGGAGGGATTGGGGGCAGGAGAATGGGATGACAGAGGATGAAGATGGCTGGATGGCATCACTGACTCGATGGACGTGAGCTTGAGTGAACTCCGGGAGTTGGTGATGGACATGGAGGCCTGGCGTGCTGCGGTTCATGGGGTCGAAAAGAGTCGGACATGACTGAGCAACTGAACTGAATTGAACTGATACTGCTAGGGAAACCAAAATCCTGCAAAACCTCATATTTATTCAACCTCTACAGCAACTCTTAAACCCATATCAGGAATCAGGCTGTGAAAGGTATGCAGCCTGCAAGTAAAGCATACTTTAATACCCATTTCCTATGAAGCTAAGGAGTGCTAAGAGATAAGGAATAAGTTCTCAGAAGGCAAAACCAAAGGCTGTGGATGACAGTGGATAAGAGTTAATCCTAGAGAACGGAACAAGGGCTACAAAGTAGGTTAACCAAGAAAGTCTTCTTGCAGGACGATTTTACAAGAAGCAGACGGCACACTCAAAAGGGATAACTGAAAAGAGTAATGAAATGACCATTATTTACATAGCCCTAAGAAGGGCTGGCTCAGAGAGTAAAGCATCTGCCTGCAATGCAGGAGACCTGGGTTCGATCCCTGGGTCAGGAAAATCCCCTGGAGAAGGAAATGGCAACCCAATCCAGTCCTCTTGCCTTGAAAATCCCATGGACAGAGAAGCCTGGTAGACTACAGTCCATGGGATCACAAAGAGTCGGACATGACTGAGCGACTTCACTTTCACTTTCACTTTTCAAGAAGGGCTGAGGCAGCCAAGAGGGGATAGTAAAGCATCCACGGAGTGGCAACAGCAGTAAGTTATTAATTTCCTTGGGCCTAAAGGTCAAAGGAAAGCAGCAGGGTCACACTGAAGCCCTGTAAGAGATGAAGTTAAAGAAGTCCCCCAAAAGACTTGTGGCTTTAAGTACAGAAACACAATCACTACCAAATGGCAGCCCTGCTAGAAGGGAACTAGAAATATAGTATCTCTCCAGTGTTCTGTCTTCTATCCTCTTGCTCTATCTGAATGTTTGTGTTCTCCCAAAATTCAAATGTTGAAACCTATCTCCAATGTAGCAGTATTTGGAGGTGAGGCTTTGAGAGGTGCTTAAGTCATGTGGTTAGAGCACTCAAGAATAGAATTAGTGCCCTTATAAAAGAGATCCCAGAGAGTTCCCTCACCCCTTCTGCTGCCCACAGGGGAAAAGACAGTCATTTATGAACCAAGGAAGTGGGTTCTCATTAGAACTCAACCACACTGGTACCCTAATCTTGGATTTCCCAGCCTCTAGAACTGTGAGAAGTAAATTTTTGTTGTTTATAAGCTACCCAATCTGAGCGTTACAGAAGCCTGAATTAACTAAATTGGCTGAGCCT
Organism: Bos taurus; assembly: GCF_002263795.3. Lineage (NCBI taxonomy): Eukaryota > Metazoa > Chordata > Mammalia > Artiodactyla > Bovidae > Bos > Bos taurus. Next base: position 24,877,074 of record NC_037332.1, on the reverse strand, counting down.
AAATGGAATTAGCTATATAGAATTCTCACCAGCTGAATGGAGAAAAGTCATCACTACCACCATCAATCCCTTACCCATACACCTAGGTGTTAAGTCGGGGTTTAAGAACAAATCACTAAGGAAATTACAAAATCATGAGACAAACTATATTTCAAAACTCATGAAATACAGCCAGTACAGCACCCAGGGACATTTATAACCTTACAAATTATTTTTTAGTACTCAAGTCTTTAACTCAAGAAACACACAATACCAGTAATTCTGAAAACCAACATGAATTTTTTTTCAGGAAAAATTTAATAGTAGCTAAAGTTTGAAAGTGAAAGTCACTCAGTCGCATCTGACTCTTTGTGACCCCATGGACTACACACTCCATGGAATTCTCCAGACCAAAATACTGGAGTGGGTAGCCTTTCCCTTCTCCAGGGGATGTTCACAACACCAGGGATTGAACCCAGGTCTCCTGCATTGCAGGAGGATTCTTTACCAGCTGAGCCACAAGGGAAGCCCAGGAATACTGGAGTGGGTAACCCATCCCTTCTCCAGAGGATCTTCCCGACCCAGGAATCGAACTGGGGTCTCCTGCGTTGCAGGCTGATTCTTTACCATCTGAGCTATCAGGGAAGCTAACGTTTACAGAATGCTTATAATGTGCCAGGTACTCATCTAAGTACTTCACTTACATTGAGTCATTTAATGACTCATAACTGCTCTATGAGATTGATACTGTTGCTGCTGCTGCTGCTAAGTCGCTTCAGTCATGTCCGACTCTGTGCGACCCCATAGACGGTGGCCCACCAGGCTCCCCCATCCCTGGGATTCTCCAGGCAAGAACACTGGAGTGGGTTGCCATTTCCTTCTCCAAGGCATGAAAGTGAAAAGTGAAAGTGAAGTTGCTCAGTCATGTCCTACTCTTAGCGACCCCATGGACTGCAGCCTACTAGGCTCCTCCATCCATGGGATTTTCCAGGCAAGAGTACTGGAGTGGGGTGCCATTGCCTTCTCCGATTGATACTGTTACTTCTACTTAATATCGAGAAAACAGACACAAAGAGGAGTAAACTGCTCAAAGTCACACTAATTAATGTATCTTGGAGATAAGATTTCCTAGGTCGTCCAACTCAAGATTCTATTCCTTTGACAACTGTATTACACTCCCTTTCAGAATAAAAAAAGACTATCAAAGTATCCCCTGAAACAGAAAACTGGAATTGAGCATTAACCATAAAAGAAAAGGAACCACTAGACTACATCTGTTCTGTGCACCCTCAGCAAAGGTCTAGACAGTTTAAGGGTCAATTTAGCTATGGCCTCGAGGAACAGATCCTTCCTGAAAGGTAGCAAAATATGCTACTCCAAAATTATGTCACTGGGGCATACTGGTTATCTTGAGCTGTACGCACTTGAAAAACAGCAAATGAGAAATGCTTTCTCTGAACTCTCCCCTTCGTTCAGATCTAAAGACACATCTTTCAAAAGAAACTCAATTGTCATATATCCCCTACTTGGGAGTTTCATCAACCAGGAAGATTGACTCATCACAGGAAAGGAAGATACACCCAGACAAACTTTGTCATATCTCCCATCTGCTCTTCTAAGAACCCATTTATCTTTGCAAAGTAAATATTTACTCTCCCCTAAGAGGTATACATGGGGCTTCCCAGGTGGCACAAGTGGTAAAGAACCCACCTGCCAATGCAGGAGACATAGAGACATGGGTTCGATCCTTGGGTTGGGAAGATCCCCTGGAAGAGGGCATGGTACCCCACTCCAGTATTCTTGCCTGGAGAGTCCCATGGATAGAGGAGCCTGGTGGGCTACAGTACTTGGGGTCGCAAAGAGTCAGACATGACTGAAGAGACTTAGCACACTCACACAAGAGGCCTACATCCTTTCCCTGGTCCCACATAGATGGTACATAAGCCTGAATCATCTAAGACATCTTGGAGTGTTACAACCTTCCCCTGACAAAGATTGTTTCCTTAACCCAACTTTAGTCAGGCTCCTGAAAATTCTTCTACACACTTCTTTGCAAAGTCTGGTTTTAACAAAACCCTGCTATGTCAGTTTAGCAAGGGTCTCTCATCTTCCACAAAAGATCACTCTCAATCTTCCTCATGGGTTCCTCATCTTCTACCATCCCTCCAGGTGAAATCAAGCCCCACAGGGTCAGAAGCTGGTGACTAATAGAAATTCTCAAGCTTGTCTTAAAGAACAGATAAAGGAACAGCTTGTTAAAACCCCTCTGCTTATAGACTGCCTTCACTGGTGAGCTTGCTTTAGTTTTTTTCCCTCTCTTTAATTGCATGCACCCCAAGCTTCATAGAGCCTAGGTAATATACCACAAGATTCCTTAACCACCCCACAGAAAATACCTCTGATATATGGCTTGCTATAGTACTAGAGGCAGGGGCTTAAGCTGATTTTTAGGAACTTAAGAATCAGCTTTTGTTCAGTCAGAGCTGGCTAAGACTGGTTGAGATCACAGGCCGTAAGACTGGACCCACACAGGTGTTGGATGAACGTCCCTTTGACATCAGAGGGCCAAAACCTCCACCTCCAGAACCATGCTAAGTGCCTCCATCTTTCAACATGCACCCTTGGAAGAAGCATGTAACCTAGATAAGACTGCAAAGAACACTGACTACCTCACTTTTCCTGTACCTCCAATCACCCTTCCTTGCAACTAAGACCACCCTGCTTCTTTATTCCATAAATACCCCACCTTCGGGAGGGTGGATTTTCTGCTTGTTTTCCCTTGGCTGCTTTGTGAGTAAACTCTCTTCTACGGCAAACTTCAGTTTCTCAGCATTTGGCTTGCAGTAACAAAGGAAAAGACCACCCTGGCTTGTATTCAGCAAGAATCTGGTATATTGGTTTAGCCAAAACCCCTCTAAATCCAAGATTTCCTCTTAGTAATTAAATTTCCACTTATTCATGTATTTGCAATAGAATCCAGTTCTATACTGAGGTCTCTTTCCTCTATTGCAGTAGTCCTGAATAAAATATGTTTTTACTGCTTTAACTATCATCTAGTTCCATTTTTTTGTTTTTGTTTTTTTAAAAACACTATCTCCCATGTATATATGTGGGTATGCATGTTGTTAGGAACAAGACACACGCCCCAAATGGAGTCACTTATGCTAAGATCCACTTTCCAAATCAAGACTTACATTTTTGGCCTCTTCCAGAAATGTAACCAAAGAGGACCCTATGGGGCCTTCTTGGGACAGAGCTCCTCTCCCAATATTCTGTGCTGTAGCTCGTATCAGAAATAGCAAGTATATCCTGCATATTTCCAACTACCACCAAATGGAAGAAATTAACTACCTGATGATCATGAGCCTGTAGCCCCCAAACCTATTGGTACCTAAGACCTGATAATGTTAACGCCCCTCATTAACCATTAATGAGGGGTTATTACCTCAACATCAATCAATCAGAGAATTCTGAGTGACCAGATCACACATCTTGGGATGCTCCTCCCCCAATCTGGCCTTTAAAGATGCTTTGTGAAACCCTTCCAGGAGTTAGGATTTTGGGGGCACGAGTCACCTGTTCTCCTTGCATGACCCTGCAATAAATCTTTCTCTGCTCCAGACTTCAGTGTTTTGGTGTTTGGACTAGTAAGTCCAAGTTGGGCACAGGAACTTGTTTGTTCAGTAACAGAAATACAATCTTAAGCCAGTCAATCAGCATCAGTGAGGTAATCTGCCTGACAGACCCCTGCCACTCCCTAAAAGAATGTGACCTTGATACAACCAATCTCCTCTTTACTAGCCTAACTTCCTTGACCCACTTCCTCTGCCTATAAAAGTCTCTCTCTCTCTCTTTTTTTTAACAGATTCAGGAACTCCTTTCTGTCTGCTAGATGGGATGCTGCCGAATACATAAATTGGTGAACAAAGTCTATAAGATCTTTTAAATTTACTCTAGATGAATTTCGTTTCATAACAATGTTAACATTTTTTTGTTTTTTGTTTTCCTCTAGTTAATCTATCTGTTATTACAGGAATCTCAGCCAAGAACTCAAAGGGTAGAGGAAAAATTATTTCTCTTCCCCTGTTGTCCCAGTTTGTAAATCTGTCCTAGAGCACAAAGTGATGGGAAGTTGCTTCACTCATTTAGAAGGCAAGCAATAAAAATGCTCGTGGATTGGAAGATTCAATAATGTAAAGATGTCAGTTCTCCCCAAATTAATCCAGAGATTCAAAGCAATTTCAATCAGTCTTTGCAGTTTCCTTTTTCTAAAGTGAAAATGACAAGCTGACTCTAAAATTCATTCAGAAAGACAAAGGGCTAAGAATAGACAAAGCAATCTTGAAGGAAAATAAAACTGATGGGTATTATTCTATCAGATACTAAGAACTATTATAAAAGTTATAGTAATTACAATAATGTGGTATAGGCACAAGAATGATCAAATTAGTGGAAAAGGGAACATCCAAAAACAAAGCCACACACACAAGGTATCCTGATTTATGACAAGGGCAACATTGAAGTTCATCAAAGAAACAATGGTCTGTTCAGAAAATGCCAGGTTAAATAGACATCGATGTGGGGAAAAAATATGTTGACCTTTACTTGATACCACACAAAAATCAGTTCCATATGGATGGCAGATCTAGAAGCACAAGGTTAAAATAAAGCTCTGTGACCTTAGAGCAGGCAAATATTTCTTTAAAGGCACTAACCATAAAAGAAAAAGATTTACTTCGATTATAATAAAATTAAGAGCTTCTGTTCATTGAAAGACACTATTAAGAGAGTTCCACAGACCTGAGACAGTTGAGGTACATATATCCACCAAAAGACTTACATTCAGTATATGTAGAGAAATCCTTCAAATTGGTATCAAGAGATAACCCAAAATAAAAATATGCAACAAATTTGAATTGGCTTCACAAAGTGAATATACAACTGGTCCTTAAACATAAAAAAAACCCTCTCCCTTTCCTTATCAGGGAAATGCAAATTAAAGCCAAGAGGAGATACCAGTATACACATTAGAATGGTAAAAAGACGGAAATTAACAAGTGTCAGTGAGGGGAGCAACTGGACCTCTTCTACACTGCTGGTTAAGAGTACAAATTGGCACCACCACGTTGGAATAATGTTCGGCAATATCCACACAAGGTGAATGCATGTATTTCCTATGACTCAGTGATTCCTCTTCTAAGTATATACCCAACAGAAATATGTTCAGTAAGATATATATACTGAAATGTTCACATTAGCACTATTCATAATAGTTTCAAACTAGAAATCACCCAAAGACCATTAATAGTAGAGTAGATTAAAAACTGGTTATACGTTCACATGCAATACTATGGAGAAATAAAAAATCCTTACATGACCATATGGATGAATATAACAGACAAAATCAGAAAGCAAAGTCAGACAAAAAAGAGCATATACAAATGGAACTTGCACAGTGTGTACACTATAAAAAACGTCAAAAGGGATCTAAATTAATGATTATAAGTCTGAAGAGTGGTTATTTTGGGGGTGGAGAGAAGTGGCTGGAAGAGAGTAAGAGGGAGCTTCTGGTGTGCTGGTGATGTTCAGTTTCTTAACACAGGTCCTGGCTGCATGGGTGTATTCAACATGTGACAACTGATCAGTCTGCACATTTACGATTTGTGCACTTTTCTTATGAACATTATGCTGCAATAAAAATTAATGTATATGACAAAAAGCAAATAAACTAAACAACAAAAAACATTTCTAGGGACTTCCCACAAAGTCCAGTGGTTAAGATCCTGTGCTTCCACTGCAGGGTTTGATCCCTGGTCAGGGAACTAAGATCCCACAAGGCCCCCTGGTTCTGCCACAAAATAAATAAATAAATTTGTACAAGTAAAATAGGTTTAAGTGACTTATGAAAAATGTATGCAAATCAGTTAAGAATCTAACATCCAACAGGAAAATGGGGGAAAAAATACAAAAAGAAATGCTCAAGAAAGAAATAAAAATGTTTCTAGTAAATTCAAAAAATGTAAATTAGAACAGCAGAATGCTCGATTCCCTATCAAATTAGCAAAGACTAAAGGAAATTAATAAGGTTGCTGCTGAGGATTTGGTGAAAATAATACTCTTATTCCTAACAGAAACTTGAAATAGTATAACCTTTCCGCGTAAAAGTCTTGAAAAATGTATCTTTTGACCCACGAGTTTCCTTTCTAGAAATTATTCTAAGGAAAAATCGGAGATGCAATTAAAAATGGACTTATGCCAGTGTTGACTATAACGGCATTTTGAAACAATGTAACTATCCAAGAATGGGAAAATGATTATGATACATATACATATTGGATATTATGTTGTTTTCAAAGAGTAATGATAAGAAAACACTCAGTGAAAAATACATATACAATTCTATGTGGTATACTTTTTTGTTAAAAAAAATCAAACATATATTTGCATAGAAAACGTTGGCAAGAATACATACTATAATGTTAACAGTGGCCATCTGTGGGTGAAAGGATAACGAGTGATTTAATTTTGTGGCTTGTTTTCTACAATGAAATGCTGTAGAAATGAGCACGCATTATTATTATTCAGATATCTAACCACATAACAGGGTTAAAAAAAAAAAAAATCCACCCAGTCCCTTTTCTCTAGCAATCTAAGTAACATAGATTTTTGTCTCTCTTTCATGTCCCACATGCAATCTTATAACTTGTTTCCTCAATTTTACCTTAGCAGTATCTGTCCAAGCCATTATTCAATTCGGTCTTCTCTCATATCTGAAACTCAGGCACTTGTATTCCCTACTGACCTCAAACCAAGACACTTCCTTTTGGTAAAAGAGCCCTATCTTTCACTACTTCTCCATTCTAGCCCCATCAGACTGCTTCACATAGTGACAGTTCACACTCAAGTCCTGGAAAAATCTGCACCAGATACCTTCACACCTCCCAAGCTTGGCATACTTTGTTCTCGTTCTTCAGAATGCATTTTCTCCCTTCCACCTCTCTAAACAGACTTACAGTTCAAGACCCACCTCCAATATCCACTTACTGGGTGTAGCGTCTCCGAGTACAGACGGCAGTTTCCAAACCAATCCTCCAATGACAGTTTGCATATATTTCAACATATACCATTCTGCACTATTTATTGTCTAGCTTCTTTTTCGTAAAGAATGAGCTCTTTCTTTTCTTAAATTTCTTAAAAGCAAGTTGGATGAATGGACTTTGGTAAAGCATTCATACACATGCCTTATACAGAGGTGTGGGTTTGCGCCTGTGTCTGATAGATAAACGGCAACAGAAACACTAGAATTTTTTTTTTTCATTCAAGATGGCAGAGAACGTCTTAAAATAGTCCCCACACAAAAGCACTCTCACCAAAGCCTCGAAACAGAAGAAACAGCTACACCTAGAGCAACAGCAAAGGACAAAAGAATTAGACGCTGAGACGCCCCGGCCCTAATCACCCACAGGAGGTCCCACACACAGATCTTAAACCACGTTAGAAAACCAGCACCTGCTGCCTCCACTCGAAGAGCCACGCCTCGACAGTGAACGGTGACCTCGGGCACTTCTTGATATTGACCCCAAAAAATCAAGGACGAAAAAGGGGGAGGCTAAATCGTATGGGCGAGTACCCAAAATCCACGACTGGGCCCCGCCCCAACCAGGAGCAGTTACCCCACCCCCACACCCAGCCAAGGCGTATCCATCACCCGGGAAGGAACAAGCTGGGCTCGCGTTCACCGGCCAGGCTGGGAATTCTGGGAGGACCCAAGGCAGAGACTGGGCGAGGCAAGGGCGCCTCGGGCTACACCTGTCAGGCAGCGGCCAACAGTAGGCCCGGAAATCGACGAGATTCGGTGACCAAGACCGGCAGGAGCGTCACCCGATCCGTCGCTCCCTCGATCGCCCTCTCGCCTTCTCCCTCGTCCTTCTCAAACAAAGGCAACTCACACGCACCGCCATTTTCCCCTTACCTCAAAAACCACCTCTTCGTCAAAATCCGGTGTCATCCTTCTCCGCCATGCCACCCGCCTCAGCACGATGGGAAATGAAGGCGGGAGAACAGGCTGCACCCAAGCGTCTGCCTCTGCCAGTCCTTGTGTGCAGAAAACTACAATTCCCATCATGCCTTGTAGCTCACGCCCCTTTTTAAAGCCCGCTCATTGGAGCCGAGCTTGAGCATGTGGGCGGGAGGGCCGGGAACGGGGTAAAACTTGGGCCCTCTGATTGGAGGAGGTTGGGGCTTTTGTCCGCCTTTTACGGCCGCGACTAGCAGAGGGCGCCTGGAGCTCTGATTTTTTTTTTTTTTGGAGCTGGAGAAGGCCTCGCACTGGCGAAGCCGCGGTGAGCACTGCTCGTGCGCGCGCGTGTACGTCCGCCGGGAGCTCCGCTGCTCGGTGCTCGTGCCCGCCTGCCCGTCGCCGGCGCTCGCGCCGGGGAGCGCCGCCGGGTCCTTAGAGCCGGCAGGCAGCTCCCTTTGTGCGGCGCTCGCGCCGCGGTCCCTCCGGACGGAATGTGGGCTCTGTGGGAGTTTTTCTCTTCTTCCCAAATTCTTGAAACAATGGACTGTAAGGGGCGCGGGGATTAAGGGGGGCGAGCTGGGAAGCGACCTGCACTGGGGAATCATGACTTCTGCTGCAGGTAAGTGACGGCGCTCGAGCTGCCGCTGGAAAGTTTGTAGCGAGCGCTGCAGGTTTGGGGCTCGGAGCTGCTTTCTCCCCCGGGATAGGTTAGTAGTGTTCCCTCTGCCTTTCTCCGGGACTGCGGCAAGTGCGGAGCAGACGGTGTTTGCTGCCGGATTTTCTCGTCCCTTCGTGCCTAAGAGGGGCTCTTTGGAAATCATGTGTCTCTTGGGACCTCCCTTTAAAGGAAGACCTTGTTGGGGTCTCTTAGCTCCAGGAGAAACGGGAAATGTAAAGAGGGCATTTATTTTTCTTTCCTAAAATTTGAGCGACTTTGCCTTTGCGTATGAAAATAGTTTAGATTCCCATGTTAAGAAATCAGTTATTCTAGGAAAGGGCAGCGTTCCCGGAGTGTTGAACTTAGCCACTAGGCTGTGTGGCTTTAACCTCAGTGAGGACTGGAAACCCTGACCCTTAGTGAAGAGATTTAGACATTGTTACTGCTGTCCTGGTGGGTTTCCCCCTGTTATCTAAGAATCAGAGGAGTAGAACTGCCTGCCGATGCCAAGGTTTTTGTTCATCTCCACCCGGTTTTTCTGTGCACTTTTTTCCCCTGTGTCTACCTGGTTAGTGTACACAAAGCCTTATTTTCTGTTTACCTTCCTTGGTCCTTTCCCTTCATCCATATGGCAAAGCCAGTTGTATTACCTTTGTGTGCACTCTGAAGAATTTTATGGACAACGTTCAGAAGGAACAGTTCCTATTTTCCGAAATAATTACTGAAGTGGTATTATATTCACTTATAATAACATAGGTTAACTTTTAAGTTAGAACTTAATAATGTATTCAGTATTAAGTTTTTTTAATTTTTGTTTTTTTTTTAAATAACAATTTCGCCCACATTGAAAGCAATAAACCTTCATTATACATTTAATAGTAAAACAGTGTAAGACTTCAAAGTTACTTCTAGAATCAGCAGTTAAGTATCAGATTAAATTTTCTTAGCTTTTCTTGGCATTTGTTTTAAATTTCTGTAACTTGAAACTGTCAAACAGCACCCTGAATGTTCTGATTTGTGTTCTTTCTGAAGACTAGATATGCTAGAGGTTGTACTGCTAGGTGTAATCTGATTACAAACTAAGGAGCTGAGAAGTTAGCCAATAGGAGTAAGAAAGCAAGGAAAGCAGTGTTCCGGTAGTAGTATTTCTGAAGAAGATGTTGTGGATCTTCCCTTTTGATGTTATATGTGTGTGTAGAGGATGTCATCATATACTGAGAATTACGTTATTTATAAACTCTTCTTTCCTTACCAAAGGAAGCCTTTCCACTTACTTGAGGTGAAGTATTTTCATCCTAAATTTCTGTGCCTCAGTGTAATGAACAAGCCAAATTTAATTTAAATTTAGATTTAAAATTATTGGAGATTTTAAAATCCTTCCAGCCTGTTTTAACTCTTCCTTCCTTTGTCAAACGCATTTCAAATTCGTACCTTGGATGTGTCAACTTTCAGTTCCAGTCCCAACAGTTTATAAATGAACAGATACAGAAGCATTTAATTGATATTTAAATATGTAAACCTGATCTAGGTCTCAGTTTGGAATTGTATTATTTCATTTGAATGACCCTCAAATATTTCAGGCTATTTTTATATTTATCAACTTTACAATTAAAGAAATCCAGACATTTTTGTGGTGTTTAAAAGAGGGACACTTCCTGTGTTTAGCTGAGTTAGTTGGTTTTTAGCATAGCTGGCTGAGAAGCATTGACGACTTTTTTGTTTGCCCATCTGTTAAGATTTATTATAACTTTTTCTCATGTCTAAATGGGGAATATAGAAAAGAACTGCCCATCTTCTAACAAAATTATGTGTTCATCATTCTTACAAGCTGTTTATGATGCTCTTTGGAACAAAATTTAAATGCATTAAAACTTTAGGAACATTATTGGCAACTGGGGGAGATGTTTGTTTACACTGAACCTAATCTGTGGTATTGTTTGGGCTGGTTGGCTTAATTTAAGGACATAAGAAAAATGTAGAATATCTAAATTATATGTATTCTAAAGAAGAGCTTGCTTTGTTTTTTTTTGCATCTGTAAAAGAGTAGGCCCACATAGAGATTTTAGAATTTTTAAAATCAGTGTCTGAGAAAAAGAGAGCTAATTATAGGAATGTATTTTATACCTTTATGAACACATACAGGTCTCAGTGTACGTGCGCTGTGCTTTGCTTTTTGGCTGGTCTAGTAGCTCAAAGTGTTGCAAGTGGGCTGCAGCCATCTGTGTGTAATAGATGACGAGTGTGTTTGTAATTGTTAGAATAGTGTTACTAGTGCTTTACACTCTTACCTTATTTTTCCCTGGAGCCAAACAGCTGTGTAAATAAAAGATTTGCTGCTATGCTCTAAAAAGTTTCAAGTCTGACTGTTGATACAGTATTAACATCCAAAGGTGCTGGATTTATTGCAAGTTTGACATTGGAGCAGACCGTCTCATAATGGCTTGTTATTTTTTGATTTGTGTTTCTTTCAAAATAGAGCCACTGAAAATAATGATGAATTTCAAATATTTCTGTGCTACTGACTTAGTTGAACACTTATTCCTACTAATAATTAAGAACTTAGTAATCCTATTGAAGTTGATTCCTACAAACATATTATTATTCTATGTTTAAATGGTATTGATTTTTTTTTTTTTTTTTAAAGAAATATCTTGTTACTGAGACATAGTAAAGACTATGTGTGTGTGGCAACTCTGTCTGTTCCCAGGCCTAGTGTTCAGCACTGGGGATACAGCAGAGAGACAAAGTGTCTGCCCTCCTGGAGCTTGTCTCCTTGTGGTGAAGACAGAGGGAGGTACACCGAAGAAAAATCACACAGGGCAAAGGGCTCCGGAATCTAAGGGTTCTCCTGAAGCAGGTATCTCAGACGTATCACCTCAAAGTCATTTAGACTTTAGAGTAATCTGTTCAAATCCCCCATTTACAAGTAAGGAAACTGAGGCAACCAGTTCTGCATAAAAACACACGGTTAGGTTAGTCAGCTCTCCCAGTTACATTATTGGTTTCCTCCAAAACAGCGTTAACTAGGCCAAAGTTCACAGTTCTTTAATTCATCGAGTATGTGTTGAGCAAGTTAGGTACAGAATGCTGTGCTGTATTTGTTGGTAATCAACCATAGTTCATGTAGTTAATTGAGTTTCTGGAACAGGAAGAGATTTATGATTCTTGGAAGCAGACCCTGTACAAAACATATTTAAAGAAAAGAGTAAAGTTAATACCAAACATTAAAAAAAAAAAGATTGAACTGAAATAGCAAAAATTGATTGAGTGAATGACCCTGAAATTTCTGAACAGGCTTTAAGATTCAGTAAAAGATTAATGAGATCAGAGGTGTTTTGTTTTGTTTTTTTGGGTTTTTAGCTGTGGTAAGATAACCTAACATAAATTTAGCATCTATACTAAGTGTACAAAGCAGCAGTGGTAAGTGCATTCATACTGCTGTGCAGCCAGTCTCCAGAACTCTTTCCACATTGCAAAACTTTTTTTTTTTTTATTCCTTCAAAATGCCCAGAGGTAGGATGTTTTCAGAATGGTTACAGAAATGAAATCAGTGTGACAGTCTGCCAGTCTTCCTTATCTTGAATAAGATGGGAGGTTAGGAAGAAGCCTAGGGCAGTCATACTTTCTCTTAAGACTTTACTTAATAGGTCAAGGGTTTAATTTAATAGACCATGACACAAAGCTTTATCATTAGGGTTTGAATGGTTTTAAAATATTTTCTACCTAAAAAAGAACAAGCAAAATAATAACGTGCTTATTGAACATTTAACTGAAATTGCATGGCTTTGGGAATTTGTATTAAGGCATTTGGGAACTACCTCATATCTTTTTTTATTATAACATTATACTGAAGAATTAAATGAGAAGGCATCTGTTATCAGGTGACCTTAGTTGAAGAGGTTTGAGAAATTCTTCCTTGGTTGGTAAAAAGGAAGTAGAGCACCCTACTTTTTTTTTTCTCCTTACTTGTGTCCCTGTAATACCTTCCCGAATTGGAGTGTTGTGACTAATTTCCTTTGTTGAAAAGAAACTCACCACCAACTGAAGAATCAAAGCCTCTGTGTATCCAAGTACATAAACAGTGTCCAGCAGATGATATTTTGAAAGGTTTAAAAATATTTTTTTACCACAAGTCTTTTAAGAAATATGAGAGGGTGAAAAGTGATAGTATAGATAGAAAAACTAAAAGAACTTTAAAAAATGTGGATGTTCAGACTATGTAACTTCATTTTATAGGCCTTTTGTGTAAAGTTTTAGGTTCCTATAGGCTAGAGCAGATCTGCCGAAATCTAACACAGTGCTTATAAGGTGCTTATTAAGTCCTTTTAATATAATGTCAAGAAAGAATTGCTACCATAGGAATTATGGTCATCTTTTAAATGCGCTAGAACTGTGGTTATAAATGAGGGGTGCACATCATAATCACCTGGTGTAGAGTGTAGACATGTGACTTTCTAAAAATAAAGCTCAGTGAAGAATTATAATGAAAATTCCCATTTGACAACCCCTGCACAGGAAAAATACCCGCTTTATTAAGAGCCTCAAATAATACAGTATTGATAATTTTCAGTTTTTAAGTTTGGGAAATTTCTAGTTTCTGTATTCTCTTTTAGGTTATTTTGGGGTTCAAGTGAGATAGGTCATTGATAAAGGGTATTTTATACAACTCCACTGTGTATCCTTGAGATAGAAGAATACTGCTATTCACATGAGATGTTTGGGTCGTATCCTATGTAAACCTTAGGCAAATTCAGCTCTTGGACTCAGTAAATGAACCACAGTATCCTGTCCTCCTATACAGATCTAAGCAAAAGCCAGTTGTTTCATTTAGTGTTGACTAAAGATATGGTGAGCTGTTCCAGAGTTAGAAGAACAACTGTACTGGATTTACTAAGCAGTGTACACTATACCAAAATCTGTATGTACTGGAATTGAGCAATTTACAGAATTTTCAAAAGTAACACTGACTCTGCATAATGTAGTATAATAATCTACCTAGTAAAATGCATTGTCAAAAGTAAAAATGTGAAACTTAATCATTTATCTTCTGCTTTGGATTTTTGGTCATCGGACTTTTTTTATTTCCCCTTTCTAGAGATTAAGAAGCCACCAGTGGCCCCCAAACCAAAGTTTGTTCTGGCAGCTAATAAGCCAGCTCCACCTCCTGTCGCACCTAAACCTGAGATCTTGGTTTCTAGTGTTCCACAGTCAACAAAGAAAACCAAACCATCCATAGCTCCAAAACCAAAAGTTCTGAAGGCCTCACCTGTCCAGGACATCACACAGTCACCATCAAGGAAAATCGTCGTGAACCTGGAAGAGCATACACAGGAATTCCCTGAAAGTATTGACAACTCGAACTGCAGAAACAGAGGGCATCCGAGCAGTGATTATATTTTACCAGTGTGTTCCTGCCATCCTGGATGTAACCATAAGCTTGAGAGCAGAAAGAATTTGTATGTCAAGCAGCTTGTCTTAGGGCCCCTGGAAATGCATGAGAATTTAGAAAACAACAAAATTGGTGAGTCCCCTTCAGCTGTGAAAAATCAGCATAAATGTGATTCTGTTGGTGAAAGGGTCAAGAGCCAGAGTAAAGTAGTTTTAAAGGCAAGCATCCTCGAAGAGAAGCTCAAAGATGTTTTAACACAACCAATGTCACCCTTTCTTTTCCCCCAGAAGCACAGATCCACAGACAGTCCAGAAATGAGTGATGGCTGTAATTCCCACAGACAATTCAGCATTGAATTTGCAGATTTGTCACCTTCCCTGTCCAGCTTTGAAAACGTTTCTAATCATCACCCTTGCCACCTACAACTTCCTAGCACTGAATTTCAAAATTTTGAAACTAATCAGAATGACAGTGAAAAAAGCAACACTTGCTATCATTCATCTGAACAAGAAGCTCTAGAAAATGGAAAAAGGAGTCCTTTCTTATCTTCAGATGGAGATAGTAAGAAATCAGAAGCCAGAGACCTTGGTCCCTTGGAAATCCACTTAGTGCCATGTACTCCCAAATTTCCAACTCCCAAGCCCAGAAAAACACATGTTGCACGCCTCTTACGCCAGAGACATATAGATACTTCTAGTGAAAGTACTGAAGAACCAGAGGATGTAGACAGCTTGCCTCATGTTTTCGAAGATAGTTTGAAAAACAATAAAATCAGTGTCTTTCATCAGACTGCTTTGTGTAACCAGGAACAGGTGGACAAAGTGAAGCCAGAAAATAAAGGTGAATTGAATGTGGACCTCACTGGTGACAGACAAAACTCGGTCTATTCACAGAAAGCCTTGCGTCCTGAAACATTTTCCTCTGAAAAAACGGCACCTCCTTTAGAAACAGACTCTAACTTGAGTTCTGACGACAAGTCAGGAGATAGTTCTGGTATGTCACTTGCCGAGGACAAAGGAATCAGTTTTATAAGATGCAGTACTCTATCTATGAGCCTGCCCAAGCAGCTCAAATTAACCTGCAGCGAACATTTGCCTACTGCCTCTAACCCAGGAGTGTCTGCCCCTCAAATGCAAAAGGAATCTATGATAAAAGGTGAAAGTTCCTCAAAAGTTGTCCCCAAAAAACCTCAAAGACACAGTTTGCCTGCTGCCGGAGTGCTTAAAAAGGCTGCCTCTGAGGAGCTTTTGGAGAAAAGTTCTTATCCCTCAAATGAAGAAAAAGATGCAGAGAAGGGTCTAGAAAGAGATCACGTGCAGCATTTATGTGCCCCAAACAATGGTATGTCATCCTCCTTTGATATGCCTAAACGGGCTTCAGAGAAGCCAGTGTGGAAATTACCTCATCCCATTATCCCCTTTTCAGGGAACCCAGAATCCTTAAAGTCTGTCACCATATCCTCAAACAGTGAGACTCCCACACCCCTGACCAAGCCTAGAGCAAAATCATTATCTGCTATGGATGTGGAAAGGTGCACTAAGCCATGCAAAGACTCTCACAAGAAGAACTCTTTAAAGAAGTTGCTCAATATGAAGCTGTCCATCTGTTTCATGAAGAGTGACTTCCAGAAATTTTGGTCCAAGCATAGCCATCTTGGAGACACAACCTCAGGCAGCCTGGCAGGTGGGGAGCAAAGAGGGAGTGAGAGTGATTGGCATGGCCTGTTGGTAGGAGAAGAGAAGAGAAGTAAACCCATCAAGGCATATTCGGCAGATAACTATAGCCTGGAGTCCCACAAGAAGAGGAAGAAGTTGCGGGGCCACACCAATGCAGCTAATGGACCAAGAGCCGAGTCTCTGGATGACCAAATGCTGTCCAGGGAGTCGTCCTTGCAGGCACCTTGCAAATCTGTTACCAGCGACTGTGTACCAGAGTATGAAAATATACGGCATTATGAGGAAATACCAGAGTATGAGAACTTGCCCTTTGTTATGGCTATGGGGAAAACTCCCGAGTTGGAACGACGGAACTCCAGCAGCGTGGAGGACACTGATGCAAATGTGTATGAGGTACAGGAGCCGTATGAAGCTCCAGACGGCCAGCTCCAACTCGGACCCAGACACCAGCATTCCAGGTAACACTTAGGTGTCAGACAGACACGTGTATCACTGAAATTAACCTTCAGCAACCCTGGGAGATAGGTTAAGATCTCATAGGTGGGGACAAGTAACTTGGCAAGAGAGTGGTTTATTTGATTTTATTTTTTAATTAATTTTTATTGGAGTATAGTTGCTTTACAATGTTACATTGGTTTCTGCTATACAGCAGAATGAATAAGCCGTACATATACATTATATCCCCTCCCTTTTGGACTTCCTTCCCATTCAGGTCATCACAGTGCACTGAGTGGAATTTCCTGTGCTATACACTGTATTCTCGTTAGTTATCCATTTTATACATCGTATCAATAGCATACATGCGTCAGTCCCAGTCTTCCAATTCCTCCAGTCCCTATTTTCCTCCTTAATATCTATATAGTTGTTCTCTACATTTGTGTCTCTGTTTCTGCTCTGCAAATAAGATCATCTATACCATTTTTCTAGATTCCACATGTATGGGTTAATATACAATATTTGTTTTTCTTTCTGACTTCATTTTGTATAACTCTCTCTAGGTTCATCACGTCTCTACAAATGA
The DNA here is from genome assembly GCF_002263795.3 of Bos taurus. Taxonomy (NCBI): domain Eukaryota; kingdom Metazoa; phylum Chordata; class Mammalia; order Artiodactyla; family Bovidae; genus Bos; species Bos taurus. The sequence goes on along the minus strand of NC_037332.1, from coordinate 24,860,331 downwards.
CCCAGTTTGAGAGAGCAGTTTAGTTAAGCATATATTAAGTTATTTCCAAAGTGCAGTCTCTTTTTATCATGTAGTCAGGATGGGTATTTGCAATGTAGCCTTTAAGTTGTTGACTTAAAAGTACCAACTTGGAATACAGAGCGAGACCCTAGGCGACAAAGTTGTCCAAGTCATTGAGGTTTATTTGCTAGGTATAAGAAATCTGTGAAGCTTTTGAAATCTATGTGTTTACCTTTGGTGCCCTTGTCAGATAAAACCTCTAAATTTGCAAAAGTCACTACTCTTGAGGATTATTTATTTTACTTGTTGAAGGCTAATTACTAACTTCAGATGGAGATAGAAAAAATGCAGGAGAAACATAACTCCTGCCTTTCTCACTTTTGTATACATACTTCTACCCCTGGTGTGCCTGCTTCATCTGTCTTATTGGAAACCTTGCCTGTCCTTGATGGTCCAGCTCAGCCATCCTTTGCTTTCTGAAGCTTCCACAGTTACCTAGTGGGACGTGTTTACCTCCTGTTCTGATCTCCCAGTTGTGCTTTGATGCTGTGGTGTCCTTTGTCTCAGTCTTCTTTATGGTAGAATTGTTTATTGCCATGTCTGATTGGTGTTTGGTTTCAGGCTTCATGAAGAGTTCTGGTCATATCTTTTTGTCCTGCATGAGGCCAAGCAACGGGTTTAGTGGGGGTCGGTAGATTTGGTTGAGTAAATGGAAGAATGAGTGAAAGAAGGGAAAGGGGAGCAGCTTCCTAACCCCAGGAGCAGCTTCCTTCTGTCCCCCTAGTCACAAAGGGATCCTTGGCATTGTGTTGAAAGTGTTTTGTGTTTAACACAAAGCACACAGACCTTTTTGGAAGTCTTTATATTCTTTTTTAGGTTACTAACTTCAAGCCTTTGAGTGCTTAGGTCTTAAGATAGGACTTCTGTAGAAATATTAACATATGTGGCACATAGTAGAGCCTCAAAAAAAAAAAAAAAAAAGGATTATTGGATGAATTGAATAAATCAAATTAAGCAAAATCTTAGTTGTTGCACCAAGTAAAATATATTGTCCTTTTACCTTTCAGATGCTCTCTTGGCACTTTTCTTTGCTCATAATCCTCTCTGCCCTTCCTCCTTTAACCCCCAAAGACTTACTCCTTTGCCTTAACTTTTCTAAATCGGACTCCATCCTGTTTACAGCTGTCTACTCTGAATGTTAGTACCTAGGTGAAAACCTCTCCCTTGGCATAAATATTTCAATGGGGAATAAAGTATCCAAATTTTTTAAAGGTCTGTTTTCTATTTTCATGCCTGCTCATCTCACCATGGAACAGTTTTGTTGATGCTGCCCTCCTTTTGAATAATTTTTTATTGGAGGATAGTTGCTTTACAATGTTGTGTTAGTTTCTGCTGCTACTGCCCTCCTTTTAACAAGGTTTTGTGTGTTATTGGGTATGTGTGTACGTTGAAGGGACGAATTTGGCTTCTTTGTGACATCCTGCTGCTGCTAAGTCGCTTCAGTCCTGTCCGACTCTGTGCAACCCCATAGATGGCAGCCCACCAGGCTCCCCTGCCCCTGGGATTTGCCTGGATTTTCCAGGCAAGAACACTGGAGTGGGTTGCCATTTCCTTCTCCAGTGCATGAAAGTGAAAAGTGAAAGTGAAGTCGCTCAGTCGTGTCCGACTCTTAGGGACCCCATGGACTGCAGCCTACCAGGCTCCTCCATCCATGGGATTTTCCAGGCAAGAGTACTGGAGTGGGGTGCCATTGCCTTCTCCGCTTGAGCAATGAGTGGATGCCAACAATTGAGATAGGATTAGGTTTGGAATAAGAGTAGTGAGTTTGCTTTTGGGATATGTTGGATTTGAGATGCCAGATAACTATCTAGGGGAAAGCGTTAGTTACTCAGTCATGTCTGACTCTGTTATCCCATGGACTGTAGCCCACCAGGCTCCTCTGTGGAATTCTCCTGGCAAGAATACTGGAGTGGGTTACCATTCCCTTCTCCAGAGGATCTTCCTGACCCAGAGACTGAACCCAAGTCTCCTGCATTGCAGGTGGATTCTTTACCATCTGAGCCATCAGGGCTTTGTGACATGCTCCTATCCTTAGCTAAGATGAATTTTTTTTCCTTGAAATTGGAGATTTGACCCTTAGTGTTAAGTTTTCTGTCGACCCTCAGACTTGATCTGAAGGGTTTGTGATTATCTCTAATGCAAACTGTAAACTTCTGGAACTTGTTCTTCATCTGGTTTGCTTCTTATGTCTTTAGGGCACTGCTGCTCTGGTCAGGGAGGGAAACGAGGATGGAAGGGGTTAATGTACACATCCAGCCAGTGCAGCCGGATGGCATTCATAAGAAGGGCTTTTTCTCAAGGCCACAGGAAACCGAGGGCGGCTTTGGACAGGTTGAATCCGTCAAGTAGGGCAGCCTGGTAAAGAGTGGGTTCTTTACCAAAAGAGCTCTGCTTTTGAATTTCATTTTCCATGGAGATTTTTGTTTAGGCCTGGCGCAGGGAGGCCTGAACAGGCTGGGGAGTCCTAAAATATGCCAGCTGAATCAAAAGCCTTCAGTCACAGGGCCAGGCTAACAGTGTTGCCTGGGAGGTCGTCCCTTGTGTAAACAACATTGCGCGTGGAAAGAGAAAGGAGAATTCAAGCCTCCCGAGGAGGATACCTGGCTCCCCCCAAAATAAGGTAAATGAGAAATGGGGCATCTGTTTCAGGTGAGCTGAGTGGATCCAAGTGGAAATCCTGTTTGATAATCTGGCTGTTGAGAATACAGATCTATGTTTTAGAGTAATTAAAATTCAACACCCTGTGCTTCTAAAATGATAAGAAAAAACACAAATGAACTCTGTTTAAAATTTTTCTGCTGAAGTGAATCAAAAAAGTGTCTTTAACAGTTTCTTAGGCCTCAAAGAAGAGGTTCTGGATATTCTAGAGGGGACTGGTTCACAGAAACTCACTAGTTTTACAGTCTACTTAGATAACCGAGCAGATTCTGGATTAGTAAACAGACATTTGCCAAGCTGGGGTAGCCCGTATGGTCTCCTTCTTTAGAGTATAGATGTTTCATGAATCCAACGGCTTAACATTTACAGATTCATAACAACATGTTTGTAACTCTTCAGGAAAGAATTGCAGGCAGCCCCCAATTTCAAAAAGGATTGTGTTCTGAAAGTTTATGATGATTTGAAACTTAGTGTATTTCTCAAAGACACAGTTGTGGGATGGTGATATAACCCCAGTTTAGTCTCCTGGTTACATTAGCTGTTACTGTCCCGGTGTCTCCTTGCCCCTCTCCAGGTAGATTGATCCTCAGTGCTTTGTGCTAATACAGGAGAGTTGGCCAGGCTGGAGCTGCGTGCCTGCAGGGCAGGAGCAGAGTTGCTGTTTGGAGGCAGCGGGGTTTGTGGAAAGGGTGAGGCAGCTAAGGAAGAATGAGGAAACTGGGGGCTGGGCTGAGAAAGACTACAAAGCGCTGCCAGTGACAAGAAGGGAAGGGCTGGGTGGGTGGGAATTAGGATGCACTGAATTTGCTTTTCCTCCTTTCTCCTTTACTATTCCTACTCCTCCCCTTAACCCTCCTCAGACTGCTTTGTGTGATTCACCTAATTAGTCTCTGACCTCAGGAGAGAGTGAGTGGAAGAAACTGAGGGAGGGGTCTGGATGATAAGGAGTGGTTCAGCCAAATCTCAAGGTCAAGGTGGATGATGTCATAGAAACATTATTGTTGATGTCCAGTCGCTCAGTGGTGTCCAGCTCTTTGTGACCCCATGGACTGCAGCATGCCAGTCTTTCCTGTCCTTCACTATCTCCCGTAAGTTTGCTCAGACTTATATCCATTGAGTCAGTGGTGCCATCCAACTATCTCATCCTCTGATGCCCTCTTCTTCTCCTACTCTCAATCTTTCCCAACGTCGAGGTCTTTTCCAATGAGTCAGCTCTTCATATCAGGTGGCTAAAGTATTGGAGCTTCAGCATCAGTCGTTCCAGTGAACATTCAGGGTTGATTTCCTTTAGGACTGACTGGATTGATCTCCTTGCTGTCCAAGGAACTCTCGAGAGTCTTCTCCAACATCATAGTTCGAAAGCATCAATTCTTTGGCAGTCAGCTTTCTTTATGGTCCAACTCTCGAATCTGTACATGACTTCTGGAAAAACCATAGCTTTGACTAGATGGACTTTTGTTGGCAAAGTGATGTCTCTGCTTTTTAATACACTGTCTAGGTTTGTCATAGCTTTTCTTCCAAGGAGCCAGAGTATTTTAAATGCTCAGAAACAGAGAAAGCATAGAAACATAGCTTTAGGTATTCCCAGGTAGGTCACCACTGTGTCATTGCTCTGGGTTCTCAGAAGTAATTTCATTGGAAGTAAGATAGTGAGCCACCTTGGAGTATTCCAGTGCTCTTGGGGGGTACAGCGACCCTCTTCCTTGATGTGTTTCAGACATAATACATCTAAAACAACAGGCAGTGGGCCTTTCTCTCTGGCATGCAAGTGACGAGTGCTCATTCACTTCACTAAGAAGTGTGATTTCCATAAGGAAGTTTCTAAAGTTTGGGCCTCTGATGTTAAAGAGTTAGGGACAGATCACAGAACAGTAGTGCCCAAACAGTGGAATTTTCCTCTAAAAATTGTAGCAGATTTCCTAATTCTATAACCCAGAACAGTTTTCCCTGGAAACATTCCAGGTTTTTCCTCTGTTGTTTTAGTTTGTTATTATTATAAGCCCTTCAGAGAAAATGTGTGGTAATTGGGTTTTCCTGGGTAACCTCTCAAGTCCTCAGTTTATTAATTGCGCAAAGGCTGACTGGTATCAAACAGTATGCATTCAGAGATGGAAGCATGTGCTACTCCCTAGGAGTTTCTGCCCAGTGAGGCTGAGTTATAGGATGACAAGCTTTGTCTGAGTTGTATCCCAAGTAGGGGTGTTTGACTTCACAGAGATAGTGACACTTGACCTGTGGCTTATAAAATGGACATGATTGGATTTGGCATTTAGATCATTTTCTAACCTCAATAAGAGTGGTTTCATTCTTTGTTTTCTCCTTAATTTAAATACAAAACTGGGCTTAAAGAGCAGCCGAATGGCATTTCAAATCTCAAGTCCCAGTATGGCATCTGTGTTGTAAATCTTCAGACCCAGCCTAGAAGCTGTCTCTCCTGGGTTACATTTACCATCTGGTGGTTTTGTTGGATTTTAATATAACGATTAAAGTATAAATTAATAGCCCTAATGAGCACTTCCATGGTTGTCATAGCACCAGGAAGATTTAGCACAGTTAAAGGGTGGGGGCTGGGACTCGTACATCTCAACAGCAGCTCTTCCTGTGAGTTATTTTCAGTATCAGCTCAGGAAATATCAAAAATCTGTACGGCTCTTTAACTTTGTGCTTCTTGCGTTGGAACCATAGCCACACGGTTTTGGCAGATCTGTTTGTTTACATGCTTACCCTACATTTGAAACATCCACTAGAAGCATTGGATTTTATTTCTTGGCTATGCAACTTTTCTTTTTTCCTTTTAAATATGTACGAGGAATTAAAATGTGATATTTTTGTACAACTATATACCTTTGATCTCACTCTTGCCAAAACAGATAAGTTAATATTTTATCAAATACATATGTTTTTATGTGACGGAATATCACTTTATACTTTTAGAGAGCATATTTTTAGCCAGAAATAGAAGAATGAATATCCTACACTGTGATTGTGTGCACACACACACATGCCCGTGCGTGTGTGCGAGCGCGCGCATCCTGTCTTCCTTGATAAAAATACATTGTTTTGAGATAGCTGATATTTGCACATTTGGGGGAAAAAAGATGACATTGTTTTGAGATAATTGGTGGTTTTTCCATGATTTTTCAATAGTAAAAATTGAATATATAGTTTTAGAATTTCACCAAGGTTATGATTTGTTTCTTTGTTTTTCATAAAATTGCAATTAAGAATTGTATCAATGAGGTAGAAATTGCTTTGCAAAATGAAATTTTGATCTTTTTCCTGGAAAAATTTTCCCAGGAATGTTTCTGTTTGGGAAAGGGCACATGTGGGAAGGGTAACAAAAAGGGCCTTCCTTCTTTTCCTGAGCATTTTTAATTTCTGTAAGGACCTGATAGGTAAAGATAATCAGACAATCCACCAGTCTGTGAATGGATTAAACCTATCAGTAGGATGTTTGCAACCTAATGAATTGTTGCCTTAGAAATAACCAAGAGCAGGAGTTGGGTTCCCAGCCTTATCACAAGAGCATCTTTAGCATATGAAAAATGCAATGGAAAGTAGTGGGAAGTGAGCCGGGGACAATAGCATTAGAGAGAGCAATAAAATTAAATGAATAGTGTTTATGACTTTTAAATGCTGATGTAGTCAAAGAGGGAAAGGTTAGTGTGTTGATGAGGAAAATAATAAGGGAGGAGGGACTAGTATGAAGAGGTGGAGAAGATGCCCTTTGGCCCACCAGTCCTCCAGGTGGTTCAGGGGAATTCCACATGCAGGCCCCTGTTCAAACAAGAGGGGGTGAGTATATTCATATTTCAGGTATTCAGTAAATGCCTGTACTTGTATGCTACTTTGGTAAGTTTTCTGGGTTCTCCCAGACATTTCTTTTAAATGCATCATCTTTTCCTGGGGTTGCATAGATTAATTTAGTATTTAGGGAAAGCCCTTTATTTAAAAAGTAGATCTGTTTATATTAGCCTGTTTATTTTAACACTTTCTTGAAACTGTATGAAGTACAAAGAGAAGTTCGAGTTACAGTAGTTTTGGGTGTGGGAAGCTACAAAGCACTGCCGACCTTTTTATTAAAGACTGAGTTTAAGAGTTAAGTTCAAGAATGGAACTGCCTCGTTTCTTCTGGATAGTATGGAAAAACAACTTTGGTGGTTTAGTTTGGGTCTTTTGTTTGTGGATCTCGAGAGGGAAAAAAAAGTATTTGCGAGTAGTTTTGTCATCAGGCAGAGACAGTCTATCAGTGGGGCTATAAAAATTCGATTGGTTAAATAGGATATCAGTGGAGTAAAGTACTATGATAGTATTTCCAGAAAGGATAGCTCTCTTCTGCAGTTGTCTTTCAGAGTTCTTATCCCTTTTTGTTTGCGTGTATTATAGATCCATTCTGGTTCCATGTGAGTGTGAATTGGAGTAAGGTTGTATGAGGTATTATTACCCTTTTATATGTAAAGAAACAATCATGGTGATGCTGACTTCAGGAAAAATGGGCAAAGAGGAAATGCAAATGGATTAGTGGTTCTAAGCCCTAACATTGAATGGTCTGTTTACCAGACTCTCCCATTTGTCAAAGTATTTTAGTTTCAGCTTCAGGAAAGGTGAAATAATAAACACTGAACAAAGCAAGTCAGTTTCCCCTGACTGTTTGGATAAAAATTTAAAGGAAAACAAACACATTTAGACTTTTTCTGTTTAAAATGATATCAGTGCTTGTTCTTTGTAGCTCCTGTGGCTTCCATTGAAACCTTTGTTTTACTTAAATCACTTTTTTTTTTTTAAGTAAGTTTCTTGGTAGCATATTTGTAACTGTTGATATACTTTGTCATATATTATTATCATTTAAACGTTAGGAATTAAAGTAAACCAATTAAAGACTTGGTTTCTAACAAACTTAGAATAGCTTGGTTTTTGTGTTTCCTGCCCCCCACCCCCCCCCCCCCGCCCTTAATCTGAAAAGCACTTCTGATTTGAATTGCTTGACAAGTGTAATTTCACATCAGGAAAACATATATAATAAATAAAGAAGGCGTAATTGAATAATTGGAAACTTTTTTCTGTCTTCTTTCTGTTGGTCTTTAGATGTATCTACAGTCATAAGTAAACAGATTTCAATTTAAATGAGTAGTTTTTGCACTATTTAATTTTTCTTTCAATAGCTTCACTGTGAGGAAGAGGAGAATAAAGCATAGTTCCTCTGTAACCCCCAGTTAGGTTGTGGGAAGGACTCTGGGGGCAGGGCTCAGGGCCAGGGGAGCTGGGGGCAAGTAGGGATAAATAATGAGATCGTTCACTAGTCCAGTATGATTTGTTTGTTAACAAAGGTTGGGGTGAAAACATTTAAATGGGGGCCTTTGGGGTAGTTTGAAAACTTTGAAAATTGAAGTGTGTCTTTTAATGGTTTTACTTTAAATGTAGTTTTAGAATCATTAAAGTTCAGAATTAAAGGAGTCATTAGAAAGCATTCGGGCCAGCCTCCTCATTCACTTGATAAAACCCAGCACAGCAGGATTTGTTGACTTTCCCTACAGGAGAGAGATGGAACTTGCAAAACCGTGGCTCCAACCTGGTGCTTCATAATACCACATCTCCACTTCTAACGCTATTGTGGAAGTATTACAGAGACCACAAGTTTTAGAAAATTCAAGTGATCTTAGTTGCAGAAAGCTTCAGGATTGCTTGTGCCTTGGCCTTATTTTCTCCTGCTATGACGGATAACGTTCCCCGTGTGAGGAAAGAGGGCTGCCACACAGATGTGTGACTCCTACTTTTTAAATGGTGATTTCAGGGAGGTGAGTGTTCAAACTAAGCAGAAGCTTTACAAATAATCTCATGCCACTAATATATGGTAGTATATTAGTATTTCTTTCCTTCAACTCTCTGATTCTCCCCATCAATCCAGTTTTTTTTTCCCCATTTCACCAAAACTTTATTGATCAGACAATATCAAGGATAAGAAATGCTGTAATATCATATACATAGATTCCATATTTAATAGTAATAGCTGATATTTCTGATATACTAGGAACTCTCATAAGAGTTATTTAGTCCCTATTATCCTATGCAGCAGATCCTTGGTTCAATTCCTGCATTGGGAAGATCCCCTAGAGAAGGGATAGGCTACCCACTCCAGTATTCTTGGGCTTCCCTGGTGGCTCAAACAGTAAAGAATCTGCCTATAATGCAGGAGACCTGGGTTCGATCCCTGGGTTGAGAAGAACCCCTAGAAGGAGGGCATGGCAACCCACTCCAGTATTCTTGCCTGGGTGGGGATTCTCCTCCCGTCAGAGGAGCCTGACAGGCTACATTGCATGGGGTCACACAGAGTCCGACACAACTGAAGTGACTTCAGTTCAGTTCAGTTGCTCAGTCATGTCCAACTCTGTGTGACCCCATGAATTGCAGCACACCAGGGCTCCGTGTCCATCATCAACTCCTGGAGATCACCCAAACTCCTATCCATCGAGTCGGTGATGCCATCCAGCCATCTCATCCTCTGTCGTCCCCTTCTCCTCCTGCCCCCAATCCCTCCCAGCATCAGAGTCTTTTCCAATGAGTCAACTCTTTGCATGAGGTGGCCAAAGTATTGGAGTTTCAGCTTTAGCATCAGTCCTTCCAAAGATAGATATTATCTTTTATTACAGATGAGGAAACTAAGACTTCAGTGAGGTTTAATAACTTGCCCAGGGGCACACAGCTGATATTCAGAAAAACTGATCCTGAGACATAATAATTTTAAATCAGAACATGTTCATATTATAGACTATCTACCCAGGAGACTATGATTGAAAAAATATTACTGTCCCCAGTTTGTTCACTATCTAGAGGAAAAAACACGGGACACCTGCGGTGATTTGTATAGAAATTAATGAGCATTTTCAGAGGCCCAGGATTTTTCATGCAAGATAAGTTTGTGAATTGGAAAGCTTTTATGGGAATAGGTGTTTCGGTGGTTAAAAATGGAAATAATCATGCCATGTTTGCATTTGGTCAAGTTAATGGTGGTTGCTATTCAGAACGAGTTAAAATAGTTCCTGTCATTTACTGGTTGCATGTGGACATCAGTGATACAGAAGGAGTTATGCATGCCTCATATTTCCCCACTGATTTACATGACACTTGCTTTTTTATCTATTATTCCAGTTCCTCATTTCATTTTCTGTCAAGTACTTTCCGAGCTCTAAGCACTGTAGATTTTTTTATTTTGTTTTTTCTTTTTCTTTTTTTTTTTTGGTCACGCTGGGCAGCATTCAAGATCTTAGTTCCCCAACCAGGGATTGCACCTCTGCCCCTGGCAGTGGAAGCATAGAGTCTTAACCACTGGACCACTGGGGAAGCCCCCCTAAAGCCCTGTAGTTTAAAATTAGTTACTATTTATAGATTCTCCAAAGGAAATAATTTTGTAGGGTGGCAGTACCTTTTATAATACATAATAGCCTTATTATCTTGATGAAAAATTAGATTTAAGAGAATGGTGAATTTTTTTTCCCCAAAGAGGCAGGTGATAAACTCTCTAGTTGAAGATTAGAGGAAGTAGGATTTCTGGAGCCTTTGAATTATGAGAGGATAAGACCTGGAAACTAGGAGAGGAAAACATTCAGTTGGATTGTAGGTCAAAAGAAATTTTCTTAGCTAAAGCATTTCTAGCATCATTGCTGGGACTACGGACATGTGTCACAATTGTTGACCCTCTCTACCTAGGGGCTGGTGAAACCTACCTCCAAGGGCAAACTAATTGAAATGCCTCTTTGAATTCAGCACCAGTGTTCATCCTGCCTAACCTGAACTAAACCTGGCTAGTCTTCATTTTAAGCAAATAATGCTATAAATCATATTATCAATTCAGTTCAGTCACTCAGTCATATCCAACTCTTTGCGACGCTACAGACTGTAACACACCAGGCTTCCCTGTCGACCAACTCCTAGAGCTTACTCAAACTCATGTCCATCAAGTCGGTGATGCCATCCAACGATCTCATCCCCTGTCATCCCTTTCTCCTCCCTCCTTCAATCTTTCCCAGCATCAGGGTCTTTTCCAGTGAGTCAGTTCTTCGCATCAGGTGGCCAAAGGATTGGAGCTTCAGGTTCAGCATCAGTCCTTCCAATGAATATTCAGGACTGATTGCCTTTAGGATGGACTGGTTGGATCTCCTTGCAGTCCAAGGAACTCTCAAGAATCTTCTCCAACACCACAGTTCAAAAGCATCAGCTTGTCAGCACTCAGCTTTCTTTATTGTCCAACTCTCACATCCATGTATGACCACTGGAAAAACCATAGCTTTGACTAGATGGACCTTTGTCGGCAAAGTAATGTCTCTGCTTTTTAATATGCTGTCTAGGTTGGTCATAGCTTGTCTTCCAGGGAGTGAGCGTCTTTATATTTCATGGCTGCAGTCAGCATCCGCAGTGATTTTGGAGCCCCCAAAAAATAAAGTCTCTCACTGTTTCCATTGTTTCCCCATCTATTTGCCATGAAGTGATGGAACTGGATGCCATTATCTTCGTTTTTTGAATGTTGAGTTTTAAGCCAACTTTTTCACTCTCCTCTTTCACTTTCATCAAGAGGCTTTTTAGTTCTCTTCACTTTCTGCCATAAGGGTGGTGTCATCTGCATATCTGAGGTTACTGATATTTCTCCCGGCTATCTTGATGCCAGCTTGTGCTTCTTCCAGCCCAGTGTTTCTCATGATGTACTCTGCATAGAAGTTAAATAAGCAGGGTGACAATATACAGACTCCTTTCCAGATTTGGAACCAGTCTGTTCTTCCATGCCCAGTTCTAACTGTTGCTTCCTGACCTGCATACAGATTTCTCAAGAGGCAGATCAGGTGGTCTGGTATTCCCATCTCTTTCAGAATTTTCCACAGTTTATTGTGATCCACACAGTCAACAGGTTTGGCATAGTCAATAAAGCAGAAGTAGATGTTTTTCTGGAATTCTCTTGCCTTTTCTATGATCCAACAGATGTTGGCAATTATATCTCTGGTTCTTCTGCCTTTTCTAAATCCAACTTGAACATCTGGAAGTTCATGGTTCACGTACTGTTGAAGCCTGACTTGGAGAATTTTGAGCATTACTTTACTAGCGTGTGAGATGAGTGCAATTGTGTGGTAGTTTGAGCATTCTTTGGCATTGCCTTTCTTTGGGATTGGAATGAAAACTGACCTTTTCCAGTCCTGTGGCCATGGCTGAGTTTTCGAAATTTGCTGGCATATTGAGTGCGGCACTTTCACAGCATCATCTTTCAGGATTTGAAATAGCTCAACTGGAATTCCATCACCTCCACTAGCTTTGTTCGTAGTGATGCTTCCTAAGGCCCACTTGACTTTACATACCAGGATATTATATTAGTTTCTGGTATATAGGCAAGAGATTCAGTTTTTTAAACACACATATGTATTTTTTTTCAGATTGTTTTCCATTATCAGTTATTATAAAATATTATATATAGTTCCCTGTACTGTATAGTGGGTCCTTATCTCTTTTATAAATAGTAGTGTGTATCTGTTATTCCCAAACTCCTCTAATTACCCCTCCCTGCCCGCAGTAACTTTGTTTTCTGTGTCTGTGAACCTCTGCATATAAGTGATATCATATGACATTTGTCTTTCAGATGTTTGTCAGACTTACTTCAGCTAGTATGATAATCTGTGGGTCCATCTGTGTTTCTTCAAGTGGCATTATTTTGTTCTTTTCTGTGGCCAAGTAATAGTCCATTGTATATATGTAGCACATCTTCTTTAGCTGTTTATAACTGTGGGTGGACATTACATTGTTTCTGCGCCTTGGCTATTGTAAATAGTGCTGCTCTGAACGTAGGGATGCATTTATTTCTTCAAATTGTGGTTTTATCCAGGGCATGCCCTGGAGTGGAATTGCCACATCATATGGTGACTCTAGTTTTAGTTCTTAAGGACCCTCCATACTGTTCTCCATAGTGGCTGTACCAGTTTATATGCCCAACAACAGTGTGGGAGGGTTCCTTTTTCTCCCTCCCACTTAATTTTGTTACATTGCTTTATCCCCCATGCCTGGAACAGTGCCTGGCATATGGTAGGGACATAGTAAATATTTATTAAAGACTGAATAAGGAAGTGGATTTGTGGCTTCTGTGTCACCATTCCCTTCTGTAGCACATTGCCTGGCATTTGCTGTTTGTTGCATTATAAAAGTAACGGCTAACATGAGTTGTGTTGACTATACCAAGCAGTATAAGGCACACCTTATTCTACTGTTGCACAACACTAACTCATTCTTCTACCAGAGTTTTACTATACTTCTTACCACTCCCGCTAAAAGAGGAAACATGTAGTAAATGAAATAAAGGAACAAATGGTGTAAGAGATTATAAGCACTTTTGTATCCTTGACCCCAGCACATACCTGGCACAAAATAGATGAACAGATCTGAGTAAATAGTTGTCAGGTTATACATTGCTTTTACTTGCATGAAGTCAGAGTCCAGCTGCATTTTGAGTAAACCAGTGTCCCAGTGACCGGGCTTCCAGAATATACAGGAAACACCTGATCATTTTGGAAAGCAATTACACTGATTTGGAGAATTACCGCTGTTCAGTAAAACAAAGCTCCCTTTGAGAAGACACGCTGAGTTAAAAGCCCTTACACGCGTCTGTCTTTTTTAGCTATGTAGTGAGCACCCTTCCACATGGTGGGATAGTGACGCACAAAACATTCCGTCTCTCTGATTCCACTAGTCCTTTGATCAAGCTTGTGGAACGGTTTTTAACAGTTTCATAAGTAGTGCAGATCTTAAAATCTTCATATGCTATTCAGAAAACAATTTTTAAAAATTGTCTATCACTAGAAAAAATTACAGTTTTACAAAACTCTTCTTAACGAAAGACCTGTCCCCATGTCTTACATGTAAAACTGAACGTGAAAATATTTGGGCAGTCTGTAGGTACCTTTGGAGTAAGCAAAAATTTACTAAGATATCCCAAAGTCAAGAGCCTGGTAAAGGGCCTTGTGCAACTTTTATGTATATGGGGAAATGCTCAGAATGTTTTAGCTACAGAAAACCTGTTTTCCCTTGTAGAGTGAATTAGTCATAAAATTATCTCAGGATTTGAACAGCTATCTGCATTATTTCAGACTCTGCTTCATTGTCTCTAAATAAAGTGTTTTGTGAACCCCAGCATGGACTAGTTGGCTATCCAGATGGGGAAGATGTTAAGAGTTTTATCTAAGAAAATTATAAAATCTTTTATAAGAATGTTACCTTAAAAAAACTCTCTATTTTATCTTTTAGTATTCTTATTCTATATTGGGTAAAATCCCATGTACTAGCTGTTAAGAAGACAGGTAAAATATTCTTATGGATTTGCACAGATAACCTGTGAAAGCTATTTAGTAGATTACCTCTTTCTTCAGTGTGTTAAAAGTTGTTTCCAGTTAACAGGTACTTACATAATATTGTGTATTGAGCACCATATTTGGGGAAGTATAAAAGGAACTCTTAAAATGAAAAACAGAAGGCTTTAGTGACGAATATAAAATAAGGATCTGAAGGGTTAAAGTTTTCTCTTGGCTGTCTGAGGAGGCCTTACAAATAGCTGTGAAAAGAAGAGAAGCAAAAAGCAAAGGAGAAAAGGAAAGATATACCCATTTGAATGCAGAGTTCCAAAGAATAGCAAGGAGAGATAAGAAAGCCCTCAGTGATGAGTGCAAAGAAATAGAGGAAAACAGTAGAATGGGAAAGACTAGAGATCTCTTCAAGAAAATTAGAGATACCAAGGGGGCATTTCATGCAAAGTTGGGCTCTATGAAGGACAGAAATGGTATGGACCCAACAGAAACAGGAGATATTAAGAAGAGATGGCAAGAATACACAGAGGAACTGTACAAAAAAGATCTTCACGACCCAGATAATCACGATGGTGTGATCACTCACCTAGAGCCAGACATCCTGGAATGTGAAGTCAAGTGGGCCTTAGGAAGCATCACCTGTGTCCATAATACTGTTCTCTATGTCTGTTCTCCATTGTGAAGTGAAGTTGCTCATCGAGTCCGACTCTTTGCGACCCCATGAACTGTAGCCTACCAAGTTCCTCTGCCCATGGGATTTTCCAGGCAAGAATACTGGAGCCGGTTGCCATTTTCTTCTCCAGGTGACCTTCCCAACCCAGGGATTGAACCCAGGTCTCCCGCATTGTAGGCAGATGCTTTATTGTCTGAGCCACCAGGGAAGCCCATTGCTGCCCTGCAAATAAATTCATTGGTACCATCTTTCTAGATTCCATATGTATGTGTTAGTATACAATATTTATCTTTCTCTTTCTGAATTACTTCATGCTGTATAATAGGCTCTGGGTTTATCCACCTCATTAGTACTGACTCAGATGCATCCCTTTTTTATGGCTGAATAATATTCCATTGTATATATGCACCACAGCTTCTTTATCCATTCACCTGTCAGTGGACATCTAGGTTGCTTCCATGTTCTAGCTATTGTAAATAGTGCTGCAGTGAACAATGGGATACATGTGTCTCTTTTCAGTTTTGGTTTCCTCAGGGTATATGCCTAAGAGTGGGATTGGTGGGTCGTATGGTGGTTTTATTCCTAGTTTTTTAAGGAATCTCCATACTGTCTTCCATGGTGGCTGTATCAGTTTACATTCCCACCGAAAGTGCAGGAGCTTTCCCTTTTCTCCACACCCTGTCCAGCATTTGTTGTTTGTAGAACTGGTTGTTTATTTTGAAAATTAATCCTTTGTCAGTTGTTTCATTTGCTATTATTTTCTCCCATTCTGAGGTTTATCTTTTCACCTGGCTTATAGTTTCCTTTGTTGTGCAAAAACTTTTAAGTTTAATCAGGTCCCACTTGTTTATTTTTGTTTTTATTTCCATTACTCTTGGAGGTGGGTCTTAGAGGATCTTGCTTTGATTTATGTCATCAAGTGTTCTAGCTACATTTTCCTTGAAGAGTTTTATAATTTCTGGTCTTACATTTAGGTCTTTAATCCATTTTGAGTTTATCTTTGTGTATGGTGTTAGGAAGTATTCTAATTTTACATATTACTATATTTTAATTCTAAATGTTATATAGAATTCTTGTTTTAAAAAAATATTAAATGTAGAGATAGTGAAAAGTAAAACACTCCCTTTCCCTCTCATTACCCTCTTCTGTTCCAGCTGAAAGATAAGGGTTTGGAAGGATTTTGTTTGTTTGTTTTTGTTTTGCTTTCTAATATGGAAAGTTTTAGAATGAATGGAAAGTTTAGGGGTAGTTTGTCTCTGTCCCTGGGAGGCTATTGTTATCTTGGAAGTAAGTGAGAAAGACAGAAGCTGTCAGCCCTATTTCCCCCTGGGCAGGAATAGCATCTTCCTTCTTGTGTGTCAATGCCTGACACACAATGCCCGAAAAGTAACGCCCCAGAAGCTCAGTGAATGGCCAGAGTTGACACATGTCACAGCCGGAGGAGAGGAGGACGCTTTGTCTTTTCTTTTGTTGTTTTAGTCTTTAATTAAGTCATGTCTGACTCTTTGTGACCCCATGGACTAGAGCCCACTAGGCTCCTTTGTCCATGGAATTCTCTAGGCAGGAATACTGGAGTATTCTCTAGGAGGAATACTTCTCCAGGGGATCTTCCTGACCCAGGGATTGAACCTGCATCTTCTTGGCAGGCGGATTCTTTACCACTGAGGTACCTGGGAAGCCCCTTTGTCTTTCTACCTGGTGTCTTAATTTCTCTTTACTTCCCTCCTCTCTTCTTTTTCTCTTTCTTTTTCTTTTTTTTTTTTTTTGTGCTTTTAGCTAGTGGCTCAGAACAGAGGATCAGTGTTTTGAAGGCCTACTAGATTCTTTATGCTATTTAACCTCATATGAAAGTCTGTACAAGTATTTGGCTTTACTTTGCGAAATGAAGTTCATATTGGCAAGGAAATCAGCAGTTTCATTCCACAAGTGACACTTGCTTCCTATATCATTCATAGACCATCTCTACCTATATTGGTCTTTGAAGTTGTTATCATTGTGATCGTTATATGTCAAAGAGGGATGAAGCTAGCTTTTCGAAAGTTACTTTAAAAAGTATCTTGAGACTCAGCAGGATACCTTTAAGTCATTTATGTTGGTGATTGAAATTCTTTTAGAAACAGGAGACTGTATTGTGAAACCGGGCTTTCAGTCTTCCTGTACAAGTAGTAAACTACCACAGAGAAGCAGTGAAATTAAACGTGGAGAACAAGCCCAGGAGTGACCTGCAAAACCACAGCTCACATGATCTCACTGCAGGAGTTCTTTACTCAGATATGTGTGCTGGTGATGAGCTGTTTCACATGACTGACCATGCAGAAGGTTCTCTCTTGCAGTCCTTTTTGCTACAAGTCTAGACCTCTAAGTGTCTAGAGTACTAATTTCCTTTTAAATACTAGAGATGATCACACACACACACATGAAGAGAAAGAGAGTGCACACAGGAAAGTGAACTTTCTATGTCTCAGACATTGTTAGAGCATCATTTACATTAATTCATTTAATTCTCATAAAACCCTGTCAGGTAGACACTATGATATCCCCATTTTATGGATGAGGAAATGAGACATAATGAGGTTAAGTCAGTTTCACGTTTCTAGTAAATGCTTAGATGACGACTCAGACAGGCAGTTTTGCTCCAAGTCAGAGTGTGTCTAGCATCTACTCTGAGAAACTATGAAACTATGATGAAATGTTTGTGACTCTGCAAAAGTGCATCCTTTTATCTCACTTCTTGAATGCATGTTTATTTTTACTTCTCTTCCATTTTCTCTGACTCTAGAAAATGTTGCCCAAGTTTGATAAAAATGTTGTGATTTTGTTTGTTTCCCAGTCAAGGGAGCCAGAGATAAAGGAGGCGGTCAATAATGTAACCAATGCAAAGATAACACTGATATTGTTTTGTGGAGGACAAAACTTTCCTGAAGCCATCTGCAGATTCTCAGTCTTAAAAAAAATGGGCCTGTATCCAATGTACTCTGAGGAAGAAATGGGTCCCATATGAGTCTTTGGGGTTGTTGACAATTGATAGTTGATCTAGAGTAGTCTAAGAGAAATGATAAATACAGTTTTTCATGCATATTTTAAATAAGGAAGTGGACTGATTTATTCATAAGCGATAGTATAACCTTCCCCTCTTGAGCTACTTATGGGCTACCAAGAAGCCTACTATCTTTTTCCTCCGTGTCAGTGGGAAATCCCAATTACAGGTTGTGGTTCCTGTTAGAAAACGGAAACACTCAAGTAGGCTCGAATACAAAAAGGTCTTGAACAGTAAGTAGATTTGGCTTTAACTGCTGATTTCCTTATAATCTCCCACTATTTAATTATAGTGGGGTCTATATTTAATACAACATTTTATTTTGTGTGATGTGGAATATGTCTTGTGTCTGTAATAATAGCAATAATACCTTAACTTGAAGGTGGCTTGCGTTTATCCTGGCAGAGTCTGTGTAGATGTAAATGCAAAGTTTAGTTAGGAATTCATGAAGCTAGGTTCATATACCCTTCAATATGATGTGAGGATAACGCTATTAGAAATCACCAGTGCACCAGCTTTGTATGTAAGGATCCAGAAAATGACATCCTCTTTGGTAGGTGTTTTGTTACATTCTGTTCACTCTGTTGGTGAGGGAGGGTTAAGGATGGCCAAATGTTGACAGATAAGCTTGACAGCAGTTTATCAGCGACACACACCCTAGGGGAGGAGGACATAGCATTCCACATGGGGCCACACAGAGGTTGCACTGGAAGCAGAGTGAACCACCAGGAGCTGTGGGAGCCAGACTTTGTACCATCAAGAGGATTCCATGGGAGAATGTGACTGACTAGTTTCAGTAATCTCACACAGTGGGAACTAAAATCACCTATTCAAGGATAAGCCGCAAGAGTCCCTATGGTAAAGAAGGTTGTTTGACCAGGGGGCCTTATCTGAGGGAGCAGAGCGGGAAGAGCAACTTGTAATTAGGCCATTTGGGGCCCTCTTCGTTTTCCCCCGATGGCAGGGCAGAACTCCGTATGGGCCCTTACACCATAGTGGCTTCATACTGAGTCACGATCAAGAGTGTCGCAGGGGCAGAGGACCTGGTCATATTTTCCAAAAGTCTCACCACGTTTTCAGTGACTGTTAGGATTTTGATGAAAAGACATTAGCAGAAGCAGTGTGGCACACACGCTTGACACAAAAGCATGTGGTCACCCTGGTAGAGCTGGTAGTCAGAGGTGAGCTGTTCATCCCTGCCTGCTCACCACGCAGTACGTTCTCCCAGCCTGACTCCCCTGCTAGGTTCCCTGTCTAGTGCTGAAACTTGATAAAGCTAAGGGGAAGTGTTGATTTGGATCCCAGCTTCCATCACAAATGGATTATTTCTTGTGTGTCTTGCTTGCTTCCTAGCTGCAGGAACCTCTTTCTAACTAGTAAATCTCTTCGTTTCTTATCACACAGAAATGCACTCACCCTCCTATCACCATCTCCCATCACCCACCACATAACTTGCATTTCTGCCTCCATGCCTTAGCTCACACTGTTTTCCCTCCAGTCCTCTCCTATTTAGGAGACCTGAGTTTCTCCTTTCATTCACTGAAGTATCTTCTCCCAGGTGCCCATACTTCCAATTTATCTGACTGCCCCAGTCTGCATGGGGTACTTCTTTCTCTGCTTCCATAGCCCTAGTGCCTGTGAGCTGCCTTTAACATTTAGCATGCACTTACTTTCAGTTGTTCTCTGTTTAGAAAATGGTCCCTGCCTTTTACCCTATTTACTGCAGTTATCCTGATTCCTTTTGCCTTTATTAGTTTAGGAGAGTCTCAATTAGCAGGTAAAAAGAAAAGCAACCAATAGAATTTACAGTTTGAACATCATCTATGACTAATTCTGTTACAGTAGCTTCATCTAAAATAGAATGCATAATCTCACAATAAATATTTATTGAAATAAATGGTATAGCAGTTTTATATATTAAATATTATAATATGTAAAATATATATGTTAGCTTAAGAAATATTCACAACCTTAAAGTTGAGAGTTCTGTTTTATTTGGTGGAAATTTTTAGGACTTAAGCCCGGGAGGCAGCTTCTCACATAATCCTGAGAGAACTGCTTCAAGGAGGCAAGGGAAGAAACCAGGCTTTATAGAATTTTCACAACAAAGGGCAGGTAGCTGGAACATCAAGAGATTTTTGTTAATTAAACAACAATTAATTAAAGGAAACCAAATATTTCAAGTTAAGTAATTTAGTGTTTTTCTATGTTTGAGAAGATGCAGGAGTCTGGGCTCACTGAAATCATTCCTTTCATTTGCATCTTCCTGGGTCAGTATCCTGTGTTTTCTTCACATCCTGAGTTCCTCAGTGCTCACCATAGGGAGTGGCTACAGCCTCAGGGCTGCCAGATTTAGCAGGTATTCTTTTCCTTCCTGAGTGCCCTGGAGGGCTGGAATCACTGATGACTGACATCCTTGTTTACTGACATGGCAGGAAATACTCCATTTCTCACATGTGTGAAAATATATATATATATGTACAATATATGTGCATGTGCATATGTGTGTGTGTGCATGTCTAAATATGAAGTGTCCTCATATATTCATCCCAATCATCCCAACCTCATTATTTCTAGTGGCCTCTATTTGGTGTGATACTAATGAATTACATGTTACATAATGAGGACTGTTTACTGTGGTCTCCTTAACAGTTGTGTGGTTACTCTGTGGCCCCTATAGACTGTGGAACAATCCCTTTACAATCTCTCTTTCTCTTTTTTAAAGCTATCAGCTGACTGGCCAGAAGGTCTCTCCTCCTACCTATTATCTAGAGACTCATGCCAGTGGTTTTCCTAAATAAGCCCCTACGTACTGACTACAAGAGAAGGCATAATCTATGTATCTTTCCCATTTAAGAAGCAATTAAAGGGAAAAAATAAAGGCACTCTTGAAAATACACAGAAATCTAAACCTGGGGTGTGGGCAGAATGCCTGAAGAGTTGGTGCTTGAATTAAAACTTCAGTTTCTGAGTTTGGGATGTATGTGTGTTGTCTTTGAAAAAGTAAGTAGAAACGTTTTGTTTTGTTTTTTAAAGCAGGAAAGGGTAAATAATGAAGTCTCATCTCAGACTGTAGCCCCAGAGGCAATGATTTTTATCAGTTTCTTCTGACTTCCTCAAAGAGGTCTTCTTTGACCATCCTTTTCAACTTTCCTGTGTTTGTTTTCTTCTTGATACTTCGCATGTATCATTTATTTATTTGTTTACTTGTTTGTTTTTTGTCTCTTCTTCTAAAATGTAGGGCTTCCCTGGTGGGTCAGAGGTTAAAGCGTCTGCCTGCAATGTGGGAGACCTGGGTTCAATCCCTGGGTCGGGACGATCCCCTGGAGGTGGAAATGGCAACCCCACTCCAGTATTCTTCCTGAAAAATCCCATGGGCGGAGGAGCCTGGTAGGCTGCAGTCCATGGGGTCACTAAGAGTCGGACTCGATTTCATTTTCGCTTTTCACTTTCATGCATTGGAGAAGGAAATGGCAACCCACTCCAGTGTTCTTGCCTGGAGAATCCCAGGGATGGCAGAGCCTAGTGGGCTGCTGTCTGTGGGCACAGAATTGGACACAACTGAGCGACTTCACTTTTGCTTTTCACTTTCATACATTGGAGAAGGAAATGGCAACCCACTCCAGTGTTCTTGTCTGGAGGATCCCAAAGACAGGGGAGCCTGGTGGGCTGCCGTCTGTGGGGTCGCACAGAGTCAGACACGACTAAAGCGACTTAGCAGCAGCAGCAGCCTGTCTGCATACATTTTATATGCATATATTTATGTAGATAGACACATGTGCACGTGTATATGTGTGTTTTTCCTTTTTACACAGATGGATGCACACTGCTCTGTGCCTTGACTCCTTTTGAGCCTTGCAGTATTCTTGGAGAGCAACCTGTATCATTGTGCATAGACCTGTTTCATTTTTAAAATAGCTGTTTAGTATATCATTGTATGAATGTGCCCTGCTTTTTTAACCAGCCTCCTACTAATGGCCATTGATGGAAACTTCTTTTAAAACTGCTTGTTTTGTTGTTAAACCTTACTGACTCTGGAATCTGCTTATGTAAAGTGCTCACATCTGGGTAGGTTATCATCTGCTTTAAGGAATTTTGAATTCCATTTTGTGTTTTAGCCAGTTTTCAGAGTTGTCCTTCCATGCGTGTGTGTGCTCAGTCACTTAGTCGTGTCTGACTCTTTAGGGCTCCATGGACTGCAGCACACCATCCTCCTCTGTCCATGGGATTTTCCAGGCAGGAATACTAGAGTAGGTTGCCATTTCCTCCTCTAGGGGATATTCCCACCCAGGGATCAAACCTGCCTCTCCTGATCCTGATTTGGCAGGCAGATTCTTTACCACTGAGTCACCTGGGAAGCCCTTGTCCTTCTATGACTGTATTTTAAATAGTAGCCTCAGGGTACTGATCTTGATTTTGTTTCTGTCAGAATACAATTTTAAGAATCCTAGTAATAGAAATATGGTACTGATGAACCTATTTGCAGGGCAGCATTGGAGATGCAGACATAGAGAACAGACTTAAGGGACACGGGTGAGGGGCAGGAAGGAGAGGGTGAGACGAATGGAGAGAGAAACATGGAAGCATATTCACTACCATATGAAAAATAGATGGCCAATGGAAAGTTGCTGTATGACTCTGGGAACTCAAACTGGGACTCTGTAACAACCTAGATCTTCACAACACAGATAATAATGATGGTGTGATCACTCACCTAGAGCCAGACATCCTGGAATGTGAAGTCAAGTGGGCCTTAGGAAGCATCACTATGAAAAAGCTAGTGGAGGTGATGGAATTCCAGTGGAGCTATTTCAAATCCTAAAAGATGATGCTGTGAAAGTGTTGCACTCAATATGTCAGCAAATTTGGAAAACTCAGCCATGGCCACAGGACTGGAAAAGGTCAGTTTTCATTCCAATCATAAAGAAAGGCAATGCCAAAGAATGTTCAAACTACCGCACAATTGCACTCATCTCACATGCTAGCAAAGTAATGCTTAAAATTCTCCAAGCCAGGCTTCAGCAATACATGAACCGTGAACGTCCAGATGTTCAAGCTGGTTTTAGAAAAGGTGGAGGAACCAGAGATCAAATTGCCAACATCCGTTGGATCTTCGAAAAAGCAAGAGAGTTCCGAAGAAACATCTATTTCTGCTTTATTGACTGTACCAAAACCTTTGACTGTGTGGATCACAATAAACTGTGGAAAATTCTGAAAGCGATGGGAATACCAGACCACCTGGTATTCTCTTTGTTGAGAAACCTGCCTCTTGAGAAACCTGTATGCAGGTCAGGAAGCAACAGTTAGAACTGGACATGGAACAACAGAGTGGTTCCAAATAGGAAAAGGAGTACGTCAAGGCTGTATATTGTCACCCTGCTTATTTAACTTATATGCAGAGTACATCATGAGAAACGCTGGGCTGGAAGAAGCACAAGCTGGCATCAAGATTGCCGGGAGAAATATCAATAACCTCAGATATGCAGATGTCACCACCCTTATGGCAGAAAGTGAAGAACTAAAGAGCTTCTTAATGAAAGTGAAAGAGGAGAGTGAAAGAGTTGGCTTAAAGCTCAACATTCAGAAAACTAAGATCATGGCATCCAGTCCCATCACTTTATGGTAAATAGATGGGGAAACAGTGGCTGACTTTATTTTTGGGGGCTCCAAAATCACTGCAGATGGTGATTGCAGCCATGAAATTTAAAGACACTTCCTCCTTGGAAGGAAAGTTATGACCAACCTAGACAGCATATTTAAAAGCAGAAACATTACTTTGTCAACAAAGATCCATCTAGTCAAGGCTATGGTTTTTCCTATAGTCATGTATGGATGTGAAAGTTGGACTGTAAAGAAAGCTGAACACTGAAGAATTGATGATTTTGAACTGTGGTGTTGGAGAAGACTATTGAGAGCCCCTTGGACTGCAAAAAGATCCAACCAGTCCATCCTAAAGGAGATCAGTCCTGGGTGTTTATTGGAAGGACTGATGTTGAAGTTGAAACTCCCATACTTTGGCCACCTGATGCAGAGAGCTGACTCATTTGAAAAGACCCTGATGCTGGGAAAGATTGAAGGTGGGAGATGGGGATGATAGAGGATGAAATGGTTGGATCGCATCACCGACTTAATGGACATGGGTTTGGGCGGACTCCGGGAGTTGGTGATGGACAGGGAGGCCTGGCGTGCTGCGATTCATGGGGTTGCAAAAAGGCAGACACGACTGAGCTGCTGAACTGAACTGAACTGAACAACCTTGATAGAGGGGTGGCAAAGGGTGGCAGGGACGTTAAGAGGGAAGGGACATGTGTACACCTGGGGCTTATTCAAGTTGATGTAAGACAGAAATGAAACCAATATTTTAAAGCAGTTATCCTTCCATTAAAAATAAATAAGCAAAAAAGAATCCTACTAAGATATGTGTTTCTGAGGAAGGGAATGATGGTGGAATTTATGACGGTAGAAGTTGCCCCTGGAAAATGAAGCAGACCTGATTTTCAGAGTTCATTATACAAAGCTAGTTTTTTGTTGTTGTTATTTGTTGTTGTTTTCTGAAGCCATTTTTTAAATAATCTAGTTTACATTTCAGCTAACGCTGGATATTTTTCTGTGGTTTGTTTTTCTAAAGCTAGAGATCCTCAGCTTGCTAGTTTTAAAGGCTTAGATATTAATACCTCTAAAACTCATTGACAATGAGTAAAAACATTAATTGTGTACATTTTATGCTGCAAGTTTTTTTTTTTTTTTTTTGAACTTATTTTTGGTAACAAACACCTCCAGTGCTATCCCTTATTTTAGTGATTTTATTATTTATATTTTGTGGTTATTAATGAAAAGATTTAACTCCAAAAAGTTAACATTACTATATACATGTGTTCAATTATATATATACATACACACATATATATAGTTGTTGTTTGGTCTCTCAGTCATGTCCAACTCTTTGTGACCCCATGGACTGCAGCGTGTCAGGCTTCCGTGTCCTTTACCGTCTCCCAGAGCTTTTTCAAACTCATGGCCATTGAGTCAGTGATGCCGTCTAACCGTCTGGTCTGTCGTCCCCGTCTCCTCCTGCCTTCAATCTTTCCCAGCATCAGTGTCTTTTCTAATGAGTTGGCTCTTTGCATCAGGTGGCCAAATCATTGGCGTTTCAGCATCAGTCTTTGCAATGAATATTCAGGATTAATTGCCTTTAGGGTAGACAGCCTTAGTCTCCTTGCAGTCCAGGGGTCTCTCAAGAGTCTTCTCCAGCACCACAGTTTGAAAGCATCAATTCTTCCATGCTCAACCTTCTTTATGGTCCAGCTCTCACATCCATACATGACTACTGGAAAAACCATAGCTTTGACTATACAGACCTTTGTCTGCAAAGTAATGTCTTTGCTGCTTTTTAATATGCTGTCTAGGTTAGTCATAGCTTTTCATCCAAGGAGCAAGCATCTTTTAATTTCATGACTGCGGTCAACATCTGTGCTGATTTTGGGGCCCAAGAAAATAATCTCTCAGTGTTTCCCCATCTATGTGCCATGAAGTGATGAGACTGGATGCCATTATCTTCGTTTTTTGAATGTTGAATTTTAAGCCAACTTTTTCACTCTCCTCTTTCACTTTCATCGAGAGGCTCTTTATTTCTTCTTCACTTTCTGCCATAAGGGTGGTGACATCTGCATATCTGAGGTTATTGATATTTCCCCGGCAATCTTGATGCCAGCTTGTGCTTCTTCCAGCCCAGCGTTTCTCATGATGTACTCTGCATATAAGTTAAATAAGCAAGGTGACAATATACAGCCTTGATGTACTCCTTTTCCTATTTGGAACCAGTCTGTTGTTCCATGTCCAGTTCTAACTGTTGCTTCCTGACCTGCATACAGATTTTCAGAAGACAGGTAAGGTGGTCTCATATTCCCATCTCTTTCAGAATTTTCCACAGTTTATTGTGATCCACACAGTCAAAGGCTTTAGTATAGCCAATGAAGCAGAAGTAGATGTTTTTCTGGAATTCTCTTGCTTTTTCGAAGATCCAGTGGATGTTGTCAATTTGATCTCTGGTTCCTCTGCCTTTTCTAAATCCAACTTAAACATGTGGGAATTCTCAGTTCATGTACTGTTTAAGCCTGGCTTGGAGAATTTTGAGCATTACTTTACTAGCGTGTGAGATGAGTGCAATTGTGCCATAGTTTGAGCATTCTTGGGGCTTCCCCGGTGGCTCAGATGGTAAAGCGTCTGCCTATGGTTTGGGAGATCCAGGTTTGATCCCTGGGTCAGGAAGATCCTCAGGAGAAGGAAATGGCAACTCACTCCAATATCCTTGCCTGGAAAATCCCATGGATGGAGGAGCCTGGTAGGCTACAGTCCATGAGGTCGCAGAGAGTCAGACACGACTGAGCGACTTCACTTGAGCATTCTTTGGCATTGCCTTTCTTTGGGATTAGAATGAAAACTGACATTTTCCAGTCTTGTGGCCACTGCTGAGTTTTCCAAATATGCTGGCGTATTGAGTGCAGCACTTTCACAGCATCATCTTTCAGGATTTGAAATAGCTCAACTAGAATTCCATCACCTCCACTAGCTTTGTTCGTAGTGATGCTTCCTAAGGCCCACTTGACTTCGCACTCCAGGATGTCTTACTCTAGGTGAGTGATCACACCATCATGGTTATTTGTGTCATTAAGGTCTTTTTCGTGTATTTCTTCTGTGTGTTCTTGCCACCTCTTCTTAATCTCTTCTGCTTCTGTTAGGTCCATGCCATTTCTGTCCTTTATTTTGCCCAACTTTGCATGAAATGTTGTCTTGGTATCTCTGATTTTCATGAAGAGATCTCTAGTCTTTCCCATAGGAAGGCTTTCTTATCTCTCCTTGCTATTCTTTGGAACTCTACATTCAGATGCGTATATCTTTCCTTTTCTCCTTTGGCTTTCACTTTTCTTCTTTTCTCAGCTATTAAGGCCTCCTCAGACAACCATTTTTCCTTTTGCTTTTATTTCTTCATATATATATATATGTGTGTGTGTGTGTGTGTATAATTTTTTTTTCTGAAATCAGTAATAAAAGTCTCGGCCTTACTTATGGAGACATCAGTGTTTATTTTTAGTCAAAACAGTTAGCAATGAAGATCTCTCAGATGATCTGATTTACCTCTGAGCCCAGAGGGTTTACACTTGTGGAACTTGAGCTTTGTTGAAGTCAGATAAATTTGCTTCAAACTCTTTGTTATCTTCTGGCTTTTACGTTCTGTCACTCTGGCTCTGCACAGACAGAAAATAATCATGCAAGATCCTGTGTTTGGAAAACCTGAAATCATGACATGATTATATGAGTCTTGTTTTATTAGAGGATGAAAATGTTATGTAGGGCAAATTCCCGAGTTGTTCCGTATTTCCTAAAAGAAATAGAAATCTTTCTTATTTTAGGGGTAGTTCCTGGGAAAGTCATGTGTGTAGTGGGTAGAGAAAATTCCATACATACTGCATAATTGAGAAGAGGACCTGAAAATAAGAAAGTGAATGGTTTTTAAAATTTGTTGTTGTTGATTTAACGCCTAGTTTTCAACTTGACAGTGGAATCTGCAATTCTACAAAGGAACTGAAGTGAAAGAGTAAAAAGTTTCCTGGGGAAACTAAATAGAATCAATTTTCCAGTGAAATTGTAAACCTGTCTTATATACTTTACATTATATAATATATGGCTTGTTTTAAAATTGTTTTTCCTGATTTTTCCTTGTTATGTTCATCCTTCAAGTTTTCCTTGGTCGTTTTCCCCACTTACTCTGTGATAAATATGAAAGTAGCTAAAGGAAGCACATAATCACCAAGTCATAATGAGACAGCATTTGCAAAAGAATTTTGACATCTTGAAGACTAGCAGGTGTTCTGTTCAGTTTGGTTCAGGAGTAGAAAGAAGAGATGAAAGATGACAGAAATTCGGATTTACAAGTTGTCACTTGAAAATGAGAGAGAAACTTTGAAGGTGAGAATATTGGAGTGGATTTCTTTTTTTCACACTTGGAGAAATTACAGGGAGTGTTCTTTGTTCTGTTGTTGTTTAGTTGCTCAGTCGTGTCCGACTCTTCGCCACCCCATAGACCGTAGCCCAGCAGGCTCCTCTGTCCGTGGGATTCTCCAGGCAATAATATTGGAGTGGGTTGCCATTCCTTCTCCAGGGGATCTTCCCCACCCAGGGATTGAACCTATGTCTCCTGCATTGCAGGAAGATTTTCTTTGTTTAAGGGGCTCCAAATAAGATCACAGGCAAGAGAGGTAAAAGATAACTGGATTTGCCAAAACTGCTTTCAGTGCTTTGAAAATGTGTTCTGTTGATTCTGCTCCTCTTTTCATTTCTGTGTCATCCTTGGCTTTCTCCCCTCCCCTTGCTAGACTCTAACTTAATAGAGGTTCACAAGGATGTTTCATTGCTGAACCCTGGCAACTTTTATGCCTAGCTTGGTTCTGTGCAGGTTTTGTGTTTCTGAAAACTCTTTGAGGAAATAGATAAAATAGGAATTTTTTTTTTAAAGAATTTTTAAAAAGAGAGATCATCCTTGATGTGATAAAAATTGAAGTTTGATGTACTTCCAGTATAAAATATACTGTTTATATATAGAAAATAACAACAAATATGTCAATTTTTTTTTTTAAGTGATGACAGTAAGTAATCACCACTCCACATGCAAGGATCCTTGGCATGTGAGACTGAAGGAACAGTTACCTAAATCAGTAGAAATTTACTTCTGGCTCTCCTTGTCTCTGTTTTTATCCCAGTGTACTTTTGGAAAAGATGGCCTACAAAAGGAGAGCCCAGTTGTGACTCTGTTTTGGTTGTTTTTGCAGCTTACTGTCCTTTTATTTCAGTTTTCAAATTATGTAATAACTAGGCAGGAAAGTGTGGAGGAGACACTATGTCTTGTGCCTTTAACCCTGAAAGCAGACTGTGTTAGGATGTGATCGTTCTGAGAGCGGGAAGGGAGTGTAAGGAATGGAGGAGCCTGAACTCAGTGACTAGCATAAGTAAGAAATCCATGTTTCATTATCAGGAATCTACAATTATTAGATAGGTTTGAAAGCTGTTGATGGTTATATGGGAAAATAGAGTAATCAACAGTTTTTCTCTATTTAGTCATGTAGAGATGAGCATGCATGTGGGTTCTTTAAGCTTCAGAAACCATAACTGATCTGTACTGTTTACCATCCAGGTGTGTGGGGAGCTGCTTTAGCTTCGACTTAAGCTCTGAAATCATCAAGGTGACCTCAGTGATGCTAATAAACAAGGATATCCTTTCCTCTGCTTGGAGGGGGTGGGATATGGGGAGAGAGGGGTAGGTACTGTGCTTACAAAACTTGATTGATGGAAGAGGTGCCATTCTCTTCTCTGTTGGCACTAATAAGAAAGATGTATAGGGACTTCCCTGGTAGTCCAGTGGTTTTAAGACTTCACCTTGCAGTACAAGGGATGCAGGTTCGATCCTTGGTCAGAGAACTCAGATCCTACATGCCTCTCATCCAGGAAAACTAAAACATAAAACAGGAGCAATATTGTAACAAACCCACTAAAGACTTAAAAAAAAAGAAGCATGGTAGTGACACGCATCTTGGAGATATATTGAGGAGATCTTTGAGGTCTACTGGAAGATCTCAGTCTCCTTGTTGAAGGCCTGTAAGATGCGTGTGAACTCTTCATGCTTCTTGACAGCTTGGCACCTGTCATCTTCTCCAAGCTTGTTTTCCATTAACTACTCACAAGAGATTCCTTTGGTAGGCAAAATGGTTTTTTTGTTTTGTGAATGCCAGCATTCTTCTGTACCATTGATGATGATGCCCAGAGGTCCTTTTTCCTTTAAAAACCATCGTTTTTCCAGTATTACCCCTGCCCCAGGCCTTTTATCTGGCATCACCAGTACCACATAGATTATCTGAACTTCTGCAATTTAACACCCATTGGTTTCTAATATCCTTTTTGTTCATTCAATAAAAATATATTGAGTGCATATTACATATCAAGTAATGTGGTGGCAGTTCAACTGAAAAAGACAATTTCCTTGTCCTTAAGAGTTTACATTTTAATGAGAGAAAAAAATTTACCACCAAGTAAGAGCATGTAGGATTGAGAAGAGCCAGATAATCTAATTTGGAGTAGGTAGAGGATGGCCAGGGAAGGTTTTCTCTAGGTAAGCAATTTTCAGAACTAAAATCTCCTGAAGTTGCATGGAGGTATATTTTGATCCTTGTTTTTAATATTTAAAGCTTTTTATTCCTTTGATCCTTATTTAAATATTTTATTTATTTATTTATTTACTTACTTTTTGTCCCCTTGTTCTTAAATGTTAGCTTTTGTGAACTTTTGTGTCCATGAATGGATGTGGCAACCAACTGGTTGCTGTCTTCTTTAAAATAGCTCTCCGAATGTTAATCCAGGAAACACCTCTCAGTGTTCTCTAGACAAAATAAACCTAATTTCCTCATAGGTACTACAGCTGTATTACTATTTGCAGTTTTTGTACTGCTGAATCTTAAAGAACTCATGGATAGGCTGATCCAAAAAATCAAATTACTGGGGTTTTGTTAAAACCAGCTTCTGATTCATTGGGGTGGGGCAGGACTGCAGTTTTATTTTTCTAAAAAGCTTCCTGGTGATGCTGAAGTTGCTCATAGACTGAATATGTTTTGAGTAGCAGAGTCTCAGAGGATGTGAGGAAATTAAGAACTAAGATAAAAAGCAAGTTGAAGGTATATTTCCTTCTGCGTGCGTATATGGATGAATCCAGCAGTTTGTATATCCTACCTCTCATTTACTCTCTCTCATCTCAGTCACCTAATTACCCAGCTGGATTGGGCTCCTATCCCTGCACCAAGAAACAAGTGAATATTGCCAGTGATTTGACTGCTCTGCTGTCCACCCCACCCACCACCCCAGGGGTGAATCTTTGTGTCATGGGGAGCTGTGATAAGATATGCACCCACTTAATTGAGGCTGTGATATTATTCCCCAAGGCCCTCTGCCCCTGAGTAATAGGAAACTGTAACTTTGGCAGGAGGACGTGTTCCTTTGGCGTTCTGCCTCCATCCAACTGGTGTGTATAACAATTGGGCTTCAGGAATGGCTTCTGAGGCAAGCCTGTATCCTACAGTGTGTAATCGGGAACTGGCAGAAAATTTAACTTTTAAGATTCCCGTTAGAAAACTTCATGACTTGTTAGGAATCTTGGCAGTTGAGTGACCTGCCCATGACCTGAAAAAGAAACCTGCCGCAGGGAGTGGAACTGTCGCCTTATTCTGCCTGAGTATTTTCCCTGATGATTTTCTATGGATCTTTTCCTGACTCTTCTATTCTGCAAATATTCTTACAGCCTACAAACAGGAAAGCCATTATTACAGTCCTTTTCTTCCTGAGTCTTTACAACTAAAGCTAGGATTATTTCTATTGCCTTCCTTGGAAGCTTTCCTATGGAATTCCCCTCACAGATTGGATTGCCACAGTGTCTTTTAGATTTAAGAATTCTGTCTCAGTACAGAGTGAGAAATGTTGTTGATGTCAGGCTGGTGAGGAGGAGTTGATAAATGGCCTTGTACAATAGGGTTTTCAAACTCCAGCCTGTATCCCTTAGGGGCCCTGCAGCTCTATAGAGTTTCTGATTCAGCATATCTGGAGCAAGCTGGAGATTTTGTACCCATCCTCAGATGTGGTTACATGAAAGGCAGGAGTGATGACCAGAGAGGTGGGCACATGTTCACAATAGCACATGGATTGTGCATTATGGTCACCATCATTACATCCCAATACTTATAGATTTGTTAGTCGCTTTTTAAAAAAAACAAATCTCTGAGACCTAAGGAAGCAACACCTCTTCTAATGTTGAAACATTAACGTGATCAGTAACCCAGGCCACCTCCTATTCTTGGTTTGTGTTTATAGAGACCTGGTTATATTAATATAGTATAATAGTATATTATATTAATATACTATTATATAATATCAGGGGTATATTAATATACCTGATTAGGGGTATATTAAAGCATAGAATAGGGGCATCTGGGAAACTTGCTCCTTACCCACCTTCCTGTCACAGAAATACATGTTAGGTTTGGTCTGTTTTTTGTTTTTAAGATTTATCCAATTGTATTTATTTGTTTTTTGGCTGCACCGGGCCCTTGTTGCTGCGGCCTTTCTCTAGTTGCGGAGAACAGGAACTGCTCTCTAGTTGCGGCGCACCGGCTTCTCACTGAGGCGGCTTTTCTTCTTGTGGAGCACAGGCTCCAGGTTGTGTGGGCTTCGGTGGTCATGGCTCATGGGCTCAGTAGTTACGGCTCACGGGCTTAGTTGCCCCTTGGCATGTGGAATCTTCCCAGACCAGGGATGGAACCCGTGTCCCCTGCATTAGCAGGTGGATTCCTAACCACTGGACCAGCAGGAAAGCCCCACTGGGTGTTGTTTTTGGTTTTTTTATGCAATTTTTAAAGATCACTTTCTGTTTACATTTATTACAAAATATTGGCCATATTCCCCATGTTGAGGAATACATTTGAGTCTGTCCTACACCCAATGTATTATACCTTCCCCCTGCCACTAGTAACTACTAGTTTGTTTTCTGTATCTGTAAGTCTGCCTTTTTTATGTTATATTCACTGGTTTGTTGTAAAAAAAAAAAAAACAAAAACGTGTTTTTCAAGATGATCCATTTTAAATCCAAGATGAATTTGGGTTTTTAACAACTGAGATGGGGAAAGGGAAGGGAGAGTTTGGTTGATCTGACTCTTTCCATCCCTCCAGATCCCTTAGATGTGCTTTGCTTACCTCACACAATTTGTGTGTGTGTGTGTGTGTGTGTGTGTGTGTATTAGTCACTCAGTCGTGTCTGACTCTTGCAACTCCATGGACTGTAGCCCACCAGGCTTCTCTGTCCATGGAATTCTCTAGGCAAGAATCCTGGAGTGGG
This sequence comes from Bos taurus, assembly GCF_002263795.3. Lineage (NCBI taxonomy): Eukaryota > Metazoa > Chordata > Mammalia > Artiodactyla > Bovidae > Bos > Bos taurus. The sequence goes on along the minus strand of NC_037332.1, from coordinate 24,827,650 downwards.
TTGCCATTCCCTTCTCCAGGGGATCTTCCCAACCTAGGGATTGAACCTGAATCTCCTGCATTGCAGTCAGACTCTACCATCTGATTCACCAGGGAAGCCCATATATATATACACACACATACATATGTGTGTGTGTATATATATATATAATTTATTTATTTGTTTTTGACTGTGTCTTCATTGCTGTGTCAGCTTTTCTCTAGTTGTGGCGAGCAGGGGCTACTCTATAATTGCGATGCTCGGGCTTCCCTCGTAGCTCATTTGGTGAAGAATCTGCCTGCAATGCAGGAGACCCAGGTTCGATTCCTGGGTCGGTAAGATCCCCTGGAGAAGGAAATGGCAATCCACTCCAGTATTCTTGCCTGGAGAATCCCATGGACAGAGGAGCCTGGCAGGCCACAGTCCCTGGGGTTGCGAGAGTTGGAGACGACTGAGCAACTAAACCCCCACCATGGGCTCCTCATTGTGGTAGCTTCTCTGTGGAGCACAGGCTCTAGGGCATGAAGGCTTCAGTGGCTGTAGCACGTGGGCTCACTAGTTGTGGCTCCTGGGCTCTAGAGCACAGGGTCAATAGTTGTGGCACACGGGCTTAGTTGCTCTGTGACACGTGCCTGGATCAGGGATCAAACCTGTGTCTTCTGCATTGGCAGGCAGATTCTTTACGGTTGAGTCACTAGGGAAGCCCTCACAGTTTGTTTTTGGTGAGATTTCTTGTTCTCAAAGGTGTCTAATGTGATATTCTCTATTAAAGCAGTTCTGGAGCATCCCAGGAGGGACAAAGTGATCTGGACCTTGGTCTTGGTGACCTTCCTTCAGATGAAGAGGAAGTCATCAACAGTTCAGATGAAGATGATGTCAGCTCTGCTTCTAGTAAAGGGGAGCCTGATCTGCTGGACGATAAACAGGTATGTTGTTGGTATTTAAAAGTTTCTACTTTTGTGTTTTTTGGCCTCTCAGGACACTCAGAAGTAATATTTATTATCATGATAGGCATAAAATCCTTCCTTAGTTTTCAAAACCTTATAAAACATCTTTCTAGTTATTTAATTCTTGCTATATGTGCCTGAGATGTTTTCCTATTTCAAAGAACATATCATTTAGAGATTATTTAGTAATTTTCGAGAAACTGTTTTTGGTAACGTCCTTTGATTTTCTTTTGATAATAAAAACCCTTCTTAGGATTGCTTCCTGTACTGCTGGTGATTCTACTTGAAAGAAAGGAATTAGCTGCATTTCATCCTCAATCAGATCTTTTTAGGGATAGAATAAAGATCGCTGTCAGTAGTACCTCAAGATGTGCTTTGAAATGATCCACTACGTGTGTATTTTCTGTATACATGAAGCAGGATTGTCCATGTACTGGTGATTATTTAAGATGTATCAGAGATACGTGGGAGTTCATGACACTATTTCTCCAGTTTGATATGCATATGTTTCATTTTAAATCATAATTCTTTGAATAAAGAAATAGTTGCAATGGAAAAAAAATAGTGTTATCAGCAATATCCCCAGAATGTGTTGAAATGTTACAGGAAGATGGAATTTGAAAGGATTCACATAGCAAACTTATCAAGCCCTAGAGAAAATCCATGTCACTTAACTCCTGTGTCATAATTTATCAGACCATTGTGCTTCCTCTTTACTATAGTTTTGCTTTGTTTAAATTAACTTTCAGCCTTAAGTGATTGGCACATGTTTTGTAATTGTCTAGATTTAAATTCCAGTGCCACCATCTATGATCTCAATAACCTCTTTGAGCTAAAGAACTCAGTGTTATGAAGGAAAATATAGTACTTATTTCATAAAATTGTGTCAACTAAATTCGTTGATATGTGTAAAGTCTTGGAATACTGTCTAGTACGTGATAAGAATGCAATGACTCTGATATTTGTTATTCACAAGACTTCATTTCTGTGCTATAAAGTATTGGATCATGGAGTTGGGCGGAACCACTAGTTTCTTTTGGGGGTGATAAAAATGTTCTAAACTTAGCTTGTGGTGATGATTGCACATCCCTGAATATTTAAAAAAGCCATTTAGTTATATATTTTAAAAATACAAAAATGTATTTATGAAACGTGAATTATATCTCAGAAAAGTTGTTAAAGAAAGATTAAAATCCTGATAAAGGGAAAATAATTGTGCTAAGAGAAAGGTTAGTACAGAGGAGGAGGGCATGGCAACCCACTCCAGGATTCTTGCCTGGAGAATCCCATGGATAGAGGAGCCTGACGGGCTACAGCCCATGGGGTCACACAGAGGCAGACACGACTGAGCGACTGAGCATAGCACATGCATATCGTATAGTCCATATATATCAGCCAAGGGTGGACCACAAATGTGGCTGTAGCCAGCCAGTAACTCAAGGAGAAAAGGTGATAGTTTCCAAAAGAAGTCTTTGGAGTAGAAGCATAGGAGAAGACCTTCTTATATAACTTGTTTGATTTTAAATGTCTCAGTTTATTCAGCGGGACAGTAATGTTGTTCTGAGTCTCAAGCAGGCTAATAGTTGCCAAAACACTTCGTAAATCAAAGAAATTTATGCACATTAAACACGTGTGATGTACGTCTGTGCTTGTGTTTGTATTAGTTTCGTAGGGAAGTTGTTACAGAGGACCACAAACTGAGTGCCTTGAAAACAGAAATTAACAATTAATAATTAACTGATTATTTAACAGTTCTGGAGGTCAGAATTCCACAATCAGGGTGTTGTCAAGGCCAAGCTGTCTCTGAAACCTCTAAGGAAGAATCTTTCCTTACCTCTTCCTTTGGTTTGCCGGCCATCCTTAGGGTTCCTTGGCTTAGAGCTCCAGCACTTCAGTCCTGCCCCCGTCATCACATGGTGTGCTCGCTGTGTGTGTGTGCTTGTGTCTCCTCTTCTTAGAAGGAAACGAATCTTACTAGATTAGGAGCATACCACAGTCCAAAATGACCTCATTTTTAGCTTACTACATCTGAAACAAGCCTATTTCCAAATCAGGATGCATTCTGAGGTCCTTGGGGGTTAAGACTTGAACATTCATTTTGGAGGGACTTATTTCAAACTATAGCAAATACCCCATTCCATGGACATATAATGGGCACATCACGAATACGTGTCTAGATGCCAATAACATTCCCTCACCAAAGTACCAGACTCAGTAGAAGGAGAGAAGAGAGAATGTGTGCCGCTGCGCCCTTATCTTTAACTTGTGAAGGAACAACAAACTGATGTTCAAAAAGTTATTCCTGGAAAGAGAAAAGTGCCACCATAAAAGCAAGAAAACTGCCCTTACCACATCTGTGTGTCTGTGCCTGTCTCTGTGCAGGTTATTACACTTAATCTTCAAAATCGTCCAGGGTTATAGATTTGACAACTGTCCTCTTTTTCTCTTCTTCACATGAAGAAAGGGACTTTTTAAAAACAGGTTAAATAACTTGCCTGGGAACCTCCGGAACTGAGGTTTGTAGCCAAAATCTGTCACTGCTAATAACTTGGTTTGAGCCACAGAATCTGAATGATGTTGATGGAACGTGTTTGGGATGGAGGGAGTAGCCATGCAAATTTTTTCTTTTCCAATTTTTTAGTTTTATATTTTTTGGTCTTTATTTTCAGTACTTAATAAATGATTGTTTAAAAATGAGATACGTTATTCATTCTGCTTCGTTATGGTTAGAATATTCGCCACTATTCACCCCTCCTAAATATTGACTTCTCTGCCTCCCTCCCCCACATTTTTTTGTGTATATGTAACAGCTCATATGGTACATACCATGAAGAGAGAGGTGAAAACCTAAGAGGACTTTTTTTTTTTAGTTCATCATGGTGCCACCTCATTTGTGGGATTATTTAATGATATGGAGATGTTTCTTGGGTGATGTGGTTGTTTAGGTTTTTTTTTTTACTTTACAGTATTGTATTGGTTTTGCCATACATCAACATGAATCCGCCACGGGTGTACATGTGTTCCCCATCCTGAACCCCCCTCCACCTCCCTCTCCATACCGTCCCTCTGGGTCATCCCAGTGCACCAGCCCCGAGCATCCTGTATCATGCATCGAACCAGGACTGGCATTTCGTTTCACGTATGATATTATACATGTTTCAATGCCATTCTCCCAAATCATCCCACCCTCGCCCTCTCCCACAGAGTCCATAAGACTGTTCTGTACATCTGTGTCTCTTTTGCTGTCTTGCATACAGGTTATCGTTACCATCTTTCTAAATTCCGTATGTATTATTTTTAGTAGAACTCAAGTGATACAGCAGAGATGTTTTACAAATTCTGTTTTAAAGTAATGGATAAATTTCACTGGATTTTACTTGTGAACAAATATGAAAAGAAGAGAACACAGTTAAGAATTTACAAAGCTGGTCTGTTATCAGGAGATCAGAACATAAAACTAAATTTCAGATCAAAGGTTCTGTTTGGAATTTGTTTGAATTATTTTATGACCTTAACAAAGTAATCTCATTTGTAACTCTTGTTTCAACTTCCATGACTGCGTACTTGGGGACATGCAATTATCTAACAGGCAGCTTCCTTTGAAATGTGATGTAGTTTAAGTGAGGACTTACATTAACAGAGAAGTTAAGACACCAAATAAGGCCTCTGTCTTGAAGTTTTACAGTGGGATGTACTTTCCCGTCATAGTTTGACTTGGGTCAGAATCATTGTTCTTGCAAGTTGGAGTTAATATAGAGCTTTGTATTTTGTTTTTTGATTGTCTTTGGCTTTCTCTCTACTTGGAAAATGATTGTAATCCTCTGAATCATTTTCTAGTAGTTTCTGTCCTTCTTTAGCTCTGCCGTCTTCCTGGTTTAAAAGGTAAAGTAGAAAACTTTATACAGACTCCTAGAAGTTTAGAATTGCAGCAGCAGACCGTTAATCATCTAGTCCAACATTCTGTTCTTTTACATGATGAAATCGCTGTAATGAGCCTTTTGTTTGTTAGTTTGAATTTACATTTTCCTGTTACTCAAAAGTAGTGCTCTCTGGTCTTAGATTCTGAGCAGATGGTAGCCACCTTGTACACTTGCTCATTCATGCGTCTTAAGTGCAGAGTGAACCAGGCAGTCTGCTTGGTGCATAAGGGGACAAGGGTGAATAAGATCACAGACTAGAGAGGATTTAGACGGGTCAGCAAATAAACAGAGCCCACTGGGTTCAGTCCTGTAAACTCTACACCAGTAAGAGAATAATCTTGTCATCCAAATGACATCCCCAAGGATGGTAGGGAGAGAATAGAGAATATAAAGGCAGCCTTTGTCAAGGAGAAAACTGAGTGCCTGCCACTTTAAAAGATGGGTTGGAATATAATGAGCAGAAATCTTCGGGGGAGGTGGAGCTGGTAAGGAGGGAAGTCGAAGCAGGACAGACATGTAAGGGCAGAGCACATGTGGAGTTTCAGGGTGGTTCCAGTTTGGCTAGAGTAGAGAGTACACACCGTGGAGAAGCAGGAATGAGACTAGTGAAGACAACCAGACCGTCATGTGGAGTGCCGTATACACATGGAAAAGGAAGTTCCGTGATAGGGTCTGCTAACATGCTTCAGCCTGAGAACAGATGTGATTATATTCGCAGTTTAGAGCCTAGCTGTCTAGTGGCAGTGCAGAGAATGGTTGCAGCGGGGGTAAATCTAGAGCAAGGGAGCCACTGAGATTACTGCAGTAGTGTAGACCAGAAATAAGGAGGCAGTATGAAAGGAGAGGAGAGGATTAATAAAATATTCAGAAGTGCAGATCAACAGGGCTCAATGATTCAGTTGTGATCATAGAGGGTGGAGAAGAACGTAGAGTCCAGGTTTCTGGCTTTGATCAGTGGATATGTATAGTATCTGGGATGTGAGTATTTTATGTCTGTTTAAGGAGTGACTGAAGGTCATCAAATTTTTTATTTGTCAATCTTTTCCTGGTTATGATCGTACCACTGCCTGATTATGATCCTTCTCTCCTTTGAGATAATCAGTACATTTCGCAGTTGTCCTTATATATGAAAAGTCAAAGTGTTCGTCACTCAGTCCTGTTGGACTCTTCAGCTCCATGGACTGTGGCCCACTGGGTTCCTTTATCCATGGAATTCTCCAGGCAAAAATAGAGGAGTGGGTTGGCATTTCCTTCTCCTGGGGATCTTCTTGACCCAGGGATCAAACCCATGTCTCTTGCATTGCAGGCAGATTTTTAACCATCTGAGCCACCAGGCAAGTCCGTGTCTTTATGTATAGTTATTTGTATGTGTGGTTTGCTCCCTTGTTCTCGTCTTGAAGCCTGGAGCTATTTCTTATTTATGTTCAATCCCTTCTTCTAACGTCTACTTTCATGCCCCATTTCAGAAGTACAAAATCAGAATTTCCAAGACAGTTACCTAGGAATCTGAAAATTAATAAGAGTTGTCTGGTGGTTTTATTTATTTATTTGTAATTAATTTATTTATTTTAATTGTAGGCTAATTACTTTACAATATTGTAGTGGTTTTTGCCATACATTGACATGAATCAGCCATGGGTGTACATGTGTTACCCATCCTGAACCCCCCTCCCCCTCTCTCCCCATCCCATCTCTCAGGGTCATCCCAGTGCACCAGCCCTGAGCACCCTGTCTCATGCATTGCCTGGTGGTTTTAATGATCAGAAGTGTTTTCAGCTGCAGAGCAATGAATTAGCTGATGGTGAAGCTGTTTTCTCCTACTAACCATGCTATCGGATGATGGATCAGTTTAGTTCAGTTGCTCAGTTTTGTCCAACTCTTTGTGACCCCATGGACTACAGCACGCCAGGCTTCCCTATCCATCACCAACTCCTGGAGCTTGCTCAAACTCATGTCGATTGAGTCGGTGATGCCATCCAACCACGTCATCCTCTGTTGTCCCCTTCTCCTGCCTTCAGTCTTTCCCAGCAGGGTCTTTTCTAGTGAGTCAGTTCTTCACATCAGGTGGCCAAAATATTGGAGCTTCAGCTTCAGCATCAGTCCTTCCAATGAATATTCGGGACTGATTTCCTTGAGGATTGACTGGTTTGATCTCCTTGCTGTCCATCTTCTCCAACACCACAGTTGAAAAGCATCAATTCTTTGTCACTCAGCTTTCTTTATGGTCCAACTCTGGCATCCATACATGACTACTGGGTTGCTATGCCCTCCTCCAGGGGATCTTCCTAACCCAGGGATCAAACCCATATCTCTTATGTCTCCTGCACTGACAGGCAGATTCTTTACCACTGAGCCACCAGGGAAGCCCAAACAACAGAAATTTATTGTCTCACTTCTAGAGGGGAAATGTCCAGATTAGTGTATCAGCAGAGTTGAGGACTATGAGGAAACAGTCTATTCCAGGAAGAGCATATTTCTAAAAGGTATTTTCAGTAAGTTGTAAAAGCTTATGGCTGTGATATGTGGGGTTATAGACTACTGAAGAGCACTTGCCAGTCTGCACTCAAGTTGTCTGACTTAAAATGGCTTTACTGAAGGTGAAGTACTCTTATACAGGCCTGCTGCTAAGTCACTTGAGTCATGTCCGACTCTGTGCGACCCCATAGACGGCAGCCCACCAGGCTTCCCCGTCCCTGGGATTCTCTAGGCAAGAACACTGAAGTGGGTTGCCATTTCCTTCTTCAATGCATGAAAGTGAAAAGTGAAAGTGAAGTTGCTCAGTCGTGTCCAACCCTCAGCGACCCCATGGACTGCAGCCCTCCAGGCTCCTCTGTCCATGGGATTTTCCAGGCAAGAGTATTGGAGTGGGATGCCATTGCCTTCTCTGATACAGGCCTACTACTACTACTACTACTATGTCGCTTCAGTCGTGTCCGACTGTGTGCGACCCCACAGACGGCAGCCCACCAGGCTCCCCCGCCCCTGGGATTCTCCAGGCAAGAACACTAGAGTGGGTTGCCATTTCCTTCTCCAATGCATGAAAGTGAAAAGTGAAAGTGAAGTCGCTCTTAGTGACCCCACGGACTGCAGCCCTCCAGGCCTCTCCGTCCATGGGATTTTCCAGGCAAGAGTACTGGAGTGGGTTGCCATTGCCTTCTCCGACAGGCCTACTAAATAGTTACTAACTAAAATTACTTGCCTGCACCCCAAGAACACAAGTTCATGTGGTGTCTATTTCCCCTGCAGAATGTAACTTCAGTTTTGTGCCACTAACAGTGTGCCCCACTGGGGCTCTGGGGTTCCTCAGGGTACTCCATGAATCCGGCATTGATAACAGTGAGGATTATGATTGCTCTCAGCTTCTCCTGTATCATGGTTTAATAACCACATCTAATCCTTCATGTTTGCCATTTGAGACATTATATAGTATGAAATGTGTTCTAATTGAAACCTGTAAGTATCAGAGCTTGAATGTACATCTGAATAACTCAAAGCTGATCTTCCTTATCCTTTTATGAGTTCATGCTTTCTTAATGCACTCTTATCCACAGGGTGAAGATACTGGAATGAAATGTAAAGTCCATCATATTGCCAAAGAGATCATGAGCTCAGAAAAAGTGTAGGTATCCAGTTTCCAATTCAAAAGACTATTTGTTTCCTCATTGGTTCGTTTAAAACATGTCTCCCATTGCTGTTTTTTACAGGTTTGTGGATGTGTTAAAACTTTTGCATATTGTAAGTATCTGCTAATATTTTCTTGAAGTCTGACTATCCTCTTTTACATCTTTCCCTATCCTTCGATATGTTCAGTGTTATTAAATTAACATGTATATACATGTATGTGCTTTCTAATACATGGTTATATTAGTAAATTCACACATTTATGTGAAGACAGAAATTTTCTAAAGTGCATTAATCTCATGTATGTGTATAATATGCCAGATGATTTCTGAAAAACAGAGCCTTTATATCTGTATCTCCAAATCTTTAAACTTTTTATCCTCATAATAAAGAGTTATTAGAAGGATGATATTTCTTCTTGGCCATTTGCAGAAGATTTCTGCTTCAGTAGAATTTTCTACAGCAATGGGTAAAGAATGTTGGTGTTCAAAACTGTTCTATATGAACAATCTCCTAGAAAGTCACTTAAAATAGATATTTTAAAAACAAACTTTTTTAAAGTTCTGTTTTCAATTTTTGCAGTTGTAAACTTGAAAAAACCTGTTGGGAAACAGTTAATGTGTCTGGCTGCATATTCATTTTTCTCATGCACTCCTGCAAGTTTTCACAAGTTCATTGCTCCTGCTGCTGCTAAGTCGCTTCAGTCGTGTCCGACTCTGTGCGACCCCATAGACGGCAGCCCACCAGGCTCCCCCATCCCTGGGATTCTCCAGGCAAGAACACTGGAGTGGGTTGCCATTTCCTTTTCCAGTGCATGAAAGTGAAAAGTGAAAGTGAAGTCGCTCAGTCGTGTCCGACTCTTAGCGACCCCATGGACTGCAGCCCACCAGGCTCCTCCGTCCATGGGATTTTCCAGGCAAGACTACTGAAGTGGGTTGCCATTGCCTTCTCTGCACAAGTTCATTACTTACTGGCAATTAAAGTGCTTTTGGTGTTACTTTGTTTTAGTTATATTTTAGCAGGATATTAAGATTTAGAAAAGAAAAGTTTGAAATAGACAAAACAATTTAAAAGAAATGGAAGTGAATTAAGTTACTATCCAAGTTTACTTAGATGGTAATTATTAACTGAATTACTGAGGAGTGGTAGGTTTACAAAATATATACTCACTCCTGTCTCTGAAAAGAGTATCATTTTCTGTTTTCTTTTGTATAAACATGAAAAGAGGGTTCCACTTAAAGGTGGGTAACATTCACCAATCCCCTGTGCTCTTTAGTTGGTCCAGTGGGCACTGCTACTGCTGCTAAGTCGCTTCGGTCGTGTCTGACTGTGTGACCCCATAGACAGCAGCCCACCAGGCTCCCCCGTCCCTGGGATTCTCCAGACAAGAACACTGGAGTGGGTTGCCATTTCCTTCTCCAATGCATGAAAGTGAAAAGTGAAAGTAAAGTTGCTCAGTCATGTCTGACTCTTAGCGACCCCATGGACTGCAGCCTACCAGGCTCTTCCATCCATGGGATTTTCCAGGCAAGAGTACTGGAGTGGGGTGCCATTGCCTTCATGGAGACCTAATTCCTGTGTGAAAAATCTCTAGCTTTGGAATATTTTTCTTAAAAATTTCTTAGCATTGCTAATTTGTTTTTTCCATGAATTTTTTTTCATGTAACTCTTGACTATATTGGTAGGTTCCCTTTTAAAATTTATGTATATATATAGCAATATTTGGTCACCTGAGCTGTTGAATGACAACAATATTGTCATTAAAAAAAATAATGATAAACTTGATAAATAAATGACTTTTGAAAATAAACTGCATATGCATTGGCTGCTATGCCCCAACTGTCTCTATTGTATAAGGAACTGTAGAGGGAGAGGTGGAAGAAAATGCTAAATTGCTGTTTTCTTGAAAACTTAGAATTTATCTCCAGAATGAGCATATTATATCTATTTGACATATTTTCTGATAGACATGTTTAAATAGACAGAGGACCTCCTGAAGGAAATTTGAAGCATCTGCAAGTGAATGAGGAAACTGGTAGAGGCAAAAATTGCTGTTTAACTTCACTGTGCTATTCAAACCTTGCATGGAACATATGTTTAGGATGCCTGTAGTCTAATATATTGCTTCTCACACTGCTTTGGTGAGCAAATGAATATTTAAATTGCACATCCATGGTGGACCAAAACTTTGGTAAAATGCAATAAAAATTCATGGATAGAAAAGTTTCTAATCCCTTATTCTTACTTTTTTTGACTAATGTCTTTGTATACCTATAACAATTTGTAGACCACACTTGGAGAAGCATTAGCTAAGTAGATTCTGTTTCTTACTAGGTATGTGAATTTTAGAAAACAGTTTGGGGAAATCCATGGCTGTCTAGTGGTTAGAACTCTGAGCTTTCACTGCTGAGGGTCCAGGTTCCACGCCTCGTCAGGGAACTCAAGGTCTCACAAGCTGTGGTGTGGCTGAAAAAAAAAAAAAAATCCATCTCTCAGGTCATGAAGAATCAGTGAAATAAAGTATGTGAAAAAAACTAAAATTATAAAGTATATGATAGGATCTCAAATTGCTGTTATATTTTCTTCTTCTCCTTCTTCCCATGTAGAGCATCAGTGAATGAAGTATCCATTTTAATATTACCAGGCAGTAGACTTTTCACAATTCTGATGCTTTCAAATGCCTTTTCCTCTACTCCTGAACTAAAATTTCGTTTTCATGAAGGAAGTTCTGATTCCAGTAGGTAGAGAAGCACTTAAAAGCAATGAAGTGAAGTGAAGTGAAAGTCAACTCTTCATGACCCCATGAACTATACAGTCCATGGAATTCTCCAGGCCAGAATACTGGAGTGGGTAGCCTTTGCCTTCTCCAGGGGATCTTCCCAACCCAGGGATTGAACCTAGGTCTCCTGCATTGCAGGCTGATTCTTTACCAACTGAGCCACAAGGCAAGCCCAGTAAAAGCATTACCAGAGTGTTTGATTTTTAAAAAAAAATATGTATCCTGATTCTTACCTCTGTGTGTTTGAAACAAAACAAAAGCACCATAAGAATAGACAATTAGACCAAAATGTTTCCCTTATCATCTCAGATCTGATAGATGGCCTCGGCTTCTTCCCCACTGATGTTGAACAGAGTGAATCATCCGTAACTCACCTTGATTTGTACATCTTCAAAACCTCCTAAGCTTTTAATGTAGGAGTGAGAATAGATCATCTGCCAACCTTATATTAACATCCTGTCTGGTATGTGCAAAGGGTAACTCAGCAGAGCCCAACATTAGTGGGTGTCTTAACAGCCAGGCATTAAAACAGATTCTGAACCATTGCTAGGAGGGCTTTGTCACCAGGATAATGTGGGTAAAGCCAAAAGCATCTCTTGTTTCAGTCCAACATTCCAATCATGCTATTAAGGCTCACGTTTACTCCCCTACCACAAAGATAGCTCATGGATAGTTGTAATCCTGAATGCTGCTGCTATCTGATTTCATCTAAATGAGTTAACTACTGTGTTATATGATAGAATATGACTGCTTTAAAATATCTTAACAGGCTTTAGATAACCCAGTGGGTATCTTTGGAAATCAACCCATTATATTAGTGGCTTGGGAGGAGCTATTATTTCAGTTATATATGATTTCCCATTAATAGTTTTCCATATTCGAGACTCTAGATTAACATTAATAGATCTTTCTCAGAAACAAAAATGTTCAGTTATCTGCACTGTCTAGTATAGTAGTCACACTTGAAATTTAATGTGTCTCTGTAGTGCAATACTTTATATATCACTTCAATATATCACTGTAGCTCACTATTATTTCTTTGTTTCGAATTTGATAAACTAGGTGATATAGCTCATAAAAGTGATTTTAAATCTAAACTAATAAATTTTATCATACTACATTGGAAAGAATTAGATTTGGGTAGCGATCATGTGATTTAAAGTATACTTAAAATTCTAAGAATCGGTGTACTTAGTTGAAGGCTTTGATTCTTCTGATGTTTGCGAGAAAAAATTGGGCCTGCAGAGGCAGTAGCAAGACTTTAAAAGTAATGTTTTATATGGTCCTTACTCTGCAGTATCTACCATGAGCGCTTAGACTTTGACCTAGATTTGAAAAAATGGTCCAATAGACACATTGTCTCTAAGTCAATACACTATTGAGTCCAAGGAAAAAAAGAGATTCTCTTTTCAAAATAGTGATGACATCCATATAGCTGCCAGAGCCAGAAAACTAGGATTTGTTCTTCATTTCTCCCTCTCACCTCTCTTGCCAAACTGTTAGCAACCCTGCTGATTTTATTTCCTCTTTACTGCCACTATCCTAGTCCAGAATATCATCTCTTACTCAAAACAGCATCAGCCTTTTAACTGGGCTTCCTATTTCTATTCTTACCCCCCTTCAGTCTGTTCCTTAAAATATTTTTTCATGTGAAGTATTAAGGGTGATTTTCTTAAAATATGTATTAGGTCATGTCACTCTCCTGCTTAAAGCTGTTTATATGATTCCCATTGCATTAAGAATAAAAGCTGTTCCTTAGCAAGTCCCAAGTCCTGGAAGTAGGATGACGATCTGTCCTAATCTGCTTTTGACCATCTTGGTTATTGTCTTGGCATAATATTATTAATGGGCTTCTCAGGTGACTCAGTGGTAAGGAATTGCCTGCCAATGAAGGAAATGTAGGTTTAATTGCTAGATCAGGAAGATCCCTTGGAGAAGGGAGTGGCAACCCACTCCAGTATTCCTGCCTGGGAAATCCTATGGGCAGAGGATCCTGGCGGGCTACAGTCCATGGGGTTGCAAAGAGTCAGACATGACTTAGTGACTAAACAGCAGCAACAAATATTATTAATAGAGCTTCCTTTTACTGTCAGAAATGATCTAATGTGGATAGTAAGTTATCGTTCCCTGCGCCTGTAAGGTGCTCTGTATTTGGCTTCTAGTAATGAGATGAAACGGCAGTGAAAGAGAGGAAGGCCTTCTCTCACTTGTAAAAGACTATGTTCTGTCCCATCATGGCCTGCTTTCAGTTTTTAGTTCAGTGCTAAGGTTATTTCTGCTGAGAGATTTTACCAGTGCGGTTTCCTGGAATATTTATCCTTCCTTCATTCATTCAAGCTAGTTCTTTCTTTATCCTTCCAGTTGAGCTTAAGGTGACTTCGTCAAAGAGGTCTTCCTTGACCATCCTTTCCAACTTTCCTGTGTTTATTTTCTTCTTGATTACATCACATATGTTGTTTATCTGTTTGTTTACTTGTTTGTTTTTAGTCTCTTCTTCTAAAATGTAGGGCTTCCCCGGTGGCTTAGATGGTAAAGAATCTGCCTGCAATGTGGGAGACCTGGGTTCGATCCCTGAGTTGGGAAGATCCCCTGGAGAAGGAAATGGCAGCCCACTCCAGTATTCTGATCTGGAAAATCCCTTGGACAGAGAAGCCTGGCGGGCTACAGTCCATGGAGTCACAGAGTTGGACACGACTGAGCGACTTTCACTTTACTTCACTTTCTAAAATGTAAGCTAGGTGAGGGCAACGATCCTGTAGTTTCAGAAAAGAAAAAAAAGTGAAAGTGTTAGCTGCTCAGTCATGTCCAACTCTTTGTGACCCCATGTACTGAAGCCTGCCAGGCTCCTCTATCCATGGGATTCTCCAGGCAAGAATACTGGAGTGAGTTGCCATTCCCTTTCCCAGGGGATCTTCCCAACCCAGGGATATCTTCTGAGTTTCCCATCATTCCTATTGTGTGGAAGGCCCCCAGTAAATGTTATTGAATGAATGAATGTGACTAATTGGCTAGTGGTTAAGAATTGTGCTTCTGCCACTAACTGTGCTCTTGGAGAAATTAATCAAGCCTTGGTTTCTTCTTGAAAATGGGAATAATAACCACATTTGGTGTGATGGTTAAATGTGATCATACAAAATAAATGTTAGGCACTTAATTAGTGTTAGCTGCAGGTGAAGTGGACATTCTTCAGGTTCGGTTCAGTTCAGTTCAGTCGCTCAGTCGTGTCCGACTCTTTGCGACCCCTTGAATCGCAGCTCGCCAGGCCTCCTGTCCATCACTAACTCCTGGAGTTCACTTAGACTCACGTCCATCGAGTCAGTGATGCCATCCAGCCATCTCATCCTCTGTCATCCCCTTCTCCTCCTGCCCCCAATCCCTCCCAGCATCAGAGTCTTTTCCAGTGAGTCACCTCTTCACATGAAGTGGCTAAAGTACTGGAGTTTCAGCTTTTTAGCATCATTCCCTCCAAAGAAATCCCAGGGCTGATCTCTTTCAGAATGGACTGGTTGGATCACCTTGCAGTCCAAGGGACTCTCAAGAGTCTTCTCCGACACCACAGTTCAAAAGCATCAATTCTTCGGCGCTCAGCCTTCTTCACAGTCCAACTCTCACATTCATACATGACCACAGGAAAAACCATAGCCTTGACTAGACGGACCTTTGTTGGGAAAGTAATGTCTCTGCTTTTCAATATGCTATCTAGGTTAGTCAGAACTTTCCTTCCAAGGAGTAAGCGTCTTTTAATTTCATGGCTGCAGTCACCATCTGCAGTGATTTTGGAGCCCAAAAAAATAAAGTCTGACACTGTTTCCACTGTTTCCCCATCTATTTCCCGTGTGCTGTTATTTAGAATTATTTCTATCAGTTAAAATCTGTACTATTTAATTTTGTTGTTACCAAGTAAGCTTTTACTCAAATCAATCAAAATAGAATTTGTTTCTGAAAAATACCCTACTAGGTTTCTTTTTCCATTAGAAAGTAAGCTCTGTGAAAACAGGGATTTTTGTCTGTTTTGTTTAGTGTTATCCCACTAAATTAATATCTGTTAAATGAATGATAGGAAAGTGATGAATAATTCTTGGTTTGGTAGAGCTCTAGTTAATTATATTCCTTTTCCTTTTTTGTATCAGAAGTTGTCCAATCCAGAGGTTGCTATAATATTGTTTATAAGTACCATTTTCAAGATAAAACACCTTAGACATCTAATATAATTAAGTACAAATGATACAATGTTTTTTTGTTTTGTTTTTGTTATTTGATTTGCTCTCTGCTGGGAGACTGGTTTAATAGATGTATCTATAAACTTATTTTATAAATGTCTAAACAGCATGATTTAAATAATACATCTTAAGAGAGAATGATCAAAGACTTTGAGGTCTTTCGAACAAAGATGGGCTGGTTAAGTTGTAGGTAAGTGGTACTTGTAATGAGGCATTTTTGTTCCACCAATTTCCTTAGGCTGGAATATATATTACCCTGAAGATTTGAGAAGACTCTCAGTTAAAATCCGTAGAGTTAGAGGCAGAGTTACTTTGGACAGTCAGGTGTTTGTTAGTAAATAGAGAATATCTTTTTAAAAAAAGTGCATTATAAAAAGAATAAAAGACTTCCTCACAGAAGCCTCCAGTTGTTACCATATTAAAATGACCATCTTGTTTTACCAAATACACTGTCTCTTTTTCAGTTTTGTGAACTATTTAATTATTCTTTGTTTTTTAGTTGTGAAGCATCCTCCTGTATTGTATGTTGACATGGACACCAAACTTTTGAGTGGCTTCCTTCGCTGAATGAAGTTCATTGTTAAGCGTGTCTCTGTCTTACCACTGGACTGTTGGTTTTCCTCACCTTGCTTTCATGTTTGCTTCTGTTTATAGACTTCTGTTTGAGAGCTCTTTTTCCGAGCTTCAAGGGACTTGGGATTGTAAATGGTGGTCATGTGATCATTTAAAATAACTGAATCTCCTTTAATGAAATAAATGGCTGTCTACTGAGTGCTCTCTGTGCAGCGTGCTGTTACATAAATTATCTGTTTCAGTCCTCATGACAACCCTGTCAAATGGGTGTCATGTCTGTTTTTTAAGTGAAGAAAGTGACCTAACTGCCAAAAGTACCCCATTACTAAATGGCAAAGCCAGACTTTAAATTCTGGGTCCCTTTGAACCCACGTGCTAAGTGAAAGTTCAGAAATTGATTAAAAGTTGTTACTTGGAATGTCTGCTGTGTTGTATAGGCTCTGGTGTATTTTTGAGTTTATTGGCTTGCTTTCAGATTATCACCAGGTCTGAACATAAACAAAGGGAGGAGTAACTTCCTTGGTCAAACATTTTCATTTTAGAATAAAATCAAGTTATTAATGTGGAGCCTATACCCCATCCCCGCTTGTACTTCATAGCATCACACTGCCTTTTGCTTATTCATCATAGCTCTCTGATCTTAGCAGCTCCTTTGCTTTTGCTTAATACGAATTGATTAGTGCCCTTCATATAGGCAGGGAGCTCTACAGAGCCCCTTGTCTGCCCATATATCCATTTGGTCTTTGTAATTCACTGTGTCATCATAGTGGTTAAGTAATGCCCTAAGGTCGGGTCATACCAGTCAGGACAGCTGGTCATTAAGTCACTTGCTGCTCTTTGGCCCTGGGGATATAAAGTCTGACCTGATGAACAAGGCCATCTGTTTTGTGCTTCATTACGTTAAAATGTTCAGTCTCGATTTTGTTTGCATTAATTTTTGCTTGCTTTTGCCCAGGAGATCAGAGGTGGTAAGACTAGTATGTTAATACCTCACAGGAACTGAGTATTTTTTTTTAAGTTGATCTGGTTGTAGGTTTTCTTCAAATTATTAAGAATAATATTATACTACACTTTTTAATTGAGGCACCCATTTCTATTTCTAAAAAGGCTTGGTGGTGATTAGGAACTTGTTTTGCATACAGACTCTTTGGTAGGTTTTATGTTAGAAGAATAGACTGAAGTATATGTAGTTGATATTTTAAAAAACTCACTCATTTACCTAACTTTTTAAAATAATTTTATTTTTATTTATTTTTGACTGTGCTGGGACTTTGTTGCTGCATGGGCTTTTTCTCTAGTTGCAGCAAGTGGGGGCTCCTCTCTACTAGCTGTACGCGGCCTTCTCTTGTGGGACATGGGCTCTAGGGCATGTGGGCTTCAGTAATTCTGTCTTCTGGGTTCTAGAACACAGGCTCAGTAGTTGTGCATAGGCTTAGGTGCTCCGCAGCATGCGGGGTCTTCCTGGACCAGGGATCAAACCCGTGTCTTCTGCATTGGCAGGCAGATTCTTTACCACTGAGCCACCAGGGATGCCAGCACCTAACATTTTTATACTATAGCTCCCTCCCACCCATTTATTTTAATTCCTCAGCTTTTCCAGTGTGAAAAACTATACTCTGGATCTAACGGAAAGTACTAGTCCTATCGTCCTGTGTCCTCACTGACTTATTCAAGGGGGTGTTGGCAACTTTAGATTCTTCTGCCCCAAAATAGTTTTGCCTCTGGCTCTTAAGTGTCATCACACTTTCCCAAATTATCCTGGCTGTTAGCATTTAGAAGAAGAACGAGACATATGTTGTAATCATCCTTTCTATTAAAAATATTTTTTTTCCTCCTTCCAGTGGCACATGTTTGGCAGTGGTTGAGGTTCATGAAGAGTTGAGAAGTTAGATTGTGTGTAGTTCCTGTGTGACTTAGTTACATCTGGCGTTGTGGCCACTGCACATGGCTTTCAGGGGATGGTGGCCCACAGGGTGGGGAAATGAGATGGGGGCCAGGGCTGCCCTGTGCAGTTAAGAAGGTCATCATAGACATTCTTCTTTTGCTCTTATAATTATTTCTCTTTTATTTTGACATGCTGTTATAATTTTAAAAAAATACATCATGGTGGACTTCCCTGGTGGTTCAATGGTTAAGCTCCAGTGCTTCCACTGCAGGGGTCACAGGCTCAATCCCTGGTCTGGGAACTAAGGTCCTGCATGCCTCACAGTTCAGTTCAGTTGCTCAGTTGTGTCCAACTCTTTGCAACCCCATGGACTGCAGCATGCCAGGCTTCCCTGTCCATCACCAACTCCCGGAGCCTCCTCAAACTCATGTCCATTGAGTTGGTGATGCCATCTATCTCATCCTCTGTTGTCCCCTTCTCCTGCCTTCAATCTTTCCCAGCATCAGGGTCTTTTCCAGTGAGTTGGCTCTTCACATCAGGTGGCCAAAGTATTGGAGCTTCAGCTTCAGCATCAGTCCTTTCAATGAATATTCAGGACTGATTTCCTTTAGGATTGACTAGTTTGATCTTGCAGTCCAAGGGACTCTCAAGACTCTTCTCTAACACTACGGTTCAAAAGCATCAGTTCTTTGGTGCTGAGTTTCTTTATGATCCAACTCTCACACCCATACATGACTACTGGAAAAACCATAGCTTTGACTAGACGGACCTTTGTTGGCAAAGTAATGTCTCTGCTTTTTAATATGCTGTCTAGGTTGGTCATAGCTTTTCTTCCAAGAAAAGCACAGTACAAGCCCCCAAAATGGCATCTTTGGCCATTCATTCCTGCAGAACTGCTGACATTACCCAATAATACTTCAAAAAAAACCCCACAGTTTTGCCAGGTATGTGTCAGGGACCCCCAGTTAGAGGTGACCACCTTACTTGTCAGTGCAGCATACTAGCTGGTCTCTGTTGACTGTGTCTTAAATAAACCAGTTTCCTTTTTGGCAGTGGTGGCAGACATGGAATGCAGAGTCTAGCAAAGCTGTGTCAAACAGGTCCTTAAGCTGCTTAGCAGCTAATGTCTGCTGTCACTGTCCTGGCTGAGGAAATGCCTTCTAACTGGAAAATAAAAGTTATCCTCCTGCCAGGGGACAAACATATCCATCATTTAACCTATCAGAAGAAAGGACAGTGCTTCTTGTTTTGCTGAAAAAGGAACTCTTGCATCTTAATTATATTAGTCTTTGAACTGGGAAAATGAAAAATGCCATAGAAGATGTTTAGTTATAGTGCTTTGAGTATATTTACAGTTGAGGATGTTATTTGTGATATGTAAACACATTCTCTATAGTTCTGCCTGATGGAAATCCTGATGACTGTCAAAAATGTTAAGTTAGCTCTATTTTCTCTTACTATATGTGAGTGCTGATAAAAACAAGCTGTTTGGAGGTGGAATTTGGCCCCAATCCATTTGGTTTGTGGAGTTTTTTTGTGTGTTTTTCTGAATTTTAGTTTATACAAGTAGTAAATTCTTATTTTATATTACAGTAATTAGTTGTAAAAGTAGTTCTTTAGTTACTGGTGGAAGTAGTTTGGTTCCTATGGGTTAATATGACTATTTGGGGTTGATAAAGGTACTGAGGGCTTCCCAGGTGGCTCAGTGGTAAAGAATGCGCCTTTCAATGCAGGAGACACAGGAGACGTGGGAAGATCCCCTGCAGGAGGAAATGGTAACTCACTCCAGTATTCTTGCCTGGAAGATTCCTTGGGTGGGCTACAGTGCATGGAATCTTGAAGAGTTGGACACAACAACTGAACACACTGAGCACTAAGTGAAGGGTTTATTAGCACTTGTTGAGCACAGCATTTGACTTGTCTAAAATATACCTTAGAAGAGGAGTCATTTTTTTCTTTTTTTTCCCTTTGGTTGTATGGGGTGACATGCAGAATCACAAAATCTGGTTCCTCAAGCAGGGGTTGAACTCTTGCTTTCTGCAGTGGAAACAAGGATCTTAACCATTGACTACTAGGGAAGTCCCCTCCATTTCTTGACTATTGCAAATAGTGCTGCAATAAACATTTGCATGTATCCTTTTGATGTATGATTTTCTCCTGATGGATGCCCAAGAATGGGATTACTGGATCGTACGGTAGTTCTGTTTTTAGTATTTTAAGGAGCGTCCATACTGTTCCCCTCGTAGCTGTACCAATTTACATTCCCACCCACAGTGTAGGAGGGTTCCCTTTTCTCCACAGACTCTCTAGCATTTATTATTTGTAGATATTTTGATGATGCCATCCTGACCTGTATAAGGTGATTCAGTTCAGTCACTCAGTTGTGTCTGACTTTTTGCAACCCCATGGACTGCAGCACGCCAGACCTCCCTGTCCATCACCAACTCCCGGAGCTTACTCAAACTCATGTCCATTCAGTCGGTGATGCCATCCAGCCATCTCATCCTCTGTCGTCCCCTTCTCCTCCCGCCTTCAATCTTTCCCGGCATCTGGGTCCTTTCCAGTGAGTCAGTTCTGCACATCAGGTGACCAAAGTTTTGGAGTTTGAGCTTCCGCATCAGTCCTTTCAATGAATATTCAGGACTCATTTCCTTCAGGATGGACTGGTTGGATCTCCTTGCAGTCCAAGGGACTCTCAAGAGTCTTCTCCAACACCACAGTTCAAAAGCATCAGTTCTTCTGCACTCAGCTTTCTTTATAGTCCAACTCTCACATCCATACATGACCACTGGAAAAACTATATCTTTGACTAGACAGACTTTTGTTGGCAAAGTAATGTCTCTGCTTTTTAATATGCTATCTGGGTTGGTCATAGCTTTTCTTCCAGAGAGCAAGCATCTTTTAATTTCATGGCTTCAGTCACCATCTGCAGTGATTTTGGAGTCCAATAAAATAAAGTATGAGGTAATACTTCACTGTAGTTTCGATTTGCATTTTTCTGGTCATTGGTTATGTTGAGCATTTTTTCATGAGCCTCTTGGATATCTGTATGTCTTCTTTGGAGAAATACCTATTTAGATCTTCTGTACATTTTTTGATTGGATTGTTTGTTTTTATTGACATAGAGCTGCATGAGCTAGTTGTATATTTTGGAGATTAATTCTTTGTAGGTCACTTTATTTGCAGATATTTTTCCCATTCTGTGGATTGTTTTTTCCTTTTGTTTATGGTTTCCTTTGCTTTGCAGAAACTTTTTAAGTTTAATTACGTTCCATTTGTTTACTGTTGTTTTTATTTTCATTACTCTGGTAGCTTTTATTTACTTTCAAATTAAATATGAGTTTGTTGTCCTTCACAAGAAGCTCAAGTAATACTGATACTAATGGTTAGTGTGTGTATGTATGGGGTAGCTATTAAAAGGGATCAGGGTAGAAATCAGGGTCTTTGTTTTGATTTTTGATTTGCCCAGTGAATTCCTGAAGGGAAGCAGTTAGAAAGGAGAAAAAAGATAAAGCCTAGTAAAGAGTCTGTTTCACCCAACCTTTGCCTTAAGGTTTTTAATTAAATTCCTTTCTAAGAAGGAACAATCTTTTTTTGAATCCTCAGGACTGTGATACAGTTTGCTATTGTCTTACTTATCCCCTGAGGGTACGCCTCAAAATATATTGAATTCTGGCCAGGTACCATCTCCAGCCTCACCCTTTCCAAGTTCTCTGGAGAGAGAGGGTGGGGTAGGGTGGACCTGTCTTAAAACATGGTATAAATAGTCTTATTATAGGGAAAAGTCAAGGAAAAAGAATGTGTGATGATAAAAATTTTTAATTTCTATAAATTCTGGTGAATTTATGGGGAGGTTGGATAGAGGGAAGAGAGAGTTTCAAGTCCAGAGTTAAAATGTTTTGTTGCGTCTGTGTGCCAAATACATTGCAGAAAGCTTTGTGTGTAGTATCTAATTAAAGTCTTACAGCCCATTTAACTGATGAGTAAAATGGAGCTAGCTCAATGAAATACAGTAGAATAGGAACAAGGGCTTACATCCAATATTCTCTGATTATCAAGAATGTATCACCCTCTAAATGCCTCAGTTAGAATGTTCCAGCAGTTAGCAAATAATTACTGAAAGTGGACAAAAGGATGCTCCCAATGTAAAATTAATTAAGATCTTCTGGGAACTTTTAAATAAATGGATTTTGTCCATATAGCAGTATTAGAATAATTTTGAGGACTACTTAAGAGTTCCGGTATAATTTGCAGATACCTCCTTAATATAATTGCTAAGTTTGGAGATCAAACCAAAAGATTTAAGAGAAATATCATGTTCTGTTTAAAAACCAAACATCCACTCCAGCCACTCGGGGTGTGTGTGTGTGTGTGTGTGTGTGTGTGTGTGTATGTGTGTATGTATGTATGTGTACTTTCTTATCCAAGTAAGTGGGGTAAGAGGAAGTGGGTGCTTTCAGTTTGAACTCTACATGGGAAATACAGTTTGCAGTTCATATTGTTGTGGTAAAGAGAGTGACTGGGGGAAAAGCTTTTCATTATATTAAGTGGTATGTGTGTGTACATTGTTTTTCCTCCTCTGAACTGTAACAGGATTTCCGGGATGCAGTAGCCCATGCTTCCAGGCAACTTGGGAAACCAGTGATTGAGGACCGGATCCTAAACCAGATCCTGTACTACTTGCCTCAGCTGTATGAGCTCAATCGGGATCTCCTGAAGGAGCTGGAGGAAAGAATGTCAAACTGGTAAAAATGGGCCGACCCGCTTTCCCAGAGTTTCCAATTTTAGATAAAGGCAGAAGGGACCTGCATGTGACAAAGACTTGTTGTTCCTTACATTGTGTTTATTCAATATGTTGAATTTTCTTGGCGTAAGAATTACCTGTAGATTGATCACTTTATTTATTTATTTATTTTTGACCACACAGCACATCATGCAGGATCTTATTTCCCCAACTGGGGATTGAACCTGTGCCCCCTGCATAGTGGAGGCTTGTAGTCTTAACCATTGGACTGCCAGGGAAGTCCCCTAGATTGATCACGTTAGATGGCCAGAATTCACTGGTGCACTCAGCTCAGTACACTACATTTTTTAATTCTTTAGTAATGTTGTCTCAAAAGCAAGAAGGGCCTATATTTGGCCAATTTAACTTTCTATAGGTGCCCTTTGATAATCCAAGATTTTTGAGACTGGGAGGAGAGTTTAGTTGATATATTCACGTTGGAAACATTTTTAAATATCTCTCTTTTTGGAACCTCAAAAAGAGGAAACTGCATTTCCTAAAGGAGGCTGTTAACTGAGAGAATAGGGAGATTTTTCTGTTTGGTTTAGGAAATTTACACATATATGACATTATTGTAGGTGCTGTAGATTTCACAACCGGAAAACAATACCAAAGGTTGACTGCCACTACCCGTATTTGAGTGTTAGTCGTTCAGTCCTATCCGACTCTTTGTGACCCTGTGGACTGTAGCCCACCAGAATTCTCCAGCCAAGAACACTGGAGTGGGTTGCCATTTCCTTCTCCAGGGGGTCTTCTCGACTCAGGGATCAAACCCCAGTCTCCCACATTGCAGGCAGATTCTTTTTGCCATCTAAGCCACCAGGGAAGCCCGTTATGATATTTAGACAGTATTATGATATTTAGACAGTAATAGAAAGTTTGGTGACATCTTTGGAAATGTGTGGTGAGTTTGGTTTAGGGGGTTGGATTTACTGTTGAAGTTCATGGGTAACCACCAAATTATTAGAACAACATTGTGTATCACCTACTTTGATGATAAAAAAATTTCCCTCTAAGTTTTATTTATATATAATCCAGGAAAATAACCTCTGCCTGTTTTGGAAATATCTTGCCTCTACATGTTGGGAAAATATGCTAAATAGTGATTAATACTTCACTACGGCCTAAGTATAAAATTTATACTTACACAGTTTAAGGGCTAAGGAGTGATTAAAACTATAATTACACAGTTTAAGGACTGAGGAGTGACTAAAAGCTCTCTTTTAAAGGCATGCTAAAATAATATGTAATTACAAAGAATTTCCCTGTCCGTACTTTATCATTCGTCTTACAAAAAATTATCTTAGAAATTCATCTGAATTTTCTAAAGTCTCTGGCTGTACAGAAGCAGGAAAGACCAGTCAGGACTAGCAGACCAGTCAGAACTGGCAGAGTCCAGGCAAAATATTATGATGACAATCGAAATGGGAAAGAGTGGGCATTAGGGGATATATCTTATAAGAAGAGGAAAAAAGGATAAACAGATGGCTTGGAAATGGGACTCTGCTTATCAGTGGATATATTTTGGATCCTGTAATGACTCTTTTTCTTGTCTATCCCTTCTCACTCCTTAGGACGGAACAACAAAGAATTGCTGATATCTTTGTAAAGAAGGGACCATATCTAAAAATGTATTCCACATACATCAAAGAATTTGATAAGAATATAGCTTTGTTGGATGAGCAGTGCAAGAAAAACCCAGGTTTTGCTGCTGTTGTTAGAGAATTTGAGGTATTTTTGCTACCATCCTCTGTTTTGCTACCACTTTCTCTGTTTTGAAGCTAAAACTATCAGTAAATTCCATTTATACCAAACTAGAAAAGTTTTAGAAGTATTAAGATATTGCTTATTTCTTCTAATTTGTATGGTAATTAAACTTTAAAATTATGTGTCAACTTTTCTTCCCTCTTTTCCTTTCTTCTGAAGTCTTCATGCTGTTAAGAATGGAAGTGTGATAGATATATGTATATATATATATATATAGCTGTGGCCCAGGTTCTCATCACTGTCCAGTGAGTTGTTCTGTTGCCTTGGCACCAAAAAAAAACACAAGACCGGGGAAAGTTAACCGTCCAATGTCTAAGGATGCTTGCACAACAGATGCTTTCTTAACATGCATTATCATTATGCTTTCATAATTATCCTGCATACCAGACCCTGGAGGTATATATTTAGAAACAAATAGAACCCTCTGAACAAATTTGAAAAAACTCTTCCCTTCTCACTTGAGCTGTGTAAGAACCCCAGGACATCTTAGGATGCGGGGACATTTTCCCAGTTAATACCTGTTATGGAGATTGGAGGTGGGGCTCAGAATTGGGCACCAGTATCTGTTATACATACTACAGAAAACAACTTTAAAGGCAGAATCAAATGTCCTCATGGTCAAGTCAAAAGGGTTCCAGAATCAAATGTTTCCATAGACAATGTGATTTGGGGCTGTCCTTTGTAGCCGTTCATCTGAGAAAGTTTACATTCTTCAGGCTTATAAGAGGTTTGTTTAGCAAGGCTGTTTTTCAGGTTGTCTTGAATTTCTGCCTTCTCCCCAGTACCAACTGTTGTTATTATGAGTATATTGACAACAGGCTCTGATGTTTATTTGAATCCAGTTCCCAGTAGTTTTATTTCTGGGCTGTGAATTTCCTCACGAGTCAGTGATTTCGAAGACCTATCTGCAAGAGAGGGTGGGCTCCATGATGAGTCAGCTCTGGTCTCCCTCTCAGTGTATGAGTTGTGCCTTAAAATAAAGGGAGTATCTCCATGAACCCCCTCCCGGAGTTGCTGGCTATTTAAAACTTGGCTTCCCGAGCACCTGAGTCTGGGTCTCTTGCTTCAGAGGAAAATGTTCGTGTTTACTTTGGATGCCTTTCCTTTCAGATGAGCCCACGCTGTGCTAATCTGGCCCTCAAGCACTACCTGCTCAAGCCGGTTCAGAGGATTCCCCAGTACAGGCTGCTGCTAACAGGTGGGCTTCTCTGGGAGATTGCCAACCAAGGAACTCCTGTCACACTGAGGACACCCTGCCTTTCCTGAGAACACTTCTGTTTTTCTGTCTATCCAGTAGCTGCTTTTCCTAACAAGGAATTTATACATTGCTGGTGGCCTCACATAGACATCACCAGAACTGAGCTTCTTCCAGTTCTTCGATCATCCATGTGCATTCTCTGCTCTGGGCATTTCTACATGTTAATTTGTTTTGCTCAGAACTTCTTTTACTGTCCCAGCCCCAAAACCTTGGGTCATTTTACCTGCTTAATATTACTAATTCCTAGAAGGTGCTTTTCCAGCGACTCAAGAATGAGGTTTAGAGGATCATTCCCACATATTTGAATATCAACTACCATGACCCTGGGGCTTACCTGGTGGCTCAGATGGTAAATCTCCTACTATGCAGGAGACTTGGGTTTGATCCCTGGGTTATGAAGATCCCCGAGAGAAGGGAATGGCTGCCCAGTTGAGTATTCTTGCCTGGAGAATTCCATGGACAGAGGAGCCTGGCAGGTTACAGTCCATGGGTTCACGAAGAGTCAGACACAACTGAGCCACTTAAAACACTTTGTTTTTCACCATGGCCCTAGTCACTTACTTCAGAGGGTTATTATAAGGATTGATTGATGAGCTATGTGCTTAGAGTAATGCCTTGCTCATAGTGAAAGTGAAGTTGCTCAGTCGTGTCCGATTCTTTGCGACCCCATGGACTGTAACCCACCAGGCTCCTGGAATTTTCCAGGAATTTTCATGGAGTTTTCCAGGCAAGAGTACTAGAGTGGGTTGCCATTTCCTTCACCAGGGGATCTTCCCAACCCAGGGATTGAACCCGGCTCTCCCACACTGCAGGCAGACACTTTACCATCTGAGCCACAAGCCTTGCTCATAGTAAAGTCTAAATAAGTATTAACTCCTATTATTAGATCCTTACCATCATCATCATCACTGTCACTATGTCAGGCCATTGTCTGTATCTTCTACAGCTTCAAGATTACCGGGCTGCGTGTCTTGTTTACCAATGTAATCATTTAAAAAAGAAGAAGGAAAAGAAAGCTATGATTTGAATGGAGGCTCAGGACTTTATATTCATTGGCTCTTTAAATCTTCACCATAGCTATGCATATTTCACATATTAAGTTGTTTGGCATTACAAAAAAGCCAATATAGTCTCAGTACCAAGCATAGTATCAAACACATACTACTAGGTCCTCTGTGGTATTTATGGAAATGTATTGGATGTGCAATACCTTAATATATATATAGTACCATTAAGAGTTGTTTCTAGAACTTCTCTGTATGTCTGTGGTTAAAACTCCCTTCTTCCAATGCAGGGGGTACAGGTTCAATCCCTGGTCTGGGAACTAAGATCCTGCATACCAAAAAAAAATTTGTTTTAAAGGAATTGTGTCCAAATACACAAGAATATTCAGATGCCTCCACAACTCTAAATTCAGTCAGTTGAAATTTTATGTAATAGGTTTTGAGGTACTTGGTTCCTGTTAGTGTTCTTAAGAAATGGCATGCATGCTTTTATCCTTAATCACTTTCTCTTAAGCCAAGAGCTTAATGGAATGAGGGAAGTGAATTCTGGAAAGCCAAGATTTCTTGATTTCCCTTTAGGCAAAGCCATCCTTCCAAGCTTCCCTGGTGAACCACTGGTGAGGAATGCCTGCCTTCAGCCCCAGGACTGGCTACCCTAGATATTTCTACTTAATTTGAATTTCTTGCTGTGAATCAGGCACTGGATTTCTCTCTGGACTGACATAAGGCAAACCAAATAATTTCAGGATATCCTGTCCATCTGTACTTTCTTTCCTCTGCAGTTGGCAGAGATTTGGAATACACAGGGCAAAAGGAAGTGCCCATGCATGTGTTGTGTTTTTGCTAGATAAATTCAGTGCTTTATCATAAATGAGCTATTGAAGGGCTCAGGCTATTTCTACAGCTGTTGAATTAAGTACTGTTTTTAGTGGCAAAAGACAACTATGGTTTTCAAATGGGAGAAGAATGGAGCAAGGTTCTGAAATTTTCATGTAAAAATATTTTTTTCCCACACTATGACTGATCCAAGTAAAAGTTACACATGTGTTTAATGTAGGCTTCATGCTGGGTTTGATTTTAATTGATGAATGGTGAAGTAGCAACAGTAAGTTTTAAAAATTCTCTTTAAGAGAACAGGTTTCACTTGTTTCATTGTTTTATAACCAAGATGATATGAGATTGGAGTTAGTTTTGAGCTGTGTTTTGTTTAATCTTAAAGCCCCCCCCCCCCATTTCTTAACTTGGAAAATCTACATTATTTAAATGATGTACAATACTTTATATATAGTAGACTCTTAATAATTGTGGATTTATTGAAAGGTAAATGACTTGTTCAAGGTTGCAAAGTCAGGACTAAAGTTAAAGAAAGAACATAGACTTTGTAAAGCAAAGACTTCATATTCATTCTGTGCCTTTTCTTCCATTGATTCAGATTCTTCCCTTCCTCCCCCCTGACCTGAGTCCCCCATCCCTCCAAAGCCATCTCGGATTACTTCAGTTCTCCTTGATCCTTCGTGTCAGTGCATTGTGACTTAGTAAAGATTTATTTGGTGTCTTGTTTATTTGCTAATATTTGTATGACTTGAATATTGATTCCTTAGTTTGATTATAAACCCCTTGAGGTCAGTGAGTGAGTTGTTGTTGTTGTTGTTGTTTTGTGGCTTCTCTGGGCCTCGTTGCTGTCCACGAGCTCTCTCTAGCTGTGCCAAGTAGTGGCTACTCCTTGTTGCGATGCAGGGCTTCTCATCGCAGTGGCTTCTCTTGTTGTGGAGCACGGGCTCTAGAGTGCAACTCAGTAGTTGTGGCACACAGATTATTTCCTGTGCAGCATATGGGATTTTCCCAGACTAGGGATCAAACCTATATCCTCTGCACCGGCAGGCGGATTCTTAACCTCTGGACCCCCAGGAAGTCCTGTTGAGTAAGTCTTTAATTAATAATTCATAATTTAGTGTACCCAATGTATCTGGGTCAGTTTGGGATCACTTGAAAGCTATTTAGGAAATAATTTTTGTTGATTTTAAGCTACATTTAAGGCATCCTTTTAACCAAAATATCTTTAGCCTAAAGAACAATATTGAGAGAGAGAATTTCAGGGATGTTCTCTTCTCCAGAGAGGTGAAATGTCCTGCCCCAGCAACACAAATAGTATTAACTGAAGAATCTATGATCATATAATCCTAAGGACATATGGGAATTGATGCCAACAGTTTGTTTTATATGTCTTTTTACTTGAAACTCTGACTTTCCAATACTCCTTTTTGTCATGTTCTGATTTTTCTTTTCCTTGCAAGATATTTCTGCTTTAGTTATCAAAGTGCCCCTGTCTATGCATTTAGATTTTTTAGAAGTTGGACTTCAGGTCTTAGGTTAGCATCAATTCAGATGTGTGAATTAGCTGGATCCTCATCTTTGGATAAACAAACTCAATGATTTAATCCTCCCAACAACCCTATGAGGGAAGTACTTTTATTTCCATTTTAGAAATGACAGGGGCACAGAAAGAAAGAGTGAGACTATTTGAGACAACTCCTGACAACTTTGATTTATTGGGCAGAGAAAGGGAAGGATTCCTGCCCGGCTTGGTGTAAGTAGATTTGTGCCCACTTTGGCTTCTGGGGAAGGGAAGATTGAGAAATGCAGGGATGGAGTGCAGATAAGATGGTTTCTTTTGGAATTCTTCTAGAGAGAGGTAAGTGGAAATCCCTGGATACAGCAGTCCTGCCTCCTGTTCAAACAACCAGCCTGTTGTCATGCAGTGTTTTCTTCAGAACCTAATTTGGGTTTTTAGTGGTTATTTTTTTAGGCTCTCTCTTCCTTCATTGTAGTAAAATTTCCAAGTAAATTCTTGATAATGTTTTTTTAAGCTCAAAATAGGATCCAAGAAAATGTCTATTGTGTAATGAAATGCTTAAGATCAGATTTTTTTTTTTAAGTAGTAAAATAAAGTGACTTAATTTAAGAAGAGAAACTTGTAAATTCTGCCTTTATTTTGGCCACTTAAGACCAGTGGATCTGGCCAGATCTTTATGTCTGTGTGGTGCCCAAACCCTGTTTGGAGTTAGGACAAAGGGGGATCTTGAAGCAACAGTGAGGGAGTGGTTTTTTTTAAGCGCGCAGATGCTGCTGAAGAAACAACATTAATTTTTATTTTCTACCTCCTCATCAGTTCAGGGTAGAGACTATCTTTTTTATCCTAACTCTGCCTGCATAGATTCTGGAACATAACAGGGACTCAATAAACTGAAAGGGCTCAGAGAAATAAGCCGTGTTCCTCTTTATGAGGTTGAGAATTCCTATATGGTAGTGCCAGTGAACATTTGTTGGATGGATGGATCGATAAATTGCTTTTAAGAGTAAAAACAAGTCTTCCGGTTATCCAGAAACAAACCTGTGGGAAAGGACTGAAATGCTTCCCTTTCCTCATCTTGCCTCGGTCGTAGGATTTGCTGACTAGTTTTCCTCTGCTCTGCTTCCTGCTCTTTCCATTTCCCTTTTTATGATTCAGGCCAGATCTTTCTAAAGTCATGCCAAGTTATGGCAGTATCTTCCTACTGGTCATGGTGTTCTTATCAGGCCCCCTTCCAAGAAGACCTTGGGAAAAAACACACTCCTCCTGTGTCTCCCGTTGGCTCTCACACCACCACACTCAACACTACTAACACCAGATATATGGGCTTTTTTCCCCTATACCAAGCGATTCTCTTCAGCACCAGCTTGGTGTCCTGTAATTCAGGGGTCCCCAACCTCTGGCATCTAACACTTGATAATCTGAGGTGGAGCTGATGTAATAATAATAGAAGTGAAGTGCACAATAAATTTAATGCACTTGAATCATCCCGAAACCATCCCCCCACCCCTGGTCCATGGGAAAATTATCTTCCACAAAATCGGTTCCTGGTGCCAAAAAGGTTGAAGACTGCTGCTGTTATTTAATTCAGTTCTGACACTATCTGCCTAGAGATAGTGGGCTCTGATCCTTCCAAACTTCAGGTGCCATTCACAAGTCTTGGGCTGCAACCTCTATTTCTGACTGATGGACTGTAAATCTGGGTTCCCATGACTTTCTCCTTAGGTTTGAAAATTTGCTAGAATGGCTCACAGAGTTCAGGGGAACACCTGTTTACATTTACTGGTTTATTGTAGAATGGTATGATAAAGCATAAAAACGAGCTTCATATGGAAGAGATACTCAGGGCTAAGTATGTGGGTTGGAACTCCCATGCCCTCTCTGGGTACTCCAGCTCCCTGGAACCCCACCAAATCCTGTCCTCTGGTATTTTTATGGAGGCTTCATCACGGAGGCATGGCCCATCATTAACTCCACTTCTAGTCCCTCTCCCCTTCCTGGAGGATGGAGAGTGGTGCTGAAAGTTTCAGTCATGGTTTGATCTTTCTGGTGACCCATCCCCATTTAGGAGCCCACTAAGAGTCACCTTGTTACAACAAAAGATACTTGTTGTCACCTAGGAAATCCCAAGGCAGCTTTGGGGGCAGGGGGAGGGGGTGGTATGTGTGCGCACGCGCATGCTTGTGTGTGCAAGCACTGAGTCACTTCAGTCATGTCCAGCTCTTTGTGACCCTATGGACTGTAGCCTGCCAGGCTCCTCTGTCCATGGAATTCTCCAGGCAAGAATGTGAGTAGGTTGCCTTGCCCTCCTCCAGGGGATCTTCCAGACCCAGGGATCGAACCCATGTTTCTTATGTCTCCTGCATTGACAGGGAGTTCTTTACCACTAGCATGTCCTGGCAAGCCCATTTTTGTCAGAACTAAAGTCAAAGAACAGAAAGAAAGGGAAATTGCTCAGGTGTGTCTGACTGTCTGTGACCCCATAGACTGTAGCCTGCCAGGCTCTTCTGTCCATGGGATTTCCCAGGCAAGAATACTGGCGTGGGTTGCCATTTCCTTCTCCAGTGGATCATCCCACCCAGGAATCAAACCCGAGTCTCCCACATTGGAGGCAGACTCTTTACCATCTGAGCCACCAGGGAATCCAGATATTAGGACAAAAGATGCTCCTGCTGCTTCTGTCATTTAGAAGATTGTAAAGATTTGGGGAACCTTGGGCCAGGAACTGGGAGCAGAGACTCTGCAGTTGGCCTCCGGTATCTGCAGACTCACAACCCACACACAGGGAGGGCTGACTGTACTGTACCATCTTATATAAGCGAATTGAGCATCCAGATTTTGGTATCTGAGCAGAGTGCTGGAACTAAATCTCCCACAGATAACAAGGGATAGCTATATATATTTTCTGTCATTTCGCAGACATACTTTTATTTTGCTTTTCAGGAAAGTTGAAAACTTACTTATCCTACCACAATGAGGGATACATGTCATTACACATTTATCCAAAGTCAAGAGTGAACTGTAATGGAAACTGTGGATTTGAGGCAGTTATGGTGTATCAGTGTAGGTTCCTCCATTGTACCATATGCACCACTCTGATGGGGTGTGTTGATGATGGGGGAGACTAAGCATGTGTGAGCGCGGGGGATATGTAGGAAGTCTTCATATCTTCTCCTCAGATTAGCGGTAAATGTAAAACTGCTCTAAAAAGTTAAATCTTACTTTAGAAAAAAAAATTATTGGTCCAGAGTATAAAGACCACAACTATTAAACATGCTCTTTGTAACTGAAGAATTGTGCAAGCCTTACTTTCCTTTGCTCTAGCTGCATTCATTATCTGACTCTCTCCTCAAACCTGACTGTCAAGGGCAGATTTTCTCCTCCATTCATCGACCACTTTCTCATTCAAGCAGTATTCACATGGCTGGCACTGAGCTGGGCACCTGTATGTATAACACAGTGGTGGTCCCTGCCCTTATGGAGCTTACAGTCCTGTTCTTTGGGAACCACACCCAACCCCTCAGGTTCCCTCCCAGCTCTTCCTCTTCTTGCCTAGAATTTATATTGATCTGGTCATTTGTTTGAGTGAGAAGATCCTGAGGATTTATTTTTGTAAGCATCACCTTCTCTTTTTGGAAGGAACCTTTCCTGGCTGGCTCTGTGGGACAAGTGCGCTTCTGGGCTCCCCTTGTGGCTCACTGGTAAAGAATCTGCCTGCAATGCGGGAGACCTGGGTTTGATCCCTTGCTTGGGAAGATCCCCTGGAGGAAGGAAAGGCTACCCACTCCAGTATTCTGGCCTGGAGAATTCCATGGACTGTATAGTCCATGGGGTCACAAAGAATCGGACATGACTGAGTGACTTTCACTTTCTTTCACTTTTGTGTGTATGAAAAGTATGTTACATAATACCAAAAAAAAGTCCCTTTTCATCTTCTACCATTCAGGGATGACTATCATGTATCCTTTCAGGTTGTTTGTTTTTGCTGCTGTTGTTAGGATTTGGGGTTTTATTTGTGGGGGGGATGTCTCTATTTTGTTATATGCACTATAAAAGTTTGAGTAAAAAACCTTTTATTTGTGGAAAGTTACTACATTGGTGTTGAAACAAGGTGAATCATTGGGGATCCTAGTGAAGAAAATATAATGAAAAGTGTAATTTAAAAATTCCTCTGAAGTATTTTTTTCCATTTCTGTATGTGGCAGAGGAACCAATCCTTTGAACTTTGATTAAATTCAGATCAGGTAGTTTCTTTGATCTTGTTCAAGATATTTATGTTATATTATAAGTAACTTTAACAACATATTATATTACTTTTCGTGTAATCTTGGCCTTTAGTCCAGGATGGCATTAACTCCCTCTAGGTTTTAGAAATCCAGGATTTCCCATTTTGATAGAAAAATGGGATATTGAAAACATCTGTTACATCTGCCGTAGTGTTCTGAAGCTATAAATTTGAGTTGTGAACAGGCTAATAAGCAGATATGACAAAAGATCAGAATCAGATTAATGCATGACTTTTAAAAATCCCCACTGAATATTGAAACTTTGCTTCTGAAAATTAAAACCTCTGCCTAGCAAGTGTTTGTTTGAAAACCATGGGCTAATTTTCTACATCTGAAATCATTCTAACATTTTCTCTAGAGCAAAACATGATGAAAGGCAGGGCTGTCCTGGACACCAGCCAAAGAATTTCGTCTCTAAGGAATCCAAAGCCCTTGATATAAGGCAGCTCCATCCTTGAGAAATGGGAGGGTCATAACATTCAAAATTCCTGTTGTAATTAGCTCAGCTCTAGTTCTGTTGCAATTCAAAATACTTTATTTGCAACTGCAATTCGTTGATAACTGGGTTGGTGGGGACCAAATATGAATAAGAGGTTCTTTAAGTGGGCCTTGGCCTCAACGAAGCCATTTCTGTATATGTGAGATTCTCACTTGGTAAACTGGCAGCCTTAATGCTTGGAAAATGTTATCCAAGAAGAAAAGCAATCTCAATGAAGTAAAAATAATGGATGTTTACATTTGTTGGGAGATTTCCATCTGGGGTTGATTCCTCTAAGGGCCTTCTGGATATGCCAAGCCAACCTGTTCTGCTAAAAAGGAACTGAAGGGAGAGTCTGTCCATTATAAGACCTGCTCTAAAATTTTGCCCTACGATGAGCCTGGCATCAGGTTTGGTTTGTGAGTTCTTTCGGCATGCCCCTCTGGAACAGACTGATCAAAGTCTTAAGATAGGCCAGTGTTGCCTCAAGTGGCTATGTCCTGATGGGCTCCTGCCGAGTTCCAAGTCCAGCCTTCACTCTGCTCACCTTATTGGGTGCCCTGGTGAAGGACTGCATCAGCCCAGGAGAATTGGACTTTTTAATTTTTTTTTTAAACTTTTTGGCTGTGCCATGAGGCATGTGGGATCTTAGTTCCCTGAGCAGGGAGCAAACCATAGCTCCTGCATTAGGAAGCACTGGACTTTGGAGGAAGTCCTGAGAAATAAATGGTCTTTTTAATTCACAGAAAGGCATTGTCAGCTTTCTTAGAACATGAATTGGTGAGCCTGAGAGCCTGGAAAGGTCACTTTACTAACTTAGGGAGCTCTGGACCACATACTGAACTGAGAAGGGTTCCCAACTGAGTTCTCCATATTTGAGAAGCAGGAAAATTAGAGCAAAGACTGGAGCACTTTTTAATTAATCAGACCCTCCGAGCATCATCTCAGCTGCTTAATAAAATATGGAGCAAAAAGTGGTAACCCCTAAGTGAATGTCTTCAGTTCAGTTCAGCTGCTCAGTCATGTCTGACTCTTTGCGACCCCATGAATCGCAGCACGCCAGGCCTCCCTGTCCATCACCAACTCCCGGAGTCTACTCAAACTCACGTCCATCGAGTCGGTGATGCCATCCAGCCATCTCATCCTCTGTTGTCCCCTTCTCCTCCTGCCCCCAATCCCTCCCAGCATCAGAGTCTTTTCCAATGAGTCAACTCTTTGCATGAGGTAACTTCTTTTATTCGTTTGTCCTAGAAATAAGTTAAGGCTTTTACTGTATAGACCCAGAATCTTTTCCTTTTCATTCCCCGCCCCCCACCCCCA
Source organism: Bos taurus (assembly GCF_002263795.3). Classification (NCBI taxonomy): domain Eukaryota; kingdom Metazoa; phylum Chordata; class Mammalia; order Artiodactyla; family Bovidae; genus Bos; species Bos taurus. Next base: position 24,792,480 of record NC_037332.1, on the reverse strand, counting down.
ATGTTCTGGTACAGCTTTCTTCGGCTCTCAGCCTTCTTCACAGTCCAACTCTCACATCCATACATGACCACAGGAAAAACCATAGCCTTGACTAGACGAACCTTTGTTGGCAAAGTAATGTCTCTGCTTTTGAATATGCTATCTAGGTTGGTCACAACTTTCCTTCCAAGGAGTAAGCATCTTTTAATTTCATGGCTGCAGTCACCATCTGCAGTGATTTTGGAGCCCCCAAAAATAAAGTCTGACACGGTTTCCACTGTTTCCCCATCTATTTCCCATGAAGTGATGGGACCGGATGCCATGATCTTTGTTTTCTGAATGTTGAGCTTTAAGCCAACTTTTTCACTCTCCTCTTTCACTTTCATCAAGAGGCTTTTTAGTTCCTCTTCACTTTCTGCCATAAGGGTGGTGTCATCTGCATATCTGAGGTTATTGATATTTCTCCGGGAAGTCTTGATTCCAGCTTGTGCTTCTTCGAGCCCAGCGTTTCTCATGATGTACTCTGCATATAAGGTCAGTTTTCATTCCAATCCCAAAGAAAGCCAATGCCAAAGAATGCTCAAACTACTGCACAGTTGCACTCATCTCACACGCTAGTAAAGTAATGCTCAAAATTCTCCAAGCCAGGCTTCAGTAATACGTGAACCGTGAACTTCCAGATGTTCAAGCTGGTTTTAGAAGAGGCAGAGGAACCAGAGATCAAATGGCCAACATCTGCTGGATCATCGGAAAAGCAAGAGAGTTCCAGAATAACATCTATTTCTGCTTTATTGACTATGCCAAAGCCTTTGACTGTGTGGATCACAATAAACTGTGGAAAATCCTGAAAGAGATGGGAATACCAGACCACCTGACCTGCCTCTTGAGAAACCTATATGCAGGTCAGGAAGCAACAATTAGAACTGGACTTGGAATGTCATTTAGTCCATCATAAATTCAGGAAACATTTGCTGAATATGCAATTTTATTGCATATTCTATTAGATGCTGGTAATATAAGAGTAAATAATCAGGCTCCTGGTCCTCCTGCAATCCATAGTTTAGCATTTGTGTTTAAAGGGATACCTGACACCATAGAACCATGTTCTCAAATTTGAAACGCTCAACTTTGGAACTCTACCCTTTGTATATGCTCATTTCCTCTGTTCTTTGCCATCAACCGTTTCTGAGCAAAGCGTCCAGGAATCTGACTGGGTGCTGTTGAATTAAAAAGTCCCCGATTCTCACAGATGACTCTTCTTTAGGAAATGGTTACTATACCTCTGAATAGTTTTCTGCTTTAAGTTGCTTATTCATTGATGAGGCAATCAAGAAATGGTAAGGCTTACTAGGAGTTCATGTATTGAACACTTAGAGCTCTAACAAGATATGGTGTTTTTTAGGTTCTCATTCTTTTATGAGAACATGAAAGACTATGTCCTGATATATGAGGACAAAATTCACTTGCTTAATCCTTGAGGCTGCACATGCTAAATTAGTTTTGTGCTGCTACTGTTGGATGATGGTGATTATGGGGATTAATTAACCTTTATTAATCAAGGGTGCCACCTGGTGGCCAGAAAGTACATTTTGTGGTGCCCATGCAGACCTCACCAGCCTGTTTTTCTTTGACATAAATAACTTCAATAGCATTTGAGGCATTTTTATTACTGAAGTTTTGAAAAATTCTTTGCTTCGTTTGTTGAAAACAGGAAAGACATGGAATACTATAAATCTAACATGGCAAATCGAAATGACTCCTGTGTTCTCATTTTTTAAAATGATCGCCAGCGGGATCAGTTCAGTTCAGTTGCTCAGTCGTGTCCAACTCCACGGACTGCAACACACCAGGCTTCCCTGTCCATCACCAACACCTGGAGCTTGCTCAAATTCATGTCCATCGAGTCGGTGATGCCATCCAACCATCTCATCTTCTGTTGTCCCCTTCTCCTCCCGCCTTCAATCTTTCCCAGCATCAGGGTCTTTTCAAATGAGTCAGTTATTCGTATCAGGTGGCCAGCAGGATACTAGGACCTAAATGATATGTAGTGAACAATTCCACATGACCAATGCAGGCGTGTCTGTCTGGTCTCCCTTCCTGTGTTTCACCTGGCTTATGACAGTCACTGGGACAGCTGGTGATTTCATTGCTCCTTCCATCTGACTCAGAGGGTGATCAGTCTCCTGCTCATTCTGTAGTTAAGGCATGGAGTGATTCTTAACTGAGGGGCTCATGGTTGGGTCTTCCTAGAAAAGGTAAAAGTTCTCAAAAGGAAGATGTACTGCAATGAGATAACCTGAAAATACAGATGAATACATTAGAAAGTTGAAATTCTAAAATTCACTTCTGGAAAGCTGAATTTTGAAAGGTGAATTTTAAGTTGTTTTTTTTTTTTTAATTGGCAAGGAAAGTAAACCTAACCCCATTATCTTCTTGATTAATAGTATGATTTTGCAACAGCTTCATGGTGGGGTTTTTGCCCAGCCAATTTGTGTCTTTCCACTTTGTTCCTAAAAGTTTAGGTTGGCGAGCAGTAGCTGAACTTGAGTACAAGGGAAGAAAATGCAACTCAGAAACTTATCAGGCTCAGCATAGTGATTCTGAGGTCAGGATTTCCTAATACAGACAACCTCCAGTGACCGCTTTTGGTTTAGAGAAATGTCTCAGTTTGCATAGATATGTTTCTGTATTAACGAATAAGAATCAAAGACAAAATAGGAACTTGCTGTGAATCTGATGCTTAGGTAAATCTGCTTTCGTTCATGTGCTCTTCTGCTCCCCCAGGCTTAAAGGAACATCCCTTTTGACTAATGATGTAGCCTAAAAAGAGTACGTTTTTCTTCCTAACCCTGTCACTCTCATGGAAACATTAAATATTTGAATTCGCAAAAGATGACTTATACAGGGAATGCATTCTGATGGGGTCAGAGTGAGATTAAATTCATTTTTCATCCCTGGGTGAGGCTAAGTACAGTGTACGGTCAATATATTTTGTTAGTTTTGGAGACTTTCTTATTTGATTGGAAGAATGCTCTCCAATGTGTGTTCGGATTAGTTTGGGATCTAAATTGCTTGTGATGGCCTCTGGTGAGATAGAACTTCTGCTGTGGCTCACAGAAGCTTAGTGCTGTCTCCCACAGTATCTCACGGTGACTCACTGCCAGGGCTGGGTAGTTACAGTGTGCATGTCTAGACTCACAGGTTCTTAGATCAGTGTCTCAAAGACGTATAGTTTCAACAGCTGGGTGTGTATGTTTATGTCATCTATTAAGTTTGAAAAGCTGGCACCAATATCCAAGTTTCTCTTTGTGCCTTTTTGAGCATGACTTCATAAATCCATGGGATGAAATTATATTTGTTCCATAATATTGCTAAGTGGAGATTGCATGGTACTAACTCACTTCAGTCGTGTCTGACTCTTTGCAACCCCATGGACTGTAGCCTGCCAGGCTCCTCTGTTCATGGGATTCTCCAGGCTAGTGGAGTGGGTTACCATGCCCTCCTCCAGGAGATCTTCTTGACCCAGGGATCGAAACTGCATCTCTTAGGTCTCCTGCATTGGCAGGCGTGTTCGTTACCACTAGCGCCACCTGGGGAGCGCAAGTGGTGTGATGGTCTCTGGAACGATAGAACCTGTGCTGTGGCTCAGAGAGGCTTAATGTCATCTGCGGTATCTCCTAGTGGAGACTGGATCTGATAAAATGCATTCAGTCTTTTAATATGCCTTTCCTCTTTCCATTTCTAAGCTCCCACAGGAATTAGGATTGATTTTAGCTTTTACTGCCTTTTACCCACTAAGACAAAATCCTATATGAAAAAAATCTTTAAAAAAAAAAAATCATTAAGTATTTCTTGTCCCTTGTATGCCACGTCTCTGGCTAAGTGGTATGAGAGAAAGATGGTATCAGATGTGGGCAGGCCCTGCCCACAAGGAGCCTTGAATCTAATGAAAAAAAAAAATGATAGAAGGCATACAGTGAGTAACTGCTGTGTTATATTATTCAAAGGGAAAGAATATTTCTTTCAAATGGAAAGTTTGGTAGGGGAGGAGGAATTTGAGATGAGCCTTGATGAATTATGAGTAGAATTTTTATATGCAGAGACAGAGAAAGGATTCAGAAGAAGGGTGCATTAAAGACAAAAAGTATAGAGCCAGGGAACACATAGGAAGTGTTTAATAAATTGTGTAGAATCAAATTTTAATAAGAACAAAGGGCTGGTGTAAGGCAGTAGCAAGAAAGAAAATCAGAACAGTCAACAGGGACCATGTAGTGGGGTCTTGAAATTACAGGAAATGGGATTTGTTTTAATTTGGTAGTTAAGTCGTTCAGCATTTCTCAACTGGAAGTGTCACTTTGAAATCCAGCAATATTCCTTGGTGTTAAAGACTTATTAAATATAACCTATTGCCTTAATTTATTTTGTGTTGCAAGAGCTGCTGTGTACCATGTCGCTCATTTACAGACCATCTGGACCAGGGTTTCTTTACTGCAGCCCTGTTGACAACGCCCTAATGTTGACATTAGGATGATCCTGCGCATTTGGCAGATGTTAAGCAGCATCTCTGGCCTCTAACCCCTCAATGCCAGTGGTGTCCCCGTTCACCCAGTTGTGATCATCAGAAATATCTTCAGTCGTTTTCAAATGTCTTGGGAGGTGGGTGTGGGGCAAAGTTGCCCCCGTTTGAGAACCACTGGTCTAGACACACATATTGCATTTTTTGGGTATGTATTCTGGGCATTATTAGACTCTTAAGATTGATGAATCTGAGTCCCTTAGGCATTCAATTTATTAATGCTTGAATTTTGGAAGTAGACGTACATCTGATCTTGGGATTAAGGTATTTACTGTGTGTTGGAGTAAAAGTGTTGAGCTGGTCATCTGGAGACCTGGATTCTGATCCTGGCTGTGCCACAAAGAGGTGGGATTACTTGGGTGAGACGTGTCCTCAGTAGCCTGGTTACTCATCTCTAAAATCACCAGTGCAACCTGTAGGCTCTTTCTTAGCTCTGATTCTGTGTCCTGATTTCAAATTGACCCCAGGGCTTTATTCTTCCATTTTTAGAAAGTTAGCACAACCAGAATGAATGTGTATACTAACCAATAAGGCTGACTTATTGGTCTGACTAATAAGGCTGACTAATTTTTTTTTCCTTAGTGCTTTATTGTACTAAATACTATATATGTATTTTTTTCACCTTTTCTAGATTATTTGAAAAATCTCTTAGAAGACTCTGGAGATTACAGAGACACTCAAGGTAAATGATTTCTGTGGTCTTAAGTGTTAGAAGTTTTTATGTTACATTCATTTGGACCTAGAAAGTAAAAATGTAACAAAACCCATATACAAAACTGTGTTTTATTCATAACAAGCCTTTTTAAACTCTGTTTTGGGCAGATGAAGATAGAACTAGATAAAGTGTTAGTGGCCTGGAAGCAGGTGAAATTATAGGGACCAAAGATGCCCATGGTCAGGCAGCCATGGGAGCCAGCCTCCTGAGAGGGTGGTCCCAGCATAGTGTGTGATCAGGAAGCGTCGTCCTCCTGGGCTCAGTCTGTCTGTGCCAGGGTGCGTTCACCTTCAGTAAATGTCCACCAGCTTTCGAAGGCAGAGATTGAACCAGTTGATCTGCAGCATCCTTTCAGGCTTTAAAATCATGAGTCCCTGAAGTGACCAAACAATACAAATTAGAGGTAAGGTCTAAAATAATCTATTATTCTGGGACTGTTTAAAGATGGGCATTAGGTTTGCCATCCTTCCACTCCTTACCCCAATAGTACTTATCGGAAATAGTCTAGTACAGTACAAGGGATTCACTGATATTCATGGGATAATCCACTGTGTGTGTGTGTGTGTGTGTGTGTGTGTGTGTGTGTACGCGCGTGTGCGCGCGCATGTGCATGCAAGTATGTCTGTCTCTCTCCCTCTCTCTCTCTGTTTCACACACACACACAAGGATTTAATTCCATTTGGGATAGTAGTGTTTTTTTCTGTTTACTCCCAAACTACCTCTTTTGAATGTCATAGGTATATCCCTGGTTCCAATCTACAGAAACCCCCTAGACAAATCCATCTCCACTACGTTCATCTTATGAATTTTGATCACATTCTTGTGCATCCTCCTTTACATTATCAGATTACAAAGCTGAAAGGTCTTTAACCCATTTTGTAGAGATTCTTATTCATTCTATTAATCATTTTACTTCTTTTTCTCTAACATCTTCTTTCACAAGGGTTGTGCTTTAAAGGGTGCTTTTTTAAAGGAAAAGATTGGAGTGGGGGATAGAACATGCTTCTTGTCTTTGGTGAACATAGTTTAGTTGAAGAAGGACGTCTGTGATACCCTTCAGGTAAAGAACAAAGCAGATAGCTTTAAAGTAAGAATGCGCTGAGCAGCATAGAATCATTTGAAAGAGGGAACAAAGCATGAGAATTGAAGAGGCAGAGTTCTACTTAGAGGAAAGCGGAACCAGAGATGAATTGACTGGAGATGGTGGACGAGAGGAAGAATGGACATCACGAAGATAAATATCTTAGACAGAGTTTAACAGAGCAGGCCTCAAGAAAACGTCTGTCCCAGGGCTTCTGCCTTCAAAGAAAGTGCATTGTTAGCTCCGTTTTGCCAGTAAAACAGAGGCAGGGCAGAGATTAAGGAGCTTATTTAAAGGAAATTACACAGTTCAGCAAAGACATGGCTTAGAATAGGCAGTGAATGGTGACATGTACTGTATGGCCAGAGGCAGTGCAGTGCAGTGATGAGACTGCCCAAGGGCGAGAGAAAATGAGACTGTTGGTAATATAGCTTTGGAAGGTGAGCAGAAAAGTTAAAGGAAGAGTCACAGGGGCCTTGTAAAGGGATGACATGGGAAAAGTAGGGTTGCAGAATGGGTGGGAGAAGTCAGAGCCTGGAGGCCAGGTGACCAAATAGCAGCAACTTTAGTACTTCATCCATTCATTAAATCTTCAAGCCTTTGTCCCTGTCCACTGGGAGGTCAAGCAGGTCAGAAAGCAGGGAATGTGTCCAGGCTCACCTCTTGATATCTTCCACGATAAGTGCCAACTGCAGTACATTCCGATAGGTGGTTGGAATCTGTACAAGAAGATACTGCTTTCCTTGGATAAAGGTGATGATAACACATTTATTTTTGGTTGCACTGGGTCGTCGTTGCTGTGAGTGGGTTTTCTCTAGTTGCAATGAGCAGAGCTCCTCTTCGTTGCGGTGAGCAGGCCGCTCATCGTGGTGGCTGCTCTTGTAGCAGAGCACAGGCTCTAGGTGCGCAGGCCTCAGTAGCTGCAATACATGGGCTCAGTAGTGGTGGCACACAGGCTTAGTTGCTTTGCGGCATGTGGAATCTTCCCAGATAGGGATCGAACCCACGTTCCCTGCATTAGCAGGTGGATTCTTATCCACTGTACTGCCAGGAAAGTCCAATAATATATTTAAAGGCTACAGAAACCTCCAGGGTCGATACCAGAAAGAGTATCCCTTGGAAGGTATAGTTAGTCCCTCAGTCATGTCTAACTCTTTGCGACCCTGTGGACTGTAGCCCAGCAGCCTCCTCTGTCCATGGAACTCTCCAGGCAAGAATACTGGAGTGTGTAGCCATTTCCGTCTCCAGGGGATCTTTCCAATCCATGGATCAAACCTGGATCTCCTTCATTACCAGCAGATTCTTACCATCTGAGCCATCGGGGAATCCCAGTAGGTATAGTAGCTGGTCCAAAAAAAACCTCAAACCCTTTCCAGAAATTGATTAAAAAATATATATATCTATTCCTTTCATTGATAATTACTGTCACTGCCACACCAGGTTCAGGAGAGTATGCTTCCCTCTTTAACACTCTACCAGTTTCTCTCTGTGAAAGTGCTGCTGTCATTTGGGATAGCTTTCTTTGTGGGGATTGCTAATTAGCACTGCAGGATATTTAACATCCCTGGCTCCTTCCCACTAAAGGCCAGTGGGCCTTCCCATCATTGTGACAAACAAAAGTTCTTACACATATTCAGGCATTCCCTAGGGGAATACTGCTGAGAACAGCCATGGCCCAAAACGAGACAAGGGACACTTTTTCCTTTATATGTATAATGAAGATGGTAAGACAGACGTTCAGAAACATTTGATAAAGGCAAGAAGTTAATAAAAAGAATAAAACACAGGTGAGGCTCAGTAACCCAACTCACAAAATAATGTGTGTAATTTCCTAAGATACAGTATGCTTCCACGAGGCTTTTTTCCCTTTTGGGGTCAGACTAAGAGAAGACAGCTAAGCCCTGACCTTCTTAAATTCAAGGTTCTCATAATTCTGGTTTCCTATCCCAGGATCCTTGTCTGTCAAGGCAGTTTATCCTGGAATGGTCCTCAGCTTCCAGTTAAATCCTATTCGTATCCTTGTAGTCTCCAAGAGCACAAATCTCAGCGCAAAACAATCCTGACTTCCTACTGTTGATATGCATGGTCTATAATGTGTCTTTTTTGTTTTTGGCCAGACTGCATGGTTATTGGGTCTTGGCTCCCTGATCAGAGGTTGAACCCATACTCCCTGCGATGGAAGTCCTAACCATTGGACTGCCAGGGAATTCCCTCTAATGTGTCTTCAGAGTCTGTCTTTGGCTCATTTCTTTTCCTAAGTACTGTTTTTGCCTGTTTGTCCTTGGTTTTGCTCTCCTCGAACTTCACCATGTGTATTTCTGCCCACGCACAGTTAACTGAGCTCCTCCACTAGCCGTCTTGTTACCTGGAGTTGCTTGATGTTGCATTTCATTGGTAATGATAGTGATCAAATGCCCCTTCTGTTCCTACGTATTTTAGATGCCCTTGCTGTTGTTATAGAGGTAGCCAACCACGCCAATGACACCATGAAGCAAGGAGTAAGTATCTTCATTTCAGTGGCTGTTGTACTGTTGTACCTGGGAGCTTATGCCTTCATATGCTCTGCATTCTCTTTCTATAGGACAACTTCCAGAAACTTATGCAAATTCAGTACAGCTTAAATGGACACCATGAAATAGTTCAGCCTGGACGGGTAAGTGTTTTAGATTGCACTTTACAAGCTTAATACAATGGATTTAGTCACCATTTGTAGCTATTTTCATTTGAGTTATGAAAATAGGTTTTTTGTTATTGTTAGTCTTCAGTGACCCAATCTGGATTAACTGCATTCATTCTATCCTTTAAAAACATGCATGATTTAAGTCACTGTAACAAGAAGTCCAATTCAATTAGGAGAATGGCAATGGACCCCACAGAGTATCTGATTAAATAGGATCGTTTTATTGTGTAATATAGCTGACCTCACACAGCTTTAAAGACAATTTCATTTCAAATCTTTAATGTAAGAGTGAATTTTGAGAGGAGGGGAAAATTATTGATGTTTTGATGCTCTTCTTGGAGCACAAAAGTGGCTGAGGGAATGAATTCAGGAAATTTACAAAGTGCAATTGTCAGGATGTTGGCTCAGCCTGGGGATAAAGTACACACTCAGTCAGTTACATTTTAGACCACATGGTACCCCTGGGGTCAGTATTGGCTTTATAGAATTCTGCTGGCTTATCCAATTACTAAATGACTGTAAGGGTTTTAAAAGAAACCATGGCTGTAAAAAGCCACAAGGAAACTATGCTACCCAGCCTTCACACAAAACATCTGGGTAAAGAAGGTTGAAAAGGAAATTACGTGTATACATATATTGTAGTTGTGATGGTATTAAATGGGTGTTCGTTTGGATGAATCAGGTTTTTCTCAAAGAAGGAATTCTGATGAAGCTATCTCGGAAAGTCATGCAGCCCCGAATGTTTTTCCTGGTAAGTGGCCATGTGTGTTGCTGTTGAACCCAAGGCAGGGGTAATTGCTTAGTGAAAGGAGACCTTTGTTCAGGCCAGATAAGCTTGGCATGTTCAAATAGCAGTTTTAGTGGGATCTTTGACTGTCTGGAGTGCTTATTTGCATGTCAAGTATAGGAAACAAAGTCTTGTATGGTGCATAACTAGAAATTTACTTCCTTCTTGAATCTAGTTTGTTTCATGTCTGATTTGGAAAAATTGATTCTGTCGGTGTTTTGTTTTGGCAGATTATAGTTCCTTAGTGGGATTTAGAATTCAGAAAATGTCAAATTTCTTATAGAACTTGGAAAGACAGCGCATTTTCCAGAAGTTGCCTTCTAGTAATATTATAATAGAACATTCTAGGTGGTTCTGATTTTATAAGCAGAACCTAAGGATTTTATTGAGAGAGTTTGAAGCAAAGAGGTAATTTTGTTCCTTTATTCCTGTGTCTTACCAGTATCTTTGTAGATAAAATTTCTTGCTTTACTTTGTCCTATGAAATGTTTCTACTTTCAGTTTAATGATGCCCTGTTGTATACAACACCAGTGCAGTCTGGGATGTACAAACTGAACAACATGCTATCTTTGGCTGGAATGAAGGTCTGTGCGTCTGTTAGAAGATATATATATATATATTTTTAACCCAGATGTATTTAGAGAAAAATCCCTACGATGATCATTTTCTCATAATCCTTCTCTCTTCTGTCTCCATGTGTTGCTGTTCGTGTGTTCACTTATTCATTTTTTCCCTCATATATTAATTTAGTTACAAGATATTTCCTGAGAACTGCTATAAACAAAACATGTTAATGACTTAGTGAAAAATACAAAGATGAATTGAAACAGGATTCTTTCGTCTCCACCTTTGCTCTAAACCCCCATGAGTTTAGCAACTAGTGGGGAAGCAAATACACTGCATGTCAACACCTATAAAATAGATGGTAATAAATAATCACTATAAAGGCACAAAATTTGTGGGAGCTCAGAAAATAAAGAACGTGTAGCTTTTTATGGGACATGGTGGAGGGATAGTTGGCAGTGAGAAAAGAGGGAGACATGAGGAAGTCTTTCTGGAGGAAGAGCCAAGAATCTTAACAGAGTGAGTCACATCTGGCCACACTGAGATGTGGGGAAAGGCATTCTTGGTAGAGGGAATAGTGTGAGCAAAGGCCTGAAGATGGGAAAGTTGGGCCTTTGAGTATGTGGGTGTTTACATTCATCTGGAGCATAGAGCAGATGAGGGAGAGCATTGGGCAGTTTTAACTGCACATCAGAGATAAGGTTTTCCATAGGAGATGTCTGCTCAGTTCGTTTTGCTTTCTTCCAGGTCAGAAAACCCACCCAAGAAGCATATCAAAATGAACTTAAGATCGAAAGTGTAGAACGTTCCTTCATCCTCTCAGCCAGGTACATTTTACAAATACGTATAAACATTTGCCAGTGTTACGGGCTCAGATACCTGCAACATTTTTCACATTAAGGTTAACAACTAGACTTATTTTCCCCCCTTCTTTTCTCTCCTAATACCATGCAGTTTACTTTTTCTTTTTTAAATTTATTAATTTATTTGACTGCGCCAGGTCTTAATTGCGGCATGTGGGATCTAGTTCCCTTACCAGGGGAACCAGATCCCAGCCTCTCAGCATTAGGAACGAGGAGTATTAGCCACTGGACCATCAAGGGGGTCCCCCATGCAGTTTACTCTTGATTTACCATGTAGGGAGAATGTCTGAGAGCTGATGCAGTAGTATGCTAGAAGCACAAATATTAAAATGTTCCTCTGAATGGAGTAATAATGCTAAAAAGTGCTTTGCCAATCATTATTTTTGAAGTGGGTATTTCAAATCCTTTTACAGTGATATGGAATGTTCTTAAAACATCTAGCACTTTATATTTTACAAGGAAGTTTTCGTATAACATTCCAAGGTCATAAAAAATCTATTGAGGTAGGTGTCATAAAAGTGAGGAAGACCAAGTTACAGAAAAATTGAATTGTTTTCTTAAGGCTGCATTGCTGGCAAAGTCAGGATATGAATAGAACTTTTTTTGGTTTTAAATCTGTTGTTACTATAATACCACTTTGCCTCCAATAGAAACCTACAGTGATTTGTGTGTACAGCAAAATATATGACCATAATGTAAATCAAGTGCTGAGGAAACCTGAAACTGTATGACTCATACAGGTACATTATTCAGGTTTGGCTAAGTGCCAGGAGTGGCTGTCTGGCAGGATTTGACTGGTGAAGGGAAAGACACCAACAGCTCTAGCTTACTCTACTGCCAGATCTGGATAACAAGTCTGGGTGGCTCTCAGACTTCACCTTTGATGTAATCAAAATAGCAGCAAACCCTTACATGGTGCTTACTTTGTAGTCGGGACTGTCTTGAGTACTTTCTGTGTATTAATTCATTAAATCTTCACAATAAATTTTTAGGTGAGTTACTACTATTATACCCATTTTATGGTGAAAAAAGTCAACCAGCTATTAAGTAGCAGAGCCAGTGGAGCTGAAATTTGGATCTGACACTAAAATTCATTCTTTTAACTGTTCTAATATTGCCTGTGTCCCTGGATGTGAAGGCCTCAGACCAAATGTGCTGACTTCCCAAATCAGACCACAGGAACAGCTCCCTGGGTTGTGTCACTCTTCTGAAACAGAAAGGCCACTGCTGTCTGATACTAAATCTCAGGATGACAGGGGAAGACAAATTCTTGTATTCTGGGTTTGTCACGTGCTTCCCAGATGCTGGCTGGAGCAAGCAGAGCTCTGTCAAGGGAGCGAGTACTTGAAGCATCCTCCAGATCAGTATTTAAAATGTGAAAGTAGGGGACTTGCCTGGTTGCTCAGTGGTTAGGACTCCACACTTTCACTGCTCAGGGCCCAGGTTCAGTACTTGGTTGGGGAACTAAGATCCCATGAGCCGAGCAGTGCAGCCAATTTTTTTTTTTTTAAGAAAGTGGGAAAAAAGTTTGATCACCTGGAACTGTGTGATTTTTCCCCTTTCTTTTCTTTCTTTCTTGAATTAGTACAAAAAATGCAAAGAACATCAAGTCCCTGTATATCAGGTTGCTGGCGAATACTTTAGCTTGGTTCTTAAAATTAAAAAAATTATTTTCAAAGATCCAAAGAGGAAATGCTTATAGGGAAGTTAAGTTTTCAATTGCACTTAAGTTTTCTAACTAAAATGTGCTTTGATAAACAAACATTCTGTTTATTAAAAATTAAACAATTCAGAAAATGATGGTCAGTCTTTCTTTCTTTGGTTGCCTATCAGTTAAATATCTAGATGTTGTGTGTTTTTTCAGATCTGGCTCCTAGAATGATCTAGTAAGATCACTGAATTTTTAAGTGTGATGGGAAACTATCCAAAGGTTTAAGCCAAGAATTGGTGTGACCTCATTTTTCATGTTTAAAAAAGCACACTATCTGCTTTGTAGATGACAGGCCACCAGAGACTAGAGTAGAAGTTGGAAGACCGGTTAGGAGGCTGTCGATGGTGAGGTCTGGACTATGGTTAGACTGAGGTCTAGCCTTCAGTTAGATTTGATGGAGAAAGGGCAGTTAGGGATAGCCTCCCTCAAGTCCTGTGTCTGTCGAGTTATGAAGGGTAAGTAGGAGTTGGATAGCTTGGCAAAGAGAAAAGGAGGGGGCTCTTGGCCACTAGGAGTAGTGGGAACGAAGATCCTGAGGTGGAAGGCAGCATGGCGTGTTCGAAGAACTGAAAAGCCACTGCGTCTTGAACTTAGCAAATGAGAGGGAGAGTGACCCGAGATAAACCTGAAGGGACGGGGAGAAAAGTTATGCAGAACTGTCTTGTGGATTTTGGTCTTTAGCCTAAGAGCCACAGGAAACCACGGAAAGATTATACAAAGGAATGATTTGATCATACTGGCATTTTAAAAAGAATATCTGGTTACTCCGTGGAGAACAGTTTGAGAGGGAACTGAAGGCAGTGAGTAATGGGACAAAGGAAATGAGAGAGGCAATAAGATTGAGTCTTTAGCCTGGACAACGTATCAGGTTGCTGCGATAGGTAACTGAGAGCTTTGGGGAGAAATCAGGAATTTAGGTTCAGATGTGAATGTGGAAAATCCCCTGGAGAAGGAAATGGTAACCTGCTCCAGTACTCTTGCCTGGAAAATGCCACAGACAGAGGAGCCTGGTGGGCTACAGTTCATGGGGTCGTAAAGAGTCAGGCACGACTGAGTGAGTGAGTGCAGGCTCACAGGTGCATATTGAATATGAGGTGCCTAAAAACCATCGGTCAGTACAGAGGTAGTTTATGCCAGGAGCTGGATGTCAGAAGGGAGACCAGACTAGAGGCATGTCCTGGGGAGTCATCAGTTTAGAGATGATGATGGAAGGTAGCAGACTGACTGGGAGTGCACAGGGAGACCACAGACTTCCCTGTTAAATCCTGTAATTTTTCCAGTCGCACGTTAGTCATCACCTCTGCAAAGCCTTCTTTGCGACCCAAATGAGGTAGTTTACTATTTCTGAATTATTTATCTACTTTACCCTTACTGTATTATATGGTAATTACTTGTTCTTAGGTCTCACCTCAGTTGGGTGTCAGCACTTGGAAGTGAAGGGTACTTTTGTGCCCGGTTCACAGCATCGTGCCTGGCCCATGGAAGGCTCCCAGTAAATGTTATCAAGTGAACTGAAATGATGGGGCCTTTGGACCCCAGAGTAGCATCCCACAGTTAACACAAGAAAGCCATAGTGTGGCAGGTCGAGCACACCAGAAATCCCTTCTGTTGGAGAACTTTTTCCCTTAGAAATTCTTTCCAGTCAGTGGAGAAAAGGTGCTTGGTTGATGCAAATTTGCTTTCTGGCAATGTCCACATTCCATAAAGAAAAGAATACTTGGCTTAACTGTGTTTTCTTAGGAGGAAGATGCTGATTCTTCTCTTAACCATGTCACAAAAGCAGGGCTAGAATGTCTGCACTTGATGCTCGAGGCGAATGTGTGTGGTCTCTGAGACGTGTTTTATCAAGAGCTGATAAACATTGTTTTGGCAGAAGCCCACACAAGAAAAAGCCAGGAATAACTAAATGAAAGAACAGCATATGTGACATGATTTGCAGTCGAATCACATTCCACATGCTCCCAGGGCTCCAGAAAAATCAGACAGCAATCCTCAAATTAGCCATCTGCCTCTCTGCTTTCTGTTACCTTTTCCAGTGAAAAGTTGGGGAAGGAGAGAAGGCAGGGGGGACAGTAATATTTTATGAATGTTTACCCGGAACCTGGACCTGTGATCTCATAGCATAACTCTTCAGAGGACAGGAATAGGAGCTAGAGATGGCCTGGTGGTGAAGGGTTCCATCCTTAGCCACACCTGAGTCTGATACCAGGTCACCATTTAACACAGCAGCCTGTTATCTAAGGCATCGCAAGTGATGCAGCGGTATAGAATTTGCCTGCCGATGCAAGAAATATGGGTTTGATCCCTGGGTCAGGAAGATCCGTTGGGAAGGAAATGGCAACCCATTCCAGTATTTTTGTCTGGAGAATCCTACGGACAGAGGAACCTGGTGGGCTCCAGTCCATGGGGTCACAGAGAGTCAGACAGGACTGAGCACTTGAGCATCCTGAGCATCATATTATCTAAAGCAAATTATCTAACTGTTCAAATCTTCACATTGCTTTTCTATAGATGGAGATGGTGTGTGAAATTGGGATTGGGGGAAAGAGATATTCCTCTGAGGATATGAGGTGTGATGGCATTTGCACAGAGAGCATTCAGCACAATTGGCAGATAATGTGGTAAATGTTAAATTAGCGGCAGCTAGTGAGACAGTGATGGTGGAATAGTAGAGGTAACAGGTGGGTTTTGTTTGGTTTAGAGAGATGGGGCTATTTCTATTTTATTTTGGTTCTGATACATAATGAAACTTTGAAAAATATACTAGTTTTAAAATTTTGTTTGTAAACTGGATGCCTTCCTTTTAATATCCGTATGAGTGCATTTTCTAAATGGTACTGAAGCCATTTAGTTGGAAGGTTCATTTCTGAGAATGATTATGGTGGGGAAGGTTAAAGTATCTCCTTGATGTGCTCTGGATTCATCAAAATATGCCTATTTGTATAATTTTTTATGATGGAATTTTTCCTTTTAAAGTCATTACTTAAAAGTTATGCACTTAAAAATAGAATGAGGACTACAACGAACCTGCATATTTGGTCACTAAGACTCAAAAAATTACCAAGGTTCTGCCACAGATTTTCCTTTTTTCTAAAAGTACTTTAAAACATATGGCAAATATCAGGTCATTTTACTTCTGCATACTTGAGTATGCTTCTCTTAAAAATAAGAAAATGCACATTTTCTTACACAGTAACATTCCCATTATTATAATGGATTTTTATTATGATAGAGTTTTACATTTATTATTAAATTCTCTTTTCTCTCTACAAAGACACACACATACACACACAATACCTAAAATGTGTCTCCCCTCCTGAGTTTGCAAAACAAATGCACCGATACTGGTAATGATTCTGAGTCACCATAGAATTTTTTTAGAGGGCCTCTTTGCAAAAACGTAGAACAAGAATGCATTTTTCCGAGCAGGCTGTCCCCCTATTTGGCCCATTTCTATCTATATCTGAGTCAGACATTCCTGATGAACTGAGGGTAAGAACAGAAAACGTGATGGACTGAATTGGTAGAGGAGCCCTAATAACCACTGAAGGCTCTCTACCTTATTAAACACTTCTTCAGCTTCTGTTTATGACACCAAAAATATGTTTCCTTTACTCTAGTGCCCTTTCTAGAGTATTTAGTAACCTAAAAATATTTGGCATTCTGTGTTGTAAATTTGGATTTGAAACTTGATTCCTTGGAATATTTTTTAAAGCTAGGATTATATCTCAGGAAGCTCCTTGGTTATATAAGTAATTACAGTTATTAATTGCATGAATAGCCCTTAAATTGAACAAAAATACTTCCAAATTTAGGAGACTTCAAAAGCCATTCAGTTTTAGAAAGTGGTATCTTTGGAAAGAAGAAAAGTGTTGTGTTTGCTAAAATGCCATATGTTCTTTAAATGCCCGCTGGTTATTTGTGCCCAGAAACCTCCTAGTTGTTGCCTGTGACTCACATTGTTGGAGGATGGTGGAATCTGTTGCCATGGCAGAAGGAAAATAAGAAAAAGGCAAAGAATAAGAGCTGACATCTGGCTGATAGAACCTCTTTTGCCCCCAACAGTTCTGCCCCAGAAAGGGATGAATGGCTCGAAGCCATTTCCAGGTCAATAGAAGAGTATGCCAAGAAAAGAATCACATTCTGTCCTAGTCGGAGTCTTGATGAGGTATTGTTCTTTTCCTTCGCATGTTTTTTAAGTGCATTTCAAACCATTTTCACCTTAAAGAAACTTTTCCCAGGGGTTTAGAAAAGCAGCATATGCTTCACAGAAGGATTGGGTATGTGCATAATTTCAGAGCCTAAATGTTTATTCTATTAATGTCTCCCTACAAATCTAGGATAGTATATAGTGCATTCATATTTTTTCTGGTTATAAAACCTCACTGTAGAAAATACAGTAGTATAGTTTGAGGAAGAAACTAATCAGCTGTCCTTGCACTACCACAGGCAATGGTAGTACAGTTTTGCACTGGAGGATTGTTGGAATGTAGCTCATCTTAATATCCTGAGAAGATGAAAAATACAATTGTTCCTATTTCATCCACATCCTTAATGATACCGTCAGCATTGTGAGCTGCCAGTGCAAAATAAAAAGATTTGAGCGGTAGCAGGCAGCGTGCCTAGAAATAATCAGAAGTCCTTCTTCTACAGGCTGACTCAGAAGATAAAGACGAGGTTAGTCCTCTTGGATCTAAGGCTCCCATCTGGATTCCTGATACCAGGGCCACCATGTGTATGATCTGCACCAGTGAATTTACTCTCACCTGGAGACGACATCACTGCCGGGCCTGCGGAAAGGTTGGAGAGGATCACACTCTCTTCCCTTGTGATTTTCAATAGCTCCACGCTGTACATGGTGAAGAAGTGTATTTCCACTTGTAAACCATTGTAGGGTAGGGAGGAGAGAGATACTGACTCAAGACTGGTATCCCCCCCTAAACATTTAGCATGAGGCAATCTTGTTAGGAAACTTACTCCTTCTACCCCAAGATTACTTTAGGATGTCAATAGTAGAACATGTTCATTTAAAAAAAAAAAAAACAAACTAACAAATTGACAATTAAATAGATGCTCACATTTATAGGTAATTATTGAAACTACATTTGTCCCAAAACTACGTTCTTAACAGGAGGAAACTTTCAGTGTTGAAGTTACCCTTTGTGATGTTTCTAAGTTTTTATAACATGATCAGTAAAATGTGCATAGTAACAATGAAATCAGAGAGTGACTGTAAAGATTTAATGGATGTTATTTAGAGAGCATTTAATACAGGCCAGACACTAGGAAGAGGTACAGCAGAGGTATTCATGGTTGCAGCAGTGACAGTGATGATGGCACAGCTAACATAGCACTTACTATACCCACCAGGCAGTGTCTAAACATTTGCACCTGTTAACTCCATTAGTATATTATTATCTGTCATAAGCAATCAATGATAATCTGTGGCCTCTTCAAATGTGGTAGTGTGTGTGAGTTCCCTACATACCTCTACTGAGTTGTTATTGAGACCCAATGACTATGAACAGGTTTTGAAAAGTAGACTGGGCTATAAATTGTGACTGATGGTTTAGATACAAACGAGTCGCCAGTCACGATACTGGATGCTTGGGGCTGGTGCACTGGGACGACCCAGAGGGAGGGTATGGGGAGGGAGGAGGGAGGAGGGTTTAGGATGGGGAACACAGGTATACCTGTGGTAGATTCATTTCGATGTTTGGCAAAACTAATACAATATTGTAAAATTTAAAAATAAAATTAAATTTAAAAAAAATAAAAATAAATGAAATGATTTAATTCCAATGTGTTTGCAGATTGTATGCCAAGCTTGTTCATCAAATAAGTATGGCTTAGATTACCTGAAAAATCAACCAGCAAGAGTATGTGAACACTGTTTCCAAGAACTGCAGAAATTAGGTAATGTATAAGTAAAGATTTAACTGAAAATTCCTTTATGGTCCAGATGCTTGCAAAAAACCTTCTAAAAGAATTGTTATAGGGCCTATTAGCAATATAATTGGTGATACTTCTCTCAAAATATTAAGTATCTTGCATTCTTAACTTAGTTAAGCTTTTTCTTTCTTTTTTTTTAATTTATTTATTTTTACTTGGAGGATAATGGCTTTACTGTTTTGTGTCGGTTACTGCTATACATCAACATGAATCAGCCATAGGTATACATATGTCCCCTCCCTCTTGAACCTCCTCCCATCTCCCACCCCTCTAGGTGTCACATAGCACTGGATAGTTAAGCTTTCTTCACTCGTATTTGTGATGATTCCAGGAAAGGTTGCACTGAAACTTTATTTTTATTTGGAAAAGGGTTTTGCTAAGGATTCTAATTGTAGAAATATAATCACAGGATGAAATGCTTAGAACAGTTACAAGGGAACTTTAGCTTCTAAGTAATTTTCAAGTTTCTAGTTTCACATCTATGTGTATTACAAATCATTTTTGTCAATCAGTCAAGTAGTTCTCTATGAAAACATACCAAGTGGCACTTTGTTAGCCTTATTCTATTCACTTGGACTGATGTGTGAGGTTTTAACCTACATCTAAATGTGCAGCTTTTTACCAGCTACAAAATGATGAGTTACATCTGCCTGCAGGTATCCATTCCTCCAGTTAAGATGAATGCAGCTCAGGTTTATATTTTGAGAAAAGATCCGTAGTTAAAATTCCTGAAACTTAGAGGATCTAAACTTTTAAAAGATGATCCTTCATGGCGATGAAGAAAAGCTTTTCATTAGCAGATGAGAGTGTCTAAGTGAATAAAACTGGTTGACATGCTATTTCAAAATCCATACATTAATAGAGGAATTGTTTGTTATTTTCTGTACACATTTTCCAAAAAGAAACACTCACCTGATCTTCTGCCAGCCTTATGTTCCTCCCTCTGTTCTCTGAGTATCTAATATAGGCTCAAACATTCAAAATCCATTGTTGAATACTCCTTTGTCACCCATTTGGTCAATAAATCTTGGCAAATTTATCTTTGAAAAATCTGTCCTGCTCTTGACTTCTGCATCTCCACCCTAACAAAGCCTTCGTTATCTTTCATCTGACTGCTGTCCTACTTTGCTAACAGGTTTTTCTCTTGCAAATCCTTCCCCTTTCCTACTGTCAGATTTGGTTTTCTAAATTGAGTCTACTTCCCAGCCCAGAAGGCTTTTGATTTCCTACTGCCTAAAAGACAGTCCTTAGAACCAGTCCTCTTTTTTCTAGCTTCACCTCCAAATAGATGATC
This sequence comes from Bos taurus, assembly GCF_002263795.3. Classification (NCBI taxonomy): domain Eukaryota; kingdom Metazoa; phylum Chordata; class Mammalia; order Artiodactyla; family Bovidae; genus Bos; species Bos taurus. The sequence continues at coordinate 24,772,277 of NC_037332.1, read as the reverse complement.
TAATTTCATATCTCTGTGCTTTTGCTTATGCTGACTTTTCTTCACAAAGTGTTCTTTCTCCTCTTTTTTGCTTGCCAGACTCCTACTTAATACCTTGATGCCAACTCAAAACTCATTCTTTTCCCAGCTTTCCTTGAACCTCTGCAGTCAAAATTAATTACTGCCTCCTCTTGCCTTATAGTCTCTTTTTGAAAATTTTATGTAATGTTATTTGGTCATGTATTAGATACTAAATGATGATGTTAGTTTTTTTTTTTTTTTTAAGTCAAGAGAGAAGTTTTTTCAATTTAGTTTTTTAAGTTGGTAGTACATGAACATGTTTCAGAATTCTAAAGGCATAAAGGGGCAATTCTTTCATATGGTTTGCAGTTGAAAAAAGTAAAAAATAGACAGTGAAAAGTCTTCCTCCCACTCAACTTCCACCCATTTGGTTTCCTTTCCCAGGGGCCTCAGTGACACAAGTCTCTTAAGTATCCTTCCATGGATATTTTGCACAACAGTGTTTATTGACTTGGATTAAATTGAATTGCAGAATGTTTACCGTTGGTTCCATAAGTGTACCTGGTTTGTTTTAGATCACCAGCACTCTCCTAAGTTTGGATCCCCTGGAAATCACAAATCTCCTTCCAGCGCCTTATCATCAGTCTTACATAGTATTCCATCAGGGAGGAAACAGAAAAAAATCCCAGCTGCTCTGAAAGAAGTAAGTGTTTCCATTAAACTTGCAACTTGATAGAGGCTGAATTATTCATACCCAGATAGTACTTTAGTTTTTCTCTCATAAAGGAAGATGCCATTTCCCACCACTGTTAAGACGTGCATTTTAATACTGAAGATGGATGTGGCTTAGGCCTCCCTTATCTCCCTTATGACCTGAGTCATTTAGAAAATGAATGTTGAAAGGTTTGGAATGCATTTTATAGCAGTGATAGAAAGTAAAGATAATTTGGACTTGGGTTGATTTTTAAAATTACTTTGAGGAGACCCCTTATCAGAGGGAAGAAGTCTATAAACTATTGGGGGGATTTTGTTAGCATTTACTCATCTGCATGGCTTATTTTTTCTTAGGCATTAGTAGGTTATATACAACTGATATAGTAGGTTGTTCACTGATAGTAGGTTGTTCTTCCTTCAACTTAACAGAAAAAATTTTTAAGTTTTAATAACCTACAAAGCTTGACCTGCCCCTGGAGTAAATCCATATGCATCACTGATATTCTGTCCCAGTTCCTCAAAGTCAAGTGTTAAATCAGCTGATGTCAAGAGATCAAATAGTTCTGCCTTTCTAGTCATTCCTATTTTGGTTAGTTTATTAATTGGTTTTGTGCCCAGGAAAGTAGCATTTTAAATTTTGTTCTCTTGCTTGTTTGCTGTCGAAGTGTTCCATCATGAAAAGTGGAAGAAAGGAACTCTAAAAATTTGACCAAGATCATGTTCCTTATGTAAAGCTGAGCATATTTTATCATGGTTGTTGAAACACTAGGAAGTGATTTATAGCCAGTCTCATGAAATAGTAAGAATAGGATTTACAGTTCCATTTGCCAAGTTTCATGTGGAACTGGGTAAGCCAGCTAAGTGAATACCTCTTAACTCTTTTTCTTCGATCACACAGTTCCTGAATCTAAGTTTACATTCAAAAACTTTGCAGTTTTTAACCAACTGAAATAATATTCAGTTCTTTGTAATTTTTCACTTCTCCATGTTGATGTCACTGTTTATAATTCTGACACGTGCTCCCCTCTTTAGTCAGAACTCCACAGAGTTTTTGGCTACAAAAAACTCTTTATGGGCTATAGACTAGACTCAACCTAATTCCAGTCCTCTTTTGTACATCTTTCTACCCAAGCATACAAACGGGCCTTCCACTTTCAAACCTCTGCTTTCTCCCCTGACTCCGCTGGTTCTCAGTGTCCTCCGGAGTGGCAGCAGCACCACCATGGAACTCACTAGAAATGCAGATTCTTGGGCCCAAGCTGTGTGGAATCAGAAACTTGAACAAGCATTCCCAGTGATTCAGGTGTATGTCTACTTAAGTTTGAAAACCATTGCTTTGTGCCTCTGTGGCCACACAGGGGAAATTCATTTTTCCGATTACATTCTATACAAGTCAAAGTAGTCTCCTTGGAAACCTGTGGTTTTTGTCTTTTGTTTTAAACGGGGGTGAAATTCACATAACATATAATTAACTGTTTAAAGATACACAATTCAGTGGTATTTGGTGTATTCACAGTGATGTGTAACTGCTGTATTGCTCCAGTTTCAAAACTTTTTCACTGCCTCATAAGAACACCCTGTGTTTGTTAAATAATCATTCCCCACCCCCACCCCCGACCCCCACCTCCTGGCAACTGTGAATCTGCTCGTGTCTGTTCTGGATCTGTCATGTAAAAGGCGTCATGCAATATATGATCCTGAATGTTTGGCTTCTTTCGCTTAGCACAGTGTTTTTGAGATTCAGCCAAGTTATAGCATGAAAGTTTTGTGAATTAGGTGATTAAACTGGTTTAACACTAATTTTTCTTTTAAAAAGATAATAGAGGACTATGTATGATTATTCAATATTGTGATTAGTCTTATATGGCTATTAAATTAATTGTAAAATATTCCAAAAGAGCAATATACACAATATTTCGGCAATGATAGTAACAGTTAACCTAAATATTTAGTATCAGTAGTATCAGTGTAACTGCATTTTAAGAGAAACCTCCTTTGAATGTAAATGTTGTAGTTTTCCTTTTTTTTAATTACTTGGTAGTCTTATATAAGATGTTATTTCTGTATACAGATTTACTTGCACTTAATAGACATTCTAATTTAACATTAGATATAAATTTTCCACTTGGGACTTTGCTGGCAGTCCAGTGGGTAAGACTCTGAGCTCCCAATGCAGGGAGCAGGGGTTTGATCCTTGTCCAGGGAACTAAGATTCCTACAAGCTGCATGATCCCCTCCCCCCAAAAATAGAATTTCCTGTTTACTTATCTGTTGATATAATTTGTAGAAATCCAGAGTTATCACAGAAACAAAGTTAAAGGTTTAAGTAATTTTCCCTAACACCCCTAAAAGAGAGCAATAAACAACATATACCGTCCCCAAAACACGGCTTTAAAAAGGCATTTTTGTCATTTGAAATTATTATTCATCTCCTGGCAACCCAGAAAACCTAGTGGAACCCACTAAGAAACCTATACATGCAAGCACAGGTAAACCAGGTAAAATTCTGGAATTGCTTCTAAAAGGAAAAATTTTCTGCTCATGGTAATGGAAGTATTCAATCTGTACAGCAGCAGATTTTGAATATAAACAGCTTCATTCTTAAACACGATATTATCATGGTTATTGCTTTCAGCATCAATGATCAAAAACAATTTTGTTATTTTAAATTTTGGTTTTGTCTAAAAACTGTTAAACTGTGTATGGGGTTTGCTTATTTAGGTATCAGCAAACACAGAAGATTCCTCTATGAGTGGCTACTTGTACAGATCAAAGGGCAATAAAAAACCTTGGAAACACTTGTGGTTTGTCATAAAAAATAAAGTACTGTATACATATGCTGCAAGTGAGGTAAGATCTGAAATGTAAACATGAATAATTTGGAGTTTTATTTTATAGTGCCACCTAGAAATGATTAGTGTTTGCCTGGTCTATTTGTCTACACTTTTGCTTTACTTTCAGAGGGGGAGATATTACTGTTGTTTTTGACATGAACAGTGTCCTTGTTTTGTACCTAAAGATACTCAAAGATATTAGGAATTTTCCATAGTGTTAAAATGTTAAGTTTGGGGGATATCATGTGACTACTGACTACTTCACTAAAGGCAGAAGTTTGGTAAGACTGGGCTATGTCACCTTTCTGAGCTGTATTTTTTGCATCCATAAAATGAAAGTAATGTAATTACTCACTTCCCATGGTTGTAGGGAAATAACATGAAATCAGTGAATATGAACACATTGAAAACTGTCTGCTGCCATGTCTGTCTGATGAGTGGGGAGAGGGTGGCCCAATAAATATTGTTGAATAAATGAAAAGTGAATTAGTTGCTAGAATTACCATTGTTTTATATACGTGTGTTTGTTTGAAATTAAGTTAGAGCTTTTCAGATAAAAAGTTGCAGGTCTGAATTCTGTATCATTTTAGAAGTCCATCTTCCTTTTTTTTCTTTGTAAATTTAGGATGTGGCAGCTTTGGAGAGTCAACCTTTACTAGGATTCACAGTTACTCAAGTCAAAGATGAGAATTCAGAGTCTAGAGTGTTTCAGTTACTGCACAAAAACATGCTATTTTATGTATTCAAAGCAGATGACGCTCACTCAGCTCAGAAGTAAGTAATTTAGGCTTTTTTTTTTCATACATGAGATTTCAAATTGTTACTTTAAATGATTGATTTTAAAAATAACCTACTTCCAGGCATGTGATCAACAAAGAATATAAATCAGAGATCCCATTTAGAAAGATTTAACGTATTATTCAAACTCTTTAGAATTATTTTAAAGATAGGCAAGAGTATCTGGAATATTTTCAGGAAGCAGAGAGGAAAAGAAAATAGGTAGTTCTGTCCAAAATATTTTGTGTACACATGACCTCCAAGGAAGCAGCATGAAGTTGCTCTGCTGAAAGGAAGGGAAGCAGAGGTATTTGACCTCTCCTCCAAAGAGGAGAGTTTTCTCTTGAAACATTCTGGGATTTTGGCAATCCAGTGAGTCAGTCGTGCCATGGAACGGCAGGAGCTTAAACAGCTGCTTGCTAACTTACATCTTTGGGGAGAAGGTCAAACACATTAAGAGTCTCTTATGCTTCCCAGTGACTGAGTAGAAGGAAACATATATCATTTTAGATGGAAGGGGTTGAAATAGTCTCTTCAAAATTCTGAAAAGAATATTTATTTAGATGTCGTGAGATTGCTTGACATAGAGAAGAGTATCTCCGTGAAATTGAGGTCCTCTGTGAACAAAACAATTCAGTTCACCTCCCTTTCACTAGATTTTTATTTTGGCCTCACAAAATATGCATTTTTATTTTCACTAAGTGGTGCTCATGTTTTCTCACTAGGCTCTCAAAGTACATGCAAATCTAAAAGAATGCTTTAAATAAGGCTTGTCTTTTATTAAAGGTAGTTACAACTAATGTATCAGAATTAAACATGTTCCCCCTCAATAATAGTCAGATACTATATTACAAATACTCTATAAGCTTTTTTTTTCAGTCTATATTAGAGTTTCGAACCATATATAGCTGTTAAACCAAATGATTACTTCTGGGTACGGAAGAATAATTTAAAATTATGACACAGCTATTTTTTCTTTAAAAAATAGTTATTTGGATAAAATAGTAATTGCCTACAATTCTGTTAGATATTATATTTCTCATCATTTTCATTTGTGTTCATGATCAGCTGTTGAACTTTTGAATATGTATCTTTTCCTTATATAGTTGACAAAATAGAAATCCCTTCAAGAGAGTTGAATGTAGTTGGATGAAAAGAATCAGCTTAGTTGTTATTTAGAATTAATACAGACTAATTTATAAATTTCTCTTTGAGTTTATTAATATCACATGGGTTGCAATATTTTCACATTACAGAATATTAAAATGTGTTAATTTTAAGGAAAACTTTTGACTTTTAAAAAATCTTATTTATTATGGTATAACTTATATGCCATCTGCATTTTAAATTGACCACTAAAAAAAAATAAGAGATGCACTCTTCAGGTCAAATTTTGGTCCAAGTTACCAGATAAAGGGTAGTTTCATTCATACAGAATTCTCGTTTGCTATAGAAAAGATCTTAAATATACTGTTGGGTAATTGGATCCAAGGGAATAGCTGTGGTCTATAGTATTGTCTTACCGTATGTTGGGTGACTGCATTTTACAGGTCTAACAAATTTCTCTTCCAGGTGGATAGAAGCATTTCAAGAAGGCACAATACTGTAGTTGCGTTGGTTTCGTCTCCTGTGGTTCCAAAAGGGTGGAATTTCATCAGAATAAATGCAGTACAAACATTTTATATAAATGAACAATGCCAAGATGAATCCAACTAAAATCTTCATCAGAGAGATTATTTTATTAGGTATAAGGTAATTTTTAAAAAATGTTTGTTTTTCATGTATGTTATTTATTAAAATTTTAATGTTTACTTAATGGTCAGAGTTATTTCTGAGACTCACACTGTATTCTGAAGTACCTTTTTTTTAGAAACCAGAACACTTACCTTAATACCGTATTAACTGTTTGTGACACGGTCCCTCCTGTTTTCTCAGTGTGTTTTACAATGTTACTTTGTAACATTCTCACCAGTGGTATGAATTTCTATACAGTCTTTGGGTTGGAAATTATGATTAAACAGCTGATGAGAAAAATGTATGTCTTTGAATCCATACATTTAGATGAATTTTTTTTATCTTTTAATGGAAAAACATATGGCCAATTTCTACCTCAGTAACTGAAACAAAATTCCAGTAAATTGTCTAAAGTATTTCTACTGTTACGTACCTCTTGTTCCATGAGATAATGTTATATATCATCAAGGAATTACTGCAAAGGGATAGAATCTGAATTTTCACTTAACTCAATTGTGAGTAGGAAAAAGAATGTTTCCATTTTCAGGGTTACACAAATAATTAACTCTATGGCCTTTACATTAAGTCTAATCTTTAAAAAAGAAAAAAAAAAAACTACCATTTCAACACAAACATAAATGTATTATTTCTTTGAAAAGCAAAATATGGCGAGTATATTATATAATGTTTCTTGCTCTTCTAGATGTTCTGAGCCCAAGGTAGTAGAGAGGTATTTGTATATAAAAAGAATGTTACATTTTCTATAATATTGTGATTTTTTTAAATGAACTGGAATTACCATATCAAAAAGCACATATTCTAAGCCAGTATTAGAAATTGTATAGTATTCATTTTTAAAAGATTTTTAAATACCACTTTGTGTTATGTCCTCTCTGGTAATTAAAGTATATATTTTTATATTTTCCTTTAAACAGCTGTCAGCATACCTCATTAGGAAGGACTTATATTCCTATTTTGGTTCATGTATTGTTTAACATATGAACTGCTTTATACATAAAATTGATGAGCAGAAGTAAAATTAAATTAACACTATGATTAAAGTCATTTCTGATGTTCATAATATAAATTTACTGACTGAGCTTAAATGAAATATAAAGTATCTTCAAAGGCAAGAAATTCCTTTGAATAAAAGGCTCAAGAAATTTCCCTTCTGCTGTTATATAAAGAATTTCCTAATGCAGTATTATCTCTGTGACTGCCAAGAGAATTGCCGAGCGCCTCCTGAAACCCTTAGAATGTTGGTTGCAGCACCAGGGTCTCTACATCTCGATTTTGACTGCTGTCATTTTCTGGCTATTACTTGCTGTGGAATCATTTTAAACCCTCTTGCAACCTCACATACAGTCCTTACATGTTAACTTCCAAGTCTTTCTGTTAGCTGTAGGTAAACTAACATTTCTTTGCATCTCATTAACTTTAACCAAGATAGCATAAATAAGGCTTCCACGTTAAAATCCCTGCAGTTTTTAGTGTGTCCTTTTTAGAGACCAAGGTCATGCCTTATGAAGTATTTCCCTTGGTTTCATAGGATCAGCATTTTGTAAAACAGGTTACTGGGGTTCCTCTCTCCTCCTCTTGAGCTTTCAACCTTCTGACTGCAAGGTTTGGTCTAATCGGAATCTGAAAATTATCAGCCAGTGGCTATTCTGTCTTTCCAACAGTTGGCTGAATCAAGAATCAGTTAAATATTTAAGAAACAGTGCACAGACTTCTGATAATTCTAATTACATGTGAAGCGCATGTATGATTATGCTAGTTGGCTTAGGCCCATGGAGGGCTTTGAAAAATATAAAATATGGTGCCTTTTGAGGAAGCTATCGGATTACCAGCCCCCCCCCCCACCAGATGTTTTACATGTGAAATAGTATTACATTCCCTTTCTCCCTTATCAATCCTTCATAACTTCACTGAAGCTGATCAATTATTTAACCTTGCTCATTCAATGTCAAATGAAAAGCCTGATTATATATATTTTGTTATAAAGCTGTCAATACTTTTAAAACCACTCTTGAAGCTAACATTTTAGCAAAAAAAAAAAAAGATGTTGTATGCACTCTATAAATGAGAAGAAAGCATAAACAGTACTTAGATCCCAGTAGTGCTTAGTGTATTTTCTACATTGATATATGTGCTTCCATCAAATCCTTTTCAAGTGTCTCCTTTTATTCATAAGGAGAAAGAAGAGTAGTTATAAAGTTCAGTCCAAAAGGATGCTTAAGAAACCTAGACAAGAGATGCCAGGTCAAACTAGGGGAAGGCTGGCCTTAGTGTGTGTCTCTAGGCAGTGCTGCTCCCTTATCTGTGGCAGCTTTAAACATAGAGGACCCACCAGAGTCTAAGAAAATGAGAAAGTTTATCTTTGGTATTTCTGAACCTCTTCCCAACCTCTTTCCCCTTGTTCCCTAATGTACCCAGTATCCTGCTATTGTCTTTTCCCAAGATACATCTCCCTTTTAATAACTAAAAGCTTGATTGTGTAGTAGCATTTCTTAAAATGAGATCATCAGAGCAAACTTTAATATAAAGCTGTAATGAACCAACTGCTGCTGCTGCTAAATCACTTCAGTCGTGTCCGACTCAGTGCGACCCCATAGACGGCAGCCCACCAGGCTCCCCCATCCCTAGGATTCTCTAAGCAAGAATACTGGAGTGGGTTGCCATTTCCTTCTCCAATGAATAAAAGTGAAAAGTCAAAGTGAAGTCACTCAGACATGTCCGACTCTTACCGACCCCATGGACTGCAGCCCACCAGGCTCCTCCATCCCTGGGATTTTCCAGGCAAGAGTACTGGAGTGGGGTGCCATTGCCTTCTCCAAATGAACCAATTACATGAGGACAACTTTAAAGTATAGTTTTGTTAGCCAAAGGTGTATTTTATATTTGGATGGTAGAATATATCCAGAAATAGGGAAAGCCTACTATTTAGTAATTCAGTTAAAATGTAAATGTCATCACAGGATATCTTGATTTATGTCTTTGAGTGTGCTTTCCTTGTACCCGGTTTTTGAAATTTGAGATCTGTTGTTGTCGGATGTCATCACGGGGACTTCCAGAGATAAATCCTATTTCTCTTACTATACTGCACACTCCTTAAAAACGTACTATTCTATTCCTGGTACAACAGTTTCTCACAAAATACCTACCTTGCATCTTTCAAGAGAAAATATTTGTTGGAAGAAAGTAAGGACAGGATTCTTATCATTTTGAACTCAAAAGTCCCAGATGGCCCATATTATAACTCAGATCTTAGACCTGCTCTTCCCACCATCCTGCAAGGCCATATTAGCAAGTACCTGTTGGACATCTATATCTTAAGCATTTTAAGCTTTACATGTCTAAAACTCAATTTCCTTTCATTCAGATCTGCATGTTTTCTTCTACAATGGAGAAACACCATTCTTGGCTCCAGAATCTGCCTCCAAGTCTCAACAAGACCCTTTACAATTGCCCTTGTGTCTTTTCCATCTTCTTTGTCCTTCTGTTATTGCATCCACCCTAGCTCAAATCCTTGTTACCTCTTCCCAGTGATGGGTATAACTTTTCTTCTAATTCCAATGCCTTCCCATTTAAACACTGCCAGACCCACCTTGTTAAGCATAGTTCCAATTTAGTTTCATTCCTGCTCTTTACAACCTTCACTGGCTTCTGAGTGGTTTGGCATGAATACTTCTGCTCAGGTATCATGTGGCAGCTAACCCCAACCCTCCCTTCCTCTGTTCACACCGTTTTGTCTTTTCTTATCCTCCCCCCACCCCATTTTTCTGCCTATTTACCTAAGACTTCTCTATAACAGTTGATCCTAGCCTCTCCCCATTCCTGCAGATTAGATCTAGTCTCTCCTTCCTCTATGCTCCTGTAGCCTTTGGCTCCTACAGACTTTCTTATGGTGCTTATCACATTCTAGCCTTGAGAACAGCAACTGTATCTTGTTCGTTTGCGATTCCTCCTCAGCACCCGGCAGAGTGCCTTGCATTCACTGGACACTGTTGTGAATTAAATTCAAATGATCTCTTTTTTGAATGCCTCCAAAACACAAATATTCTGGAGCCTATGCCACTTCTAATGTTTTTTTCTAATGGAAATTTTCTAGTTGGCTTTTTTTGTTAAGATAAATGTTCAGAAAGTCTCAATATAAAATTCCCCCATTTTTGAGGGGGTGGTTAGGACGAATGGTGGCAACTTTGTTTTATGAGTTCATCATAGCATGTTAAGAACCAATCTTGAAATACTATTTTTTCAAATGACATAAATTTATAGAAACACTTTTTACTTTAAAAATGATGTTTGTATCTTATTGTCCATGTAGAGATATAGATACTTTATAAATAAAATATTAGCAGTGTAAATAATGTTATGTATATTTATACAAAATAAATTTACTAAATCTACTCTCAGTGTGATGATGTCTTTTAAATCATTTTTTATAGCCATGCAATTAGAGATGAACCACACTGATCTATTTTCCTGAATCATAGAGGAAGCTCTTTTTCACCAACAAAACATACTCCCCATTTGCATGGTGTCTACATTGAAATGTTACTGTGACCTAAGCAGATTAATTGGCTGTAAAGGGGATGACCCTAGGCATCACTGTGGGTGTGCATATTGGGCACTGAGAATAGAGAAAAGGTCTCAGATCGCCTTTTTCCATTGGACCTATAGGTAGTGTACTTTCTTAGCTTTCATCTTTGGGACAGATGTAAGGATTGGCTCCCAATTTGGGTGGATGGAGTAGCTGTTGTTCAGTTGCTAAGTCGTGTCCAACTCTCTGGGACTGGATGGACTACAGCACGCTGGGTTCCCATCCTTCGCTGTCTCCCTGAGTTTGCTCAAATTCATGTCCATTGAGTCGATAATACCATCCAACCATCTCATCCTCTACTAGCCTTTCTCCTTTTGACTTTAGTCTTTCCCAGCATCAGGGTCTGTTCCAAAGAATCGGCTCTTCACATCCAGTGGTCAAAGTACTGCAGCTTCAGCTTCAGCATCAGTCCCTCCAATGAACATTTCAGGGTTGATTTCCTTTAGGACTCGACTTCAAGGATGGATGGAGGAGGGCTGCTTTAAAACCACCAGTTACACAACAAATGACACTAAAAGGAAGAGGGCGACTTCTAGAGAATGAGACGTAGTGTTTTCACTTGTTAGGGGTTGTCGCATGCCCCTTTTGTTTGCCCAGATGCCCAGTTCCAGGGGGAAATGACAGAGGAGATGTTCTCCTTATCAGTGCACCTTGTTTTTCCTGACTTGGGTTTCTGGTCTGAATGCGTGACTGCTTTTCTAGGGTGAATCAAAACTATGACATTAAAAAATAAATAAGACATTTTGAGGACCCCTTCAAGACCACACCACACAGCACTCTGCAAACACGGCGGCTCTTGCTACCACACCTTGGTGCTTCGGGGGCCACGATCAGAATGTGATGTTCTGTCAACACCTTATTTCGCAAATCTGTATTTACCATTAGGTACTGTCCCATACGCTTGGGAATACACCAGTGAACAAAACAGACTAAAGCCAGTCTTCTGAAAGTTTTCATTCTAAGTGATTCTGCTCTGGCTCCATTTAGGCAATTATGCTATTTACTCACAAAAGTTGATAAGTAAAACTTAGCCTTACTCAACAGGGCTATACTCCAGCTTATTTAAGGGAATTTGAAATATTTTATTGGGATCTACCCAGTTAAGTGTTCTAATAAACCGTTTAGTCTAAAGCAAGAGCCTGTGACAAAGCCCAGTTTCCCATAAATTAGAGACCGAACTGTCTAAAACTGATTAGGTCATCTATCTTGGCTCCAATCTGAACAGTCTCAAAATTTTCTTTAAGGACCGCCTTTTGCAAACAGGATGCTAAGCGCACACATCTTCTCCAAGCCCTAGATAAGGGAAGTGCAGCTCTGCCGGAGCAGTCTCCCTCCTACGCGATAGGGGGCAGTCTACTTCCAGAGGCTGGGTTCTCTCAACCCTCCACCCGGGGAACGTCACGACCGCCTCTCGCCGCCTCTGCACTCCACTGGTGCGCAGGCGCGGACGGGAGCGCGCACCGAGCCGCTGAGGGAGGGGTCACGAACTCTGACCCCCCCTCCCCCCCCAAATACACAAACCCAGAAAGGTCCATCTCCACTTTTTTGACCCTCCCCGCTTCAGCTTTTTCCAGTCTGTTTGCTTGGAGGCTCCCTACCCTATCCCGTCCCAGCAGCCGCCGCACGGGACTGTCCGGTTTACGCCCAGCGTAGGACGCCGCTCGGCAGAGAAGCGCCGGTAAGGAGGGACGGGTGAGGAGAAAAGCGGCCGCAGCGGCGCCCGGGAGGAAGGCGGGGGGCCCTGGGAGGGTCCCTTCCTCCCAACTGCCAACGGGCGCGCCCCCAGTCCCCGCAGCAGCCTGAGGCTTCGGCCAGCAGAACCCGCACTTCGGCATCCGCGGCGCGCTACTCTGGGCGGGCTGGGAGCTGCCGGAGCAGCGGGGCCGAGTGCGCGGGGCTCCGAGAAAGGCCGAGGCCGGAGCCGGGAGCGGGGTCCAGAGCCCAGAGCAGGGCCGTGGCGGTGGGCGCGAGAGGGAGTCGGCGAGCGGCTCTGCGCGCACGGCAGCTTCTCCCGCGGCACCTCTGACCTTTCACCTACAGGGAAAGCTTCCGTCTTGGCGCGGGCGCCTCTTCCCCAGCCTCCGGGAGCCGCGCGCTGCCGCCGGGCCCGGGGTCGGAGTGGGCTCTAGCGCCTGCGGACGTGGGAGAAGCCGGCCTGGCGGCGAGCCGAGGCCCGGATCCCTTTCACTACGAGTCTCTGACTTGTTTCTGTGCTTTTTACTGGACCGACGGAATGACGCTCTCTACTTTCACAACCGGTGGCGCAGGAGCGGCCGCTGCCTTTGGATCTCTATCTTTAGAGAAAGAAAAGGCAACGGCCGAATGTCCTCATTGCAGTGCACGTCCAAGCTTCCTGCATCTCTTTTGTTAAGAAAGTCTGCTTCCAGCTCTTGCAGATACCGTTTTATGAATGGCATATGTTGCCAGGTTGTTTTGTAACCTTCGCTATATAGGTCAACTGTTAAAAAATAATTTCTGGAAAGGAAAATAAAAAAGGCTTGAAATTAAGGCCTTTAGGGTTTTTGTGCTTCGGAACTTAATGGACCTTCGACTTTGAGGGTTTTAGAACGGTGCCTGCTGTGTGGTTGGTTTTAGATTTTAATTGTCAGTTTGGTAGATGTACAATAAAGAAGCTATTTCTGCTTATTTTTAAAATGGATCGCAGAAAATGTAATTTCATCATTCTTTGTAGGAGCATTTCGGCTTTTTAAAAGGAAAGCAAAGGCAAAAAACATCCCCAAAATATGTACTCTTTGTGTGTGCTACACAATATAATTCCTACTATTTGTTGGAGAGAAGGAAAGAAATCGTATATAAGAAAGGATTAATAGTTTATATAATCATGTACCTTTTTTGAGTCATAGAACCGTCTGCCACCTTTTTTAATCTTTTATGAAAGCCATAGACTTGTCTCTAGAAAAATGCACCCTTGCATACAATTTTGTAAGTAAACAGAAGTTTCACAACTGAGTTTTAAAGGTGAGAGAATTTAAATGAGGGAGGAGGAGCTTGGAATTGTATATTGGGGAATAAAGAACATTCCAGTTTGTCCTGAACGAGTCCCCTCTGGGACTGGTAGGAGATACAATAGGAAGATGGGGAAGTCAAACTATAAAGGAATGCTCCTTTGTGTCTGCAGTGGCAGGTGTGTTTATAAGGACTTAGTAAATACTGAAAAAATACCAGCAGAAGGATTGAAACTTTATTCTTTGACCATTAAAGAGGCACTGATACTTATAAAACAGGAGAATAAGGATGTGTTTCAATTCTGTAAGCATCCCGAGATTTTGCTGTTGGTTAGAAGTGCTGACACATAGATGATTCTTGCCTTCTAGGGGTTTTTCATATACACAAAGTTGAATATATTAAGTATTCATCCAGGAAAGTTTTTTCTGGCAGTAGCTGAAATTATACTCAAAGGATTCTTAACCTGAAGACCTTGGGCTGGCCATAGAGTTATGAACTCCTTGAAATTCAGCATAGCATATATGATCAGTTGTAGAGAGAATGAATGTGAACCTGTTTTCTTGTGAGGGAAACCTTAACTGCCGTCAGATTTTCTTTTCTTTTTTATTTTCGGTTGTGCTGGGACTTGGTTGCTGCACCTTGCTTTCTCCAGTTGCGGCGCCCAGGCTCCTCCCTGAAGTGGCTTCTCGTTGCGGAGCGTGGGCTGTAGTTGTGCGAACTTCAGTAGTTGCGGCACACGGACTCAGTAGTTGTAGTTAATGGGCTTAGTTACTTCATGACGTGTGGAATCGTCCCAGACCAGGAATCAAATCCGTGTTCCTGCATTGGCAGGTAGATTCCTATCCACTGTACCACCAGGGAAGTCCCAGATTTTCAAATCTATGTTTGATCCACCCTACCAGAAAAAAAAAAAAATAATAATTGTTTTGCATCATATTTTCAAGCATTTTTTGACTGCTACACAGAAGAATGTTTTCCGTCATGACTTAGCACACAGATTAAATTGAAGTAAGTCCTTACCCTCACTATGCTTGATGCAGTATTTTCTATTCTAATTTCTTTTTTAAAAGAAGAAAATTCTGACCCACTATATTTCCCCATTCACAAGTGGCTCACAATAAGGAGTTTGCAAAATACTGCTTTGTAACAAGAGCCTACAGTTGGTTGATGGGAGTAGGGCTGGTGGAGAAAGAAAATGGACTGTTTATGATGTACTCAAAGAACACAGACTTAAAATTTTGAACCTGAATGGAAGGAGGATGACACCACTTTTGTTGTTCAGTCAATAAATCATTTCCGACTCTTTGCAACCCCGTGGACTGCAGCATGCCACGCTTCCCTGTCCTTCACTATATCCTGGTGTTTGCTTAGATTTGTGTCCATTGATTCAGTGATGCTATCTAACCATCTCATCCTTTGCTACCCTCTTCTCCTTTTGCCTTCAGTCTTTCCCAGCATCAGGGTATTTTTCCAGTGAGTCAGCGCCTCACATCAGGTGGCCAAAGTGTTGCAGCTTCAGCATCAGTCTTTCCAGTGAATATTCAGGGTTGATGTCCTTTAGGATTGACTGATTTGATCTCCTTGCTGTCCAAGGGACTTTCAAGAGTCTTCTCCAGCACCACATTTGGAAAGCATCAATTCTTTGGTGCTCTGCTTTCTTTTGGTCCAACTATCACATCCGTCCATGACTACTGGAAAAACCATAACTTTCATGGATCACAGCCTTATCATGGCGAAAGGGCTTGTATAACTCAATAAAGCTACGAGCTGTGCCATGAAGGGCCATCCAGGGTGAATGGGACATAGTGGAGAGTTCTGACAAAACATGGTCCACTGGAGGAGGGAATGACAAACCACTCCAGTATTCTTGCCATGAGAACCCCATGAACAGATTCAAATGGCATCACTGAGGGTATATTTTTTCCTGTGGGAAGATACATAGACGTGAGATTGAGGTGAATGTGAAAAAAGAAGAATCAGAGCCAAAAATGTAAGACTGTGTGTCTTCTATATGTTAATTAGCTCTAGAGTAGTAAAGGCAGCATCCTCCTGTTTTTTGGCTTTGTCCCTCAGGTTGGTAAAAACGCTTACCCTTCAATGCCTATCTCAAATGTCTCTTCTATAAGATTTTCCCAGACCCTCCCTCTCCAGTGTGATGGTTCTCCTGACCTGTTGCTCTTTATTTATTGAGCACTTTATTTATTCAGCTAACTTTCAGGGAATATGTTTTACCTGCAAGAGACCATTGTACACTGATTATGTGTCTGTGCGTGTGTGTGTGTGTGTGTGGATGAATGTTGTTATATTGGCAAATAGATGGGTGAAAAGTGGAAACAGTGTCAAATTTTATTTTCTCGGGTTCCAAAATCACTGCAGATGGTGACTACACCCACGAAATTAAAAGATGCTTGTTCCTTGGAAGAAAAGTCATGGCAAACCTAGACAGCATATTAAAAAGCAGAGATATTGCTTTGCCAACAGAGGTCCATTTGGTCAAATGGACCTACTGGTTTTGCCAGTAGTCATTGGTACAAATGTGAGAGTTGGACCACAAAGAAATCTAAGTGACGAAGAACTGATACTTTTGAATTGTGGCTCTGGAGAAGGCTCTTGAAGTCCCTTGGACAGCAAGATGATGAAACCAGTCAATCCTAAAGGAAATCAACCCTGAATGTTCTCTGGCAGGACGGAAGCTAAAGCTCCATCGGCCACCTGATGCGAAGAGCCAACTTACTGGAAACGACCCTGACACTGGGAAAGGTTGAAGGCAGGAGAAGGGGGTGACAGAGAATGAGATGGTTAGATGGCCTCACTGACTCAATGGACGTGAGTTTGACCAAACTCCATGATAGTGAAGGACAGGGAAGCCTGGCATGCTGCAGTCCATGGGGTCGCAAGGAGTTGGACATGACTTAGCAACGGAACAACAGCATACATTGACAAAGATATTTTCACAAACTCAATTTTTACAAGAATATTTTGAGATAGATTTTACTGAATCCATTTCATTTATAAGCAAACAGCCTTAAGTGACTGACATGTAGTTAAACATTTAGTAAATAGTAAAAATGGGATTGAAAGTGATTTATTGACTTGACTCTAGGGCACTCTACTACCTTTATAAACCCCCTCCTATATTCCTCTCTTTTTCTCTTTATCACTACTTACTAGTTTACTTTGTAGCATTTGCTGCTGCTGCTGTTGAGTCGCTTCAGTCGTGTCGGACTCTGTGCGACCCCATTGACAGCAGCCCACCAGGCTCCCCCATCCCTCAGATTCTCCAGACAAGAACACTGGAGTGGGTTGCCATTTCCTTCTCCAATGCATGAAAGTGAAAAGTGAAAGTGAAGTCACTCAGTTGTGTCCGACTCTTCGCGACCCCACGGACTGCAGCCTACCAGGCTCCTCCGTCCGTGGGATTTTCCAGGCAAGAGTACTGGAGTGGGGTGCCATTGCCTTCCCCGTTCGTAGCGTTTAGTACGTGGTAATTTAAAAAATCTGTTTCTTCATTAAAATATAAGCTCCATGCAGCAGAGATTGTCTCTGTCTTACTCACTGTGAAGTCCAGCAGTCACACCGTGCCTGTTAAGTATCTTTCAGTAAATATTGATGCTTTCTGAGTTCAAATACAAGTACCAGGCAGTATTAAACATTACAGGTTCATTGGAAAAAATTAGTCCATTGAAAAACTACGAGTTCTTTTTCTTTAGAAGTTTTTTTATCATCTACACAGATAAAGCCACGTGCTTTAGAAGATAAATAGGCACAAAATACAGTGGATTACAGATGAAGGAATGTTTACTTTTGTAATTACCCATTAGTAGATACCCATTCAAAAAGCAGAAAATAAGTGGCCTGTAAATCTGCACTTAGAGAAGTCATCATTAATACTTGAGAATGTTTGTATATTTTATTTATTGTCTCTTTTTCCTACTGTTCAGTCCATGGAATTCTCCAGGCCAAAATACTGGAGTGGGTAGTCTTTCCCTTTTCCAGGGGATCTTCCCAACCCTGGGATCAAACCCAGGTCTCTCACATTGCGGGCAGGTTCTTTACCAGCTAAGCCACAAGGGAAGCCCAAGAACACTGGAGTGAGTATAGCCTATCCCTTCTCCAGCGGATCTTCCCAACTCAGGAATCAAACCAAGGTCTCCTGCATTACAGGCGAATTCTTTACCAACTGAGCTATCAGGGAAGCCCTTGTTTTAATACTCCCTGACATTTAGAAAGATGTATCCCTAACATTTGGAAAACTGCCTGGCTCATAGTAAGCACTCAACAATTATTTTTGAATGGAAGAATGTCGAATGAATTATTGGATCAATGAGTAGGAAAAGTTTTAAAGCTTTGATAAACATTGGCAAATTTCTGGGAAGTTTGTTTCAATTTAGACTTACATCAATAATATGTAAAGAATGCTTATTTTTCCTCAGTTTTTTTGAGTTAAATTTAGTCTTGGAAAACAAACACATGTTGATCTAGTGATTCCATTGCAGTTGTGATAGAGAGAGAAGCCATTAGCAGAGACATGGCAATATGAAGCAACATGGTAATAAATTCAAGGAGTTACAAGTAGTGCATATGGCTAAAATGTAAGGTTTAACCATTGGCACCTCACATCCTATAATTAAAGGGAAGGCTTTGAAGAATATTAAGAGCTAAAATAATGTTAAATATATACATTAAAGCAGTCTGGCACCACAGTATTAAAGTGTTAATAGCAAGTGGGTGAACGTTATTGGACCTTGAGGTCAAGAAACTGGGAGAATGGCAGGAACGGGACACCAGTCTGTCAGTCTTCAGTAAGTAGTGTAATTGAAAGAGAAATGAATGAATGACATTAAAAACTGGTATAACTCGCTTAAGTGAGTCTCAAAGGAAGAGTTTTTCGTGTAGGAAAAGTAAGCAGCCTTGTTCAAAAGACTGCATTCACAGTGTCCTTGAGATCTACAGACAGCACATGGTAGGAATAGAGATGCAGTTACCCACAAGAGATCTGTACAAGACTCTTGTCTGGTGGCATGAACCCGTGTGAATTGCATGGGAGGCAACAAAGATTTCTGAGAATTCATGCCAGCAGAAATGGCTGCCAGCTTGGACTGAAGGGGACATAAATGGGATGAAATGAATGAAGGCTGTTGGAATTCTGGAACTCTGGAATACTGGGTGGGTCGATAGCGCTGTTCTGTTTTGAACATATGTTGCCTTTCAAAAAAAAGAAAGAATGACACTCCGTCCCCCCCACCCCCCGCCAAAATAGAGAAGAGTTTGGAAGGATTGCCATTCCATCATGGACCCAGAGCACACAGGCTTTGGCAGTAACCGTCTCCTTGGTTGGGTTCCAGAGAGGTTGAGGGCACTTAACTGGCACTACTTTTCAAGTGGGAGATAGTTGAGTAATTAATCTAAATACTGTATATTGCTTTTAGAACAAGTAATTGAAACATTTAAGGTTTTAAAAGTGATTGAAAGACAAGTGATTAAAATAATTTGGTGATCAATATTAATTATAATTGTAGAATATTAGTGAATTTATGATGGTATATAATAAAGTCAAATGATTTTTGTATTCTTGACTACCTGATATAGAGAAAAAACAAATGTCAAAGTCAATCTGTTAATCTTACTGACTTTCAAATCTATTTGAAGAGTTTTATGTTAAAATTCAAATTAAACTTAACACATAAGAACAATGAAGAACAATCACAAAATTCTGGAGAAATCTTCCAGTCTTCTGAATATAATTATTTTGTCAGCTTTTACAGTATACTGATTAAAAAGTGTGTTAAATGGCTACAGTGATGTATTTGTTTATAGACTGGATTGACCTTCTTTAATTAATAAACCATTCCTGATCTATATTGAAAGTCTGTGGTTTAGTCTTCAGTACCTTTGAAAAGTGAAATTGTTTGGTATTTTTTTTTAATAGACATTTTCAAAATTTGTAAAAGCACAGAGAATAATTTTATGAATTCTTGTATAAACGTCAACCGTCTTTGATAATTGTCAACACACAGCCAATCTTAAGTTGTTTATTCCTTCCCACCTCTACCTCTTTCCAAAACCAGAATATTTTGAAGCAAATCCTAGTTATCATATAATTTCATTTGTAAATTCTTCAGTTAATATG
Source organism: Bos taurus (assembly GCF_002263795.3). Taxonomy (NCBI): domain Eukaryota; kingdom Metazoa; phylum Chordata; class Mammalia; order Artiodactyla; family Bovidae; genus Bos; species Bos taurus. The sequence continues at coordinate 24,752,518 of NC_037332.1, read as the reverse complement.
TTTTGTGGGTATAATTGTGAAAAAGCATCTTATTTTTGGCAGGACACTGACAATCAAATCATGGCATCCATAGAAGAAATTGCACATCAAATTATTGAACAACAAATGGGAGAGGTATGTCTAATTTACTGTTCATTAACTGCTTAACCAAAGTGATTTATACAAATAAGTTTGCTAGGTTTTGGTGGCACAGAGATAAAAGATACCCTCAATTGTTGGAATCAAGATTGCCCAGAGAAATATCAGTAATATGCAGATGACACCACCCTTATGACAGAAAGCGAAGAAGAGCTAAAGAGCCTCTTGATGAATGTGAAAGAGGAGAGTGAAAAAGTTGGCTTAAAGCTCAAGATTCAGAAACCTAAGATCATGGCATCCGGTCCCATCACTTCATGGGAAATAGATGGGGAAACAGTGGCTGACTTTATTTTTTGGGGGGCTCCAAAATCACTGCAGATGATGATTGCAGCCATGAAATTATAAGACATTTACTTCTTGGAAGGAAAGTTATGGCCAACCTGCTGCTGCTGCCGCTAAGTTGCTTTAGTCGTGTCTGACTCTGTGCGACCCCATGGACAGCAGCCTACCAGGCTCCTCTCTCCACGGAATTCTCCAGGCAAGAGTACTGGAGTGGGTTGCCATGTCCTTCTCCAGTGACCAACCTAGACAGCATATTAAAAAGCAGAGACATTACTTTGTCAACAAAGGTCCGTCTAGTCAAGGCTATGGTTTTTTGAGTAGTCATGTATGGATGTGAGAGTTGGACTACAAAGAAAGCTCAGCACTGAAGAATTGATGCTTTTGAACTGGGGTGTTGGAGAAGACTCTTGAGAGTCCCTTGGACTGCAAGGAGATCCAACCAGTCCATTCTAAAGGAGATCAGTCCTGGCTGTTCACTGAAAGGACTGATGTTGAGGCTGAAACTCCAATACTTTGGCCACCTGATGCAAAGAGCTGACTGATTTGAAAAGACCCTGATGCTGGGAAAGATTGAGGGCAGGAGAAGGGGACGACAGAGGATGAGATGGTTGGATGGCATCACCGACTCAGTGGACATGAGTTTGGGTGGACTCCGGGAGTTGGTGATGGACAGGGAGGCCTGGCGTGCTGCGGTTCACGGGGTCGCAAAGAGTTGGATACAACTGAGTAACTGAACTGAACTGACTTTCAGTTCACTTTGATCTAGTGAGAGATGGTTGAATAATTGGACAATAAAAATAGAGTATGTTCAGTGCTATGATAGGTGATTGTGTAGAGTGTAATTGGGAATTGGGAACATGGAAGAAAAACAGCTAATGAAGAGTTGTGGGATGTGAGGTTCTAGTCAGAGACTGTTTCTGGAGGGTGTGAAATCTGTGGTTTACTGGACCATTAGAAGGAGATCTATTATCATATAAACAGCTGTGTTCTAGTAAGAAGTTCCATAGTCCAGAGGTTTTCAAAATATCATCTAGGGACTCTTTCAGAGTCAGCAAGGTCCAAACCATTCTCATAATAATACTAAAATGCTGTTTGTCTTTTCACTATCATTCTCTCACAAATACGTGGTATAATTTTCCAGAGACTACTTGTTACATGATAGGTTAAATATGTCAAAATTTAAAAGGTGTACATAACTCATTGAACCAGCGTTTTCGAAATGAACAGTGCATGATGTAACAAAATCACTCATAAGTGAAGGATTCACATTACAGGATAGACCAATAGATTTTAATATATTGGTTGGCCAAGAAGTTAGTTCAAGTCTCTTGTATCATCTCAAGAAAAACCCAAATGAACTTTTTGACCAACCCAGTAGTTTCTGATTCTACATTGCAACTAACCTCTAAAAAGCTGTCACTTTTCACGTTTTGATGTCATATCAAAGAACAGTTTACACAATTTGAAGAAGCAATTAAGATATTCTCTCCCTTTTACCCAAAAAATATAAGGCTGGATTGTCTTTCTTTGTTCTAACCAAAACAGCCTTTGCAGCAGATTGAATGCACAGGCAGGTATGAGTATCCAGCTTCTATTAAGCCAGACATTGAATCTGTTTGCAAAAATGTAAATCAGTGCCTCTGTCCTCCACTAAATTTTTTTTTGTTTGGAAAATATACTTATTTTTCATTAAATAAATATATTATGTTAATATTTAATGGGTTATTTTAAGATGAATTAATAAATACTTAAAATTTTTTCTATTTGAATTTCAGTATGGTAAATATCAATAGATATAACCTATGTAAATAAAAGCCGTTTGGGCTCTCAGTGATTTTTATTTATTTGTTTAGGGATGTAAAGAAATCCTAAGACCTGAGAACTGTTTCCATAATCTATTTACTTTTCTTTATTGAAGGCCACTTGGATCACTTCAGTTTCTAATTATAATTATTGTGCTGCAGTAAACATACTTTTACCCATCTAAGCAAAGTGTTTCCAGGCAATAATAATAATAATGGACCCTGCATGTACCTGATGCTCTTGTCTCTAAGAAATAAGTGTGAGCCATTAGATTTTTATTCAGTTTACAATTAATATTTCTGATAGGAACAGAGTAACATCAATAAAACAGATTCAAAGACATAAAAAAAAAAAAAAGGAATATTCTAAAATGAAATGTATAACAGCATAAACTTTACATGGTAAAATTACACATGAACTGATTGAAAACCTCTTATAAGTGTCATTGAATATTGCAGAAATTGTTAGTGGGGAGGTTGGAGACGAGACTTGGTAGAAATAACCTATGCAAAACAAAACTGACAACCGTTAAAACTGCAGCCAGGAAAATAGGGCATGGTAGAAATAATGGTCAACAAAGGAAACTCACATTGGTAGCAGCCATAATCAATGCAGTGTGCTCTAGACAAAAACTAATGAGTGATTCAGAACTGTGCTGTAAATTTTGTGCAGAAAATAGTCTTTTTTTTCCTACCACAAATAAGATCTTTTGTCATCATTAAAAGTACACGTTTTAAACAGATTCTTGGACTGGTGGCTCATATTCACCAACTCATTTAACTTTAGCACCTGTCTCATCCCCAGTAGCTTTTCCAGAACTACTACCTTCACCATGTAGCTCCATGAGTTTTCCCAATTCAAACTTGGGCTCCTTTAGCATTTTTTGCTTTTCTAAAGAAGACATCATGGAGTGGATAAATAGATTGGCAAGTCTTTTCCAGTGCTATCTGAAATTAGTTTATTGACCACTTCTTTCAAGTCATTCATCTGCGCCTCTCAGGTGCAGATCCCTCTTGGGGATCTGGTGTACCTGCTAGCGCTGAGCATAAAAGGTCTTCTAAATCTGATGGTTGCGTTTTTTAGTTACCCACACAGAACAGATGAAGCAAGTAACCATCCGTAGTCTTGACCTCAACATGAGCTTCAATCATGGTTTGCCACTTTTTGACCATGGAATACGTTACGGATAAGATCCATGCCATGGAAATTAGGCAGTTTTTGCCCTGAACATTCTCAATATTAGCCTGAATTTTCTAAATGCTACTTCATCATTCTGCAGATTAGTGAGACTCACTTAAAAACATATTCGTTGAGGCCATCAGATGTGATTTTGGTTCCTTGAGTTCTTGTGAACAACGTTTTCCCAGTATTCCTTATACTGAACATAGCTGGTGCTTTCACATCATACCAATCTTTTTTAGAAACTGGGTCAACCACTTCCTTCTTGGCTCTCTTTTTGCCTCCTTTCATAAGGTGCTTGTTCTTGACGACCACCATGGGGGCTGCTAAGAGAGCCAGAAAAAGGAGAAAATAGTCTTGAAAATAATTTCAGAGAAATAGAAAAAACTTGGGAACAAATCAGCTTTGCCATTTTAAAATTGAATTCAGGGAATTTAATTGGCTTAATGAGTTTTTTTCCGTAAAATATTTGCTCAGCTACATTGAAAACCCTCAATGCTAGGCTGTTCTTTTTATTCATGAACTTTTTCTTCTCCAGACTACTCTGTCTCAGTAAATGACAATTCTGTCCTAATTGGTCGGGCCAAAATTTCATAATCATCCTCGACTCTTCTCTTCTCATATTCCATATCCAATCCATCAGTGTATCTTGTCACCTCTCCCTTTATAAAATATCCCCAATTGTTTTTCACCCCTAGCATGCCTACTACCCTGATCTTGGCCTGTGTCTCTGCCTATATACAGTACCCAAGTGCTGCCAGTGTTTGTGCACTGGCATCCTTTCTGGTCTCCCTTAATTCTGTTCTTAATTCATAGTCTGATCTTTACACTGAATCTAGAAAGATGCTGTTTGCAAAAGATCCTGCCGCGTCTCTGCTCCACGAGCCCTTCAGTGGATCTCCATGTCATCCAGTAGGAAATCAGATGTTGTATGGCCTACGAGACCCTTTTCAGTTTGGCCCTTTTTGTTTCTCACATCCCACTTCCTACCGTAAATCTCTCTCCCATCCATTTTCACTCATACAGCTCTCTTGCTGTGCCTCTTGCCTCAGCTATCTCAAACACGCTCTTCCTGCCCCACAGGCTGCTTCCTCTACTAGGGACGCACTTCCCCTAGCTAGTCCTAAGCCTTGGTCTGTTCCTTCACTCAGGTCTGTGCTGAAATGTTATCTCCTCAACACTCTCATTCCATCAATAACCCCCAGCTTACCCTGCTTTATTTTACTTTGTAACACATAACCACCTGACAATATTATTTGCTTACTTGTTTTTTATTGGCCTTTCCTCACTAAAGTAAAAGCTTTTAGAGAATAAAAATTTTGTTTTCTTTATTGTTGTATCCAGGGACCCAGAACAAACAGCGATTGGCAAATAGAATACACTCAGTATATGTTTATGTATATGGAAGGTAGGAAGGAGGAGAAGGGAAGGAATCAAAATAGTGAAGTCCAAGTGCTCTTACTATTGTAGCTTTATCTACACATTTGTTTATTTCTGTAGGGTAGGATGTCATGGAAGTAGGATTGCTAGATTAAATGGTATGTATGTTATGTGTATTACATTGAATCTATATATGTAATGGTATGCTTTCTAGTCTAGCTTTGTCTGAGAAATGAGAAAAATTGTCCTTAGAGAAGGAAAAAGATTAAGTTGACTTAATTACTAATGACATGATTGTATTAGATTGTTACAGAGCAGCCTACTGGCCAGAAAATCCAGATTGTGACAGCACTTGATCATAATACCCAAGGCAAACAGTTCATTCTGACAAATCACGATGGCTCTACTCCAAACAAAGTCATTCTGGCCAGGCAGGACTCTACTCCAGGAAAGGTTTTCTTCACAACGCCAGATGCAGCAGGTGTCAACCAGTTATTTTTTACGACTCCTGATTTGTCTACACAACAGCTCCAGGTAAATTCATAAGAGTTTCTCTTTAATCTTATCCTTGAAAAAAAGAAAAAGCATATCATAAAATAAGTCCTGACATTAAGACTTTATATCCTGCATGTTCAGTAGGAAAAGATCTTGTATAAAATTAGGTGCTACCTTCTCCTATGGGCCACTATACTTTTCCTCACACCTCCTCACAGCGTATATTTCAGGGGGTTTTTAGTGGCATATAGTAAGATCCACTCTGGCGAGTTTGGGCAGGAAGGAATTTAACAAAGAATGTAGAGAGCTCAAAGTACTGTTAGAAAGGCTGAAGGAACACTTGTAGGTCAGGTTTCCAAGAATAACTGGGAGCCTGCTTCAGAGCTTGCTTCTAGGTGCCCTGCTTCGGCAGTTAGGAAACTTCCAAATCAGGAGCATCTACAGAATTCTGTGACTGCAGTTTCCAAGACCAAGATGCCTGTGTTGTGAATAAGCAGCTGCCGGATCAAGAAGTCCATATTACAGCTGGCAGCTTTGTGGCCTTTGCTTCCCTTCTGTCGTGTGCATCTTCACTAATGTAGTGAGCAGCCGAGCCTGTGGTCTGCTCTAACACTGGAACTCACTCAGTAGTGTAAATTACCTTTACATTGCTGTTTATTTTTGCTAGTTATACATTATTCTTCAAAGAGCCAGCTAAGGCTTTCATACAATTATGTAGCTGCTGTTTTTACCAATGGTTGCTATGATTGAATATAAATACAGTGAACCCTTACATTGGCTTCCAGAGGCTTTGGTGAGGGTGCTCACTGAAAATTGGATTCCACATTTTGTGTTGAAAAGCTAATCAAGTAAAATTCCTTTTAGAATTGAAAAGCTCCAAATTCATAAGATACAAAATTATGCCTATATATCCTGATAAATTGTATTATTCTTCAAGTTACACAATTTTATATTACTTTTAAAAACAACTAATGTAGAAAATGGATAAAATATATAAAGTTATTAGAAGTCACTAAAAAAATGTATGGCATTATCCATACCCTAATTTCTTTATTTTTTTTTAATAAACATGCTTGATTTTCTTAAGAACAGTTTTGTATTTACAGAAATATTGAGCATTTAGTATAGAGAGTTCCCATATAATCGCCCAACACACAATTACTCATATAATTGACATTCTACATTATATTTATTATATATTTATTATATTTATTTATAATATATATTTATTATATATATATTTATAAATAATATATATATATTATATATATATAATAAATAATATATATTTATTATAAATAATGAACTGGTAGTATTTATACATTAGCTAAAATCCATAGCTTTCCCTACTTTTTACCTAATGTCTGTCTGTTCCAGGATACCAAATTACAGTACATTTGTCATGTTTCCTTTGACTCCTCTAATCTGTGGCAGTTTCTCAGACTTTCCTTATATTTGGTGACTTTGATAGTTTTAAGTTATACTGGTCAGGTATATTATAAATTGCCTTATTGTGGGACTTGGTCTGATGTTTTTTTCATGGTTAGACTGGGGTTGTGGGTGTGGGGGAGTAGTTAGCAGAAGTTAAGTGCCATTTTCATCACATCATTCCAAGCGTAGTTCCTATCATCATATTTATGACTGGTGACATCAGTTGGCTGAAAAGGTGTATATCAGATTTCTTTAAAGTTAATCTTTTTCAAAGGTTTTCTTTATTTAAAAAATAAAAATAATATTGGTACTTTGCATCTCTAAAAGCAATGAAAGAGAAACAGGTATAGGACGGAATTCCCCTGGGCCAAGATTTGATTTCTGTTCCAGTGACCTAAGATGGGATGTGGGCAGGCCCATTAACCTCAGTGTCTCTTCCACCCTTAGGAAATTAACAAATAGAAGATTAGCACCATTTGCAGTAGATATGCTATTTAAAAAAAGATAGATATTTGTCAGAGATGTTTTCAAAGGATATCTAATACAGAAATTGTTTTTTTTTTAAGTTTTCATTGAAGACTGATTTTTATGGTGATATAAAAAGAAATTATGCTACTATAACATAGTAAGGGACAGCTGTTTTATTTTTGAAAAATTTTTTTGGCCTTGCTGCATGGCATGCAGGGTCTTCGTTACTCAACCAGGGGTCAAACCCAGACCCTCAGCAGTGAAAGCGCAGGGTCCTAACCACTGGATCACCAAGGAATTCCCTGGGACAGCTATTTTAATGACTATTTAAAGTTTTTAAAATCAGAATTGTTCCTGAAGGCATTCACACCCCTAAGAGAAGGAAGAGAGGATTATTTTGTGAGCTGTTTTAAAGCAGGGGTAGGTTTTTACCATTTTGAAGCTTGAATTTAATTTGTTCACATTTCAAAAGATTGAAAGAAAATGACAGATTGAAGGATGAACCTAAAAGAAGAAACTAGTATTTCTTTGTATTATATTAGCTGTACCTAGCGATGAGCTCTTAATATAGTTTAAAGAAATTTAGTAATTTGCCCAAGGCCACTCCATCTAGTCCCTACTAATTTGCTGTCATTAACAGACTCCAGAGTCCATGTTCTCAACCTCTGCACCTAACCCAATCCTTAGACAGCTGAATGAAAAGTTTATACCTTTGTATATCAGTCATGTTCCATAGTTAAAGTAAATGCTTCAACAGATTTCTTTTTTCTTCATAACCTTTTTATATTTAAAATTAGATTTCTCTTTTTATGCTATTATAGCTTATTTTAGTCATATCATTCTATGGGGAAATATTCTGAGTTATTCAAAGACAAATGTCAAAATAGGACAGATAACTGCTACAGTAATTTGATGTGTTCCATATGAATAGTAAATACTTTATGGGTGAGATGCAGTAAAAAAATATACTCATGTATTTGTGTGTTTAAGACTCTTTTTACTTTAATGAATTGTTAGGGAACAAACTTAAAAGGTATTATTTCTGTCTGTACTTTTTATAACATTGAAATTTTAATCTTTATGTAAAGAAAATTCAGAATAGTTTAATTGATACATGCATAATAATAGAGTTCAAAGTTTCAGAATAACTTACAAAAAAGAAAGCAAAAAGTAATATGAAAGTTCTTTTAATTTTTTACATAAGAGTATTACTGAGTAACAACAAATTATTGTTTTCTTGTTTGTTTGTTTGTTTTGGGGGGTTTCTTTAGTTCTTAACAGATAATTCTTCCTCAGAACAAGGACCAAATAAGGTTTTTGATCTTTGCGTAGTATGTGGAGACAAAGCATCAGGTAATACTACAAATAACCTGCTATCTGTGTTGTGCTGTTAAAATAATTGCCTCACTGCTGCATTTCTTCTACTGACAGTAAAAAGTAAAATAAAGGAGCATGTTGTTTTTATGGTTCATATTTGTAGCCTATGAAATTTAACTGATTTTCCCCCAGAGCTTTTTATTCACCTAAAGGTTTTTTATTTCACTGCAGTTTAATGTGATCTTGCAGTGACATAAAATGCATATTTCAAAGAATTATGAAAGGCAGTTTCAATTTTTTGAAAGTAAACTGAACATGTGGAAATTTTTCTGAATGTGAAACCAGTTTTATCAAAGGTATTGCTTAAAAATTCGTTGTGATCCTTAATAACATGTAACATTAGATTACTAATCTACCTGTTGAGCCCTGTTCTCATTCTAGGAATACAGAGTAATAGATTACTGAGGTGGAAAAGCTCTGGTGAACCCTGATGAAATGCTCTGCATAGTTGAGCAGACATTTCTCCAAGCCTGATTTTAGTACTCAGGTTTGCGCTGTTTTAGTTCTGGCCATTGTTCCTTCATGCCCAGAAATACATACCCATATTTATTCGTATATATTCACAAGTACCAGTGAGATAAGTTTAAGGGCCCAGCTTGTTTTCCTTCATCTTTTTTATCTTTCCCATAGCTTCATTACAAAACTTGTACTGGAGCTTTTCCCAGAGTATGTTCAGTTTGTTAATGGTTTGTGAAAATGATAGGTTTATCAAAGTGTAACAGATTTCTCCAAAAATTTAAAAGTGGACTCACTATAAGGAAGGATGATTAGATTTTCAAATACTAACTGACATTATATCCTTTTTTTAGAGCATAGTTTTCAGAATAAAGTAGCTTTATAAAGTATATTGTTGTTGTTAAGTTGCTAAGTCATGTCCAGCTCTCTGGACCCCATGGGCTATAGTCCTCCAGGTTCCTCTGTCCATGGGATTTCCCAGGCAAGAATACTAGAGTAGGTTGCCATTTCCTTCTCCAAGGGATGTTCTCAACCCAGGGATCCAACCTGCATCTTCTGCATTGACAGGTGGATTCTTAACCACTGAGCCACCAGGGAAACCCTTATATAGTACATAATAGAATTGTCATTTGTAAGTGATCTCAGAAGTGAAAATAGTTTTTATATCATGGGTTATGGGTGATTGTGTTTCTTCTCTTTCCCAAATTTTCCATGTCATTGTTAAAATTACTTTGCAAAATTTAAAATCTCATATTGTTTAGTATATTTTATCAGAGAATTGTTTGTGTCATTCTCTGGTAGTTCATTAAAAAAAAAAAACATCATGTCATAAACTCAGAAATCTCAGTTTCATCTCATGTTTAAAGGGTAGATGTGGGCGGGCCTACTTCATTTTAGTTCTGAAAAATGTGACTTTCGTATTTTCTTAAACATTTGTTTCTAGGCCGTCATTATGGAGCAGTAACTTGTGAAGGCTGCAAAGGATTTTTTAAAAGAAGTATCCGAAAAAATTTAGTTTATTCATGTCGAGGATCAAAGGACTGTATTATTAATAAACACCATCGAAATCGCTGTCAATACTGCAGGTTACAAAGATGTATTGCGTTTGGAATGAAACAAGACTGTATGTATTAGCTTTTCAGGAGAAAATACTTTTAAGAATTCAGGCAAACTCCTAGAAATATGTTAAAATTAACACGTTAAAATATGTCATATATATATGTTTTTTATTTTTTTTTATTTTTATTTTTTTTTTAATTCTTCCAATTTTATTTTATTTTTAAACTTTACATAATTGTATTAGTTTTGCCAAATATCAAAATGAATCCACCACAGGTATACATGTGTTCCCCATCCCGAACCCTCCTCCCTCCTCCCTCCCCATACCATCCCTCTGGGCCGTCCCAGTGCACCAGCCCCAAGCATCCAGCATCGTGCATCGAACCTGGACTGGCAACTCGTTTCCTACATGATATTTTACATGTTTCATTGCCATTCTCCCAAATCTTCCCACCCTCTCCCCCTCCCACAGAGTCCATAAGACTGTTCTATACATCAGTGTCTCTTTTGCTGTCTCGTACACCGGGTTATTGTTACCATCTTTCTAAATTCCATATATATGCGTTAGTATACTGTATTTATGTTTTTCCTTCTGGCTTACTTCACTCTGTATATTTCCAACAAAAATATAGAAATATGTATTTTTTGTATGTTCAACAAATCTTAACTCAATGCTTATAATGCCAGGCATTGTAATTTTAGTTTGGATCTGGTAATAATAATTTTTTTTAAAGGTAACTAGATACCAGTTTAGTTTTTCACCAAACTTTTAATACTAAAGTGGTTAATAAGGCAATAACAGTAGCTAGTATTGATTGAGCTCTCATTGTGCTTTACTCTGTGTATAGCGTACAAATTAAATTATTTGTTCTCACATCAGAATTGTCAGTAGATACTACTGTTAGCCATTTTACATTTGTGTGAACAGAGGAAATTTAGAAACTTGCCCAAGGTCACATAACTAATAAGTGGCAGAACTTGGATTTGCATCTTGGCAGTTTTGTTTTGTTTTTCTCAGAAAACGTACAGTTAACAACTTCAGTATACCGTCTCCTAAGTATCATGAAATAAAATTGCTGTAAATTTTATTGAAAGTTGCTCAGTCACATCCAGCTCTTTGCAACTCCATGGACAGTAGCCCTTCAGGCTCCTCTCTGTCCATGGATTCTCCAGGCCAGAATACTGGAATGGTTAGCCATTCCCTTCTCCAAGGGCTCTTCCCAACCCAGAGATCAAACCCAGGTCTCCCACATTTCAGGCAGATTCTTTGCCATCTGAGCTTTACCAGGGAAGCCCATAAAATTTATTACCTCTATTTTTTTTATTAACCTCTATTTTATAAATAAAAACTAAGCGATTGAGTTGCTGCTCAAAAATCTCCTTGCCCTGTACAAATTAAAAAACTAACAAATTTTTAAAAATCTCCCTGCCCTTAATTAAAAAAAGATTTGACTTGGGTCTTTTTGTGGTTCACTGTCAGTATTGTCTTCAGTTGTTTAAATACTTTATTTTTTAATACTCTTATGTGTATTAGATGTGTAAAGGACTCCTAACTTCAGGTTTTCCTTCTTGATAGTGAACTTTTAAAAAATAAGAATTCTGCATTTCTGCCACAACTGGGGCAGGGAGAGAAAAGAGAATAAGAGAGATGCACAGTGGCCAGTTTTACTATTTGAAGCAACTTCATTGAACTTAAAAAATAATTTCTAAAGATTGATGGTTATCTTTAGAGTTATGATAACCATGTCTCCCATAACAACATTGCTGACCTAGAGCTTGCATTTATAATTGCTTATAAATTCTGCATTGTGATATAAATTTGGCACATTTTTGTAGCTGTTCAGTGTGAAAGAAAACCCATTGAAGTATCCAGAGAAAAATCTTCCAACTGTGCTGCTTCAACAGAAAAAATCTACATTCGAAAAGACCTTCGAAGCCCGTTAGCTGCAACTCCAACTTTTGTAACAGATAGTGAAACTGCAAGGTATAGTAAAAAAAGAAAACAACAGCAACATATGATAAGCAGGTGGTCATTTTTTGTCTTCCCAGTGAAACCAAGGCTAAAATTTGTACTTATTTGTTACAGGTCAGCAGGACTTTTAGATTCAGGAATGTTTGTGAATATTCATCAATCTGGAATAAAAACTGAGTCAACTATGCTGATGACACCAGATAAGGTGTGTTTAGTACAATTAATTTAAAGCTTAAAACTGCTTAAGCTTATAAAAGTTTTTCCTTTTCTCCTCCATCAGTTTGGCCAATTGATTTGGTCCTAAATATTTCGGGTTACAGATTCTTGTTTTTATTTTAATGAAAATTATCATCAACTGTTTGGTAGTATCAAATAACAAAACTAAAAAAATTTGGTAATGAGTTCAGTGTTCCTTATTTAACGGAAAACGATCCATGGATGAGTGGATTACAGTGCTGATTAGCAGTGGAACACTCTAGTGGAGGAATTTTAGACAAGAGTTAGTTTTATAGAGGATTTGAAGCAGCAAAAAGGAAACAGAGGTTGGGATTGACTCAGAGTTTGGGATTCCCTGTAATGCTCTCGGGTCCTGCTGTCTAGGATGAGGTGAGCTCACTAAAGCTGGAGCTGGAGGATTATGACTGGTATATGATAGGTTTCTTTGACAGATGTTTCCTTTAAGTGCAAAGTGACGTAAGTTTCAGTTCAGTCACATCTGACTCTTTGGGACCCCATGGACTGCAGCAAGCCAGGCCTCCCTGTCCATCACCAACTCCCGGAGCTTATTCAAACTCATGTCCATTGAGTTGGTGATGCCATCCAACCACCTCATCCTCTGTCGTCTGCTTCTTCTCCCACCTTCAATCTTTCTCAGCATCAGGGTCTTTTCCAATGAGTCAGTTCTTCTCATCAGGTGGCCAAAGTATTGGAATTTCAGCTTCAGCAAGAGTCCTTCCAATGAATATTCAGGACTGATCTCCTTTAGAATGGACTGATTGGATCTCCTTGCAGGCCAAGGGACTCTCAAGAGTCTTCTCCAACACCACAGTTCAAAAGCATCAATTCTTCGGTGCTCAGCTTTCTTTATAGTCCAACTCGCACATCCATACATGACTACTAGAAAAACCATAGCTTTGACTAGACGGACCTTTGTTGGCAAAGTAATGTCTCTGCTTTTTAATATGCTGTCTAGGTTGGTCATAGCTTTTCTTCCAAGGAGCAAGCATATTTATATTTCATGGCTGTAGTCACCATCTGCAGTGATTTTGGAGCCCAAGAAAATAAAGTCTGTCACTGTTTTCACAGTTTCCCCATCTCTTTGCCATGAAGTGATGGGACCAGAGGCCATGATCTTAGTTTTCTGAATGTTGAGTTTTAAGCCAACTTTTCACTCTCCTCTTTCACTTTCATCAAGAGGCTCTTTAGTTCTTTGCTTTCTGCCGTAAGTGTGGTGTGAAATGGGCCAGGTCACTGGAGCAGCTTCTACTTTGTGAGTCCTGATAAATTAATTTTATCAGTAGAAATGTTCATTTTTCCACTAGAACCAACTATAGCTTCAACGTGGAAAAGTCTTCTGGGTTTCTTTCATCTTAAAATAAAAGTCCTCAGATATAGAAATGTATAATAAGTATAAAATTCTTTATATTCCTTTTGTGTTGTCCTACAAACTTTTTAGTGTTAAAATGTTGATATTAAAAATATTTCAGATGAAGAGAAATTCTTCACGTACCTCACTTAAAACACTGACTTGAATCAAGAGTAGTAACAGTTGCATGAGCTCTCATGCTATGTATCCAAGTCATCTGGGTCCCCTTAGAGATTTGGAGCAGCTCTTTATTGAGCAAGAGGTCTGAAATAAAAAACAAGCATGTAGAATTCCGTAGTGTTTGAAAGCCCCTTATAAGAACTGAAAACAAACATTGTTCCTGAAGGCAGATTTCAGAGAGCCTATTACTGGTGTTTGTCTTAACCTATAATGTGATCTGGTTTCATATGCCCTATGAAATTATTTATTCTATATATGGCCAGATTTGTGTTATTATTTTTTATTTGGTACTTTAAGGCAATCTTAATACTTGTGCTCTGGAATCAAATTTCATCTGCCACTTACTAGCTGCATAACCTTGGGCAAGATATTTGACCTTAGTGCTTCAGTTTCCTTCCTCATCTATAAAATAAGGGATAATAAGAGTGTCTGCCTTACAGATTGGGCTTTAGCGTATTGTTATTAATCAAGGAGATCTGGTATCTTACCATATATTTTGGAATTACATTCAAGACTTCACTTAGCCTTATCTACATGATTTGTACCTAGAATGGTAGTTACAACTTCATTGACATATTAACTTCTTCAGGAAAGGAAGAGAACTAAGTTTTGTTGAAAATTTTCTGTAATACTTGCCCAGACACTGTACTTCTCTAAATGTCTTTATATTAAATTGTGTTAACAACCTTATTTGGTTAGTTTCTGACAAATGGTCCCAAAGCTGTCAAGCTACAATGTAAGTCCTTTCCACATTAAGCACCTGTCTAGATAGACATGGTATGAAATGGAAGAGAATATATAAATGTTTTAGTTGAAAATTAAAACACCTAAAAAATGTCAGTTCCTTTTACATGTATATATGAAGGCAGGAGCAGGGGTTAGGAGCACAGGCTTTCCTGTCAGACCGATCTGACTTCCTATCCTGCCTCTACTACTTACTGCTAAAGAGACAATGAGTAATTCTTCTTATCAGTAATAAAGGGACAATGATTGCAATTTCACAGGGTTGATGTATGGATTACATAAAATACATACAAAGGTCGCAGTCATGTAAGAAACTTAGTAACTGGTGGATTACTCAGTAAATAATTCTGGGACCATTCTTTAGTTTGGGGAGAGCACAGAAGCTATTTGTCTATGTATTCATAGACAAATCAGTTTTGCATAAACTAAAGAATTGATATAGAGAAATTCAAGGAAACATGTATCCTCTTAGGAGTAATCATTATCACTAAAAAACCATAAAGATATAATGAAAAATTTTAAATATCTATGGACCTGTCAGAAGTCATAGAAGGCAAACTGAAAAGCCTTTCATTTGATTAGGGTGGAATGATTTGAGCATTTATGAAAGAATGACTAATGAGTATATA
This sequence comes from Bos taurus, assembly GCF_002263795.3. Classification (NCBI taxonomy): domain Eukaryota; kingdom Metazoa; phylum Chordata; class Mammalia; order Artiodactyla; family Bovidae; genus Bos; species Bos taurus. The sequence goes on along the minus strand of NC_037332.1, from coordinate 24,737,340 downwards.
AAAATATGAATTTAAAATGATACTCAAAATTCACCTTTCGTCATAAGTTGCTTGGGCATTGATTCATTGCTCTAAAATTGATAAATAAAAGGAAGAAAAATAAACCATCTATCTGCTTTTCCTGTACAGATTATATTTCTGGGTAGTCAGAGAGTTGAGCAGATTTTTTCATAAAACAGTTGTCGCTAATTCATGCATAAAGAATGTACACGTTAACAAAAATAAAAAGTGGTGACAAATAGGAAAACATGCAATATATACAAAAGCCCAGTCTCCTAAATAATGTAGAGGGACTTTCCACCTACAGAATGCTTGATATTTAACACATTTAACACAGTGGCTGGTAAAACTTGGCATCCTGGAAGTCTGTTCAGTAATACACTTTTCTTTTCTCTATTCCTTAATAAAACATTAATTTTATCCTATGCAACTTTCGAGTTTGCATAATAAGTTTTGGGAATTACAGAAATATCAAAATTTTAATGCTGGAAGATCTTGAAAGCTCATCTAATTTAATATCCTTTTATAGGGAAGGCACCTGTTAATGGACTTCCCTGGTAGTCCTGGTTCCATCCCTGGTCAGGGAATTAGATATCACATGCCACAACTAAGACCTGGGGCAGCAAATACCTTTTTAATAAAAGAAAGCAACTGTTATGTGGATAGATAGCCATTATGTACAGTTTTTAGTTTAACCTGTGTAAATATTAATATTTCCTAGGAAATGTGCCTGATATTTTTAAACTTGTTCCTCAAGTTTCTAAAAGCTCAGAGCTCTTTGATTTTACTTTCTAGATTTCATATATCTTTATATGCTTTTCTTTTGGCATTTCACATTCTAGAATTAGATATTTAAGATTGAAATGTTAACTGATACCAATTTGCAGAATTTTAATTTTTTTTTTTTAAAGGCTGTATCATGTCAGGGAGATTTAAGTACATTGGCCAGTGTGGTTACATCATTAGCAAACCTTGGAAAAACTAAAGATCCTGCTCCAAATAGTAATGAAGTGTCTATGATTGAAAGCTTAAGCAATGGTGATACTTCTTATACCTCTGTGTGTGAATTTCATCAAGAAATGCAGACAAACGGTGATGTTTCAAGGTAAGATCTGTTTTGAGCATGTGTCCCTTTGCCAATTGTCCTTTAGTATCTCTTAAAAAATACTTTTATGTTAAATATTATTTACAGAAGTTTCAAAAAACAATTATTTCTATTAAACTTAGAAAATTTAAGTCATAAGTAAACTTTCATTGAAAAATTCTGTTCAATATAAAATGATGTCCAGCAGGTTACATTGTAAATAGTGAGCAATAAGTAAATATGATAAGATTAGAAATGTAGTCATAAAATTCAGTTTTGGTTTTTTTTTCCCAATAAAGATGATAATTTGGGTCTGATTTTTCAGATGTTCTAGTTGCCAGATTTTATATTCTGTGTATTTAAAGTTTAATGTATATCTTACTAGGCAGTCATTTTTCATTTCCCCCACCAATTTCTGGTGATGAAAATAGGTTTTAAAAATTGGGTTGAATCCATTATAGTTTTAAGTTTACACTTCAGGAAACTTGTATCAGAATTCTACTTTTCATTCTTCTGCTATTAATACTTAGGATGTAGAAACCAGCTTTTTTTACACTCTGTTCCTCTTCTAAAATATTGAACGAACTGCAGAATCTCACCGAGTACTTTGTTGAACATGAGATTTTAAAGAACTGTAGAAGCCCTCTCACTGAAAAATACAAGGAGCTGTTTGACTAGTTACTTACTAATATTAATTATTTGCCATCTTAATTTCAGATTCTTATAGTTCAGATGTAGCTGTGTTATCATAAGTTTATTCTCTGCATTTTTAAATAAAATTAAAAACCTAACTTTGTTTTGTGTAGAATAAAGTCAGCTTAAGTTCTTGCTCTTGTTCTTCTAAATAACTTTTGTATGTAAAATAAATGGCCTGATACCTTGTTGTATCAAATATTTAACTTGTAAAAGGAAGCATAAGAATTTTTCTCCCCTTAAATCATGTAAGTTTTTTAAAAAGACTAATTCTCTGGTAAAATATATTAATAATAAAGTTTTTCATACTATACATTTAAAGTTTAATTTGTTATTTTTGGAGAGTGAGTCAAAGACATCACTGAAATAGGATACTCAGTGATATACCAAAGTTCTATTTTCTAAACAGTTTTTAAGGCCTAAATCTTAATTTCAGGATTTTATATAGAATTCTCATTTTATTGTGGAGATTGGCCAAGCTCACAGCTTCTGATGTCTCCTTATAGGGCATTTGACACTCTTGCAAAAGCTTTGAATCCTGGAGAAAGCACAGCCTGTCAGAGCTCAGGAGAGGGCATGGAAGGAAACGTACACCTAATTGCTGGAGACTCAAGCATAAATTACATCGAAAAAGAGGGGCCACTTCTCAGCGATTCACATGTAGCTTTCAGGGTATTTCTATATATATATACATTTCATAATTTTTATGTTGTGTGACCATTTTAATTGTCCTTTCAGAAATCAAAATATATTTGTTGTGCTTTTAAACTCAGAGATACCCCAAATAGGATTCGAAACACCAGCTAAAACATAAAATAACAGCTCACTAAAACATCCTGTTTATATAGTACTCACAATATCAATTAATGTGTTTAAGATTATAAAAGTTAGCTTTTAGGACATTTGGACATGATTTGTTTCGTTTAGACACTGTTAGACATGGTTGATGGGGGTATTCTTAAGTATTGGTGTTCATCATGTGTGGAATCCACTGGTTTTATTCAATGCCTAGCTACTACTGCTTTAGTGTAAATCAGTATCTAAGACCCAGATTTTCTGCTTTTACCAAGTTAACTACAAAGAACAGAATTAATTATATAATGCCTCAGTTAGCTAGCTCTCAGCCTCATTTTAAGAAGGTTAAAATTATTTAATTTTTGGTTTTTAACTTTTTACACTTTAACCATTTGGAGAAGGTACATCTGTAATTTCTTTTTTGCTTCCTTAAATATATTTATGATGGAAACAATACATGTAGAATACTAGAAACAATACATGTAGAATATTAGAAAATAACATCTGGCATTTGATTTGTCATTCAGATAATATTCAAACTACAGCTATATAGGCTGACCAATGAGACATTGAGACCCTTCATTAAGACTCTGCTGTTTTGATCCCTCTGTTTATCTTTGCTCCTCCCACCCTGAGGACTGTTAGCAGATCATATGCAAGTGATTGAAAGTGCTTAAGAACTCTTAGCAGTGCATAGCATAGCAGTCCTGGACTACCTGAGGGTAGTTGCTCATAACTTTACTGGCGATTATAAATTTCCATGGGTTTCTTATGAAAATATATACAGTTATCAAATAGATATGTGTGCTACTGGCAGAAATAATGAACACAAGATAAATCTAACCCTGGCCAGGGACTTCCCTGGTGGTCCAGTGGTTAAGACTCTGAGCTTCCACTACAGGTTGGTCACGTGGGTTCCATCCCTTCCAGGAACTAAGATCCCACATGCTGTGTGGTGCAGCCAAAAAAAAAATCTAACACTGATCAAAGCTGCGTATGATAAAATTTATTCCTACAAAATTTGGCTTAGTAGAATTGACTCAGAGAAAAGTCACATTTAAATAATTGTGGCTGTAATTTGATATAGTCCACAAATGTATCATGGAAACTAGTCTTTATGGAACATTTTACCAAAGTTAATTTACATGAAAAAATCAGAAATGCTTTATTTGTACTTTACAAGAAAAAATTTTATGGGGGCTATAGGAATAGGCAGTGAGAATAATCAGTGTCATCCTTCAAAAATTTGTTTTGGACAGATAAATTGGGGAAATTAAAACATTTTTCTTTCTAGAATTGGCCTTGATATAATGTTGGAGGTTTATCTTGGCTTTAAGAAAATTATGTATGTAAAACAGTTTTTTCTCTATAAAATAATACAATGTGGCAGTCTTTTGAATAACAGGTTCTAGTGTATATTGCAAGTGGTTTCAGTTTTACGATTAGAGCAACACAGTTTTCAGCATTGCCACCACTATTGTGTAAATCGGGGTGCATCTGTATCTTTTAGCCCCCAATATCCAGTTTTTACATATTGTAAGTATTTCATTTGTTTTAGAATGATTTTAAACTACTTAGTAAAGGGTAATCTTGTTTTTGCACCCTAATCCTACCCTTAAAACTAGTAATCTTTGGTAATTACTTTCAGGGATTTTTTTTTCCCCCTACTCACCATAGGCAGTACGGAAATGTATGGTAGTTTCCAATTGGTTTTTTATATACTTATGTGTGGAAACAGTTGAATCCTAACAATTAAATTTATGATGCTTAATATCTACTTATTATAATTCTCTTAAGGAATGATATTTTAATTTATTGCTGCAGTAAACATTTCTCAAACATTTTAAAAATTATCTTTTCACATGTGAAATTTCAGCTGTTGATTGTCCTGTTCTATTACTTGACACCGTTTTGTAAATAGACAAACCGCTTATGGTTAACACTGAACAAAGGAAATTAATATTTTTTGCATTTTTATCTAACATTTCCAGAGAACTTTGGTATCATTTCGATGAAAAGCTTTAATCTGTTTGGCATCATAGATACCTTTGAGAATCTGTTAAAAGCTGTATATTCACTCCCCAGAAAAATGCACATGGGCATTTTCATCTGTCCCCCAGCAGAGGTAGCTACTGTTAAATGTGTGGTGTATCTCCTCCTATCATATATACAATACACATAAAGTGTGTATCTATATGCATATACTCTTTTTAACATATATTGGCTCATCAATGTTATTTTTGCTATTTTTTTCTGCTTAGATGTCTGAAATGTTTCTTGCTATCTCAGTTTATGTTACTAATTTTAATGCCTGCTAAGTAGGCATGGATTATTCTTTCCTTAGTGATAGAAATTTGGGTTATAGCCAGCATTTAATTTAGTTTTTCTGTTAAGAGTGGTACTGAAATGGATATCCTTGTATATGCTTTTTTGTGCATATTTGCAAGTATCCTTTTGAAATAGAGATTTAGAAATGGCGTTGTTAGGTCATAGGATAAACTCAGTTTTAAAACGCTGATAGATACAGCCAATTTGCCCTTCATTTGACCGGTACTCAGTTCCCTGGTGGCTTAGCTGGTAGAGAATCCGCCTGCAATGCGGGAGACCTGGGTTCCATCCCTGGGTTGGGAAGATCTCCTGGAGAAGGGAAAGGCTACCCACTCCAGTATTCTGGCCTAGAGAATTCCGTGGACTGTATAGTCCATGGAGTCGCAAAGAGTCGGATACAACTGAGCAACTTTCACCTCACTTCAGTTGTATGTATTTGTTTCCCTATATCATCACCTATGCTTGGTATTACTGATTATTTTAATAATTTTAAAATAGAAGTTTCTTATGAATGAAATTACATTTCAGTTCAGTTCAGTCACTCAGTCATGTCCGACTCCTTGCGACCCTATGAGTTGCAGCACGCCAGGCCTCCCTGTCCATCACCAACTCCCGGAGTTCACTCAAACTCATGTCCATTGAGTGGATGATGCCATCCAGCCATCTCATCCTCTGTCGTCCCCTTCTCCTCCTGCCCCCAATTCCACCCAGCATCAGGGTCTTTTCCAATGAGTCACCTCTTTGCATGAGGTGGCCAAAGTATTGGAGTTTCAGCTTCAGCATCAGTCCTTCCAAAGAACACCCAGGACTGATCTCCTTTAGGATGGACTGGTTGGGTCTCCTTGCAGTCCAAGGGACTCTCAAGAGTCTTCTCCAACATCACAGTTCAAAAGCATCAATTCTTAATTTATAGCAATAAAAGATCTCTTTAACAAGATTTTCAGAAATGCTTTGATAAGTATTTTGATGTAGGATCTTTATTTCCAACAGTGGTCACACATTACCTAAGGTCAGCCTGTGACTGTTATGGCCACAGACACATTTTATTTTTCCTGTAGATTAGATGGTGAGATTTTGTGTAGAAGCTGCTTTTTGAAAAATTGAAAAAGCAAGCAGTTCTGAGCCCTAATTCCAAACGTCTTCAATGTGTTGAATTCACCCATGCCCGTTATCTGGGAATATGCACTCTACAAATGGCATCAGCAGGCTCACTTCACTCCTTACTCTCCTATAAGCATTTGAATTTGTTATCCCCATAGCCTAAATGAAAGGGACATTTAACATAAAGGATTGCTTCTTGAATTAAGTTTTCTGTATACATACTGTTAATGAAGAGAGGAAAGGAAACACTTACTGTTGATATGAAGACAGAAAGTAACTTTTAAAAATACACCGAGATAATGTTGTGGTTGGTATTTGTTAAGTGGAATTCTGCTTTATCTGAATATTGCTTTATTAGAAACTCTGGTCTTTTTGTTTATTCTAAATCCTGTTTTTAGCTGTAACATCCAGTGACTTGGATTATATCAAGATTTGCCTTTTTGGCTAATATGTAAGATAGTTACTTGACATGTTGACAGTTAAGTTTTTCAAAGAAGTGCTCATTTAGAAGTGTCCGATGTGAGATAATTGACCTCATCCCTGTTCACACTAGCTCACCATGCCGTCTCCTATGCCTGAGTACCTGAATGTGCACTACATTGGGGAGTCTGCCTCCAGGCTGCTGTTCTTATCAATGCACTGGGCACTTTCAATTCCTTCCTTCCAGGCTCTAGGGTAAGTGTCCTGAAGTTCTTGAATATTAAGTGTGATTTTGTAGCACAGATGTACATGAGGCAAGAGCTTTTATTTTGGGAGAATTTGTTTAAACGGGGCAAACTGATACAGCATTATAACTTGAAATTTTATATGAAGGATCATAGTGGGTGGTGTTTACTGTATATTATTTTATGTGGAAGATTATCCATATTTCATAATCTGATGGAGTTAACAGTTTGAATGAAGTCAGTGCACTGGAGCCAGCATTTATAATAGGCTGTCTTTGATTGGCTTAAATAAGGGAGACTCTAGATGACTTGGGGTATTGTTTCTCCCTACCACCACCGTTTCAGTGTCATCTCAGGCTTGTTAATAAGGATCTGAAACTTGCATACACTGAATATGTCTGAAAATAGAAGTAATTATTTTTTAATCATGTGGTTGGTTGCCCCCTAAAAAAGTAAGAAAATATAAATTAGCCCATAGTACCACTATGAAGAGTTAGAAGTTTGGTTGTATCACTGAAGAGCATGTCTGTATTCTGTTTAGATTAGGTGGTAATGGAAAATGGTCTATTATGAGAAATCCAAGCTTTGTTTAAAGTCAGATTTCTTTATTGTTTTAAAGTAACTGGTTTGAAGAAGCAAAGAGACCATGGAGAAAGTTAAGCCCATAGTTAGAAAAGTATTGGTCAAGTTGTAGGACCTCATTGTACAACAATGCCAATGTTATTTTCTAACTAAGAGATATAACGCAGGCCATCAAAAACTGACTTTTTAAATCTGTTTACTCTGTTCTTTTTTTGTGTGCTTTGTTCACTGGTTGATTACCTTTGACTTTCCTGTATAAAACTTTAGACTCAGAGTTTTCATTCCAGTCCCTAAGAAAGGAAATGCCAAAGAATGCTCAAACTACTGCACAGTTGCATTCATCTCACATGCTAGTAAAGTAATGCTCAAAATTCTCCAAGCCAGGCTTCAGCAGTATGAACTGTGAACTTCCAGATGTTCAAGCTGGTTTTAGAAAAGGTAGAGGAACCAGAGATCAAATTGCCAACATTCGCTGGATCATCGAAAAAGCAAGGGAGTTCCAGAAAAACATTTATTTCTGCTTTATTGACAATGCCAAAGCCTTTGACTGTTTGGATCACAATGAAGTGTGGAAAATTCTGAAAGAGATGGGAATACCAGACCACCTGACCTGCCTCTTAAGCAACAGTTAGAACTGGACATGGAACAACACACAGGTTCCAGATAGGAAAAGGAGTACGTCAAGGCTGTATATTGTCACCCTGCTTATTTAACTTCTATGCAGAGTACATCATGAGAACCGCTGGGCTGGAAGAAGCACAAGCTGGAATCAAGATTGCCAGGAGAAATATCAATAACCTCAGATATGCAGATGACACCACCCTTATGGCAGAAAGTGAAGAGGAACTAAAAAGCCTCTTGATGAAAGTGAAAGAGGAGAATGAAAAGTTGGCTTAAAGCTCAACATGCAGAAAACTAAGATCATAGCATCCGGTCCCATCACTTCATGGCAAATAGAGGGGGAACAGTGGCTGACTTTGTCTTTGTGGGCTCCAGAATCACTGCAGATGGTGATTTCAGCCATGAAATTAAAAGATGCTTACTCCTTGGAAGGAAAGTTATGACCAACCTAGACAGTATATTAAAAAGCAGAGACATTACTTTGCCAAAAAAGGTCCGTCTAGTCAAGGCTGTGGTCTTTCCAGTAATCATGTATGGATGTAAGAGTTGGACTATAAAGAAAGCTGAGCACTGAAGAATTGATGCTTTTGAACTGTGGTGTTGGAGAAGACTCCTGAGAGTCCCTTGGACTGCAAGGAGATCCAACCAGTCCATTCTAAAGGAGATCAGTCCTGGGTGTTCATTGGAAGGATTGATGTTGAAGCTGAAACTCCAATCCTTTGGCCACCTGATGCGAAGAGCTGACTGATTTGAAAAGACCCTGATGCTGGGAAAGATTGAGGGCAGGAGGAGAAGGGGACGACAGAGGATGAGATGGTTGGATGGCATCACCGACTCAATGGACATGAGTTTGGGTAGGCTCCGGGAGTTGGTGATGGACAGGGAGGCCTGGTGTGCTGCGGTTCATGGGGTCGCAAAGAGTCCAATACGACTGAGTGACTGAACTGAACTGAATATTGTATTTTCAAATATATGAGTCAGTTATAAGGTTTCATAAAACATATTTGATATTTGTTTTTGTTTTTATAGGCAAGAAAACAGCATATCATTGGTAAAAGCTTATTGGAATGAACTTTTTACTCTCGGTCTTGCCCAGTGCTGGCAAGTGATGAATGTCGCAACTATATTAGCAACATTTGTCAACTGTCTTCACAGTAGCCTTCAACAAGGTAAAAAGCACCTTATTTTTCCTTTTCTAGGATATAAGAGGAGACATCGGTTTTATAGTATTACGTTTAAAGTTAAGTATCAAAAGATAAATATCAATAATCCTTTTTACCTTACATAATTGTTACATTTTGATATAATTCATTAATCAACCAAAATAGTTTTAAATGATAGTACAACAAAACTGAAACAAATGTATTTAAGTGCTCTTTCTGATCAGGCCTCATGAATTTTTACACTTCAACGTACATACCAAAGAATCCAGGGTACGCTTATATAGAGGTAATCAACTATTTATAAATGTATAGTTACCAACTGTTTTTAAACTGCTTTTCTTCATTGTAGCCTTTTGAATCCCAAGGTAGGCTAAACTTTTTTTTTTTTTAATCAATTCATCAGTATGTATCCTTTCACTTAGACACTACTGAAGAGTCACAAAACAATCCTAATTATCTTTTTCCTTTTCCTGATTACAACTCCCATTTGCTTGAGGAGACAGGTGGGCAAGCACTGATTTATAAATGTTTTGTTTCAGAATGGCTTGTGACTATCCAAGAAGGTGCCCCTTCATCAAATGGGAAGAACTATTTTTTTTGAGTTCAAGAAAAAATTATAGACAGAGAATTACATTTATTTCCTTTGCATATGCCACTTCCTGTTGTTGTACATTTTTCTTGAACTATCTGCTTCCCCTCCATTTAATGGCAAAGAATAACCTCATCAATAAGATTATTGATTATTAAAATCTCATCAATAGTAGATATACCAGAAGTCAGTACTACATAAACACAATAAATTTTAAGTTAGAACATACTGTTTTATTCAACTTTTCTTTGGTCTTAACAGGGTTTTTTTTGTTGTTGTTGTAATAGTGTCGGTAACTTAAATATCTAGATGATTTTGCTTATTTTATTGATATAAACTTAAATCCTATTAGCAAAATTTGAGTCTTTTGTAGTTAATCTTTATAGCTTATCTTCTCAAAGGTGTATCTTGGAAGGAAACATAACCTTTAGGGCTTTTTATATTAACAGCCTGTTCTTTTTTTATTTTCTTGAATGAACAGTGTCTGAAGATCATTAATTAGTTTCATTTGAAGTTGGCAGAGAGGGACTTCCCTGGTGGTTCAGTGGCCAAGACTCTATGCTCCCAGTGCAGGGGGCCTGGGTTCCATCCCTGGTTCAGGAACTAGATCCCACATGCTGCAACTACGACCCAGCACAGCTGAATAAATAAATAAATAAAACACTAAACTTGCAGATATATTGAATTTTTAACATTTGATAAATTGATTATATTCAAAGCTGGAAATTAGTGAGGAGGAAATATGTTGGATAAAAATAGTCATACATTTTTGCTGAACACTAGAAGATTTTGTTTGTTTTTAATTAAAGATAAAATATCAGCAGAAAGAAGGAAATTATTGATGGAACACATCTTCAAACTACAGGAGTTTTGTAACAGCATGGTAAAACTCTGCATTGATGGATATGAATATGCCTACCTGAAGGCAATAGTACTCTTCAGTCCAGGTATATAAACATTTACTTCTTATTCAAAATACAGTGTTTGAGGATGTGGAGAAATTACAACCCTCATACATTTGCCATTGGGAATGTACATTGATATGGAAACAACTGAAGTGTCCATGAAACAAATGAATAAACAAAATGTATATATAAATGGAATATCATTCAGCCATAAAAAGTAACGAAATTCTAATACATGCCAGCATGGATAAACCTTGAAAACAGTATGCAGGTGACAGAAATCAATCACAAAAAAAAACGCATATTAAATATTTCCATGTATCTGCATTGTCTAGAATAGGCAAATCTATAGAGAGATTTGTGGCTTCCTTGGTGTAAGGATAGGAGATAATGGAGAGTGACTACTAATGGGTGTTTCTTTTGGGGCCAACAAAGATGTTCTAAAATTAGATTGTGGTGAGGTTTGCACAACTCTGAATATACTAAAAAACTATTGAATTGTACACTTCAAATCTGTGAAATTGTTGGATGTTAGACATCTGGGCATGAAAAGGAAAATTGAAGAAATCAGTGAAATGACATAGACTTTTAGTCCTGTTCAGCACTTGAATGTTTAGGTATATTTGCTAGGCATCATTAAAAGGCAAAAAGAGAGATGAAGATTGCTTTGTTAATGGGTTAAATTTCCAAACATGTTATGCTGCTGCTGCTGCTAAGTCGCTTCAGTCGTGTCCGACTCTGTGCGACCCCATAGACGGCAGCCCACCAGGCTCCCCCGTCCCTGGGATTCTCCAGGCAAGAACACTGGAGTGGGTTGCCATTTCCTTCTCGGAGTTCCCAATAAATAGAAAAATGGGTCTCTTGTCTTTCTGCCAAGTACTAGTTTTTACATATAGTAAAATGACAGTAAAGCTCAACAATCAATTTTAGAGTAAGAAAAATTGCCTATTTTCTTAGGCTCTGTATTCTTCATTTTGGTATATGTTTTTCTGTTACTATGTATCATAATAAAATTATCTGAGGAACCCTGCTTCTTACTACCTTCAGTGATATCAGTAAGATAATTAAAGCTATTTTGTACTATTATTCTGATGTTTTAGCTAAATTAATAACATGTATCGCAATCTTTATCACAACCAATTTGCCACTTTAATTTTCCTTAAAATTGAAAGACCGTAGATTTGACAACAGAATTATAATGTACTTTTGTTTTATTAAATATTCCCTCTGTTTCTGTTTGCTACTTTTCTTATTCTCCTTAGTCAGGATACCACTTTCCATATTTTAGGCATAAGTTTCATGAAATTCTTTTAACATTTCCATTTCAGTGAAATATTTATATAGGTTATTTCATGTTGCTATATTATTTTTCTGATAGAGATGATGTTCAGAGTTTATATTTTCCTAAGTATCTTTTTATCCTAACAATGGTGAAAGGAAGATTTTCTTATTAAAAAAATATAGAATATAGCATGCACGAGCGTGGGTGACATGGGTGAAGGAGAATCATGAGGTACAAACTTGTAGTTATGATCAGGTCACAGTGATAACATTTGTAACATGGTGACAGTAGTCACCATTGTAGTGTAAACATGAAAGTTCCTAGAAAATAAACCTTGAAAGTTCTCATCGGAAGAAAAGTTTTGTAGCTTTGAATGGTGACAGATGATAACTAGACTTACTGTGGTGATCATTTCACAGTGCATATGAATGTCACTTCATTTTGTTGTGTACCTTAAACAGATACGTTGTATGTTAATTATACTTAAGTTAAAATATGTATTATTATTTTAATGAAAAAAATTTTAAAGAATATATTTTGAAAATGGGGGCTTCCCTCATAGCTCGGTAAAGAATCAGCCTGCAATGCAGGAGATCCCAGTTGGATTCCTGGGTTGGGAAGTTCTGCTGGAGAAGGGATAGGCTACCCACTCCTGTGTTCTTGGGCTTCCCTTGTGGCTCAGCTGGTAAAGAATCCGCCTGCAATGTGGGAGACCTGGGTTCAATCCCTGGGTTGAGAAGATCCCCTGGAGAAGGGGAAGGTTACCCACTCCAGTATTCTGGCCTGGAGAATTCCATGGACTGTATATTGTATAGTCCATGGGCTCACAAAGGGTCGGACATGGCTGAGCGAGTTTCACTTTCATTTTCATTCTGAAAATATTTCCTTGGTTAAAAATACTTTTAACCAAGCTAAGTCATTTCATTTTTTTGTTTCTATTGAAAGCAAAATGATCAAAATCCTTTCTACCACTTTTGAAATAGAAAAGGCTGTCTTATTTTATTTGAGCCCAATGGTTTCATTTTTTTATTAAATGTTAGAATACATATATCAGATGAAATAGTTTTAAGGGTTTAAGTACAGTGCCTGGTATTTAGTGGGTGGGTTACTAAAATAGTATTTGTGGAATGAAAGAGCCACACATATATGATCGGGCTTCCTTCTGAACTGTTTTTTATTACCTCTTCCATCTCTACTTGGTATCTTAGTAAATGAGTATTCAGAACTAAGGTAACAATATATTCTTTAATGTTTCAGATCATCCAGGCCTAGAAAACATGGAACAGATTGAGAAATTTCAGGAAAAGGCTTATGTTGAATTCCAAGATTATATAACCAAAACATATCCAGATGACACCTACAGGTATCTAGAAGTTAAATACTATTTAATTAAATTCATCTTAAAAGTTTTTGTGTATCTGTTTCCTTATTCTCCATTTCAAGTGTAATTAAATTTAGTCAGCTTTGGCCTTTCAAGTAGTTAATGCATTGTTGCAAGCACTTTATATGTACTGTTTTATATGAGGCTTCAGCACAGAAAGGTTAAGTAACCTGCTCAAAGTCACACAATAAACAGCAGAGCCAGGTAGTTTGACTCTCACACCCAAGCTCTTAACTTGCTTCAGATGAAATAATGGATTGAATTAGAAAAGCGGATGAAAAGTGCATGAATTTAAAAAATAGCTTATTTTATAATTAATTTTGAAATTTGGCCTATGGCATTTATAGCAAGGTGTTTCTTACCAGTGTCCTTTAATAAAATGAACTCAGTTTTTGAGTGATTAAGCATTTGGCTGTCAAAGCAAGAGCACCTGGGTTTAATGCCTAACCCTGCTACTAGCTGTAAGACCTTATAGAAGTTAATAGAAGTTATTTAACTTCTATTTCAATTTCTTTACTGTAAAATGGAGATAATAGTACCCACATTTTATAATTAGTATAAGGATTAAATCAGTTAATATATTCAAAGAGCTTGGTAGAGCAGTGCCTGTTACATAGTAAGGGCTATGTAAATTTGTTTACTAATATTATTAACATACTTCAAACTAGTAAAAGAATATGTTACATATAATAACTTTTTACATATATTAGATAATAGGCTTATAAGGCAGTTCCATCATGAAAATCAGCTGTAGTTTATCTAACATCTAAATAGTTTTCCTACCTTACTTCCTAAGTATCTATTCACAGTTCTGTGAATACAGCTCAGCTGGTGGGAACAAACAGGAAATGAGGTATTTGAGCAGTATAGTACATGAACACAGAAAGATCACTTAATTCTGGGTCTGCTGGTTTCACTTGTTCTCAAGTGCTCCAGTGTTCTCAAGAGTGTAAGGCCTTAGCATAGAGGAAGGACAGATAATGCCACAAACTTTTTGGAAAGGTAGTTCTTTGGGTGTTAGTTTTGTTATGATCTTTTTTTTTCTTTTTTCAGTGTTTTAAAGTTTCAAAAGTTTTATACCTTATATAAATTAATGGGCTTTCCCTGATGGCTGAAAAGGTAGAGTCTGCCTGCAATGCTGGAGACCAGGGTTTGATCCCTGGGTCAAGAAGATACCCTGGAGAAGGGCGTGGTGACCCATTTTAGTATTCTTGTCTGGAGAATTCCATGGACAGAGGAGGCTGACAGGCCACAGTCCATGGGGTCGCAGAGTCGGACACAACTGAGCAACTAGCACACACACATACAAATCAATGGAGTATTTAGAGTTTTCCTCGTTTTGACTGTACGCCTTCTTGCTGACCTCTGTTCCATTAGGTTCCAGGTTCTTTGACCTCTGGAACTCTTTCTTAGTTTCTTATATCCATAGTTAGTTTCATTAATTATCTTTGGATAGCAGTTTTCAACTTAAGATGTACTTTCACACAAGACATTGTCCTACCTCACTAGCACAGAAACTGGCAGGGATCATCTTGTTGATTGTCACAACATTGGGAGAGAGACAGGGCGAGTAGTGGCTTCCACCCATTCACATAGCTAGGAAGTAGTTGAATCAGGATTTGAACCTGATGGTTTTGATTCTGTAATCTGTGCTCTTCCCATTAATAACAGCTATTGCCTATTTGGGGCTTCCCTAGTGGCTCAGCTGGTAAAGAATCTGCCTGCAATACAGGAGACCTGGGTTCGATCCCTGGGTTGGGAAGATTACCTGGAGAGGGGAACAGCTACCCACTCCAGTATTCTGGCCTGAAGAATTCCATGGACTACTTCCATGGGGTCACAAAGAGTCAGGCATGACTGAGCGACTTTTCACTTCACTTCACTTCACTTCATTGCCTATTTTACTATTCCCAATACATTTTGCAAAGCAAAACCAAAAAAACTATCTTTGAGCCTCATGTATCCTGATAACACAAAACATTGCTATGATAACCTTGAAAGAGTTCCTAAGCCATTAAACTTATAACTCGATCCATGGTTTAAAACTTTGTTCCATGGTTCATACAACCAACTAGAGGTAGCACAGCATAGCAGTTAAGAGCAAGGCTTTCCAAAGAAGTCTCTCAGACATCATATATATCTAGGTGATTGTCATATCGTTTAAGGCTTGAGAATACTAAATATTACAAGTGTTGAAAACCATTGGTAATCTTTGTTTATGGCATTGGTATTCATGCAGAAATTACTGATGTCTTTCAACTGAGTTACTCTTTGATTTACAACCTTGTTCACCTTCCTTTTCTCTTTTGAGGTTGTCTAGACTACTACTTCGATTGCCAGCTTTGAGATTGATGAACGCTACCATCACCGAAGAACTGTTTTTCAAAGGTCTCATCGGCAATGTTCGAATTGACAGTGTCATCCCACATATTTTAAAAATGGAACCTGCAGATTATAACTCACAAATAATTGGTCACAGCATTTGAAAGCTGAGATCTCAATTTAAAGTGATTGTTCTTTCCCAGAACACAAGAAGATACCAAATCGAACTCACTGATTCCAGGGCATCTGGAAATTTTTACTTTAAAAGAGAAACCAAAAACCAAGATATTTAGATTTTACTTCCTTAAGAAGACTGTTTGAAGTGACTGAGCAGGTAGCAGGAATTAGAATTTCCTTTCCTGTCTTATTTAAGTGAATAAAAAATATTATCATCTTATTCTTGGTTAAGATGACACCTAAAGCTGTCACCTCTTGACTAAGATTTCTCCTTTTATTTTATAAAACAAATAAATAAGTCTCTCTGTTTTCCCCCCAGAATTGTGTTCTATTCATGTTTACTTTCATTATGAACCAGTACAAACACTTAATCAATCGCTAAGAAGGATCTTGCATTTTACGCTTCTAAAATATAATCTGTTTTAATTACCTGTCTAAAGAAGATTATTTTATGCTCAGTGATATAATGATAACACTGGGACTATAGGAGATAATAATTGAATATAAATATTTTTTTGTTTTTTGTAAATATCATGGCACCATTAGCATTTATCACCCTCATTGCTGGCAATGAGACATAGGTTATTTGTGAACTTAAGAGCTGATATCTTTAGTGTTGTGTATTATTAGTTACAAGCACTTTTTATTTATGTATGTAGCAGAAAATTGTTTTTGAGAATAAGATAGGGTTCATGTTTTAATATTTTTGGTTTACTGTGTTGTAAAAGTAATAGAAACTGATTGAGTGCCACAAGCTTCAGTATTTCACAACAGATATATAAATTGTTGCTGTTTATTCCACAGAAAGCATCTGTCATCTCTCCCTCTTTTCTGACCTGCATTTAGTTTCCTGACCCTTCCATGGGATTTAGCCAGTTTCTGTTAGGTCACTGCAAATACCTCCTTTGTGAAAGTGGATTTATCATAGCCAGTCTGTGTTTCCAAAGTGAGTTAGACAGTTATTTAAAAGCAATTGATAATTTTTTGAGACTTCAGTTGTTTAATACATGGAGGAATGTGCACTGATTTTTCACTGTAAAGGGGAAAGGGCTGTTGTAACAACAGTATGAGCATCAGCCTGAAGCACTGCCTTGTATACCACAATGGAAACAGTTTAGATTCCTTGAATGTCTTCCACAGTAATGTTTTCTTTAGCAGAACATGATACTGTTAAGTATTTCTTTGCTATAACTTCGTGAGAAATTACTTTGTTATCTCTATTTGTTGATTTTTTTTAAAAAATAAGGATATTTTATTGCACTTGAACATTTTTTACAAAGATTTTGCAATAGAAGAGAAGCAGAATTTGGGGGAAGAGTATGGATTTTACTAATTGCTGCTTTATAGTAAATAAGAAGTTTTAAAGTGTCAATTTACAGTCTTTACCAACTTAAGGGAAACTTTTTTTCCCTATTTAAAATGTGATTTTTGTCAATGGGATTTTTTTTCTATAATGACAGCTGGGTAAACTACATTTAGTACAGAATAGTCAAATGGAAAAATCAGTAGGTTTATACCTTTATAAACCCGCTGAAGAAAGCCAAGGATTCGAGAAATTCTTTTAAGTAATGTACTAATGGTTAATTAAGATACATGTTTGAAGTATTTTTCCTGATTACATTTACAGTTGTATTTGGAAGTGTTTTTTAAAAACTACATTAAAATGTGGCCTGCATTACAAATTTGTTTTCTGCCAATATATTTGATTTCAGAGTCCTGTTTGTTCATTGGTCATCCTTCTGTTTGTCCCATTGTTAAGAAATCTCTAGTAATATTTGTGAAAGTACTTTCAGGAAGGAAAAAGCATGGAAAACATTTCCATATCCCAATATTTTAGGATGATTTACAGTTCAGTTTGAAGACTTGTAACTAAATATTACACACTGACCGTTTATTTTCTTTCTCTCCTGAAATCTCAGTAAAGTGTAAACACACAATGACAGATGAAACAGGAGAGAAGAAATCAAAGGATAAGAGAGTTGAATAAATTTTAGGGAAAGAAAATGTGGGTAGAGAAAGAGCCAAAACCAAGGGAATGGTCATCTGAATGCCTGCAAAAGATGGTACACTGAGAAAGGAGCCAGTATGCGTTGCAGTGTCCAGCAATGCTGTCTAGTGCCCGGGGAATCAGGTGCTCATCTTCAGAGATGGTACTTGCAGCATTAACAAGAGGATTGGTTGCATATCTGTCTACAGAATCATTGAACTGCCTTTCTCTACGTTTATTCAAGTCAGGTGACCCCTTTCTTTTTCTTGTTTTTTGTCTTGTTTTTGGCCGCGCTGCACGGCATGTGAGATCTTAGTTCTCCAACTGGAGATCAAACCCATGACCCCTGCACTGGAAACTTGGAATCTTAACTGCTAGACCACCAGGGAAGTCCCCAGTGACCACTTTCTATCATTCAGCCTGTTTGAGCAAGAAGCCAGAGATGAATAATCTTGAGACACTAAACCAGAAGATCACAGGATTTATAGGATACCAGGGATAACAGAAGGCTTTGATTAGGTATAATCTTGAAGATATGGATTAAGTGAAAATCTGCGTTGAATATGGGCTCCCTAAGCATGTTCCCGTCTACGGCCATATGCCAAAGCCTTTGACTGTGTGGATCACAATAAACTGTGGCAAATTCTGAAAGAGATGGGAATACCAAACCACCTGACCTGCCTCTTGAGAAATCTGTATGCAGGTCAGGAAGCAACAGTTAGAACTGGACATGGAACAATAGACTGGTTCCAAATAGGAAAAGGAGTACGTCAAGGCTGTATATTGTCACCCTGCTTATTTAACTACTATGCAGAGTACATCATGAGAAACGCTGGACTGGAAGAAACACAAGCTGGAATCAAGATTGCCAGGAGAAATATCAATAACCTCAGATATGCAGATGACACCACTCTTATGGCAGAAAGTGAAGAGGAACTAAAAAGCCTCTTGATGAAAGTGAAAGAGAAGAATGAAAAGTTGGCTTAAAGCTCAACATTCAGAAAACAAAGATAATGGCATCCGGTCCCATCACTTCATGGGAAATAGATAGGGAAACAGTGGAAACAGTGTCAAACTATTTTTTTGGGCCCCAAAATCACTGCAGATGGTGATTGCAGCCATGAAATTAAAAAACGCTTACTCCTTGGAAGGAAAGTTATGTCCAACCTAGATAGCATATGAAAAGTAGAGACATTACTTTGCCAACAAAGGTCCGTCTAGTCAAGGCTATGGTTTTTCCTGTGGTCATGTATGGATGTGAGAGTTGGACTGTGAAGAAGGCTGAGCGCCGAAGAATTGATGCTTTTGAACTGTGGTGTTGGAGAAGACTCTTGAGAGTCCCTTGGACTGCAAGGAGATCCAACCAGTCCAATCTGAAGGAGATCACCCCTGGGATTTCTTTGGAAGGAATGATGCTGAAGCTGAAACTCCAGTACTTTGGCCACCTCATGTGAAGAGTTGACTCATTGGAAAAGACTCTGATGCCGGGAGGGATTGGGGGCAGGAGGAGAAGGGGACGACAGAGGATGAGATGGCTGGATGGCATCACTGTCTCGATGGACGTGAGTCAGTGAACTCCGGGAGTTGGTGATGGACAGGGAGGCCTGGCGTGCTGCGATTCATGGGGTCGCAAAGAGTCGGACACGACTGAGTGACTGAACTGAACTGAACTGAACTGAAGCATGTTCCCAGAATGCTGACCACTGGGTATAGGCTTCTAATGCCAGGATTTTTTTTCTTTAGGAAAAACTAATTTGTCTGGAAAAAAGATCTGACACTCAACTTTTGGTTGTCCCTGATAAGAAGACTGCCTACCATTTTATCACTCTTCAGTGAATCCCAGTATTTCTAAGTCATATATGTATACATGGGGTTCCCATTCAGCTCTCTAATGTCTATTGTTAAATATGAACATAGAGCCAGGATCATCAGATATTTGAGGAAAATTTTTAATATATAAGAGATCAGCTATAATCTGATGGTGGGGGAAGATAACAATGCAGTGATCAGAAAAGTACCCCACCTTCAAATATTATTAATATTTTGAAAGAAATGTGTATTCATTAAATGAAAATAGGATGCTTTGAAAAGGAAAATTTAAAGGAAGAAACTGCCCCTGGAAATTTAAACTGATAGCCAAAACAATTCATTAGAAGGGTTGCAAGATAAAGTTGTTGAGGAAAGGTTTCAAGGTTTCAACAACCTTCAAAGTACAATTCACCCTTGAATAATATGGGTGTTAGGGGCACCAACCACCTGCAGCTCCTGTAGCACTGTAGTGTGTGTGTATTTTTTTAAGTCTGCATGTAAGTAGACCCACACAGTTCAAACCCATGATTTTAAGGGTCAACTCTAACCAAGAGACAGAGAAATAGAAAATGAGAAAAGAGAACAGGACGTCTAACATTTTAATAGTAAGGACTTAAGAGAAAACAAAAGACGAGGTAAGAAAATTACTTGATACAAGAAAAGTTCCACAGAAGGACATGTGCTTCTCAGGTTGAATGATTGACCTGTTAAATGAAAAAGATCCATACCATCTTGAAATGAGAACAGCATAATCAAAGAAGATAGTGTATTACTGCTTCTAACAGTATTGTGGAATAGATAACTCTGAAGGCCTTTCATCTATTGCTGGACTTGAAAGAAATATGGCATGAGTTCTCAAAGCAGGCTTAAGTTGTCCCAGGTCATGAACCCTCCCTGTCCTGGCAGAATCAAAACTCTGGGGAAAACATTAATTTACATCAGAGTTTTGCACAGTTTTCTGTAAAGGGCCAGAGCATCAGTGTTTTTTACTTTGAGGACCTTACCATGTCTGAATCAACTACTCTGCTGTTGTTCAGAAGCAGCTGTAGAGTGTACATAAGTGAATGGGCATGGCAGTGGTCCAGTAAAACATTTAAAAAACAGGGAGTGAACTGGACTTAGCCCTTCGAGTGTAGTTGGCTGACCTCTTAATTTAGAACCTCAATTTGTCACACATTAAGCTCAACCAAATATGAGCTCACAAAATTATCAAAGTTAGAAGGAAATTTGAATGAGTCAGCAATAAGCAATACATATAGATCCTAAAAAATATTGAAATTGTCCTATCTGTACATGATTCAAAGTGTACATAACAAGTTTTAAGAAGAAAAAAATGAAATCGAAAAGGAGGTGGGTGTTCTGGTTCAACCAGTATCCTTTTGGGCATCTACTGTGTGCTGTGGTTGTAGGCACTTCGGAGTCCCCAGCACTGCTGGCTCAGTGACCTGCCTTGGTGACCAACACCACCAGCCACCGACTCACCTGAGCCAACACCTAGGGCAGCTCTTCCATCTTCCCACCCCCATCGAGTTCAACAGTAACCCCTGAAGCTTCAGCTTCCAGAGTTGGTCACAGATCCCTTCACCTCTGTGTGTGTGCCTCTGCCCCCGGCAGCCTTCTCCAGCAGCACCACTGAGAACCTTCTGAAGCACATCTGTCTGCGCCCGTCCATTCCCTTCTTAACAACCCTTCCATGGACCCGCTTGCCAACTGGACACGTCCCAGCTGCCTCCCATGGTCTCTGGAGCCCTGAGGGGTGTGACTGACTCAGGCCCAGTTCTTCAGCCTTCTCCCTGTGTGTCTGTGGGACACACCAAGGTCCCTGTCCCCTTTGGGTGTGCTGCCCCCACTCACCTTCACTTGCATTTTGCTCTTCATCCTCTGCCCTCTGCTTCCAGGGATGGAGGTAATTCCCCAGGCCTTTTCAACCAGCCCATCTCTGTCCTTCTCACTGACCTGCCTTTTTCTTTAAAAAAAAAAAAAAAAAAATATATATATATATATATTATATATATATGTTTATTTAAAAAAAAATAAGTAGCAGAGTTGGCTTGGGTGGACACTGCGCACATATGTTGGGTCTGTTAGGCACCCACAGTGGAGAGAGTTGAACTTTGATTTTGTCAGTCAGCATTATGGGCAGTGAACTTAGAAAAGTCGTGGGGCCAGCAGAAATCCTGAATAGGATGGTGGTCTCCGTGCAAACAAGGGAGAGACTGAAGAACCAAGTCGTTTAGATGGTTTACCTGGTTTCATAGCAGGCCTGGCAATTTTACAAATCTGAGGCCCTCACCCAGGTGGAGGATAGCAACTGCAGGCTGAGCAAAAGATTCCTGCACTGCCCTGTTACCTTACCACCAACCAATCAGAAGAAAGTCACATACCCTGTAGCTCTCAACCCAAATTTTACCTATAAAAACTTTTCCCTGAAAACCACTGGGGAGTTTGGGAATTTAGAGTATGAGCCACCCATTCTGTTTGGTTGGCCTTGCAATAAACTTTTCTTTCCCACCCCCACAAAAAAAGCAAGAAACGGGAACAGCAATGGGGAACAAACATTTTAAAACAAGCAGAAACAACACTAGGAAAAAATGAAATCTTAAAAATCAATCCATGGTTAAAGATTATGCCTTTAACACATCCTTTTAACACACACACACAGACTTATATCCCAGGGAATTGAAAACAGATCTGGAAGAGATGTATACACTCCCATGTTTACTGCGTGATAGCTAAGAGATGAAAGCAACCAAAAACACCCACTGAAAGATGAATGGATAGAGAAAAAGTGATATGTACACACAGTAGAATATTAGCCTTACAAAAGGAAATCCTGTCACATGGATTTCATCCTACAACGTGGATGAAACTGAAGGATAGTATGCTAAGTAAGATAAAAGTGAAAGTGTTCGTCGTGTCTGACTCTTTGTGACCCCAAGGACTGTAGCCCACCAGGTTCCCGTGTCCATGGAATTCTCCAGGCAATACTGGAGTGGGTTGTCATACCGTTCTCCAGGGGATCTTCCTGACCCAGGCAGATTCTTTACTGTCTGAGCCAAAACAAGGCCTGCATGATTTCATTTATAGCAGGTATCTAAAGTAGTCATACTCTCAGAAAGTAGAATAGTGGTTATTGGGCTCTGGTGACCTAATAGGAGCTCCAATAGAAGCTTCCCAGGTGGTGCTAGTGGTAAAGAAAGTAAAAGTCGCTCAGTTGTGTCCAACTCTTTGTGATCCTATGGACTATACAGTCCATGGAATTCTCCAGGCTAAAATACTGGAGTGGGTAGCCTTTCTCCAGGGAATCTTCCCAACCCAGGGATTGAATCCAGGTCTCCCGCTTTGAGAGAGGATTCTTTACCAGATAAGCCACCAAGAATACTAGAGTGGGTAGCCTATCCCTTCTCCAGCGGATCTTCCTGACCCAGGAGTTGAACTGGAGTCTTCTGCATTGCAGGCTGATTCTTTACCAACTGAGCTATTAGGGAGTGGTAAAGAACCTACCTGCCAATGCAGGAGACGTAAGAGATGCAGGTTCGATCTATCCCTGGGTGTTCCCTGGGTGGGAAAGATCTTCTGGAGGAGGGCATGGCAACCTACTCCAGTGTTCTTGCCTGGAGAATCCCATGGACAGAGGAGCCTGGCGTGCTATGGCCCATAGGGTTGCAAAGAGTCAGATACAACTGAAGCAACTTAGCAAAGCACAGCACAACCTAGTATAGAGAGAAAGGGGAGTGTTGTTCTGTGGGTTGAGAGTTTCAGTTTTGCAAGATACAAAAGTTCTAGAGATTTGCTACACAACTATATATATAGTTAACATTATTATACACTTTAAAACAAGATGGTAAATTTTATGGGTTTTTTTGCTTCTCCCCCCACATATACACAGGATGCTAGGAAACCAAATTGTACTTTTGAAAACTGTTCCATAAGGGAGAATCAAGCATCTTTCCTATATGAACAGTATTTTAGGAACCAAATAGTTGAGAGGAAGTTTTTTCTTTACAGGGCTTCCCAGGGTGGTGGTAGTGGTAAAGAATCTGCCTGCTAGTGCAGGAGATGCAGGAGACATGGGTTCGATCCCTGGGTCAGAAAGATCCCCTGGAGGAGGGAATGGCACCCCACTCCAATATTCTTGCCTGGAAAAATGAATGGGCAGAGAAGCCTGGCGAACTAAGGTCAGTGGGGCTGCAAAGAGTTGGACATGACTGAGCACACACACACACTTTTCTCTTTATAGGAGATTTGAGGCTAATGAAGGAATGAAAGTATTTAGACAATGCTTAGCAGTGACAGCTAAAATCACCAAAAAAATGAGACAAGCAGACACCATATATGCTCCTGAATGGAAAGATAACAAAAAAATGAACACAAATCTTGTTAGGTGCCTAGATTTAATGATGCTAAAGCTGAAACTCCAATACTTTGGCCACCTCATGCGAAGAGTTGACTCGTTGGAAAAGACCCTGATGCTGGGAGGGATTGGGGGCAGGAGGGAAAGGGGACGACAGAGGATGAGGTGGCTGGATGGCATCACCGACTCGATGGACGTGAGTTTGAGTGAACCCCGGGAGATGGTGATGGACAGGGAGGCCTGGCATGCTGCATTTCATGGGGTCGCAAAGAGTCGGACACGACTGAGCGACTGAACTGAACAGAAATACAGGGGCTAGAAGAACACAAGGACACAATCAACAAAATCCAGACAGTGGAAAACTCTACAGGAGAAATTACCAGTGTGTTTGTCAAATAAACCAGAAGGACCAAAAACAAGGTGTGGGAAATGGGGAGAATCATATATTAAAAGAAAATCAGTTACAAAATATGGAACTTATTTGGACAAACTAAAAAAAAGTATTAAATTATTGTGGAAATTTGAACCTTCCTCAGCAGATATTTTATATTAAGCAGTTATTAACTTTTTCAGGTGAGATAGTAATAATATGGTTATGCTTTTAGAGTAATTTTTATATTGTGAAATAAGACAGATGGAATTTTTTAAAAACAAAAAAGCCTGTGGAAAGACCATGAAAGTCACACTTAAGCATAAAATAAATTCCTGTGTGACATAATTTTGAGTGAGTCTAAGAAAAGAAAATTTGATCCTAACATTTGGAGGTTTCTCTTCTGGGGTTGAAGATTTAGTAGTGTGACATTACATGTCTGGGTCCAATCTTATTACTCAGTCCTCTCAGGAAATAATGTGTTTCCATTTTTAAAACTCTTTAGACAATTATGAAGACTTTCAGTTATGGGTTAGAGTGTAAATCTTATAAGCCTTGGCCTTTTTAAAGAAATGATATGGTAAACTGGCATCTGGAAGCACAGAAGATGAGAAGAGATGAAGAAAGTAACCATGTGCCAAGTTTCTCATCTCAAATAGCTGGGACTCAGAGGACTGTTTCAAACTGACAGATCAAGGAGTGTGTGTTTTAAAGCATATTGAAAGTCATAAAGTTAGATGCTAGAAAAAATAATGTTCATTTAATTCCTTTTATTATTTAAAAATGGCAGAAATGCCACCCTTATGGCAGAAGGCAAAGAGGAATTGAAGAGCTTCTGCATGAAAGTGAAAGAGGAGAGTGAAAAAGTTGGCTTAAAACTCAACATTCAAAAAACGAAGATCATGGCATCTGGTCCCATCACTTCATGGCGAATAGATGGGGAAACAATGGTAACAGTGACAGACTGTATTTTCTTGGGCTCCAAAATCACTGCAGATGGTGACTGCAGCCGTGAAATTAAAAGACGCTTGCTCCTTGGAAGAAAAGCCATGACAAACGTAGACAGCATATTAAAATGTAGAGACATTACTTTGCCGACAAAGGTCCGTCTAGTTTTTCCAGTATGGTTTTTCCAGTAGTCATGTATGGATGTGAGAGTTGGACTATAAAGAAAGCTGAGCACCAAAGAATTGATGTTTTTGAACTGTGGTGCTAGAGAAGACTCTTGAAGAGTCCCTTGGACAGCAAGGAGATCAAACCAGTCAATCCTAAAGGAAATCAGTCCTGAATATTCATTGGAAGGACTGATGCTGAAGCTGAAGCTCCAATCCTTTGGCCACCTGATGTGAAGAACTGACTCTTCGGAAAAGACCCTGATGCTGGGAAAGAGTGAATGAAGGCAAAGGGGATGACAGAGGATGAGATGGTTGGATGGCATCACAGACTCAACGGACATGAGTTTGAGCAAGCTCCAGGAGCTGGTGATGGACAGGGAAGCCTGGCGTGCTGCAGTTCATGGGGTCTCAGAGTCGGATACAACTGAGCAACTGAACTGAACTGATTATTTAAAAAATTAAATATGCATCTAATTTAAATTAGAAAATAGTTTTTTATTATTTCAAAACTTGAAACTGAATCATTAAGTCCTTTAAAGTAGATACTTAATCTTGTATTTTTCTATTCCTCCTCCTCAATGGCCTACCTATACAACTGTAGTATTAAATGTACTTACTTTCAAATGTGCAATAATCATTTTGTGCTTAATATTGAATTCCTTGATGGTAATTGTTTCTAAAGAATCTTGACTCTAGAAAGGATTTTTGGAGTAGTCTGAAGCAATCACTTTAGATGAGGAAACTGAGGTCCCCAAAGGAGAAAACTTCACCTGGGAAACCCTAGTATAGGTGACTTTTCCACTTGTCCTGTCTTCTAAATGGCATCTCTGAAAACGCAGCTCTGGAGGGACAACAAAGCTCATCTTCTCTGGAAAACGGGAGGAGGCCACAAGGGGGAGCTCCAGACCCGCGCATGCGCAAAACCAACTCCTCCTGCCGCGCGTGCTTGGAAACTTTCTGTCGTCGGCTCCCTGCCGCTGAGTGGCTGGTTCCGCCGGTGGGTTTTCCGCGGCGCGCCGGAGAGGCGGGGCCTGCAGGACAAGATGGAGTTGCTGCAGGTCCTGAAGCGCGGGCTGCAGCAGGTCAGCGGCCACGGTGGCCTCCGCGGCTATCTACGAGTCTTGTTCAGGTAGGCAGCCAGCCATGCTCTTGGCTTCTGGGACTGGACTTACCCTGGCTGGTTTCTTGGAAGGGGGTTCGGGCTTGGGTCACCTTGGAGAATCCGCAACTCCTCTCAAGGACAACCGGCCAAGTCAGCCTGGCTTTCCCCGGGCGGAAGTCTGTCCCGGGGTCTCCCGGAGACGGGATCAAAGCCGGCTGTAGAGACAGGGCTGTGACATAGAGGTGAGGGCGTGTATGGGCTGCACCCCTGCTCTGCTTCCTGGAGAGTAATGAGCTTGCCAAAAGCTCACACTGTGTGACCTTGGGAAACTTTTGGGGTTTTTTTCCTCCTTCCCTTTCCTTCCATGTACTGTAAGGAGTTAAACCAAGTGATTACAATTTTCCCCGAGTAGTCCTTCAACTCGGTGAATTGGACGAGCAGCATCGTCCGGGGAAACGGAGTTGGAGACCTAGAGCCGAATGAAAGAGCCAGATGTTCGTATCATTTTAAGATGAAACACTTTAATTTCCAGGTTTCCTGAAGTTTATTGCTAACTTCAGTGGCTCAGACCTAGGGATAATAGATTTTTTAAAGTAGTCTTGTAATTTGAAGGTATTGCGTGTAAATATTTAGTGCATTTAAGGCACATCAGTTGGCTCAGTTTCTCTTCGCTTGTGCTGAAAGTATACAATCGGTGACCATATCCAGCATCTCCTCGTTTTTCTCCTTGGCACAGCTGCCTATGTTTGTGAAAGTTAATACTCTCTTTTTTACCTATGTGTTGTAAATAAAAAATCTTTCCAAAATGTCTGTTTTCTTTTGGACATTCCCAGGGCAAATGATGTGAGGGTTGGCACATTAGTGGGAGAAGACAAATATGGAAATAAATACTATGAAGACAACAAGCAGTTTTTTGGTAAGTGCAGTATTTTGGGGTATAAGTAATGGGAGTGAGATTGGGGTTTGATTTTACTTTGTTTTCCGTAATGTATTTTTACAAGGTACTTGTAAAAGGATGAAGAACTCAATAGAAAAAAGAAAAAGATAATCCATAGGAAAAGAAAATTAAGTCACTAACAAAGGCATGAAAAGATGCTCATTCTTATTTTTTATTAAAAGAATACATGATTTTATTTTTCAATTTTTATTGAAATATAGTTGATTTACAGTGTTTCAGGTATACAGCAAAGGGATTCATGTATACGTGTATAAATACACATATTCTTTTTTTACATTCTCTTCCATTATAGGTTATTACAACATATTAAGTATAGTTCCCTCTGCTATATAGTAGGTCTTTTTTGGTTATCTATTTTATGTATAGTATGTGTATATTTTAAATCTAAATTCCTAACTTATCCCTCTCATCCTCACTTGTAATTACAGAAATGCAGTTCAAAAAAACAGCGTTATCTTTTTTCACCTGTTGAGTTTTGAAGCATTTGCCAATCTGATAAATACTTACTGGGGAAATGCCATGAGTATATACATTAGGACTTCCCTGGTGGTCTAGTGGCTGGGACTGCATGCTCCCAGTGCAGGGGGCCCAAGTTCAATCCCTGGTCAGGGAGCTAGATCCCATATGTCCTAACTAAGAGTTTACATGCCACAACTAAAGATCCTGCGTGCCACAAGGAAGATTGAAGATCCCATGTGCCACAACTAAGACCTGGTGTAGCCAGATAAATAATTTTTTTTTTTTAAGTATATACATTAGTACAGTCCTTTTGGAGGACAGTCCGTAAATTTTCTTAAAATTTACATTGCACGTATCTTTTGTCCCAGCAATTCAACTTCTAGGAATCCACCTTAAATATTCTTGCAAACCAAAAGCAACCATTGCAGCATTGTTTTACTAGTACATTCTAAAAGCAACATTAATTGTGCATCAATTGGATACTGATGAATTGCATTTTTTATAATACTTTGTTGTTATTAAGAATGATGTAAACCAATACATTTTATGTAGAAAGATGTCAAAGATGTTTGTAACACAAGAAACTCCAGATGCAGAACAATTTATTGCCTCACAGGAAGAAAATTAAGCTTTTTGTGTTCATATTCCAAATGCTGGAAGGAAATACAAGAAACTTAGAAGTATTATCAGATGGTAAGGTTTCAACATTTTGTTTCTGCATGTTAAAACTTTGTAACTCTGAAGTTTACTTAATTAATGTCTCTCAGCCCCAGCTTCCTCATGTTATAAAGTAGCATCATCATAATAATATTTGCCTCATAAACTTGTATAAAAAATAGATAAGTGAATGGGAGGAGCTTATCTAAATGTAGGATTTATCAGCCTCAACAAGATTAACACTGTGGGTCAGATACTTCTCTGTTGTGAGGGGCTGGTCTGTGCATTATGGAATGCTTAGCATCCTTGGCATCGACCCACCAAGTACCAGAAACACTTCCCTTCTGCAGTTGTGACAACCAAAAATGTCTCCAGACTTTGCCAAATGTCCCCTGGGGGACAGAGTTGTCCCCCGTTGAGAACCACTGGCCTATTGCTCGGGCTGTAAGTGCTCAAAAAATACTATACTACTGTTGTTAGTATTATTACCTTCTTGAAGTGTTGGAAATTTTTTGCCATGTGCATTTGTTACTTTTATAATAAATTATCTTTTGATTGAGATTAAAAGTATCAGAGAGGGAATAGTTAGTCTTTATCCAGGGGAAAAACTGATAAGGTGAAATATAATGGCCTTGAGTGCCATGTGCTTGCTAAACACATATAACATACATTATCTACTTTAATATTGAACATCTCCCCCTCCCTCATTTTACAGAGGAAACTTGCTCATGGACCTTAATATTTTTAGGAACATACAAATCATGTATCCATGTGTGATTGCACAGGATGCAAGTTGGTCTACAAGGGGTAAACAGCAGTATCTTAACACTCTGTAACCATAATTTTGTAATATTTAGGCAAATCAGAGTTCTAGGCCTGCAGTTGATTTTAAGAGATTATCAAAAAGCTTTTTTTTTTGAATAGAGAAAAAAACTGAGGCCCAAGAAAATGTCTTATCCAGAAGGAACTTAGTTAAATAACAGCTAGGTAGTGGCAGAGCCCCAGGCCAAAATTCTTTCTATTCATCGCTTTGTTACAAACTAGTATGATAATAAACTTCCTTCATTTTTTCCCCTTTTCTTCTTTCCATTTTTGCCTCACATTGGAAATATCTTTACTTTTGCTAATTTAAAAAATGATGTATTTTGTTGTAAAACATTGAAACTTAGTGTATGAAGTGAAAAAGGAAAGCTTCCTTGTCTCATAGTTTTACCCCATTTTAATAGTATTATATATATATATTTCAAGATTCCTCAGTGCATGTGTAAACATTCATTTTTTAAAATTATGTCATGCATGTTGTTTGTAAACTGAAATACTTTTACTTAAAAATCATGGGTCATTTTTCCCATAGTAAGTTGAAGGTATCTACAGCATTCTTTTCTGTTTGAACACTTGTGTTTTCTTATTTTACAAATTTTCACACCATTCTTTTTAATAGCAACAGTGTATTCCACTGTATGGAAGAACCATTATTTTCTTGGATAGTTCACTATTGGTAGACACTTACATTGCCTTCAACTTTTTGCTGTTAGAGACAATGCTGCAGTGAACTTGATTGTAACAATGTCCACATTCACTTGTTTAAGTTAAGAGTAAATTCCTGTAAGTGGAATTGCTGAGTCTGAGTATGCACATTTAAAATTTTGATATGTATAGATTATGAGATTGTTAAAGCCCAGCTCTATCATGGCATCATTTTGCTTATTGGCTTAAAATTCATTACAGGGATGAATTCAGTATTCCCTTTGTGGGGGTGAGGGCAGTGAGGAAGAGATGAAAGAAATTAATGTTTATTATGCACCTATGTGCTTGATACCAAACTAGGTGTGTGTGTGTGACATTTAGTTTTCATAGCAACGTTAAGATGTGGGTATAATCAGCCACTTTTAATAGATAAAGAAACTGAGGCTTATAACTTGCCTAACAGCCATTGATAATAAATGACAGTCTTGTATAGCACAGGGAACTCTACTTAACACTCTGTAATGGCTTATATGGGAAAAGAATCTCAAAAAAGAGTGGAGATACACACACACACACACACACACACATATATATATATATATATATATATATATAAAAACAGATTCACTTTGCTCTACACCTGAAACACATCATTGTAAATCAACTATACCCCAGTAAAAAGTAAAAGAAAAAAAAGTGACAATGTTCCTTAAAATATAGGCCTTTGCCTAACAGTTTTGTAAATTGTGGTTAGGCTCTCAGCTGTTTCATAGAAATTTGTTAAAACATGTAGCCATACTATTTTGATAACATGAGCTGTTCTACTTATCTAACCATCATATGTAATGCTTGCTTATTATGTAGTAACCACCAATTTCCTAAAGAATCTCTGATGGTTATTTAAAAATATTTATACGGAAACCTGTTCCTCAAGTGTGATTGCTGTGAATACATTTCTCTTGCCCCAGTTTCAGGAGGAGCACTTTTCTCTCCTGAATACCCAGAATGACTGGGAACGTATTCCCCTTCCCTCTCTGATACCCGCTTGGCAGGGCACCTGGGGAGAAGCAAGGGTTCTGCACTGTGGAAAAGGCCTGAGCTCCACCCACAGAGCGAGTCCATTGCCCTAGAGGGGTTTTCCTGAGGTGGCCTCTGGGTTGTTGATAAACCTTGCCATGTACTTCCTGGAGTTTACCTTCAATAATACACCCGGGTCTCTATAGTTCTCTAACTTTTCTCTTACATAAGAGCATATAAAAGTCTTTTCTTAATAAAAAGCTTACTTTGATACTACGCAATTACGCTGTTTTAGAAAGCTGGTCTTTATCTCCTCACATCTCTCTAAACTACACGTTGATCTTTCCATCCAGGCCGACACCGATGGGTTATATATACTACTGAAATGAATGGCAAAAACACATTCTGGGATGTGGATGGAAGCATGGTGCCCCCTGAATGGTAGGCTGCATCAGCATTTTATTTAAGTTGGCAGTACTACACAAATATTTGTTGAAATTCTATTGCTAAGTTAATCGGTGGTGTTCTGAAAGCATCGGTCCCAATTGTGATGGCTGTGTGACTAGTTATCCTAGAACTTAGTAGCTTAAAACAACAATAAGTATTTATCTTGGGGTTTTTGTGGGTCAGGAGTTCAGACAAGACAGAGCAGGAATGGCTTATCTCTGCTCCAGGATGTCTGAGGCTTCAAGGGGAAGACTCAGGGCTGATGCTGGAATCATCTTGTTCCTGATTACATCCCATGGACCCTGACTGAGATTGACTCAGCACAAGCTTTATTCACTGGCCAAAGAGTGGAGAAGCGAGAACATGTTCACAGATCAGCTTCTTGCCCAGGTGGCAGTAGTTGTTGTTCAGCTGCTTAGTCGTGTCTGACCCTTTGCGACCCCAGGGACTGCAGCACGCCAGGCTTTGCTGTCCTTTACTGTCTCCCCAAACTCTTGCTCAAACTCATGTCTGTTGAGTTGATGATCCCATCCAACCATCTCATCCACTATTGCCCCCTTCTCCTGCCCTCAGTCTTTCCCAGCATCAAGATCTTTTCCAGCGAGTTGGCTCTTGGCATCAGGTGGCCAAAGGACTGGAGCTTCAGCTTCAGCATCAGCCCTTCCAATGAATATTCAGGATAAATTTCCTTTAGGATTGATTGGTTTGATCCCCTTGCAGTCCGGGGGACTCTCAAGAGTTTTCTCCAGCACTACAGTTAAAAAGCATCAGTTCTTCGGTGCTCAGTCTTCTTTATGGTCCACCACACACATCCGTACATGACTACTGGAAAACCATAGCTTTGACTAGACGGACTGTTGTCAGAAAAGTGATGTCTCTGCTATTTAATATGCTGTCCAGGTTGGTCATAGCTTTTCTTCCAGGGAGTAAGCGTCTTTTAATTTCATGGCTGCAGTCACCATCTGCAATGATTTTGGAGCCCAAGAAAATTGTCACTGTTTCCATTGTTTCACCATCTATTTGCCATGAAGTGATGGGATTGGATGCCATGATTTTAGTTTTTGAATGTTGAGTTTTAAGCCAGCTTTTTCACTTCTTTCACCTTCATCAAAAGGCTTTTTAGTTCCTCTTCACTTTCTGCCATTAGGGTGGTATCATCTGCATATCTGAGGTTATTGATATTTCTCCTGGCAATCTTGATTCCAGCTTGTGCTACATCCAGTCCAGCGTTTCTCATGAAACTCTGCACAGAAGTTAAATAAGCAGGGTGACAGTATACAGCCTTGACGTACTCCTTTTCCTATTTGGAACCAGTCCATTGTTCTATGTCCCGTTCTAACTGTTGCTTCTTGACCTGCATACAGGTTTCTCAGGAGGCAGGTAAGGTGGTCTGGTATTCCTTTCTCTTTAAGAATTTTCCACAGTTCGTTGTGATCCACACAGTCAGAGGCTTTAGAATAGTCAGTGAAACAGAAGTAGGTGTTTTTTGGGAATTCCCTTACTTTTTTCTATGATCCAGGAGATTTTCGCAATTTGATCTCTGGTTCATCTGCCTTTTCTAAATCCAGCTTGTATATCTGGAAGTTCTTGGTTCACATACTGTTGAAGCCTAACTTGAAGGATTTTGAGCATTACTTCTCTAGCATGTGAAATGAGTGCAATTGTGTAGCAGTTTGAACATTCTTTGGCATTGCACTTCTTTGAGATTGGAATGAAAACTGACCTTTTCCAGTCCTGTGGCCACTGCTGAGTTTTCCAAATTTGCTGGCATGTTACTGAGTGCAGCACTTAACAGCATCATCTTTTAGGAGTTGAGATAGCTCAGCTGGAATTTCATCACCTCTACTGACTTTCTTCGTCATAATGCTTCCTGAGGCCCCATGCCTCTCCAGGAGACTCTCAAACACAGGCAGGTCTGGCTGAGTCTCTGCTCCTTTCCCTGGGGTCCTGGTGCACACAAGGTTTTTTTGTGTGTGTTCTCCAAGCATCTTTGGCTGGTATGAGGTTTGATTTTAAACTCGATTGCAGCCATGCAATCTCCTACCATCTTGTTGCGGCTTCTCCTTTGCCCTTGAATGTGGGGTATCTTTTTTTTGGTGGGTTCCTGTTGATTGTTCAGCAGCTAGTTGCAATTTTGGTGTTCTCTTAGGAGGAGATGAGCACATGTCTTTCTCCTCCTCCATCTTACTCAAATCAGTGGCAAGAGGGATTTTTTTTTAAAAAGTAAAGACAAAGGGAGGAGAAGTGAGCCTAATGATGGGGAGGCATATGCATTAGTCTGCCAGGAAAGGTAGGGCTCCCCTCATCCTCAGGGAGTGGGGTGCCACTCCCTTTTTATCCTTTTTTTGTTATTAATGTCTGGTCATCACTGTTGGTAGGTGTGCCATTTAATATGTTAATATCATAGAAATCAATGTATAAGATGACTCAGGGTTATTATAGTTGGAGGTCAGATTCATTGGTTGGTCTCATCTGGTTCCATCTGTGTTTTTGCTTGTAGCTTCCTTTCTTATCTCTGTACCCTTTAACTTAAAAATTTATGTTCACTTTTACTAAACGTGTGGGTGGAGGTAGTGGCTTGTTTGCTGGTTTTAAGCAAGGACAACCTGGCCGAAGGTGGAGGTTGGAGGGTTTGAGCAAAGACCTGGAGCAGCTCTGACAACAGTCTGGAGATATGTTCTGTCTCCGTCTGGCAATTGATGCTGGCTTTTAGCGGGGAACATGGCTGAGTGTTGGGTTGGAATACCCTCAGGTAGCCTGAGCCTACTTAAGCAAATGCTCTGAGAGGGAGCACCAGGCAGAAGCCATGTTGCTTTATCTGAGTTAGTGTTGGAAATCATCCAGTACTTAGTCTGCATTCCCTTGGCCGAGGCAGTTAGAAAACTCTGTTCATGTTTAACAGGAGAGGTGTAGACTCTCTCTTGATGGAGAGGTATCACCAATCATATTATATGTTGGGTTACATAATGGTATGGTCATCTTTGAGGAAAAGCAGGATGCTGTGGTATCACTTGGCCATAGTGAAGAGAAAGGCTAAAAGAGCTCTGGCCCTGATCTTATTCAGCAGTTCAACTTAAAGCACATTCCTTAACCTCTCTGGAGTTTGGATTTCTCATCTGTTAAGTGAGATTCCCTCAAATTCCTTTGGTCTCTAAAAACTATGATTTCTAATATGTCTATTTTAAAAATGAAATTTCAAATCCTCTTACTTGAATTACCAAATTTTTAATAAAAATAGTTCAAAAAAAGTATTTATATCTATTTCATAGATTGCTGGTTGATATACTCTAGAGATCCTTTCTAGAAGATCCTGGTCTAGAAAATTTTACAAAAAAAGCACACACCTAAAAATAAAGTATCAGGTTAATTGTGATCTTTTAGTTGAACTTGATCGTCAGAAGTAGTTTGGGGCTCTACTGAGTAGAAACTGAGATAATCTCATAGTATTCACTTTCATTCTAAAGGCTCAAGTAGGAACCCAGGCACTGAGTGAGTGGCGGAAGTGCTGCTGTGAGACGGCTGGGGGTTCTGGGCGCTACAGTGAGCTGAATGCACGCGTTCAGTCAGTGAGGGCAGCGTGCTGCTCCCTCTCCAGCTCCACCAGGTGGGGGTCCAGCCAAGGATTTCCAGATACAATTTTTCAAGAGAAAGTGGAAATCTGTATTTCTTTATGAGATTTATTTTCTGTTTGTTTGTTATTGAATGTTTAATACAGCACTGTCCAATAGAACTTTCCGTGATGATGGAAACGTTCTATAACTGTGCTTTCCAGTGGGGCTTCCCTGGTGGCTCAGTGAGTGTTTAAGATTCCACCTGCCAGTGCAAGAGACGCAGGTTTGGTCCCTGGGTTGGGAAGATCCGCTGGAGAAGGGCATGGCAACCCACTCCAGTGTTCTTGCTTGGGAAATCCCATGGACAGAGGAGCCTGGCAGGCTACAGTCCGTGGGGTCACAAAGAGTCCAGCACGACTTAGCGACTGAACTACAACAAAACCACCAGCCTCATGTAGCCCAGAGCGCCTTGAAATGCGGCTAATGTGACTAAGGAAGTGAACTAATCTAATATTTTATTTAAATTGAACAGTCTACTTGATTGGACAGAGTAGTTTTTTTGTTTTTTTAAATATTATGTGAGCTAAGGAAAGTATGTTTATAAGAGTTCACGTACGTGCAGTTTTCAACTTGTGGTCCCCTGCTTGGACTGCTTAGGAGCATTTACCCCGGTCAGTGACGTAGTTTGAAGACTACGGTATTGAAGTGTGTCTTTAATAAAACTCATTGGCTCTTAACATGAGAAAGCAGCACTGATGTTATTTGAGGCTGGATTTTTGTGCTCTTTTTAATGGGAAACAATAATCTGTGGTCTGTGAAAATGTGAGGAGCTGTGATTTTAGGTCTGGAGCTACCTGCCTTCTCTGAAGGGGTATTCTGTGTGTCAGGGGCACTATTTGAGACCACGATCTCAAAGTGGAGTGTTGGCTTTAGGTGACGAGGTATCCTGCAGTTTTCATTTATTTGGTTGATTGTTTTGGGGAGGGGTTGGTCCCGAGAGTGTGTAGAAGGTCTGTGGGCTGTCTTGTTCAGATGGATGGCCATCTCCTTCAGAGTACCTATCTAGATTAAGGGTTGGGGAGGGAATTGATTTAAATTATGTGGGATGAAACACATTTTAAGCCATTAAATAGTTAAAGATCTGAAATGATAAGTACTATTCAGCCAAGCCAGTCCTTTTATATGTAAGATCTGAGATCACATAAAAAAGAAGCTGAAAGCTGTAGAAGATAACATCACCCGCTAGGGTGCTGCCTGGGGGCAGTTGAGGATACAAAGCTGGGTTTCTTTGTGGAGTGGAGCCCCCTAAGTTCTGAGCACCTTTGAGGACCCTTGTTTGTAAAGGAAGCTTAAAGGCTTGTGATAAATCTGCCTTGGAGAGAGTGGTTTGGATTGGCTTCAGCTGTTTGTTTCTCAGAACCCCCTTTTCTGAGTGAGTGCAATGCATTGTGGAACTCTGATCTTACCTTTGATTTGATCCATGAATAAATCTGAAGTTGGGTTGATTTTTCTTTCATTAGAGAGCCAGGTATTACGTATAGAGTAATGAACTACAGTCTGTCATCTTTATTCATTCAAATACCTATGGCAAAAAAAACAAAACCAAAAAACCTATGGCATGCCTACTGGATGCCAGGAACAATTGTGGGCACTGTGAATACAACAAGTGAGTGAAACAAAGCCCTTGCTCTCATGAGAGGAAGCAGAAAAACAAATATGTGTTTTAGGAAACAGTAAATGCAAGGGAGCTGATATTCATAAAGAGTGAGGGCCTTCTCTTGAGGGGGAGGTGGCTGTTTTATACAGGGGTTAGGGAAGGCTTCTTGAAGAAGTGACATTTGAAAAGGGGAGGGGACTGAGGTGGGGGAAATGAAGAGTTCCAGACAGCAGAAACCACAGGTGCAAAGGCCCGTTGTGTCTGAGATGTATTGCTTGTATTCAAAAGAACAGCAAAGTGGCCAGTTGGGCTGGAATGGAATGAGTGAGGGGAAGATGTCAGGAGACGAGGAAGGAGAACTAGCTAGGGCCTACAGTAGCTACATCTGCATGCGGATCTTGTAAGTCATGGGTAAATCCTTTGGCTGTTTTTTTAAAGTTCTTAGAAAGTCACTGGAAGGCAAGATAGAGTGTGATCCGTTTTACAGGTTTTTACATTTTATTTCTTTATTTAGTTTTGGCTGGGAGGGGCCTTCTTTGCTGTGCGTGGGCTTTCTCTTGTTGCAGTGTGGGGGCTGCTCTTGGTTGCAGCGTGCAGGCTTCTCATTTCCGTGGCTTCTCGTGTTGCGGAGCGCAGGCTCTCGGGCACACAGGCTTCAGTAGTTGCGGCTCGCGGGCTCTAGAGCGTGAGCTCAGCAGTTGTGGCACACAGGCTTAGCTGCTCCGTGGCATGTCGGATCTTCCTGGACCAGGGATGGAAACAGTGTCCCCTGCATTGGCAGGCAGATTCTTACCACTGCGCCACCAGGGAAGTCCTGTTTTACAATTTTTTAAAAATTGGGAACAATCCCAAATTTTCTGAAAAGTCCAAGTACTTGAATCATTTCAAAGTAAGTTTCCAAAATGATGTCATATTACGACAGAATTAACTTTAGTATATAATACCTACAAACAAGTACATTCTCCTACATACATAGCTATGATGTAACCGTCAAAGTTAGGAAATGAACAGTGATACACACTGCCGTGTAATGGTCAGACCCTGTTTCAGGTTTCATCAGTGTTCCCAACCATGTCCTTTATAGCAGGAGGGTCTGGTCATGCCTTTCATGTAGACCTCATTTCTCTCTAGTCTCTTCCACACTGGATTGATTCATCAGTTTTTCCTTGATTTTTATGACCTTAACACTTTACAAGATTGCAGGCCAGTTGTGTTGTGGAGTGCTTCTCGGTGTGTTTCCTCATAACTCCATGCGAGCTGTGCATCTGTGACAGGAATGTCACGGAAGCAATGTCAGGTTCTTCTTGTTGCATTTTATTAAATGGCTTCTGATTTCCCCAGATTTCTGCATTCTCAAGTTACTCATTTTCCCTTTACAATTAGCATTTTGTGGGGAGAAACTTTGAAGTTATATAACTATCCAGTTACTCAAGAAACTTCAATTTATTTATAGCAGTATGAACTGTTATTTTAATCCATGGGTTATAGTCCCTTAATGGGCTTCCCAGGTGGCACTAGTGGTAAGGAACCTGCCTGCCAGTGCAGGAGACATAAGAGATACAGGTTCCATCCCTGCGTCGGGAAGGTCCCCTGGAGGAGGGCATGGCAGCCTGCTCCAGGATTCTTGCCTGGAGAAT
Organism: Bos taurus; assembly: GCF_002263795.3. NCBI lineage: Eukaryota > Metazoa > Chordata > Mammalia > Artiodactyla > Bovidae > Bos > Bos taurus. Next base: position 24,699,065 of record NC_037332.1, on the reverse strand, counting down.
CCCCGTGGACAGAGGGTGCTCTGTCCATAGTGTGGGCTGCAGTTCATAGTGTTGCAAAGAGTCAGACACAACTGAAGCAATGCAGCAGCAGCATAATCTGTTAATATAATTTGTTCTTTTATTGCTCAGATTGAACAAATTTGACCAGTAGGAGTCCATTCAGTCTGCATTTGTGGTCCTTTTAAAACATCTCCAGCATTCTTGGAGCACATTCTTTCTGACAACAATTTTTCCAGGTTCATCTTATGTTTTCCCCTCCCCACCCATGAAAACAGCCATTTCTTTGAGGAGCCCTGTGTTTGTTTTGTTTTCTTGCTGTTTTTCCGTATAGTATTTAGAAACTATAATAATATCTAAGTGCAAAGTATGCTCACTGCTGTTGGGACATCACTGCTCCCAGGCTCTCTCAGTGGACAAGCTTAGTTGGCTCTAACAATTGTGTGTATGTGTGTATACATCTATATCTCTGTCTTTTTTAGTATACATATTGAAAACCATGCATCCACAGCAGTGCCACTGAATCCAGTCCAACACCATAGGTTATATTCCAGCTTTTTCTCTTTCCATATTTCTGTTTCTTTTTTTTTTAAATAGAGTTACTTATTTGATGAATTCCACTCTATGTATTGAAGTTCTCATTGCTTCCTTCCCACTCCCCACCTCTGAACGCCCTTCTTACCCCACTATGCTTCCAGCACCCCACATCAGCTTGGCAACTCCCCCTCCCTCCCCACGGGAATGCCTTCTTCTCCCCGTGCAGGCTCTATCACCTTACTAGTCTATTGCCACACTCCTCCTCTCCACCCACTGTGCCAAGCAGACAGATGCTTACTTTGCTTAGCCCCAGCTAATGGCTCTCGGGGGCTTTCCTGGTGGTACAGAGGTCAAGAATCTGCCTGCCAGTGCAGGACCCGCAGTAGATGCGAGTTCATTCCCTGGGTCAGGAAAATCCCCTGGAGGAGGAAACAGCAACCCATCCCAGTGTTCTTGCCGGCGTTATCCCAGAGGATGGACAGAGGAGCCTGGGGGGCTGTATAGTCCCTGGGTTCACAGAGTCAGGCACGACTGAGCACGCACACACCGTTGTCTACTCCCGTGTAACAGATTTTTCAAATTTAGTTTAAAGCAGTAAACATTATCGTACAGTTTCTGTGGGTACGAGTTTGAGTGCAGCTTAGCTGGGTATCTCTGGCTTAGACTCTCTCACAAGGCCACACAGAAGACACCGTGTGTTTGCTGTTGTTCAGTTGCTCAGTCGTGTCCGACTCTTTGCTACCCATGGACTGCAGCACGCCAGGCTTCGCTGTCCTTCCCCATCTCCCAGAGCTTGCTCACCCTCATGTCCATTGAGTCAGTGAGGCCATCCAACCATCTCATCCTCTGTCATCCCCTTCTCCTCCTGCCTTCAATCTTTCCCAGCATCGGGGTAATTTCTAATAAGTCAGCGTCAGGTGGCCAAAGTATTGGAATTTCAGGATCAGTCCTTCTAACGAATATTCAGGGTTGATTTTCTTTAGGATGGACTGGTTGGATCTCCTTGCAGTCCAAGGGACTCTCAGGAATCTTCTCCAACACCACAGTTCAAAAGCATCAATTCTTTGTCTCTTATCTTTCTTTATGGTCCAACTCTGGCATCCATACATGACTACTGGAAAAACCATAGCTTTGACTATATGGACCTTTGTCGGCAAAGTAATGTCTCTGCTTTTTAATATGCTATCTAGGTTTGTCATAGCTTTTCTTCCAAGGAGCAAGCGTCTTTTAATTTCATGACTGCAGTCACTGTCCACGGTGATTTTGGAGCCCAAGAAAATAAAATCTGTTACTGTTTCCGTTGTTTCCCCATCTCTTTGCCATGTGAGGCTGCAGTCATATTGAGGTTTACATTTGGAAGGATCCACTGTTCAACTCATTCACAGACCTTAGAACACTCGTGTGGGCCTCCCCTCAAGACTACCTCATGATGCGGCAGCTGGTTTTCCCAGAGTTACAATCAGGAGCAAATGAAAGGGAGCACCATAGTTGGAAGCTGCAGTCTTTTTAAACCTAATCTCAGAAGTGACACCCCACACTGGTGCTGTATTCTGTTAGTTGAGTCCGTCGGGCTAGCCCACAGTCAAGGAGAGGTATGTCCACCAGGAGGATGTGGTCATTGGAGGTCATCTTAGAGGCTGCCCACCACAGAGACGCATTTTGAAGTGAGATGGACTCAACTAGATTTGCTGATAGATTGGATTTTGAGAGAAAAGGGTAGCTTCAAGATTTTGGCCTGAACTACTAGTGGTATATTAGCTGGGAAGAGGAGGAGCAGGCAGAATGGGAGAAGCACAATTGGAAGGGATAATCAAGAGTTCCATCTGAGATGTCTGTTAGACAGCCAAGTGAGTGTGGTGGGTAGATAGTTGAAAACATTAGTCCGGAGGTCAGAATAGAGGTTGGTGCTGGAGATAGGACTTCAAGTGTGATTTTACCTAGCATAGTATGCAGTTTTCATAAATTATGGGTAAAAGGGTTGAGAGACTCTGATCTTCAGTTAAATATCTAGCTCTGTCACCCTGGAAACCAGGTTAGATTGTATCAGTCATAGTGCTGGATAAAACTGATCCTTGATTGGCAAACTGCATCTAGATTGAGAGGACTTGCAAATGCCTGATGAGTCAGCTATATTTTGGCTCCCCTGTCTTGTTGCTCTTAGAACCGGTATGTCCCTGCTGGGAACGGCGGTCCTGAAGCCGTGCCTGTGTAGTTGTTAGCAGAGATGTTAGCTTTTGTGGGCGTGAAGCTTTAAAGTTAGGGCAGCTCCGGCACCTGCCTTGTGTGGTTCTCATCTCCCTTGAGCCTGTGCTGTGTCATCTACAGAGTGAAAGATGGATGTCTGAGTGAGCCGCGTCCCCCGACGAACTACTGCAAAGACTCCCTGTGGGAGTGACACCTGATGCGTCCCTGTGTTCTCAGGCTGTGGCTCCCGTGCTTGGCCCTGCTGAGTTCTCAGGGGCCCTCTGTGGCCTCTGACAGTCTCTGAGTCTGTTGAGTAGTTACATAGTCTCACCTGGGGAAGGATTTCCCTTCAGTGGCATCCTTTCAGTGTTTTTGGTAGAACCAGGGCATATTTTTAATGAACTTGTAGCTCACTTCGGAGAAGGCAATGGCACCCCACTCCAGTACTCTTGCCTGGAAAATCCCATGGCCGGAGGAGCCTGGTAGGCTGCAGTCCATGGGGTTGCTAAAAGTCGGACATGACTGAGCGACTTCACTTTCACTTTTCACTTTCCTGCATTGGAGAAGGAAATGGCAACCCACTCCATTGTTCTTGCCTGGAGAGTCCCAGGGACGGGGGAGCCTGGTGGGCTGCCGTCTATGAAGTCCAACAGAGTCGGACACGACTGATGTGACTTAGCAGCAGCAGTAGCTCACTTAATGTTCCCCATCTTTGTGGTAACATGAGAAATTGTGTGGGAAAATGAGTTCATTTTGTCGGTCTTGTCTCAAAGCTTTCCTTTTCTTTGAATGTGTCAGCAGTTGGTAAGGTCTATTAGTAGATAAACAAAAGGTATCCGTGGTGGTGCAAACATCTTGGATGGGCAGTGGAGCCACTCGAACCTTGAAAATTAAAGAAAAAAATTATTGCCTAGAGCCCAGCACAGCACCCAGCTTACAAATAGTTCATGCCATTGAGTGAATATTTATTAAGCACCCCACTATGTTTCAGGTACTCATGGGTTTGTACATTTATACGGATGAAAATATATGAGCCTATCCTGGAGTTTATAGTCACTTAATGAGTACTGGCTGGTAGACTAATACTGTATTGTAACTTACTGTTATTTTTCTTTGTTACAGTACCTTCCTTTTCTTATCTGTTTTATTCATTTAAAATGAAAGTGAAGGCGCTTAGTCCGACTCTTTGCGACCCCATGGACTGTAGCCTACCAGGCTCCCCAGTCCGTCCAGGCAAGAGTACTGGAGTGGGTTGCCATTTCCTTCTCCCAGGGGATCTTTCCGACCCAGGGATCGAGCCCCGGTCTCCCGCATTGTAGGCAGATGCTTTTACCGTCTGAGCCACCATGGAAGTCCTTTATTCATTTATGGGGTCAACAATTAGATTTTAATTTCTCCTTTAACTTGACTGAATAGAATACTCAAAGTCTTTATTTCAGTGGATTACAAATACTGTCTTATACCATTTTGGAGTACCCTTAATTTTATCTTTAAGTTAGCTAATTGCCACCATCTATACAGTAATGCATAATAATATTTATTTTCATTTTTATGGTAGTAAACCAAGTAAATAATCAGTATCTACATGAAATTTGACACGATAAAATGTTGTTGAATACCAATAGAAAGAAAATTTTGGGCAGTTTTTTGCATAATAGTATAAAATTGCTGTTTTCATTTACATCAGGAGAAACAAAGTTTTGTTTATGTGTGGTTTGAAATATTTGAACTCTGAAATCCTTTGAACCAAGTTAAAAAAGAAAAAACCATGGCTTGCCTGGATTTTTCTTTACTGTGGATATACTTTTTTCCCACTTGGTGGCACCTTCTGTTCATTTTAAAGTAACGTGCCCTTCCTTCTTCCGTGTAGTGTACTGGTCTCTCCTCCCCATATATTTTTCTTATTAAAATTAACGGTTAAATTACTCAAGTAATACATAAGTACTTTTTAAAAGAAATTATAGCTTATTTTCAAAAGTTTTCGCTTTTTTTTTTTTTTTTAACAGAAAGTAATTTGTCCTTGAAGATTTTTTTAGTGCCATGGTGACATTGACAATGGTTTTCCTTTTGTAGGGTTAATTTATTTAGGATACCTAACACAGTCCATAGGGTTGCAAAGAGTCGGACATGACTGAAGCAACTTAACACACACACATACATACACACAACATCATTTTAGTCAGCTTTTTTTTTTTTCACTTGACAGAAGATGTTCTAGAAGCCTTTTAGAGAAGTGAGGTAGCAGGTGGGGAGGATTACCTGGAGATGATTACTTCGGGCTTGAGAGACTGGGTGGTGGTGGTACCTTTCATTAGGATGGGAAGACTAGGAGAAGGGTAGCCTGTGAGGGTGGAGGGTAGGAATCAGAAGCCTCCTTTTTGGATGAAGGAAATTTGAGATACGTGCCAGAAATCCAAGTGAACAATTATGTTAAGTAAACAGCAGGATAGATGAATCTGTAGCTTAGGACAGAGGTCGAGCCAGTAAAGAATAAGTAGTTACTAGCAAAGTGAGGATTGGAGAAGGAAATGGCAACCCGCTCCAGTGTTCTTGCCTGGAGAACCCAGGGACAGGGGAGTCTGGTGGGCTGCCGTCTATGGGGTCGCACAGAGTCGGACACGACTGAAGCCACTGAGCAGCAGCAGCAGCAGCAAAGTAAGGCGGAGAAGGCAATGGCACCCCACTGCAGTACTCTTGCCTGGAAAATCCCATGGACGGCGGAGCCTGGAAGGCTGCAGTCCATGGGGTCGCGAACAGTCAGACACAACTGAGCGACTTCCCTTTCACTTTTCACTTTCATGCAGTGGAGAAGGAAATGGCAACCCACTCCAGTGTTCTTGCCTGGAGAATCCCAGGGATGGGGGAGCCTGGTGGGCTGCCGTCTATGGGGTCACACAGAGTCGGACTCAACTGAAGCGACTTAGCAGCAGCAGCAGCAAAGTAAGGAAGACAAGAGAAATGAGCATTTCAATAATCATAGGAAGTCTAACTGTGTTGATTTTTGCTGAGATTAAGTAATATAAGGACAGAGAAGTGTCCACGTACATTTGGCAGTATGAACTTCATTGAATCTAAATGGAATCTGTTCTTGAACAAAATGTGGAGAGATCAGAAAAATTTTTAAAAATCTGTTGGGTGGGCAGGGATAATCCACATACACCCCTAAGAGGCAACCACTGTCAGCATTTGCCATATTTCCTTTAGTCTTTTAAAATAAATGTTTATGTTAGTTGTGTTCCTAATCATTCAGTTTTATTTACTCTTTTTTTTCAGTGTATAATATAAGCAATTTTCCTTTTTAAAAAGAATCCTTATAATCATGATGGTAAAAATGTACAGTTGTTATAGAAAACTTGGAAAATCCATAGAAGGACAAACAAAAATAAACTATAATTCCTTAGCCAAGAAATAAGCACTGTTAAGGTTTTGTTCACTGATTGAACAGATACCAGTTTGTCGGCTTTTGAGTAGAGAAGGAATGTTTTCAAAGGACCACAATGTGGAGAACAGGTTGTAGTTTATTGGTCACGTCTTCTTTAGAAGATTTGTGGTTATAAATTTTAATAACTATATATAGGTAAATGTGTGTATACAAATATATTTGTTATATACAATATTTTGTTTCCCTTCCCCCTCCCCTCACTTAATATAGCACAGATGTTTTCACTTAATATGCTGCTTGTCAGTTTTAGTGTTTTAGTGTAGAGGGGCTTTGAATATAGACAGGACTAATGGCAATTTGGGTTTAAAATGAATATTCTATTAACTATAGCTGCAAACTTTAAAATGTAGTTGCTCTTAAGCTTTGAGGATTTGTTTATGAATAGAATAGCAAGATTAGTAACTTGAATATTTGTGCATAAAAATAAAAAACAATTATATTCTCTTGTTCTTTGATGAATGGTTAATAAACGCTAATGGAAAGAAATTCTCCTAAGGAGTTATCTCCACTTGCAATGTTAGTTAATTACATCCCTTAAAGCATTTTAGGGCACATTTAGAAATTTAATATATTTGATTTTTTAAAATATCTTCAGATTCCCAGTGTAGGTAGGTTAATGAACCTTTCAGGCAAAATGTTCCTAAGCCATTAAATGACTCTTGTTTATTCAAGCCAAAAATTTAAGGGTCCTTTTAAACTCTTTCTCTAGGAACATGTTCTATCAACATGTTCTTTCTGCTTTATCTTCTGAATATATCCCATGCCTAATCACTACATCTATGGCTGTTACCCCAGTCCAGAACACAGTAATGTCTTGCCTGGACTTCTGCAACCACTTAACTAGTTGGCTTACATTCTTACAATATACCAGTATTCCCAACATACTGAATGATTGTGTGTGTGTGTGTGTGTGTGCGCGCGCGCGCTCACACGCGCGTGCAGTTGCTCAGTCGTGTCCTACTCTTTGTGACCTTATGGACTATATAGCCAGCCAGGCTTCTCTGTCCATGGAATTTTCCAGGCAAGAATACTGGAGTGCATTGCCATTTCCTACTCCAGGGCATATCCCTGACCCAGGGATCAAACATGTTTCTTTGCATGTCCTGCATTGGCAGGCAGATTATTTACCAGTGAGCCACCTGGGAAGATGATTAAGTGATTAGAGTGATTATTTTAAAATGTTAACTCAGATTATATCAGTACTCTGCTCAGAACTCTCTCCATTGGCTTTCCATTATGATTAGAATTAAAATTCCAACTCCTTACTTGGTCTGCAGGGCTTCCTTAATAGCTCAGTTGGTAAAGAATCAACCTGCAATGCAGAAGACGCTGGTTCAATTCTTTGGGTCGGGAAGATCCACTGGAGAAGGGATAGGCTACCCACTCCAGTATTCTTGGGCTTCCCTTGTGGCTCAGCTGGTAAAGAATCCACCTGCAATGCAGGAGACCTGGGTTCAATCCCAGGGTTGGGAATATCCCATGGAGAAGGGAAAAGCTACCCATCCCAGTATTCTGGCCTAGAGAATTCCATGCACTGTATAGTCCATGGGGTCGCAAAGAGTCGGACATGACTGAGCGGCTCTCACTTCACTCGGTCTGCAAGGCCATATGCCGTCCTGGCCCTTCCAGGTCTGTGCGCCCTGCCCAGTTCACCACCTTGCTGACTCTTGACTTACTAGCCACAATGGCCTTCTGGCTTTTCTTACGGAGTGACCACGCTCCTACCTCAGTTACTTTGCACTGGATGTTTCCCCAGATTGCATGGCTCAGGCCTGCAGGTTGTTCAAGTGTCTGTTCCAGTGACTTCTTAGACTGCCCTAGCTGAAAGAGCCCCGTCCTTCTCTCATGGTTTGTTTCTCCAGCTGCCATGCTTCTTGGTAAGAATCTCGTTCACTCTTGTGTTGCTAATGCCTGAATCAGTGTCTCACACGTAGTAGTCGCTCAGTAAACTTTTGTTAGATGAATGTGGACATACTGTTTTACTTGAAACAACTGTTATTTTGCTTTTTGGATACAGTAATTTTATTTGCTTCTGCTGGCTGATCCAAAAATGGTATATCTGTCACTCCTTTCATAGCTTTTGTATGAATTTGAAGCTGTAATATATTTACCTCTGAGTTCCACTCTAACTTCAGCCTGTCCTTTTTAATATCTTGTCCCACTGAATTGTATCTTAGTCTTTTAGAATATTATTTTCCTAAGTAAATTGCCATCTCTCAATGCCAGAGAATATTGTCTTCCTCTTGATATATCTGCTCAGTCTGTCCTTCTTCAGATAGTAAGTGTTGTATAAAATACTCTGAATTGAAATAAGTGTTACTCAGTACAGTGGGTTACAGGTTATTTTCAAAATAGTTCCTTCCTAATGTTTATTTTCTGTTCCAGAAAATGAGAGTATTAAGTGGCTGTGTTTTAAGAAACTATAAAATGCATGTTTAGGTAGATATGTAGGTGTTACAGAATATTGCTTTATAATAAATAACACATTTTATTCACTGTTCAATGTAACATTTTACAAAGATGTGTTGTTGGGAAATTTCATACCTGATTGTGGAAATAAACTGGGTAGTTTGCTGAACAAAGAACTATCTGCAATTTCCAGACAAAATCTATTTGATGTTCACAGGTTATCAAAGTATAAAATATGGCACACATAGTCATATGTAGAAATTTTTGAGGTTTCTAAATTAGAAAAACAGTTTGAACCTTTTCTGTGTAACTATAGTGAAAGACGTTGTGCTGTGGAAGTGACATAGGAAGAATTCCCATTAAGGTAGACTGAGAGAAGCAGTCTATCTGCCACTAAAACATTCAGTACATTAAAGAGAGTGTTTTGTTTTTTTTTTAAGTGATGGTCTAAAGTGGGGTGAAGTGGGGTTAGAAGTAGAAGAACCTACTTATAGTCTCAAATAAATGACAGATGATTTCAATGAGGATTTAAAACCCTGCTAGTTGTTTTGAATTAGGATTTTAATTTTTAATAGCTTTCTTTTGTCTTACCAAGTAGTACATGTTTGTTACAGAAAATTCAGAAAATCACAAAGCAAATAAAAGTAACCTATTACCCTACCACACAGAGACAAAATACTGTTGATGTTTTGATATATATTCTTCTCATTTCCCCTTTTCCTGTGCATATATATCCTTTGCTTTTGTTTTTAATGTGAGTGGATTTTTAAAGTGGTAGCCTGTGTTTGAATCCTGGCTTCACTATCATGGGCGAGTTATTTTTAAACTCTTGGTGCTCTAGTTTCCTCATTTATTAAATCGGGTTAATAACATCTGTCTCATAGAGTTGTTTTAAGAATTAAATGAGTTAATATTTATAAATTGTTTAGAACAGTGCCATGACTTACAAATGCTATCTACTATTGAAACTCCAGTACTTTGGCCACCTCATGCGAAGAGTTGACTCATTGGAAAAGACTCTGATGCTGGGAGGGATTGAGGGCAGGAGGAGAAGGGGACGACAGAGGATGAGATGGCTGGATGGCCTCACTGACTCAATGGACGTGAGTCTCAGTGAACTCCGGGAGTTGGTGATGGACAGGGAGGCCTGGCGTGCTGGGATTCATGGGGTCGCAAAGAGTCAGACATGACTGAGCAACTGATCTGATCTGATCTGATCTGATCGTTCAGTAAATTAAGTAAATAACCTGCTTTTTAAGCTTAATATTTGGTGAGTGTTTTCTCAAGTCATAAAATATTCTCTGTTAACATAATATTTACTAAGGCTTTAATCCTCTGTCATGTGGCTATGGCCTGAGTTAAAGTATTCCCTATATTATTCTTGGTTTTGTTTTTTCTGTGTTTTTACTATTATAAGTAAACTTTGGTCAGTATCCTTGTATGTAAGTGTTTATCCACACATCCTATTTTCTGTGGCACATTCCTACAAGTAAAATTGCTGAGTCCAGAAATGTACATGTTTTGGAAGTGTTTAGTACCTACTGCCAAATTACCCTCAGTTGACATTCTCAGGGTAAATACATTCACAGTATGTGAGTTTGATTTCTCTATAACTTCACCAATACTAGATATTATTTTATTTTTAAATCTTTACCAGCTTAGCAAGTAAAACGTTATATCTTGTTTTAATTTTTATTCCCTTGGTTAAAATTTTTTATCTTTTTTTATGACTTATCTTTTAACATCATTTATCTGTTTTGCTATTGGATGTTTAACTTTTTCTGTTTTGTAGTGATAGATTAACTACTTTTCTGTATATTTCCCCATTTCTTTTATTTTTTAATCTTGTTTTCAGAGTTTTAGGACATAAACATACTTCAATTTTTATGTAATAAAATTACCATTTTTTTTCTTTATGGCTTTTGGACTTTGATGTTAAGCTCAGAAATGGTCCTTCATATTCTGTTAGTATCAACACGTCTTATGAATATAAATATTCTTGCACTTTTTCCTCAACAAAATTAATTGTCCTAGCATAATTTATTGAGAAAAATTTACTTTCCCCAATAATTTGATATGCCAACCTTACTTTATATATCCTTAAGTCTAGGGGATTTTGTTCTATTATTATACTTTTGTACAAAATTCTTAGTACAGAGTTTTTGTACCAATTTTTATATTGTTCTAATGTTTGTGACTTTAAAGTCTGGTATTGCCAGCCTTCCTGATTGTTGTGTTTTCAAAGTGTTCTTAAGATAGGCTTGCAGCTGATCCTTAGAATTATAATTGTCAAACCCTATTGAGATTTTGATTCAGATTGCATTTAATTAAAAACAGTAGTTACTGAGCTAAAGAAGTTTGAGTTGGCTATTTTGTCATGAATTGTCTTTGGTTTTTATTTTGTTAAATATGTCAGTCTTATCCTATGGTTAGCTGGATCTCAGGGTTTTGACAGATACTTAAGTGCTATCATCATCCCAGCCAGTTTTCATCTGTTGCTCGTATGTAAGCTCCTGATCAGGATGTTCTTTTCGGCTTCTGGGAAACTGTTCAAGCCTCAGCTGTGTGACATACGTGCTGTGGGACCTTGGAAGGTGGTTTCAACTCTGTTTCCTCAGTTTTAAAATACAAAATACTTAGTATTAATTTAAGTGATTGAGTGGTATGCATGAGAATGTTTCATAAACTAAAGTGAGATGGAGTAATAATAGTTTTAGTATAATGAATATTTTTACCTCAGAAAACCATCTGGAGGGGTTTGTGTGGTTTTTCTTAGTCTGTCTTTTGAAAAGTTGAAAAATCTTTGTTGTTTCTAGGCTCAGTGATGTTAGGTAAAAATATCTGAAACATGAACACAAACTCCAGCCTTGATTCCCAAAGTTAACAATGTTTATTATCCAAGGAAAAGATTCAAAACTGCCTGTATTTTTGTTGCTGTTATATTTCTGAAAAGGAAAATTAAACTTTTTATCTTTGTTATTAATATCCATCTTAAAGATTGTTTACCATCTTACAATCTGTTTTATATGGTGTATATTTTTATTTCTTAAATTTCCTATTAGGCTGTTTTATTCTTTCTTCAGAAATAAATCCCTCCATTTTGTACTTAGAGTGGCTAACAACCTCAAACTTAAGTGAAGTAGTATGTTTTCAAAGAAAGAGAAGGTCGTCCTTTCCTGTTCCTTTCTACACTTCTTTTTGTGTTCCAGTCTCTGTTTTCTTCATTAACAACTGAAAATTGGGTCAACCACCTGTGGGATTTATTTCCATTTGAGCTGTGTTGTAATTATGGTTTAATATCTTTGTTATTAATTTTGACATACTTGAATATATTTGAGTACTAAGTTTTTCCCAAAGTGTAATCTGTTTTCATGACAAATACTTATCTCTTTTGTATTTAGAACTTTCTGCCTTTCTGCCAGTCTCCTTATTTATAGTCTTACTGACTTTATCATCAAGTTGAAGTTTATATTTTGTCCTGTAAGATAATAACAGTGATATAAAGTTGAAGTGGGTCTGACGCCAGCTCAACACAGTTTTTAGGCAGTACTCTTAGTCCATTGGTGCCTTTAATTAATTGGAATAAAAATGACCCAAATGAAAACCTGTTTGCGCAAACTCTTCAGTGTGAAAATCTAAAAGATATTGTTTCTTTACGCTTTATTTAATAATATAGTTAGAAGGGTTAAATTAGGCTAGCAGATTATAAACATTTTCTTATTTCTTGTAGCTTCTTATTCTAACAGAATGAGAATAAATGATTGTTTACTCATTCCCTGACTCCAGTCAATAGCCTTACTAGATGAACATTTTCAGATTTTATGTGTTGGCGGTAAAAATTTCTTTTAGTGTTCTTTTTCCTTTTTTTGGCCTCACCATGCAGCCTGTAGTATCTTATCTTAGTTCCCTGACCAGGGATTGAACCTGGGCCCTTGGCACTGAAACTGCTGAGTCCTAACCACTGGACCACCAGAGAATTCCCTCCTCTTATAGTTCTCTCTTTTTAGCATTTTCTTTCTCTCTGTGAGCTCTCAGTTAAGTTACTGAATAGGCATATAAAAGCTTTGGAGTCTGCTTCTTTAAATATCATTTTAACTTTCAGGAGTCTTGATGACAATTATTTGAATAAAAATGGCTCAGACAGTAAAGAATCTGCCTGCAGTTCAGGAGATCTGGTTTCAGCCCCTGGGTTGGGAAGATTCCCCTGGAGAATTCCATGAACAGAGGAGCCTGGCAGGCTACAGTCCATGGGGTTGCAAAAAGTCCGACGTGACAGAGCAACTAACATTTTTTTGAACACACTTTTTTTGTAGTTACTTAGGCTGACTCAAAAGGCAAAAGTTAAATATTTCTGCTGTGCCTTAACTTACATAAAACCCCTTGGTAAGTAAAAGCTTTGGTTTTCACAGCTAATCCCTCCTGTCTCACCACTGGTGTCTCATTATGTCATGATTTATTGGTCCAGGTTACTTTGACTAATCCCCATTTTCCTTTGGAGGATGTAAGAGAGAAAGCAGCCCGGTGGGTTTAGACTTCCTCATTCTTCATTGTGTTAGCTGGTCATGATATAATTATCTTAGACACAAATATAGCAACTGTAATAATATCTTATTGATCTTAGACAATTACCTAGCTGTATCTATCAATTACTGTTAGCAGATATTCTTAAACTTACATAGCATCATGCATTTTTCTCATTAGCTTTCAGTTCAGTTCAGTCGCTCAGTCGTGTCCGACTCTTTGCAACCCCATAAATCGCAGCACGCCAGGCCTCTCTGTCCATCACCAACTCCCGGAGTTCTCTCAGACTCACGTCCATCGAGTCAGTGATGCCATCCAGCCATCTCATCCTCTGTCGTCCCCTTCTCCTCCTGCCCCCAATCCCTCCCAGCATCAGAGTATTTTCCAATGAGTCAACTCTTCGCATGAGGTGGCTAACGTACTGGAGTTTCAGCTTTAGCATCATTCCCTCCAAAGAAATCCCAGGGCTGATCTCCTTCAGAATGGACTGGCTGGATCTCCTTGCAGTCCAAGCTTTAGTCTTATTTTACTGAAACTTCCTTGACTTGCCCTTTCCTCTCTAGCCGGGTAATCCCCCCTCACCCCACCCCAGCCCTTTTTTTCCTCAGGAGCTGCAATTCTATGCCTGTCACCTCATTCCCTTTTCTTATAGAGTCATCTTTGTGTTAGGAGCTCAGAATCTTGTTATAAATTCTCTCTCCCCTTCCTTTCCCATATAAATTCAGCTTGGTTTTCTGCTCAGTTCTACTCTTTGTCCCTTGGACTTAGTTTCTTTCTTTTCTGTTATTAGAGAGTTTTCTGTACTCCAAGGAAATGCCCGGCTTCCTTCTTTAGGCCAGATTTCTGGCACTTCCCCCCAAGTATCTTTTTACAAACACTTGAAGCTGAAACACTCGTGAACTTTGGGCTGTGGTTGAACAATTTTATTATAACAAACTGTATGTCCTCCAGTGCTCAGACTTAAGCTTTGACTTAAGATGCACGCAGAGACCCTCCTCTTCGACAAGAGCCTGAAGGGTTTCAAACTAGAGCTTCATGAACCAGAGCATCCTGAGTGTGCTGAAACCGCGGAGGCAGCCTCTAGCATCCAATAGAATAATGCTGTATGTCATCAGTTCTAAACTACATTTTTATATCTAAAATTAAGATGCATGTTATAATCAGTAGTGCCGCAATTAGCAGCATCTTCTTTTCTTTCTTAGTGATACATAAAATAATGGTGTATCTTAAAATTGATGGGGTCCTAGATTTGATGACATATAATAATCATAAAAGCAGTAGCTAACATTGAGTACCTGCCACGCACAGGAGTTTTTCTAGGTATTATCTGATTTAATCCTTATACTTTTCTTAGTAAGAGTGTTCAGATGAAACAACCAAGGCATGGGAAAGTTCAGCTAGTCAGAGCTGAGATTTGAGCTCAAGCAACGTAATAACTTGAGAACTGCTCTCTTAGCGCTCCTTCTCCTACACTAGGCTACCTCTTCATAACTGTCTTTTTTTTTCTCTCTCTCTCTTTAAGGCATCGTTGGCTTCACTGTATGACTGATGATCCTCCAACAGTAAAACCACCTACTGCTCGTAAATTCATTTGGACAAACCATAAATTCAATCTGAGTGGCACTCCACAACAGTACGTACCTTATTCCACCACTAGAAAGAAGATTCAGGAGTGGGTCCCACCTTCGACACCTTACAAGTAAAGACAACGAAAAGCAATTTACGTGTAAAATATGGGGCTTTTCCTATAATTGTACTGCTTACTGTTAACTTGATTAAAGTTATTTGATTAAGCAGTGTCTTTTGTGCTTTTTGGTGGCTCAGACGGTAAAGCGTCTTGTCTACAATGCGGGAGACCTGGGTTCGATCCCTGGGTTGGGAAGAATCCCCGGAGAAGGAAATGGCAACCCACTCCAGTACTCTTGCCTAGAAAATCCCATGGACGGAGGAGCCTGGTGTCCATGGGGTTGCAAAGAGTCGGACACGACTCAGCAACATCACTTTCACTTTGTGCTTTTTTGCCCTTAACTTTTTATTTATCAGCTGCAAAATAGAAGCTTACAAACATGGGTAATTGAAGTAGACTTCTGTTGGGGCAGCTGCGTGGTGTACGGTCCCCTGTCACCTGTGTGGTGGTCTCTGTACTTTGTGTCCCTGCCTTGCTGCCATAGCTGATTGATGGGGAGACCTAACACTGAGTTGAGCCAAACAGATCTTCTCATGGGAATTTGAAACTTGAATGGAGAGACTGAGAGACATCAAAGTTGGATGATTTTATGATGGCCTGTAAGAAGGTTATGAGAGGTTTCCTATTTCCTGAGTTTTGGTTCTTTCATAGTTGATTTGAACTACCCCAGGATCCATTCCAATATATTTTTATTTCCTTAAGCCAAGTAAGGTCACTGACATTTTTCTTTTTTTTTTTTGCTTGCAAATAAAAGAGCTTTAACTAATATCCAGATTGGTTCCAAAGAATGGATTGTAGGCAAAAGACCTTCCGGGAAATAAGGAATCTTTGGAACTGGTTATGTTGTCGTTCAGTTGCTCAGTTGTGTCTGACTCTTTGCAACCCCATGGGCTACAGCACACCAGACTCCCCTGTCCTTCATCGTCTTCCAGAGTTTGCTCAAATTTATGTCAGTTGACTTGGTGATGCCATCCACCCATCTCATTCTCTGTCGTCCCCTTCTCCTCCTGCCTTTAATCTTTTCCATCATTAGGGTCTTTTCTAATGAATCGGCACTTCACATCAGGTGGCTAAAGTATTGGAGCTTCAACTTCAGCATTAGTCCTTCCAGTGAATGTTCAGGGTTGATTTCCTTTAGGATTGGCTTAATTTCCTTGCAGTCCAAGGGAGTGGAGAAGTCCAACACCAGAATTCATAAGTATCAATTCTTCTGTGCTCAGCCTTCTTTATGGTCCAGCTGTCACATCCGTACATGACTTCTGGGAAAACCATAGCTTTGACTGTATGGACCTTTGTAGGCAAAGTGATGTCTCTGCTTTTTAATATGCTGTCTAGGTTTGTCATAGTTTTTCTTCCAAGGAGCTAGCATCTTTTAATTTCATGGCTGCAGTTGTCATCCACACTGATGTTGGGTAGGATAAAAGGCACCACCACCTCTCTTCGTATTCTGGATGGGAAGCTAGCAGCTGCAGTGATCAGCTTATCAAGCTCTTGTCCTTAGTCACTGGGGTCCATAAGCCCCTGAAGGATAAGGCCCTTGGATACCAGTTAGCAGCTACCATAGAATAGTTTAGCAGAACAGAGATGGAACAATTTAGTGATGGAAAAAGGTTGTAGAGTCATGTGATTGCTTTCAAGGATACTGGATAACTTAAGGGAGAGAATGAACTTTAATCCCCAAATCTCCACTCAAGGTGTTGAGTGAAACTCGGGGCAATTATATGACTTAGCCAATTCCTCAGGTTTCTGAACCTGAGTTCTGAAACTTTCTCAATCATAAGAAATTAAGGTTTTCCCATAGCTTTGCTGCTGAGTATTCCCTACTTAGCTGGATCAGGTTGAATGTGGTGCTCTCAGGAGATATGATAGTCGGCATATTATTGGGGCAGCTGTCTGCAATTTGTTGACTGACCAAAGCAGAGCAGCACTAAGCGCTAAAAGCTAGCCTGTGCTAGACTGAGATTTTTGTATGCTCTGTCTACCACTTCACTGACTTTTCTGTCAGTGCCTAAAGCATGGCTTTCTAGTGCAATTAGGAATAGATTGAAAAGGGAAATGTGAAAAATTAGAAGTTCTGTCCTGGCTGTTCTTTCTTTTTTTTATTTATTTTATTTTATTTATTTATTTTTTTTTTCTGGCTGTTCTTTCTGGATTGGCTATGCTGGAGGTTCACCTGTTAGAAGGAAAGTGGGTGTGGTTCTCATAAGGAGGGGGAAGGTGGACAGAGATGGTAACGAGGAAATGGTCTGATCTGCAGCGATCTCTGCTGATGGTTAGCTTGGGGCTTCTAGGAATGAAAGCAGTAGGCAGCTACCTTAGTTCTTTTTTTTTTTTTTTTTCTACAGCCCCGCCCCCAACTCGCTACCTTAGTTCTTAATCTGGTTTTTCTTGAAAACAACTTTATAGGTCTGGATAATAGACACCTGAATCAAGCTAGATCACAGCTTCTCTCTCGATTTCACACCTGAGTTAATTCACAGGGCTCCATTCTGACGGAGATCAGCCCTGGGATTTCTTTGGAAGGACTGATGCTAAAGCTGAAACTCCAGTACTTTGGCCACCTCATGCGAAGAGTTGACTCATTGGAAAAGACTGTGATGCTGGGAGGGATTGGGGGCAGGAGGAGAGGGGGACGACAGAGGATGAGATGGCTGGATGGCATCACTGACTCGATGGACGTGAGTCTGAGTGAACTCCGGGAGTTGGTGCTGGACAGGGAGGCCTGGCGTGCTGCGATTTATGGGGTCGCAAAGAGTCGGACATGACTGAGCGACTGATCTGATCTGATCTGAAACCCTCAAGGGCTGTGCTATATTAATAGATATGTGTACTTAGAAAAAAGAAATATCAGTGTTTCAGTGAACACTTGTTCCAAATTAGACCAACTTTGGGAAGCTTGAGAACACCATGGCCCACTGATAAAAATATAGGCTGTGAGTGGCACGTTGGACCCCATTTCACTCGAAGCCCATGGGAAAGGCTGAACTCCTCTTCCTTTCCTCTACCCCATGCTTTATTTCTTCAGTTCCTAAGTGTAGATGGTTGGACACCCTTTGCAGAAGCCCAGCATTGGATCCCTGCCTTCAGGAGTAAATACACTTGTGGCAAAAGGCCAAGGGAAGGACATTGGAGCATTCCATTCTTACCAAAATAATAAGTGAAAAAGCAGTATGTCTTTGGGGTAATGACAGTTAAATGCAACCATTGGTGGGAAGAAAGGTACAAATGTGGACATTCCTGTCATCCTCAAATATAGTGTACTTCCATTTGACCAGCGAGAAAGGCCTTGGAGGGTGACAGCAGTTTATAATGATCAAACTTAACCTTGAGGTGATTTGAATTGTAGATGCTATCCAATGGTCTCTTCACTGGAGCAAGTTAGTACAGCCTCTGGCATTTGATACGTAACTGTTGGTCTAACCACTGTATTTTTACCCATTTTGGTTGGTAGAATCCATCAGCAATTGTTTGCTTTTACCTGACAGGGACAGAATGGATGTCACTTCTAGCCAATTGCTACATGAGGACATTTAATGCCTCATCAAACTGTAGGATGTCACATTAGCCCACTGTGTTGATGCAGAGCATGAAATATCAGATACCCAAATGCCCTGATAAGACACAACATATGCCAAGGATGGAACCTGAATATCATACAAAGGGAGGGACTTGATTCCTTCGTGATTTTCTCAGGGATTCAGTGGTCTAGTGCATGTTGAGATGGGCCTCTTCAGTGTTAAAGGGCAAATTGCTGCACCTTGCCTGTTCTACAATTAAGAAAGGCTCTGGATTTTAGAGACAGCATATAGCATACAAATGTTTTGCTCGTATTTATTTCCCAAGTGACCTGAAAAGTTGGCAGTGCAGAAGCAGCCTCTCTCGGTGGCCCACCTAGGCTGTAGACCAAGCAGCTCTGCTGCTCGGCCCTCTCGAAGTATCTGAAAGATTGAAATGCTTTGCTAAAGTCAGAAACAAATCTCTAGGAGAGTCACAGTGGAAGCCCACAGGATTTTGGAACAAGGCCACATCCCCTTCAGAAAAATTACTCTTTTCCTTTTGTGATACGGCTCCCATTTGCTACTGGTATGTTGGAGAGCCTGTGACGTCAGGTGCTGTGTAATTCACCTACTCAAAAAGTTGGCATTTCCAGTAGCATTGCCATAGCAGATGGGACCAGAGCAGACCATGAAGGCACTCTAACTTTGGGTAAGCAGATTTCTCCCCACTCTGTGCTTTTAAGTACCCTATTCCCACTCAGTGCCCCTATCAATCTGTCCCTTTGCCCTGGTGGAGAGTTGTTGGCCAATTAATTGAGAATGGAAAAAGTCAAGCCTGGCTTATAGATATTGTTGAACAATATGTATTACCAGGTGGAAGTATACTGCTGTATCCTGCAGCCCCATTCACAGTGATCTTGAAGGACCGTAGAGGGCAAATCCCAGCATAGGATAATTGTTTTAAAATGTTGTGTTGGTTTCTGCCGTACAGCGATGCCTTTATATATATTTGGCTGTGCTGGGTCTTGCTGCAGCATGCAGGATCTTTAGTTGTGGCATGTGGGATCTAGTTCCCTGACCAGGGCTCGAACTCGGCCCCCCTGCATTAGGAGTGCAGAGTCTTAGCCAGTGGACCGCCAGGGAAGTTCCAAGCAATGCCTTTTACCATATACTTTGACTTGAAGAAAGCATGACCTGAGCCAGGCTCTAAAACGATCACTGGCTATATGGTCAGAGACCTGAAAAAAGCAATGTTGACAATTGGTGTAAAGGTTTTAGGAAGGATTTTACCAATGAACCTTGAGGATGGGACCTAGAATTTAAGATTAGAACAAAGCAGCTAAGTGCTTACCAGGACCACCTCCTGAGCACAAGCCTTGACTTAGGGCCAGACTCTGAGGGAACCCAGCATAAAGTCCAGCAGCCACCTGGTGACAAGTTCATTTCCCTGGACCGCTTCCATTGTGGATGGAGCTGTGATCTGTTCCCATGGAAATAGACGGTTGTTCTGAGTATGGACCCTGCCATACCTTGGCCAGCACTAACATTCATGGGCTGAGAATGCCTTCTGCTTTGTCATACGCAGAAGAGTGCCTGTGCTCAAGAATACAGGCGACTTCACCGAAAGTGGCAATGAACCAGTGTCTGTGGGAACAATGTCTGGTATTCCTGATGTGCCCGTTTCTCAGACATTATCTTTCTTGTTTTTCCCTCTATAACACACCATATGTGAGTCACACCAGCCCCCTTTCAAAACAGGATTCATTCTTGAGTTGGGGCCTTTGCACTTACTCTTCCTTCGGTCTAGACCAGTAACATCTTTGTGTTCTACCCTCTGTTGTATCACTGGTGTCTCACTTAACCAGTATCGCTTCCACAGCGAGATGCTCCCTGTCTGTCTAATCTAAAGGAGCTCTCTTGAAACTTCCTCTTATTTAAGAATTCTATTTATATAAATTTGCTTGTTTTATTTTCTTCGTAGTATTTATTGTTCCTTTTTGAAAAACAAGATGAACAAAATTATTCCAGGAAATAACCTGTGTATTCAGCACTGACTGAACACCTAAAGTAAAACAGTATTGATCAGATTTCGTATTTTTGATAGAGGTGTGATGACTGAAATTAAAACGGCAGCAGCCCTGAATAGCAAAATCTGAAATTTTAGGAAGTGAAAGGATCTGTAGGGGATAGCATTAAAGCATGCAACTAGTTATAAATAGAGAACTGAAAATGTTTCATTGAGCAGTTTTTATAGAAGAAAGAAAAAAGCACACTAATTGCCAGGATGTCGTGCTGTGTTTCCAAAAAGATTCGTGATTATATCAAGGGTTTGCAATCACTTTGTGTGATCAGTTTGCAGAGACCTCCAGGCCTGCATCCCTGTTTTAAATCATGCTCCTACAGAAGAAAATGACTTATAACATTCTTCTCAAATACAAAATGATCCATCTGCTGGTGCCAAGTGCCCATCAGTATGAAATGCAGTTGCCTCATAAGTGCCCTATAATCAGGGCACATTTGTTAGCGCCGGCTCCAGGAGGGTAATGTCTGTCTTAAGACTCAGGGAAAGAATGGGATTACCGAAGTCGAGATGTGGTGGTAAACTGTCTAACAAATTCTTGGGGACAGAACTGGCCTTACAAAAATTGTTTCCCAGGTTCATCTGGTGTTGATCCAGCCTTCCTGTCCAAAGAAAGGTTGGGCACAATAGCTCCTGTGTTGCACTTTTCACCTACGTGGATACAGTATGAATGGTGCCCCTTGGAGCTGTGCCACACATTAGTTCTGGGTTATCCACCAGGACATGTCAGGGAGTTAATCCAGTTCCTGGGAAGCATATGTCTGGACATCTGTTGCTGGGGATGCCCAGCATCCCTTTTCCTTTTTTCTGTCATAGAATCCTGACTTACCTTGAGAACTATCATACCCCTGCTTGTAGTCCATATGGGTCAGTGGGTTTGTACCCACTGTAAATATTCTCAGAGTATTGTGTTTCACTGGCTTCAGTGACTGGTTCAGGAATGAATAGGTGACTAAGACAGACCAGTGCAACTCAACTAGTAGGATTTAGTTAGAAATACTGGAAAATAGAATTCCTCGTTCTATAAGGCTTCTATAGAAGCCTCGTTCTATAAGGCTTACCTGGTAAGGAACCCACCTGCCAATGCAGGAGATGCAAGAGACGCAGGTTCAATCTCTGGGTCGGGAAGATGCCCTGGCGAAGGAAATGGCAACCCACTCCAGAATTCTTGCCTGGAAAATTCCATGGATAGAGGACCCTGGGAGGCTACAGTCCATGGGGTCGCAGAGTTGAACATGACTGGACACACACACACACACACACGTAAGACTTGAAGCTTGGAGGATAGATCCCAGGTGTGGCTGGGAGCCACTGCACCTCGGAAGGGAGCCTGAAAGTGAACAATGAAAGGAAAAGTGGAGCCAAGAGAAGACACAGGACAGACTTATTAAGAGTGTTTAACTCCCAACTCCAACTGTGCCTGAATGTGGAATTCACTTAGACTTTTTAGTGAAACCAATGAATTTCACTGGTTTTGTTTGTTAGTTTGTTTTCTGAATATACACTGATTTCTTTGCCTGTCCTCATGGATATAACATTCTTATGACTTTGTCACTTCTCTGTAATAATGAAATTTGTTACTGGTCTGCACCATCTTTCTTATTAGGTGTAGCTCTGATTATGAATTTTTGATTTATAAATATGGGTATTTGATGGCCTGTGGTGTCTGTTATGATTTATTACTATAATTAAAATTAAAAAAAACCTTTTTAAAAAAAAGTTTGTGTTAAAGTGGATGCCCACATTCCATGAGGTATCTGCATGTGCATTTGAGGATATATCCAGGTCTTTACAATTCGTGTATGTTATGACTCTACTGGATGATTCCAGTTAGAAAGGTCTGCAGATCTGACTGCATGTAGCCTGGACATGGGACTTTGGGCCACAATAAAATGGGTAAAAAACAGACAATCATTTTTATGTCACTAAATAAGGCTAAGCATCAACTCCCACATTTTAAGGGGTTTATGATACTTCTTTCAAAGCAATAGGAAGAGGATAAAAAGTATGTGACAGAAAAAGTCTGTGTTCTAATTTGAAATTTAAATATTAAGTTATCATTAAAACTATTTCATTTATGAAAAGCAGTTTTTTGCAGGTAGAATCAGTAAATTTGTAATGTTAAGAGTTTCATCTAAATCACTAGAACCATTAACTCTAACTTGAGCTAGGTGGAAAAAAACAAGAACTCACTCATGGAAGAAGCAGTTGGCCATATAAGAACCATGCACACAAAATATGCACATCTTACAAGTATCCTCTATCAGAGCATAGTCCTGATTGCCGAGAGAGGATGCCTGCAGAGATGGGTTTGCCCATCAGAATCTGGGAGGCATCTATAGTTTGAAAAAGCACAAACGACAATAAAACATAAATCACAGTGGTATTGTGATTCTATTTTTTTGAGTTTTCTTTTTCCAATTTATTCACTTATTTCTGGCTGTGCTTGGTCTTCATTTCTGCATGCAGGCTTTGTCCAGCTGCTATGATGGTGGGGGTGGGGAGCTACCCTAGTTGCAGTGTGGGCTTCTCACTCCAGTGGCTTCTCTTGTTGCAGAGCATGGGCTGTAGGCACTCAGGCCTCAGCAGTTGTGCCTGGGCTCAGCTGCCCCACAGCATGTGTAATCTTCCCAGACCAGGGATCAAACTCGCATCCCCTGCATTGTCAGGCAGACTCTTAACCACTGGACCACCAGGGAAGTTGTAAAACGTAATTTTGCATTGGAAAAGTGAATAAAAACAATCCACCCTATTATTTTCATAATACAAACTACAAGAAACAAAATCAGTAAAAGTCCTTTAAGACGTGTAAGTTTACAACTAATAGGCTTCCCTGGTGGCTCAGCTGGTAAAGAATCTGCCTGCAGCACAGGAGACCTGGTTCACTTCCTGGGTTGGAACAACCCCCTGGAGAAGGGAACAGCTACCCACTCCAGTATTCTGGCCTAGAGAATTCCATGGACAGTATAGTCTGTGGGATCGAAAAGAGTTGGACACCACTGAGTGACTTTCACTTTCACTACTAGGCCTGGGCTTCCCAGCTGGCACTACTGGTAAAGAACCTGCCTGCCAATGCAGGAGACGTAAGAGACACGGGTTTGATCCCCGGGTCGGGAAGATGCCCTGGAGAAGGAAATGGCAACCCACTCCAGTATTCTTGCGTAGTAAATCCCATGGACAGAGGAGCTTGGTGGGCTATAGTCCATAGGGTTTCACAGAGTCAGATACGACTGAAGATACTTAGCATGCACACATACACTAACAGGCCTGGGATTTTTTGCGGGGAGGAATGATGGGATCAGATAGCATTCTAGAGTGAGGTGGTGATAATGGTTGCACTATATTGTAAATATACTAAAAACCATTGAATTACACATTTTAAAATGGTTTATAAGGTGAATTTTGTGCTATGTGAATTTTGTCTCAGTTAAAAAAAAAATGATTTTAAAACTCAATTCTAATGGGTTATATACTGTATCCTCAGCATAAAAGAAAGTGACATTCACCCTACTATAGATCCATTTAAAAACTACCCCGTCCTTGGGCAAGCACCATATGATTATTCCACCTTTTTGCAGTTGGGCTTGATATAGATTGAGTTGAGTCTCCTAAAAATTCCATTACCTGCAGTTAAGTGCAGTGTGACTTGAGGGTGGATAAGGTTTGAAGTAAAGGTCTGGTGGGGGGTTGAGGGGATGGAAAGGAAGAGAGGGGAGGTAAAGGAGGATGGGGATGCCAAGTTTTTGAACGTTAAAAGATCACACACAAAGTTGGGCAGCAAGTAGAGGAGGCTGGAAGGCTGATCTGACCATCATGTCCTGAAATTGGATTTTGATACCTCTGGCTTGGGTACAGTTTCAAGAAGCTTTGGCTTATAAAGAAAACCAATTCAGAAGTGCCTTCAATACACTAGTAACAAACCTATAAACAATCTATAGTTAAGATTTAAGTAACTGAAGTAGTTTGTAGTTTCTAAGTTCAAGGGCCCAGTAACATTATCAAGGGATCAAGAGATGGGTTTTCCCATCTCTCCACTCTGCCATCCTCAATATGGGGATTTTTTCTCTTAGTCTGGCTCCTTTCATAAAATAGCTGCTGCAGTTCTAGACATCACACGCAGAGGACAATATCTAGAGTCAGGAAAGGGGGATGCCCCTGTCTTATGTCCCTTTTTGAGAGCATGAACATCTCCCCAGAAACTTTCAGCAGAATTGCATCTCATGCCCATGTCTAAACCAGTCACCTGGCAAGGCTCATGAGATGCCCATATTTGTTTTATTAATCAGTGGTCATCCCCAGTGGCTGGACCAGGACTCAGCCTTGTTGAAAGACATGAAGGGTAAGCAAAACTAGGATTCTGTTAACAAAAGCTGGAGGAATAACTCCTGGTTGGCATTAATGATATCTGTCATAGAGAACCTACTCCAAGCTTGGTGGTGTCCGACCAGCTTTTACTGTATCATGATTAATATTCCCAGTGGAGAAAAGTTGCCTTGTCCACTGGGAAAACTACCACTCTGCTGGAATTTTGTCCAAAAATGTAGGGATGTTTTAACTAACATCTCTTCTTTTTTATAAATTTATTGAAGTATAGTTGATTTACAATGTATTAATTTCTACCGCAGGCTTCCCAGGTGGCTCAGTGGTAAAGAATCCACCTGCCGATGCAGGAGACACGAGTTCGATCCCTCGCTCTGGAAGATTCCCTGGAGAAGGAAATGGCAACCCACTCTAGTATTCTTGCCTGGGAAATCCCACAGACAGAGGATCCTGGAGGGCCACAGTCCATGGGGTCGCAAAAGAATCATTCATGACTTAGCGACTTTAAAACAAGTTCTATTGTAGGGCAAAGTGATTCAGTTTTACATATATATATATATTCTTTTTCATATTCTTTTCCATTATGGTTTATCACAAGATACTGAATAGAGTTCTCTGTGCTATTCAGTAGGACCTTGTTGCTTATCCATCTATACATACTAGTTTGCATCTATTCCAAACTCCCAATCCTTCCCTCCCAACTACCCCCTCACCTTGGCAACCACAAGTCTGTACTCTATTGACAGACATCTCTTTGTTCTGAATTATGTACTTCTCTGTTTGCTCAGATGACTTCCCTTGCTTAGGTAGGCTTTTCCAGTGAATCTCAAACAAGCCTGTTGCATTTGGAGACAGCTTCCCCTATACAAACTGACCTGAGTTTTTCAGTTAGAGAATTGAGATGGCCATTAATATTTGTCATATAACTGTGCTTGCCCCAGCTCCCTAACTGTCCTCACACCCTAAATTAAAAACCCCCTTATCTAGTTTCCCATTGGTGAAGAAGAGCTAAGATCTTATTCTCACATTTTCTTTTGTGGTCTTTCGGGGCACAGTTGTTCCTTGATTTTTGACTGGATAACAGCTTTCTTGCCTTCATTTTTTGTTGATCGGTGGTTTCTCACATCAAGTTTGATGTTGAGATTTCTCTTAGGGTCTTAGAATTAGCAGGAGAAGGAAATGGCAACCCACTCCAGTATTCTTGCCTGGGAAATCCCATCGATTGAAGAGCCTGGTAGGCTAGAGTCCGTGGGTTCATATAAAGTCCAACATGACTTCCACTTCACTCACTTAGAATTAGCAACTGTTTCATTTTGCACACTGCAAATGTGTCTTGTTTGAGAGAACATTTTGAAGTCTAAGAGATTAGCTTCTTTGCCCAAATATGAGACACAATTATACAATTTATGATTCAATAATTGTTTGAGACAGTTGTTAGTGTGTGTGCGCTCTCAATCGCTTCAGTCATGGCTGACGCTTTCTGACCCTAGAGACTGTAGCCCGCCAGGCTCCTTTGTCCATGGGATTCTCCAGGCAAGAATACTGGAGTGGATCTCCTATCCCTTCTCCAAGGGAACCTCCTGACCCAGAAATTGAGCCAGAGTCTCCTGCATTGCAGGTGGATTCTTTACCAGCTGAGCTACCCAGGAAGCCAGATCACTATAGGAATGAGTAATTTTAAAAAATTATTGTATGTAATATTCCTTTAAATGTTAATAAAAATTCAATTTTGTGTTATTTTACTGACTAAAAAATCCTTAATAAATGTAACTGTTCTATTTGGAAACAGAGTTCAAATGTAGCTACTATATTAGATGTTATCTTTATCATCTTTTTACTTATGGAGAAAATGGGATTTGGTATTTTCAGAGATGAACAACTAAAGTCCCCCTTCCTACGGTGGCTAATTGCAATTTTGCAAGGTTAAACCAAATCCACAGTACATTCCAGACAGCTGTGGATTCTGTAATGATTTGCCTTTACCAAGACAACTTAGACAAGCTAAGGATAGTAGTGGGTTATGAAAATCACTCTCCTCACCGATTCAAGAAATGTGGTGGGCATGTGTTCTTTTCTGCTCGGTGCCAGGTTTTTCTCCTTTGGAAAATAGCATCCCTTTCTTTGTGGGACTTCTTCCCATCCCAACCCTGCTAACCAGTGTATCCTACCTCCTGTCCCGACACCAGGGGTGAGTGTGTGACCCAAGCCTGACCGATGCTCGCACCTTCTTCCCGACCCCAGTGAGCAGCCCAGAAGACACGCAGCCCAGCGTGGGGTAACGCATCCCACCCTGGGATTTTTCCTAAGTGAAACTAGTAAGGAAAGTGCTCTTCCCTCCTGGGACCACAAAACTACACAGCTCCAGGGTTGTTACGAGCCATATTGTAGCCTCAGAGAGAAGCCTGAGGAAATGAAGAAGTCACAGCAAAGCAGAAAGAGTCCCAGGCGCGTTAAATCCCTGGTTTCTGGTTCCTCGGCGCTGCCCTGATTCCTCGATGTTTTTGATTCCACGACTCACTCCTTCCCCCAAATCCTCTTTTTGCTCAAGTGAAGCTCACGCTGAATTTCTTGTTTTGGCAATAAAAATACCTCTGACAAACGCCGTAGGATACACTAGTATTCTTTAGCTGGTACTTGGGTAACAATCAGTGCTTGTTAAATTTACTAATACGGTAGTGAAGAGAGTTGTTTTCATCCTTCTGAAATGTGATTATTAGTGTCTTATTTAATACTATATGGCTTTATAGAAATAAATGTCATTGTAATGAGATCAAAGGGATTTATTTGACAGCCTTCTATGACCTTCAGTTGTCTATAGATGAAATGGTTTTCTCTGGCTGAGGCTGTCCCGCCAAACCTGGGTTTTGAGCAATGTGATCGGGGTCATTTTTATGAGGCCTCCTTTAGCCTACCTTGTCTCTTGCTGTTGCTTCATCTGTGCAGCGTCCTAATGGGAGCAGCGTGCAATTGCCAGTTTTGGTCTGACGGTCCGTGCTTAAGCCTATGTTACTTCTGACTGTTTCAGTGGATCTTTTGCTTCTGCTCATGGCACTCTATCACTTAACCTTGATTTCTTTCCAGTTGTTGCTAGGAAACACCATCAGCATCCATTCATCCTTTAGAATTACAGTCAACTCAAGCTCTTCCTGATTTGATGAAGAGTGTTACAAATGCAGAGGCAGTGTCAGAAGATTCCCCTTCAGTTTTGTGAAGGGTCATCGGGAGTGTGGTTGAGGACTGGAGGAGGGTAGGTAGTAGCTATGCAAATCAAATGTCTATTAGGGTGTTGCTGCTGCTTTAGATCAAGGTATTAATAAAATTGACTCAAACTCTCACCCCTCCTTTCACATTTGAAGAAAATCCAGTAATCTCTCCAAGGATTTGGGGAAGGGTAGAGTTCATGTTCTTACAGATTAACCTCTGGCTCCAGAGGTTAATGGCTCCAGTTCTGCTGAACTGCACAGTGATTTAGTTATACATATTTATATTCTTTTTCATACTTGTTTCCATTATCTTGTTTATCACAAGATATTGAATATAGTTCCCTGTGCTCTAACATAGGACTTTGATATTTATCCATCCTATACATACTAATTGTCATCTGCTAACTCCAAACTCCCAATCCTTCTCATTTCTGTTGCATTAGTTATTCATTAGAATATACAGTCCTATACATGCTGTCTGCTGGGCTTCCCTGGTGGATCAGAGGTTAAAGCGGTCTGCCTGCAATGTAGGAGACCTAAGTTCGATCCCTGGGTCGGGAATATCCCCTGGACAAGGAAATGGCAACCCATTCCAGTATTCATGCCTGGAGAATCCCATGGACGGAGGAGCCTGGTGGGCTACAGTCCACGGGGTCGCAAAGAGTCGGACATGACTGAGTGACTTCATTTTCATATGCTGTCCACTTGTATCCTACGTCGATATCCACAGAACTCATCCCCTTCTCATATTTTATTTAAAATTACTTATAATAGATACTTTAGTGCCTAGCAGACTTTAAAGATTTGGGGTGACAGACGGGCTTACGTTTCAAAAAAGATCATCAGTGTCAAAAAATAAGATCAGATCTTTGTAAATGTCCTTCTGCACACTGCTTTGCTACTTGCTTCTCTCCTCCCTTCTCTTTCTGTCATTTCCTGCTCTAAGAGGGGGAAAAGATAGGAAATTGAGCTCTTCTCATTTTAACATACAGAACAATTCATCTCTTATCTGTCCTATGCTCAGCTCTCTAAAGGCTACTTTGTCATTACCATGTAGAAGGATCTAGGATGGGGTTTTCTGTGTCTTATACAACATTTACGGGTTTCACTGTGCCCCAGGCTCTTTTCATGTATTACCTCATTCCATCTCACATCCATCCTGTGAGGCAGATACCATTCTAGTCCATCTTACAAAAGAGGAAACCAGCATAGAAAGATAAATGGCTGTGCCCAGGGACTTTCAGCTGGTTTATCTTGAATTCGAGTTCCAGTGTTTTAGCAACCACTAGGCAGAAAGCCAAGCCAAGTGATTCAAACGTGATATTCGTGGAGCTGCCCACAGCCCTGCACTGCCCTGGATTTCTTTCAGGTGAGAGAGAACCAAGACTCTACCATCAGTCGTATTATTTCTCATCTCTATTATTGCAACTGGACAGAATTCCTAACCAGGACAGACTTATTTTGGGATTAAAAATATAGAACACATGGGACTTCTCTGGTGGTCCAGTGGCTAAGACTCTGCACTCCCAATGCAGGCGACCTGGGTTCAAATCCTGGTCAAGGAACTCGATCCCACACTGCAACTCAACCCGGTGCAAATAAATATAGAAACAAATATAAACAAATATTAAATGCATATATATATATATGGCATATGGCCAGTATTTAAAAATTGGGGATTACAGATAATATAACCTAAATTTCTACTTTCTCCTAAAAAAACAAACCTATCAATACTAGGCCTGTATTACCCTTGGCAACAATTACTGCAGCTCAGCAACTTGTAGATAACATGTTACTTGCAGGCTTTTGAGTTTCTTTCACCTCCACTTCTGTCACTTCGTGTCCCCACGTCTAGCAGCCTGGTGAGCAGAAAGGTGGGGGTACTGTGGGACTGAGTTGGACCTTGATGTGTCCACCCTCTTCCCACCTGAGAACAGCTCTGTGAAGAGGCCTTTGTGTTTCTAGATGCTGGCAGCTGTTGAGGGGGAGTTTGCAGCTTTGTTCGGGACTAAAGCGGAGGGGAGGGACTTCTAACATATTGGGAGCAGGCTTGCTGCCGTGATGCTGGCTGCATAGGGGGGCAGGACTAGAGGTGTCTGAAGCAGGGGGCAGCACCAGAAACCTTGGAGTGAGTGTGAAGGTCAAGGAGTACCTCTGGGTCCGGGTGGTGGCATTCCCTCCAAGGCCAAATGTGGCCCTGCCTGGGGAGGAGAGTGTGATCTAGAGATTATGGGATGAGAAAGGCCTCTTGGGGCCCAGAGGGGAGTGATGGACCCCTGACTCGAGTCTGAGAATCTATGTTCTTGAGATGCCTCTCCTGGGAGCAAGAAAACTCTGTCAGCAGACCCAGAAGCATTAAAATGTCTCATGTGGCCAGGGCTGGGACTATTCTCCTGGAATTGGATCTCATTTCAATGTTAACTAAATCAAAGTGAGAGAACAGAGGGTCGGGCTTGGGATTCCCCAGAGTTTCCTTTCCTGCTGTAATTGGGGCCGTGTTTATTCATTCACTCGTTTATATATGCATGCATGCATTTCTTCCCCTGCCTCATGCCACAGAGGACCTGTGGCTGCTTACCAAGAATGCCACACTTTTAAAAGAATAAGATGGAAGTACAATTAAAGAGTTACAGATGTAACGGATATAGTTTTTTAGTTCAAAATATCTCTGCTGTATTTTTATAACAAAAGCCATAGATAAACATTATAGAAAATTTAGAGAATATAAAAAAGATCCACAAAGAATATTCATGATTGCCTAGAAAGATGGTACTGATGAACGTATTTGCGGGGCAGCAATGGAGATGCAGACACAGCAGACGTGTGGACACAGCTGGGCAGCGGAAGGGGGGTGGGGGGGGTGGGGGGAAGGACAGGGCGGGATGAATTGAGAGCGTAGAAGGGAAACAAATCCATTACCATATGTAAAATAGATAGCCCGCAGGAATTTACTGTGTGACACAGGAGCTCAACCCTGTACTCTGACTACCTAGAGGAGTGGGGTGGCGAGGGAGGTGGGGGGAGGTTCAGGAGGGAAGGGACGTTTGTGTACCTGTGGCTGATTCATGTTGATGTATGGCAAAAACCAACACAATATTGTAAAGTAATTATCCTCCGGTTTAAAAAAAAAAAGAATATTCATGATTCCATCATGCAGAGGAAACTACTGGAAACACTTTAAAATATATTTTCTCACTGTTTCTGTGCCGAAATATTTTCATATTTTTGAAAAGTACGGTTGTAACCTCCATGTGGTTTTTTAATTTGCTTTTTTACCCAATAATATATTTTGAACATCATTTTAAGTTAATACACTTTTGGACTTCCCTGGCTTTTGGTCCACTGGCTAAAGTTAATACACTTTTGGTCCACTGGCTAAGACTCCATGCTCCCGATGCAGGGGGCCTGGGTTTGATCCCTGGCCTGAGAACTAGATCCCATGTACCACAACTAAGGCCCAGCACAGCCAGACGAATAAATATTTAAAAAACAAAGTCAATACATTTTCATCTACAGCATCATTTTAAGTGAAAGAATAGAATTCCATTGTAGGGATATAACATAATTTGTTTAAAGAATCATCTCATTACCACGCAAGACTTTGGAATCTGCTGCTACAGTCTGACATAGTGGTTGGAGAATTCTGTTTCAGATGGATGTTTTGGCTCTCTCAGCTCCATAGGCCCATGCCACGAACCAAGGACAACAAGCCCAGGAAGAAAAAAAGATCTACTGAACAGTTATCATGCTACTGACTCTATTTCACTCTTCTCTTCTGGGCACCGAAGAATGTTCTCATTATTCTCTGTCTTCCGTGGCATATAAGAGTTTCTAGCTGAGTTGCTCCACCATTAATTGTATGTCTTCTTAACTTGGGAAATTCTTCAGTGAGTGAACAGTCATCCATCTTCCTATGGCTTACTTGAATCAGAGGGACTTGCAGGATGCTAACACAGTGCTGGGTTTCAGGAAAAAACCATCTTTGCGAATAAATAAAGCAAGAACTTAACAGAACATTAACTCCCTCTTTGCGATGTGCCCATGAGTCCCTCTAAGAATGTGAGGTTAAGTATGTATATCAAGATCCCTCTTTAGAGGTGATCCATGCGAGTTGTTACCGCGAGCCTCATTTCATTTGGTGGAGCAGCTGCCAGCCAGCCAAGCAAGGCCATGGTCAAACCATGGGAGCCTTTCTCTTCTGGTCATCAGTTTTTGTTTTTTTTTTTAAGCCAAAGTCTCTTCTAGGAGAGAGACTTCTGCTATTTGCCTTTATCTTTAATTTAGAAATATATATTAAGTATATTCCTCCTTTCTCCATACATTTGATACGAGGAGATCTGCTATTGGCTCTCCAGCCTTTAGTTCTCTTCCTTCATAATAACTTCCTGTTTAAGAAAACCACAACTTGGACCATTCTCAGCCATGCAGATTTGATGTGAGGGGCTGTATAGCCACCTATGATTAGAACCTGATTTCCCTTCCCCTGAACACAGTAATTGGTTCAAAGGTCGTCACAGGACTTAAGTAAGTCCAATCAGAGGTCCTTTGATAGGGATTCTGGGACACAGCATCCTTTCTCTTCCGTCTGTGTTAATGAGGAAGCATGTTCCTTTCCCCCAGGAGCTGCTGGTAGGCATCTTGCAGCAATGAGAAGAGCCAGCCTTAGGATGAAGAGAGTAGAGATGGGAAGAAGTGGAATCCTTTGAGTTGCTGCATCAGATCTTTTTTTAATATTTATTTACTTACTTGGCTGTGCCAGGTCCTAGTTGCGGCCCATGGGATCTTCCATCTTTGTTGCAACAGGCACAATCTTTCAGTTGCAGCATGAGAACTCTTAGCTGTGGCAGGTGGGACCTAGTTCCCTAACCAGGGATTGAACCCAGTCCCCCTGTGTTGGAAGTGCAGTGTCTTAGCCACTGGACCACCGGGGAAGTCCCTACTGGATCAGATCTTGCCCAAAGTCCATTCTACATCTGTCTCTTTCTAATTTTGTTATTGTTGTTTGATCTTTAAGTTGTGTATGACTCTGTGATGCCAGGCTTCTCCGTCCATGGGATTTCCCAGGCAAGAGTACTGCACTGGGTTGCCATTTCCTTCTCCAGGGGATCTTCCCGATCCAGGGATGGATCCCACATCTCCGGCGTTGGCAGGTGGGTTCTTTACCACTGAGCCACCAGGAAAGCCCTCCCCTTCAAATACATGAGCTAATAAATTCTTTTTCTTTCTAAAGACAATTTGGGAAAGATTTCCTAATGCTTACACCTGGCAGATACCTAACACAATTGATACTATTTGTGAACAAACTGCAGCAAACTAACACCTTTCTTTCCACTGATGGCTTTCTTCTTATTTACAAATTCTTCCTCCTCTATAACCCATGGGGTTTTCTGCCTATCAAACCCACACCTGCTTCTCATCACTGCCTTTCTGCACGTTTCCTCTTTTCCATGTATCCCAAACATCCAAACTCCCTTTCTTTTCAAAGCTGCCATCCCCTCTCCAGCCCTGGGGAATTTTCTGTTTCCAGGAGTGACAAAGACCTAGGACACAATCGCCCCATTTCCTTTTTCTTTTCTTTTCTAGAAGGCAGTCACTCGGGACTTTCAGACCTCAGGAATTGGCTGTCACGCATCTCGAGGAAACATTCATGGAAGCAAAATTACAAACACAGGATGCTTTCACGGTTGCAGAAAGCACTTGCTATTGTTGTCTTTGAGCTGTAGGATCTAGTTCCTGGCTGGTTCCAAGGTGTCACCCTCATATAACGTTGAAAAGCTGGCCTGAAATGCTTAGCCAAGGAAATTCAAGCTTGTGTCTCTACTAGGTCTGGGAATATTCTGAGTTGCAACCTAAACTTGCTTCCTCATTTCTGTGGCAGGTATGAATTCTTTGGTCTCCTTAGAAGAGGAAAGAAATTCCTACGTGGTCCCCAGAAATTATTTTTGTGGGCTTTGAGCCACCCTGCACCTACTCGATGGATATCCCACTGCCCTTCTATAAGAGCTCTCCAAATCTGGTCCTTGTAAATCCTACCCAGTGTAGGTAAAGCCTGTTGTTATTCCTCAGCATTACGTCTCTTCCTTCATGGGAGGGGTACCCCAGTTCCTTCGGGAAGCCACCTCTTGCTGACTCTTAGTCATGAGGTTTAGGTGGGAATGCCCTTTGCTCTACAGGTGGGCTTTATTAACTTAAACCAATCAGCAGAGCCCACATGTGATGACAGTGATCAGTTCAGGATGGGCCCATAATCCCATTAAAGCCATAGAGACATGAGGAAACATTTGCTAAGTTCTCCCTCTAGACCTCAGCCTGGCTAGTGTCATTTCCTGCAACTTCCTGGATACCCCCTTGGCCTCAGACCCTGGAAGTCCTTCCTTTCTTTCTTGCCCAAATCTTTCTGTTCTACTCAACTTGCCCTTGGTGCTTTTTCAAGATACTAATGTGTGTGCCTTTCTAACCAATGTTTGGTTCTTTTACCTCTTGTTCTTGTATCCCTGTTCTAAACCAGGGATAGCAAATAGATTTCATCTCGTCTGTCAACTCTGATCAATAAGTATTAGGACTGAGATCCAAGCTAAGAAAGATTCTGAGGCTGCCTCTGGCTTCAGCGAGAAAGTGTAAGTGATGTCTGCCATGGGCATGGGGTAGAGAGTAACTGTGCGTTTGCTATCACTGTTCTAAGTCAAGGTCTGAGCCTAGCTCCTCTAATAGTAACATAGCCTTTCAGATGTCTCTCTGCAGCTCCTGGCTCAATGTATCTTTTCCTGGTTCAGGACTTCTATACCCAATAACCTTCTGCTTCTTGTCTAAGGAACACATCAGGTTCATAGTTCTCTTGCAGACCTGACATGACTGACACACCCTTGGAAAAATGACTTGCTTGGCCCCTCCCTGTCATATATTGTTTGTAGCTTCCATCTGCTCATTTCTGGTGTCTCATTTAGGTGCCCCCATGGTATTCCTCCCTCCTTCCTAAGCTCCTCCTCCCTCCTCCTTCCTAAGCTTCAAAGATCATTTTAGGATTATCAATTCACAATATCAAAATTATTTAAACAGGAATAGAGATGATTTCTACCAAGAGAACAGGTGGGCTGTTGATTCCACACCAGTCTCCATCCATGACTAATAAAGTTTCATCCTTTCTACAGACACGGCTGAGCCAAGCTTTATTCACAGTTCTTTCCTTGAAATCACAGCAACATCTTTGGCACTCTAGAAATTCTGATTCCTGCACAAAATCCATTTGTGTTGGTGTTCAAGCTCTGCAAATGTCATAGCACTTTTTTTCTTTTTGTCACAGTACATTTATCCTTAATGAGAGAGTTTTCTATTCTGTGATTAGAAACCATTTCTTACATGGGGATCCTGTGGGTATGTACTCAGTGTATGTGGTGTGTAATCAGTACCAATTTTCAGTTCATATCCCAGTTAAGACACAGATCTATCTGAAGTCCACTCCCACTCACCTTTGTCAGCAGCTTCTTACTGGTGATTGGAATCGTGATGTGGGCTGCGTGTGGTATTAGCAGAGGGGTGTGTAGTCCGTGAGCGTCTCACCTGGTACTCTGAGCTGGGTAAGTACGAAAGGCCTGAGGACTGGAGAACCCTCATCTCAAGATTCTGCATTTAGATCTCAAGATCCACACCCACAGGGCCCCTATTACCATGTAATGTAACAGGTTCCCAGGATTGAGACATGGCATCTTTTGGCGGGGAGGGGGTCATTAATCAGGCCACCATAGACCTGTAGCTATAGAGGGACCTGCTGCTGCAGAAAAGAATCTGCTCAGAATGAATGAGCGTGGCATTGTTGTTTGCTTGGCTCACATTGTAGCTACCAGAAGTTAACCGCATATAACCTCCACAATCTATGAAACTTTTGGAACATAAGCCACAGTTCTCCCTGTGGTAAACCTTCGTGAGTTTTGCCCCCTGGGATTCATGTCCCCCTCTCAGTATAGCCAGACTGTCTGGGTTCATCTCCTGTTCTGCCCCTAATTGGCTGTGTGGCCTTCGGGAATGTACTGAAACTCTCTGTGCCTTGAGTTCCTTGCACATAAAATAAAGTGATAATTGTTCCCCGAGCATACGGTTGTTGTGAGAATTGAGTTAATGTGTATAAAGTGTTTCAGAAACTGCGTCACACGCCGTGTATGTATCAGCTGTTGTCACTGTTACCCAACTTCATTTTGGGAAATTGTTCTCCTTTCCTCCAGTATCTGTGTTTCAGAGACAGCTGACTCCGCCTTGACTACTGTTTTTGATCTAACATCTCATCTAAGCCCTCTCTGAATCCAGGATCTGCTGGTCCCATCTCTCCAGAAAGAGAACTTCCTGACCAGGGATAGAGGATGGATCTGGAGGTAATAATTGACTTGCTCCTGATTAACTCTCCCTGTTAAGTCAATGAAAGCTTCTATTCTATAAGTTGAAGTGATCCGTTTTATAAAAGAAAATAACCCCAGAAAATATAAGTTTGAAGTCACTTTGTGAAAGTTCTTCTGTTCTGGCCTAGAAGTGGTAAGGGAGGGCGAGTACTTCTGATCCACTCTCCTGCTGAGTCCCACTTTCCAGGACTACGGTCTCCAGGATTGTTGAATCCTGTTCTGCTGCCATTGTCTTTCATTCTTTTTGTCCTTGTGAAGTTTTCCTATTTCACTCTTTTTTCAGTTGTGTTATTGGGATCATGGAAGGGAGCAGAGATAAAGAGTTTGTGTTCAACCCACTTTAACCAGAAAGTTTTTGAGGAGTTAAAAAACCTTTGCTGGAAAATGGACTGGCAGCCTTGCTCAGGGCAGCTCTTCTGTCGCAAGGAACTACATAACCACACCAAGGAATTATGTAGGAATTACATCAGCAAATCCCAATAACTGTTTCTGAGGAAATGTGAACACTTAGGAACCCTAATAACTTCAAGATAAAATAGCTTCTTTTTAAAAGAAATAATAAATTACACACTAAGAATTAATCCCTGTGCTTTGTTCAGTGAGATGAATAGTCACTGCTCTGCAGCCTATAGGCTCACAAATGAAGCCCCTGAACTTTGGCTTCTATGACTTTATACCCACACTCCTGCTTTATCTACTTTGGGTTGACCTTGGGGCTCCAAAATGGATGGGGCTCCCAATAGCAAAACTCTTTGCCAGGGTTGAAGGCGTGTTCTGGTGGCCTCTTTTTTTTTTTCTTTTTTAGTCGTCTGTTTTTGCTCTCTACCATGTGAGAGACGGAGGAGTCATAGCTAAACATCTGCCCCTCACCCACTTCAATCTCCTGTCATCAGCTGCCACCATGACTACAGAACAAAAACAAGGAGGAAAGAGGACGTAATTCAGTCATCTGAAAATGGTATTCGAGAAGCGCCACTTACTGACTCACCTGGAAATAAAACGTCTTGACATTTTGGGAGTCAGGATGAGCTGCCCATTCAGATAATTTTCTATAAATATCTCCAGGCATAGCCCTCAAGCCCCTCTTACTTCATTTCTCCACACTCAAACAACTCACAGAATAAATTATGATGCCAGGGGAAGAGCCAGATTTTGTGGAAACCAAAGCTTTGCAATTTAGAGGGAGGCGGGCTCTTTCTTTAGAGAAGAGAATTAAAAATTGTGAACAACTAAACATGAAGTTTAATATTTACATGAAATGGGAAAAGGAACTACAGCAAGTCACAAAATTTTAAAAACTGACAAATACTACAAAAATCTAGAAAAATAATAATACCATCATTATTTGATGGCTTGACACATCTCTTTAATATCCTTCTCTCTATATTGATTGGTGACATACCTCTGTAAAGTTCTTTTTTAATTTTAATATTAAAGAAATATTTAGTTTATTTAATATCCATTTATTTATTTGGCTGAGCTAGGCCTGAGTTCAGAGAAGGCAATGGCACCCCACTCCAGTACTCTTGCCTGGAAAATCCCATGGACGGAGGAGCCTCGTGGGCTGCAATCCATGCGGTCGCTAAGAGTCAGACACGACTTCACTTTCACTTTTCACTTTCATGCATTGGAGAAGGAAATGGCAACCCACTCCAGTGTTCTTGCTTGGAGAATCCCAGGGATGGGGGAGCCTGGTGGGCTGCCGTCTAAGGGGTCACACAGAGTCAGTCACGGCTGAAGTGACTTAGCAGTAGCAGCAGCAGGCCTGGGTTGCAGCACATGGGATCTTCGATCTCCACTGTGGCATGCAGGATGTTTTTGGTTTTGGCATATGGGATATTTTTTGTTTGTTTGTTTCAGCATGTGGATTCTTAGTTGTGGCATTTGGGATCTAATTTCCTGACCAGGGATTGAATCCAGGCCCCCTGCATTGGGAGTGTGGCATCTTAGCCACTGGACCACCAGGGAAGTCCCTGTACACCTTATAGCAAGATTACTCAGTCTTTCTTCTAGCCTGGTTGAATAAATATTTTTATTGATATGATAGAAAAAGTTTTTCAGCCTCATAACTGGTTACTGATAAGTCATGTAGTTTTTTTAAATTGTCAAATTTGGGAGATCCTACATCAACTTTCTTTTACATATAAGCTGTAAGAATTCATACGTATCTCAAATTCTCTTGCACAGGGACTAATGTTCAATACTTTTTGAACTGAGGACCCTCATTAACCAGTTTGTCATTGTTTGGGTAGATTATGATGTCAGTATGTCATGCTAGATCAAGAAGAAACAGATATCAAACAATATAAAAGCTGATTCTTTCCTTTTATTCAAAACTTCTCTCTTCTTTGTGAATTACTTCCTTGGATATAATTTGAATAAAAACGGAGGACTTAGAATTTGCTTCTTAATGTTGGAATAATTTATACTGATCTTATTGCTTATTTATGACTCCCCTTCTCTTCCTATTCCTATCGAGCTCCCTTCTGCACCCTGCAGGGCCTCATCACATGTGCAAACACTACAGTCCATACAACCAAGCTTTATCTATAAACCCCAGCAAACTGCTATGCCTTGGCTCCCTCTTGGGCCTAGGAGTGTGCATTCCTATTCCTAAGGGTGTGCATTCCAGTCTTGGAAGTCTGGACTCAGAGGAGAGGCCCATGTAGACCCTGGGAGCTGGCTCAGGACCATATGGACAGGCAATTTTATAGCCCTGGGTACTCAAAGTACGGGCAAAAGGGGAGGGTATAAATTCTCCGTGGGCATAGCCCCAGACACTGCAGACTTCTCATCTAGAGGGAATGGTGCAGCAGGAGGAGGCTCCATGCGGCTCTCTGATGTGTGGGCCCCAGGGCAGGCGCCCCTGTTGCTCTGAAGTGCCCACACCCACTTCAGGTCCACCCAACATGAGGAGGAGTGTGAAATGCATTTTACTAAAATGTAAGACCATGTTGAACACATTACTAGAGTCCTCCTGGCACCTTGGAGGGGCCCATGCAAACAAGGGATTTCTTTGGTTTCACAGTAAGTTACCTCTGTATGACACGTGGTGATCATCTGGTGATCTGGAACATCTCAAAGTTGGTCTTTGGTTTCACAGTAAGTTACCTCTGTATGACACGTGGTGATCATCTGGTGATCTGGAACATCTCAAAGTTGGACCTCAGATTAAAATACTTACTCCATTCAGAGCCAAAGTTTTAAGGGAATCTCTGCACCAATTCTGCACCCTTAGGCCATTTCTTGCCTTTGCCTTGATCTGCTCTGTATGTCGGAGCTTCCCAGGTAGCGCTAATGGTAAAGAACCTAACTGCCAATGCAGGAGACATAAGAGACATGGGTTGGGAAGATCCCCTGGAAGAGAGCATGGCACCCCACTCGAGTATTCTAGCCTGGAGAATCCCATGGACAGAGGAGCCTGGTGGGCTGCAGTCCATGGGGCCTGTAGCAAAGAGTCAGACACGACTGAAGCAACTTAATATGCATGCTTGCATGCATATCTCCGGAAACCAACACCAACCTGCAGGAAATTGAGGGGGCAGGGGAAAAGCCAGGGTATTTCTCCTTCTCCCTCTCTGCCTAAAGCCTCTTTGCCATGTCTCTAATTCTCACTGGACAAACCTCTTGCTTTGTGGATCCAGCGTTTCCTAGGTGACCCTGTACCTAAGTTCCAGTAACACCACTTCCTCCTTTTGTCTCTCCAGTTCAGTGGTTCTCACCCTAGGGACATTTCTACCTAATCCCCACTCCCTCTACTCAAGGGACATTTAGCAATGTCTGTAAACATTTCTGGTTGTTACAGCTTGGGACGGTGGTGCTATTGGCATCTAGTGGCTGAATGTCAGAGATAAAGACTAAACATCCTATTTACACAGGGCATAGCCCCTGATAACAGAGGATCATCTGGTGCAAAACACCAATAGTTCCCGATTGAGAAACCCGCTCCAGCCTAAAGGCAATAGTGGCTCCTTCCATTGTTCATCTCAGGTTCGCCTCATTGTTCTGTTTGGTGCTTAGCTCTGCCCTTAGTAGTAGTAGTAGTAGTAGTAGTAGTAGTAATAGTAGTAGTAGTAGTAGTAATAGTAGTAGTAGTAGTGTTAGTTGCTCAGTTGTGTCAGACTCTTTGTCACCCCATGGACTATAGCCCCCCAGGCTCCTCTGTCCATGGGATTTTCCAGGCAAGAATACTGGAGTGGGTTGCCATTTCCTTCTTCAGGGCATCTTCCTGACCCAGGGATCGAACCCGGGTCTCCTGCACTGCAGGCAGATTCTTTGCCACCTAAGCCTTTGGGGAAGCCCATCTCTTCTGTTATGTGTTACCAATCCCCTGTATTAAATTCCTTCTGTTTAAACACTTAAAGTGGCTTCTGTTTTTTTTTTTGGTTAAATTGACTAATGCCTTCCCAAAGTATCAGCTCAGCTTCTTTACTTTTTTCTTCTCTACTCAACTAAGTCAATGATACTTTCTCTGCCACGTCCCCATCTGTATTAGTCAGGGTTCTTCAGAAGAACAGAACCAATAGGTGATAGATAGATATATAAAAGTCACCTGAACAGTTTTCTTCAGGCAGGAGACCCAAGAAAGCCAGTGGTGTTTCTTGGCTGACTTCAAGTCCCAAGAACCAATAAGTATCATTGTCTGAGGGCAGGAGGAGACGGTCACCCCAGTTCAAACAAAGAACAAATTTGCCCTTCCTTTTCCTTTTTGTTCTATTCACACTCTCAATGGGTTGAGTGATGCCCACATGTTCTGGTGAGGATGGTCTTCTTTACTCAGCTTTCCATTTCAAATGCTAATTCCTTCTGGAAGCACTCACAAGACATATTCAGAAATAATGTTTTACCAGCTATTTGGACGTTTCTTATTCCAGTCAAGTTGACATAAAATTAACTGCCACTGTTAATTTTCAGTGAAACCACGTGTTTCACTGTTTCACTACAGAACTTTATGGTTTTCATAGAGTATTTTTTAATTAATAGACTATATTATTTTACAAGGAACTCACTCAGGGTTATAAAATGAGCAGAAGAAAAGGCATAACTTTCTTTTACTAAATAAAAATAGAGTGCTCAAATTAATATAATCCAATTTCCATCTTCAGACTACATTATTATTATAAAATGCATTTGGTTAATTTAATATTACTACAAATACAAAATGTAGATTAATTTAAATCTGATTAAACTCAGGTCTTTGGGGATTCTTCATTCTCTGTTAGGCAAAATTGATGAGAGTGATTTTTTTTTTCCTGTATTTTAAACATTTTCAGCATAATGGGTTGAGTTCAACTTATGGACTGCCAAAGTGACAAGAGAAAGAAAATACATTTGGGGCTTCCTGCATGTCAGGGGTTGTACTGTTGATAACTTCCTAGAGTTGCCAAAGCAACGCAGCAAAAACTACATGGCTTAAAATGACAGAAATTTACTTTCTTGGTTCCAGAGGCCAGAAGTTCAAAATCAAAGTGTCAGCAGGTTCACGCTCCCTCCGAAGGTGCTGAGGAAGGAAACTTCCAGACTTCCTTCCTAGCTTCTGGTGGCCACAGGCATTCCTTGGCTTGTAGATGCATCACTCTAATCTTCTGTCTTCACGAGGCATTCTCCCTGTCTTCCCATGGTCTTCCCTCTGGGTGTGTCTGCCTCCATGTCCCAATTTTCCTTTTTTGTAAGGATACTAGGTATATTGGACTAGCCCCCCCGCCACCTGATTACCTCTGTAAAGACCCTATTTCCAACTCAGGTCCCATTTTGAGGTATTGAGAGTTAAGACTTCAATAAGGAGTGGAGAACACAGTTCAAGTGATAATAGGAGTGATCACGTTTCTGTACCCTGCAAGATGATTTTTTGAGTAAGGGGAACTTGTATATGCATTCAGGTTTAAGAGATTTACTTTAAAATTGCTTTTTAAAGAGTAGTTAAAACTTTGTCTTTAGGAAACTGATTCAACAAATGCCTAGTAGGCAGCTGCTATGCATTAGGTACTGTGCTGAGCGCAGAGATAAACAAAACAAATTCCCAGCTGTAAAGAATCTCACTCAGAGTCTAGTGGGTGCCATGAATAGGAAAACAATTCTAACGCAACCTGAGAAGTGCTGTATTAGAGAGCTAAGGAGGGGATTTGTGGCTCCAACAACACTGTCTCGTGATGGAATCAGGGTATGGCATCCGCCAGGAGCAAGGGAAAGGCAGTGCAGGAGGGCAGATCTGAGAAACTATGTCCACAGACCCAAAGAGCAGGGGCTTCCCGGAGAGGCAGGACTATCTGTGGTCGCTGCTCACAGGAAGCACAGGCAGAGAAGTGGGGAGTGGATGAGAGCAGATGGAGGCTTTGGTGGGAAGGACCCGGCCCATGCGCCCTGCTAAGGCTTTGGAGATGAGCTACTGAATTTTGTAATCAGGGGAGTAACATAATCAGATGTGTTTTGGAAAGATGAGTTTGAGAGCACCACTGTCAAGGGTGGACTTCTGTTTATTTGTCATCATTCAGTTCCTCAGTCATGTCCGACTCTTTCTGACCCCATGGACTGCAGCACGCTAGGCTTCCCTGTCTTTCACCATCTCCTGGAGCTTACTCAAACTTATGTCCATCGAGTTGGTGATGCCATCCAACCATCTCATCCTCTATCATCCCCTTCTCCTCCTGCCTTTAATCTTTCCCAGCATCAGGGTCTTTTCCAGTGAGTTGACTCTTCTCATCAGGTGGCCTAAGAATTGGAGCTTCAGCTTCAGCATCAATCCTTTCAATAAATATTCACTGTTGATTTCCTTTAGGGTTGACTGGTTTGATCTCCTTGCTGTCCAAAGGACTCTCAAGAGTCTTCTCCAACACCACAGTTCAAAAGCATCAATTCTTCTGTGCTCAGTCTTTTTTATTGTCCAGCTCTCACATCCGTACATGACTACTGGAAAAAGCAGAGCTTTGACTATACAGACCTTTGTCGGCAAAGTAACGTCTCTGCTTTTTAATGTGCTGTCTAGGTTTGTCATAGCTTTTCTTCCAAGGAGCAAGCGCCTTTTAATTTCATGGCTGCAGTCACCATCTGCAGTGATTTTAGAGCCAAAGAAAATAAAGTCTGTCACTGTTTCCATTGTTTCCACATCTATTTGCCATGAAGTGATGGAACCGGATGCCATGATCTTCATTTTTTGAATGTTGAGTTGCAAGCTAGCTTTTTCACTCTCTTCTTTCACCTTCAACAAGACAAGAGGCTTTTTAATTCCTCTTTGCTTTCTGCCATTA
Source organism: Bos taurus (assembly GCF_002263795.3). Classification (NCBI taxonomy): domain Eukaryota; kingdom Metazoa; phylum Chordata; class Mammalia; order Artiodactyla; family Bovidae; genus Bos; species Bos taurus. Next base: position 24,655,554 of record NC_037332.1, on the reverse strand, counting down.
GGGTGGTGTCATCTACATATCTGAAGTTGATATTTCTCCCCGAAATTTTGATTCCAGCTTGTGCTTCATCCAGTCAAGCATTTAGCATGATATACTCTGCCTATAAGTTAAATAAGCAGGGTGACAATATACAGCCTTGACGTACTCCATTCCCTATTTGGAACCAGTCTGTTGTTCCATGTCCTGTTCTAACTGTTGCCTCTTGACCTGCATACAGGTTTCTCAGGAAGCAGATAAAGTGGTCTGGTATTTCCATCTCTTTAAGAATTTTCCAAAGTTTGTTGTGATCTTCACAGTCAAAGGCTTTAGTGTAGTCAATGAAACAGAAGTAGATGTTTTTCTGGAATTCTCTCGTTTTTTCTATGATCCAACAGATGTTGACAGTATGATCTTTATTCCTCCGCTTTTCCTAAATCCAGCTTGTACATCTGGAACTTCTCGGTCCACAGGCTGTTGAAATCTAGCTTGAAGGATTTTGAGCATTACTTTGCTAGCATGTGAAATGAGTGCAATCATGTGGTAATTTGAACATTTTTTGGCACTGCCCTTCTTTGGGATTGGAGTGAAAACTGACCTTTTCCAGTCCTGTGGCCACTGCTGAGTTTTCCAAATTTGCTGGCATGTTACTGAGTACAGTACTTTCATAGCATCATCTTTTAGGATTTGAAATAGCTCAGCTGGAATTCCATCACCTTCACTAGCTTGTTCTTAGTGATGCTTCCTAAGACCCACTTGACTTCTCATTCCAGGATGTCTGGCTCTAAGTGAGTGATCACACCATCATGGTTATATGGGTTATTAAGATCTTTTTTATATAGCTCTTCTGTGTGTTCTTGCCACCTCTTCTTAATCTCTTCTGCTTCTGTCAGGTACATACCATTTCTGTCCTCTATTGAGCCCATCTTTGCATGAAATGTTCCCTTGGTATCTCTAATTTTCTTGAAGAGATCTTTAGTGTTTCTGATTCTATTGTTTTCCTCTATTTCTTTGCATGGTTCACTTTATCTCTCCGTACTGTTCTCTGGAACTCTGCATTCTGATGGGTATATCTTTCCTTTTCTCCTTTGCCTTTCACTTCTCTTCTTTTCTCAGCTCTTTGTAAGGCCTCCTCAGAACCATTCTGCCTTTTTGCATTTCTTTTTCTTGGGGATGGTTTTGATCACTGCCTCCTATACAATGTCACAAACCTCCATCCATAGTTCTCAGGAACTCTGTCTATCAGATCTAGTCCCTTGAATCTATTTGTCACCTCCACTGTATAATTGTAAGGGATTTGATTTAGGTCATACCTTAATGGCCTAGTGATTTTCCCTACATTCTTCAATTTAAGTCTGAATTTTGCAATGAGAAGTTCATGATCTGAGCCACAGTCAGCTCCAGGTCTTGTTTTTGCTGACTGTATAGAGTTTCTCCATCTTCAGCTACAAAGAATATAATCAGTCTAATTTCGGTATTGACCATCTGGTGATGTCCATGTGTAGAGTCATCTCTTGTGTTGTTGGAAGAGGGTGTTTGCTATGACCAGCATGTTCTCTTGACAAAACTCTGCTAGCCTTTTTCCTGCTTCATTTCACTTGTTTCTAAATTTAAAGTTCATTTCCTTGTCCTCATTTTACTAATCACTCAACAGTTTTCACCAGAATTGACTGCTTCCTTCTTTATGAAATGATGTCCTCTCCTGACCTCTGTTCCTCTGACTCTCTGGTTTCCCTCTAGATCATGGCCTCTCTTTCTTGCTGGCTCTTCCTCTGTGAGTCTCAAGGCTCATGCAAGGACCTTCTCCCTTCTCTTCTTATCTCCCCTCTTTCCTGGATGATCTCATCCAGTTCTATGGTTTCAGATTTGTACCCTAGCCCTGGCCTCTCCCTTAAGACCCAGATTTGTCATCAAACTGCCTAATCCATTTTGTCACCCCCTGAGTCTCTATAGGGACTTCAATCTCAGTATCCTAAATCTGTCTCTTCCCAAGGTGTCCCTAGCTCACTAAATGGCCCACATTTGCCCAAGTAGTTGCTCAATCCCCAGAGGCAAGATTTATCTTTAATTCTTTCATTTCCTTCACCTCCCACATACAAATCCATCTCTGAGTCTTCCTGGTTCTACAACCAAAATATATCTTTAATCCAGCCATTTATCCCCATCTCCACTATCATCAGAGTAGGCTAGGTTCCCACTTCTTATTACCTGTTGCTGCTGCTGCTAAGTCTCTTCAGTCGTGTCTGACCCTGTGAGATCCCATAGACGGCAGCCCACCAGGCTCCCCCATCCCTTGGATTCTCCAGGCAAGAACACTGGAGTGGGTTGCCATTTCCTTCTCCAATGCATGAAAGTGAAAAGTGAAAGTGAAGTCGCTCAGTCGTGTCTGACTCTGTTCGACCCCATGGACTGCAGCCCACCAGGCTCCTCCATCTGGGACTTTCCAGGCAAGAGTACTGGAGTGGGGTGCCATTGCCTTCTTTGGTCTTATTACCTAGATGACTGCAATTGTCTCCCAACTGGTTGCCCCACGCATGCCCTTATCTGTTCTGTTTTCCACCCAACAACTCTAATTATCTTATTAGAATTTTTAGCCAGATACATCATTTAGTGTGGAACTTGAACTACCTTACTATGGACTGAAAGGATCCATACTTACTAGGATCTGTTTCGGGTTTCTCTTTAACCTTACCATTCCCACCTCTGTCCTTCCTTCTGTTCCTTGAATATGACCGCCCCTTCCCTGCTTCTGAGCCTCCGCACTTGCTGTTCCCTCTGTCCAGAACCCACTCCCTGGACTCCTTGTGTGGCAGTCTCTTTCTCAGCCTTCAGGACTTCTGAAGGACACATATCACCTTCTCAAGGAGGCCTTCCTGGCCGATTCCGTCTAAAGGAGGCCTCCACTCTTATTACTCTGTTGTATTTGTTTTTCTCCTGTTTTTTCTACCTTGTTTATTTCCATCAGAGCACTTTCAAAATATGAATGGAAGCTTATTTATTTATTTATTTGTATATATTTTGTTTCTTCCTCTTGTCTCTAAACACCATTCCCTCCCTCCATTCCATATTAGGACCCTGTCTGTCTACAATATTTTGTTGCACAGTATGGTACCTCAGGGAGATTTCTAAATACCCACCATCCATCAAGTAGCTCCAGTGGTCCCATTGCTGCACCTCCTTGCTTACACTGTACAATTTCATGTCCCTATCGAGCCTATGGAGTGGAACTATTATCCCCTTGCTACCAGTGAAGAAACTCTTTTAGAGGGTTGGATGATTTGCTGAAGGCCACATAGCCTCTAAAAAGTGGTGGTGACAGGATTTGAGCCCATGTCTGTCTAGTCCTGAAACCCTCTCTCTTTCTACCCTGTAGCATGCCTCAGTTCCTGGCCTTAGAGGACCAGGAAGGAAATGTAGAGAAAGCATAACTTACGTTGCTACTTCTTTTCTTCTTTCACTTGATTAACTTTAAATATCAACCTTCTGACACTTTCATGGACAAATGTTCATCATCCTTTAACTTGGGAAGCTACTGTCTCCCATGCCATAGGAATCCTGCTTAGGTGTGTGGAACAAGGAAACTAACACCACCCCTCCCTTTGCCACCTTGAGTGCACATGTGACCTACGCGGCCAATCAGAATATTCCTTTCCCAGGTCTCCAGCGCATTGTGAGAAGGAGCATGTGATCTGATCCAGGCCTATCAGCATCCTCTCCAGGACAGGCTGGAGCTCTAGGGACAATTGTTCCTTTAGGATCATCATTCATTAGCACTGTAGTAGTCAGGAGCTGCAAGTGGCCATCTTAGTCACATAGAGACAGGTGCTGGAATAGAAGACCACAGAACTAAGAGATGGATGGAGGAGATAAAATCAGAGACTTAGTAATATAATTTCAGCACTCAATTCTAACCATTTACTTATTTGATTATTTGGTTATTATCTCGCTTCTCCCTCAACTAGCTCCACAAGGGCAAGAATAATTCTTGCTCTTGTTCACCCTTGTCTCCCCAGTGCCCGAGGCAGTGTCTGCCAATGTCACAAGTGTTCCAGATCGATCTCAGTGATTGAGAGTATTGATTCTACCAGCAGTGTCTGAGCTCACAGCACAGTGATAATATTCAAGAGAAATCATTTCTATCTCCAACTTTTGGAATGAACTACCAGAATATAGGAGGCTTGATTAAAATTGGAGGAAACTTACTTCATCTTAGAGTCACATTTAACCTTCTGAGGTATAATGGGATATGTAATAAGAATAATTTAGGTTATAATGGGTGCGTGTTGAAACTGAGCAGGTATAATGCCTTCTGGCTCTGTTCTTTAGAAATGTGTGTGGTGTCTGAGGCACTGTAATTTAATTTGACTTTAATATGTCTTTAAGCACACTGTCAGATTAGAACCTGATTCATCACTCACTTGGAGACTAAAAACAGAGGCTGACACCAGAGGTTACTATCACCTAGCAATATGCTTTTCCTCAAAGGGATGGACATAATCCGAGGAAGCATGTCACTCATGCCTCTCCAGCGCCGCAGGCTGGGTATGCCTGGTGCTTGGCAATTGTTTCAGGATAAAATGACTTTGGTGCTGCAGCTGCCGTCATTCAGGAGAGGCAGTTTCCGAGGGCTTCAGAAGATGAGACACAAAAAAATAAAAAAAATAAAAAATAAAAAGAAGATGAGACACCTGAAAATTTGACCCCAACCCAGCCCTTGATAAGCATTCCCTGTGGACCACAGTCCCTGATAGCCAGCTGCTTTCTTCCAGTGTCCAGGGCAGCAGTTCAAACAGTGGGGTGGATGGTGGGAAAGGATGACAATTTGGGATTTCTCTCAAATGTTTTCTGGAAAAACCGCTTATTTTTCATTGTGTCCTGACTTCCCTCTTGATAACATAGAAATGGTTTATGTTTCCCCTCTGGAGTCTGCCAAGTCCTCAGAGGTCCTCAGAGCAGGGGCAGTAGGAAAATAAAGAGAGCAAACTGTTAGGGTGCTAGCAAGGGGAAGGAGAGGTGCTGACCTCAGATGGCTCAGGGCCAGGCAGTGGAGTGAACGAACTCAGTGATTTCTGCTTGCTTGGGGTGGGCAGAGTGCAGGACTGGAGTTATAGATGAGGGAAGGACGCACTCATCTGTGGAACATGAGACTGTGTGCTGAGGTGTTACCTTAGTAGGTGTTACCTGCTTACCTAACAAGTATTGCACGGCATATGGTGTTACCTTAATAAATTGCTCTGAACTTTTGTATAGATGAGGGACTTGACTCTCATGGAAGGTAAGTGATTTCTAAGCCAGTAGGTGAAAGAGGCAGCTGTCCCCTCCAACTCTAGCTCCAAAGTGCTAAGCCTTTCCTCTCTCCATTATACTGTGCTGTCTATATTCATCTGAGACATAAAAACAAAAGAGATATTTGCCTATGACTGCAGACCCATCCCAGGGGCCCCTGGTTTACATAGGAAGGGACAGCTGCCCATGGATGGCTCAATTTCATGGACAGCAATAAGGTTTGGAAAGAAGTGAGATCTCATCTTCTGTGTCCTCTGAGCTTTCTTCCTTGGATCCCTTTTGTTATTTCAGGGCCTTCCGTCCCCCTGACCTCCGTCCAGCTCTCGCTCTGGCTCTACCCACTTTGGTTCTACCCTCTGCTTCTTCCCAACCACAGTCCCTTTCCCTTACAAAACGTATTCATCTGAACCTCCTTTCTTCTGGTCTTGGGAAGTCATTAGTTTGCTTATTTCCTTAACAAGCTAATTCATGCACAAGTATTAGTGGCAAAAATGTATAACACTTGGAACTATGGGCAGTGTTTAGTAGTTCCTGATGTCAGTAAGACTCACTCAGACAATGTTCTATCTCATTCAGTAGGTCCTGATATGAGCCTTCAATCTGTTCTCACTGGGGGATTGGGGTAAACTGGGATGGTTAAAAGAAACACCTTCTTGTCGGCTAGCCATTGTACTGATAGCAGTCCACACTTGGAATATTCAGCCAGTTATTCATATTATGACCACTAACAACACAGAGTGGCCAAGCTTTTGCTTCCTGATGCGCTTGACCACACAAACCTATCCCACCAGATCCAGAGCCCAGTGGCCTCCTCCCTGGCCAGCCTCTAGTTTTGCATCAGAATCTCTGCTCATTCCCTTCCTTCTTCCAGCCAGGAAGCTGTGGTCTGAGAATAGAAGCTTTGAAACTAAGCACATCTCTATCAGTTGGATGATTTTAGATACTTTGAGCCTCAGTTTTCCCTTCTGTAAAGCGCATTGGGAGCCTTTATGATGATTGGAGATAATGTACCTAAACTCCCCCATTAGCCAATCAATCAATGAATCAATCATAACCTTCTTTGAGATATCTTTTTATGGTATATATGCTCAGTGGTAAAGAATCCGCCTGCAGTACAGGAGACACAGGTTCAATCCCTGGGTTAGAAAGATCCTCTGGAGAAGAAAAGGGCCACCCACTGCAGTATACTTGTCTGGGAAATCCCATGGACAGAGGAGCCTGCCTGTAGAGCAGGCTACAGTCCATGGGGTCACAAAAGGGTCAGATACAACTGAGTGACTAAAATGAAAACAAGACAAGATTTATTTTTCTTGATTGGTTAAATATATGTTTTTGAGATTTCAATTAACATCTGAAAAAAACACTATATATGTGTGTGAATATATATACATATATATATAAACTGTATTAAGCAGGACTATTGGGGATAAGACATTTTAAACTTAAGATATTTGACCCACCTGGATGATATTTATTGTTCCTGGTTTTTTGAGGTTTCTGGGGTGTGAATATTCGCTAATCCTCTTTCATCATTGTACTGAGATGATAATATAACCTCAGGGTTTGGAATTCTCTGTGTGCTTTTGTTCATGAGATTTGCCTCTCAGACCTTATCATTAAATACCATGTAGCATGTTATCTACAGTCCTTTTTGTTTCAGTTAAATATTTCCACAGTGGAATGAATTCATTTCACTCTTCAGACTGTACCCAGCACCAGCTATGGAATAATACTTTCCTTCCCTCACAATGATTATTTTCCAAGGCAATACCACTTGGATCCCAGCATTTCATTTTCTTTGCCATTCCCAACTTGATCTCTAAGGATTTTGATTATTCTCTTCCTCACATACGAAGGAGCAGAGATGCTGTGACTAGCAAGTGGGAAAGCCAGGCTTCGTGCTTGGAACCACAAGTTCCAGAGACACAGTTGATGCTTCCTGGCCCCGAGCAGCACCTCAATCTGTATTTGCATGTGTGTGGACTTGGCTGTTTATGTTTGTGGCATTGATCTGTCAAGCAATGACCCTTTCCCCAGTCTCTACATTCTGTCTCACTCCATTGGTTTATTAAGCATGAGCACTCTCTGAGCTGTGCTTTGAAAAGGAACTCTTAACACTCCTGGGCCTTGCTTCGGGTTCCTCTGTCTGTTCAAACAGAACAGCTGGAAGTTGGTTCAATGTTTATTTGCTTTTTCGATTTAGATTGTTTCTCTTTTCCTGAGATCTCAAGGGCACTGTTCAAAAACCTTCTTAAGCAGCAGCCTGGAGGAACATAAGAGCTGTGGGGGAGGGAGGGGAGAGCTAAGGAATGAAGGGTTCATTGAGGAAGAAGGGAGTGGGGAAGCAAGGCTGGCGATTTTCTGGGGCTGGCTATGGATCTGAGCACTGGGTATTTCTCCTAGTCGGCCCACTCCTCCCTGCTACTACTCATCCTCCCATCCACAGGGCTGTGCACAGAGAAAGTTATGGGAAAAAAGCATCAAAGTGGGCTTTGCAGTTAGTTACACAGGGCTTTGAATCCATCACTTTTAATCTATTGACCTTTGGAAAGTTACTTAAATGCTCTTATATCTTATGAGGTGCAGTGTATCATCTGGTCTTTGTTTTTGGTGGATTCATGTTGTATGGACTTTTTAAAAAACCTATGAGATGAGGAAGTTATCCTGAACTTGCAGACTCCCCTAACCGTAATTAGTTGGCCTCTATGATTTATGCTGTGGAGGCCCAGCATTTTAAAGGCAAAAAAAGGAACATCTGGTCATCTTACTCCAATCACAGTCATTAATCCCATCAAGAGCACCTGCCTTAACATTGGCCTCCTTGTGTTGTCATTAGGGTCAAATAAGGAACAAGGTGATTCAGGTATTATTACTAGCATCTCCATGTTATAGACATGTGGTCTGAGGCACAGAAATATTAATTTGCCTATCTCACAGCTAGTAATTAATATAACTAGGATTTGAACCCAGGCCACAAAAGACTCAAGGTTATAGTAAGTAAAAAAATAAAATTATGGGACTATGTTATTTTCTCTTATATTTAAGGTTAGTTTACTTAATTATTCTGCATCTAGGCAATTTTCTTAGCATAAGAAAAAGGAATATTTTGCTGACAGTTTTTCATAATATTTATCCAAAACTGGTACGACAGCAGGATGCATAATATTTCATGATCAAATTTCCCAACGTGGTCCAAATAAGAATATTCTTATTTTAGGGATTCATTGGTTTTCCCAAGGGCCTCTCCTAAGCCTCTGATAGTCAAATAATTTTCTTTTGAAGTGCCCATGCAATTGGTTTTGATTGTATTTGCATTGCAGGCTCGCACAATTAGCAGGAGGTACTCTGGCAAAATGTGATCTAAGAGGACAGATACTAGCATTAAGAGAAGAAATGTTTTTCGAATGGGAACTAATTTGATATTAGTGAATATTTTTATCTTGAGATGACCTTTGCTTCCCTATGTAACCTGACAATAGCTGGGACTTGAGTAATGAAGCCTGAGCTAATGAGGACCCTCTGGCATTTCACAGACATTAACTGTCCAACCTTCTTTAGAGAATGGCTACAGCTTAGCTGATTCAATAAGGGTATTTGGTGCATCACTGAGGCAGACAGGCTATAAGGCGGCCCCAAAGACTTTTACCTCCTGGTATCCATGATATTGTGTAATTCTCTCCCTTTGAGTGTGAGTGGGTCCTGAGATTTGTTTCTGATCAATAGATAATGGAATGTACGTGATTGCATGTATATCATTTTATTACGTAAGATTTTAACGTCCATCATGCTAATAGACCCTCTTCCTTGCTGGCTCTGAGGAAGCAAGTGACCATGTTCTGAGATGGCAGAAACTGAGGGTAACTTCCCACTGACAGTGGGGAAGGAACTGCAGCCCTCAGGCTAACCATCCTCGAGAAGCTGAATTCTTCCAACAATCATGTGAGTTTATAAGTGGATCATTTGCCAGTCAAATCTTGAGCTAATATTGCAGCCCTGGCCAAGACAGTGATTGCAGCTTTCAGATGAGACCCTGGAGTAGAGAACCAACAGTCTTGCCTGGACTCTAGACTCACAAGAACCATGAGGTCTAGACTCACAGTTAACCAAGATGATAACTGTGTGCTGTTCTAAGTTTCTAACTTTGAAGCAATTTGTTATCTAGGAATAGATAATTGACAATACAATTATCATATTAAAAATCAGTGAGTCGTTTATTCCAACATTTATTGAGAAAATCCCATGTACAGAGAACCCTGCACCAGTTCTGGGGATACTGTGGTGAAGAAGAAAAAAATGGATGTTCATGGACCTTACAATCTAATGAAACGGATAACTCTGATATTGTGATTTTTTTAAATTGAGGTATAGTTGATGTATTTTTGGTCATCTGATGTGAACAGCCAACTGATTGGAAAAGTCCCTGATGCTGGGAAAGATTGAGGGCAGAAGAAGAGGGTGTCAGAGGGTGAGATGACTGGATGGCATCACTGATGCAATGGACATGAACTTGGACAAACTTCGGGAGATGGTGAGGGACAGGGAGGCCTGGCATGCTGTAATCCGTGGTGTCAAAGAGTTGGACACAACTAGGTGACTGAACAACAACAGCACACTTGATGTACAATATTATATAAGTTACAGGTATGCAGCGTGCTGCTGCTGCCGCTGCTAAGTCACTCAGTCGTGTCCAACTCTTAGCGACCCCATGGACTGCAGCCTACCAGGTTCCTCCGTCCATGGGATTTTCCAGGCAAGAGTACTGGAGTGGGGTGCCATTGCCTTCTCCGGTATGTAGCATAGTGATTTACAGTTTTAAAGATTATATTCCATTTATTTTTATTATAAAATATTGGCTACCTAGCCTGTATTGTTGGAGAAGGAAATGGCAACCCACTCCAGTGTTCTTGCCTGGAGAATCCCAGGGACGGGGGAGCCTGGTGGGCTGCCGTCTATGGGGTCGCACAGAGTCGGACACGACTTACGTGACTTAGCAGCAGCAGCAGCAGCCTGTATTGTACAATATATACCAGTAGCTAATTTTTTACTACATAGCAGTTTGTACCTCTTGATCTCCTATTCTTGTCTTGCCCACCCCCACCTCTCCCCTCTGGTAACCGCTGGTTTGTTCTCTATCTATGAGTCTGTTTCCTTCTTGTCACTACTTGCATTTTTAGATTCCACGTATAAGTGATACCACACAGTATTTGTCTTTTTTTGTCAGACTTACTTCACTTAGCATAATACCCTCTAGGTCCATCCATGTTGCTGCAGATGGCAAAATTTCATTCATTTTTTTTTCATGGGTAAGTAGTTTTCTATTGTGTGTATACTACATCTTCTTTATCTATTCATCTCTTGATGAACACTTAGGTTACTTCCACATGTTGGCAATTGTAAATAATGCTGCTATAAACATTGGGGTACATATATGTGATATTATGACTTATGTTAAGGAATATATATATTTGGTTTTCATTCCTGGCTCCTGGCACAGAGCTCCTAAAACCCTTGGAATTTCCTGAGTGATATGATAGTCTTTCGTTATTCGTGAGGAAACCCTTCTGAGCACACCTGTATCTTTACTAATGAGATAACTTGGGGTGTACATTCCATCAAGGAATGTGTGGCTTCTGAACTTCACATGCACAGGCTGCCGCTGAGACTCAGTCTCAGACAACCAGGCAAGAAATTGACACCTCTTCTGATTGTTTGATCTAGCACATTGAATCCAGAACTTTTTGGTGAGGGCACCTATAAAATGAAATCGATCCAATCTAAAATGAGGACCTTCTCTTCCTAACAATGTCAGAATACTTTCCCACAGTCCTGCAGTGCTTTGGGTGTGCCAGCCTGCTCTTCCCAGGTCTGATTTTGATTCAGGGCATGCTGGAATCGGACTGTAACTGTGGGTCTGGAGTCAGTGAGCAGAGGTAGGGGTGGACCGTGGGGACATCCCCTTGCAAGGTCACCACCATGTGAAGTTGGTGTCTTTGAACAGGACGGGACCAGCCTCATCGGAGTGGGAGGACGGGCTGTTTTTGTTGATCCAGGGAGTTCTGTTCTGGGACTTTAGATTTTGGGGGCTATGTGACACCTCCAAAATATGTCCATTCCAATACTCAGGGCAAGAGTCACTTTTTCCCAATAAATGCCCTGAAAGACCTGGTGAGACTGTGAATTCAGTCTGTTTTATAATCCATCGATCTTCAGGCTCTGTCTCTGCCTCTGACTTTTCAGCTTCATTAGCTCTGTGCCTTCATGAGATGAAAGAGTATTTTAGGGAGGTCATAGAACCTTTCTCATTCACTGACCATGCTCTGAAGTGAGAATTAAACTCCTAAGCCCATGATTTTTTTTTCTTTAATTTGTTTTCTGCGATTAGATGGAACTTCTCACCTGAGAGCTTTCATATTCCTTCCTTCTCCACCCACCGGAGCCCTGCTTCCCCTGACATTTCATTCTGCACAGCAGCAGGTTATCAGTTTGGCCACTGGGTGTGTGGGCTTGTCCTTAGTCGCTCAGTTGTGTCCGACTCTGTGGTCCCATGGACTGTAGCCCACCAGGCTCCTCTACCCATGGGATTTCCCAGGCAAGAGAACTGGAGTGGGGTGCCATTGCCTACTCCAGGGTATCTTCCCGACCCAGGGATCAAACCTGTGTCTCCTGCATTGACATGCTGGTTCTTTCCCACTGAGCCACCTGGGAAGCCCCAGTATGAACACAACTCATGGTATAATCAAAATGCACTTTTATGTTTACCACCAACTCTCTCAGTTTCACTCAGGGATGGAGGAGGAGAGCTGATCTTCCTCTCCCCGCAGATGAAACTTCTGACAGCTTCTCTTGCTGTCCCCAATGACCTTCACCTCCACCTGCTAGCTATCATTGTCTTTTTCTCTCAGATTGAAGATTGGGTAAGATGAGAGGGAAAGAGACCAGTGAGTTATGACTTAACGTGCGGCTTCATGTTCTCTGGCCTTGGAGATGATTAAAGCTGGTGACCCCCAGGGGGCCATAGTTTAGCTCAGGAGGATTCTTCCCTCGGTGTACTGGCCTAGGGATTTTGGACACTCCCTGCAGTCCTCCTCTCCTGCAATTCCCTCAATAGGACAAATCTCTGTTCTGGGTGGTTCTTTCAACTCTTTCCTTGGCCCCTGGATATCCAGCAGTACATGCTCAGCTTTGATTGTCAAGGTCTGTCTAAAAAGACCTATTGTTAGGATCCAAGGCTTTCTCCTGTGCAACCTGCAAGTAGTCATGGGAAATCCCTTCCCTGCCCCAGCAAGCTCTGAGAGTGCCCGATGATTCCAGCATAGCACCTCCTGGGTCTGTTCTCTCCAGAGCACTTAACCAGCCCTTCTTAACATTCAACATTTTGCTGGAGAACCTGGACTTCATTCCGTGACTGGATTGCACTTTCTTGGTCATTAGACCCTGGTCTTCCGTGTCTGCCAGCTGCAGGAGGCTGCTGCAACTTACTCAGTGGTCTACTGGAAATTTCTTTCACCAGGCTTGAGATTGGGAGATAGCACCAAGCACCCTCCACCCTTGTCAAAGGAGAAAAGACTTAGAGCTGAAACCTCTTCAAAAAAGATCTTCTCAGCCATTTTCTCCGAATAGTCTGAGCCCTGTTTACATTCTTGATTTCTCTGAGAAGCCCAGGAGATGTGGGGCAGTTTTTTCAGCCCTACAAATCCTGCCTAATAGTGGGGAGACTGGGGAATAGGGGCCGGCCTCACTCTAACTGTGGCATCCTGAGATATAATCTAGTGATGTGTCTGACTAAACTGAGGAAGAAACAGCATCATCCTAACTTGTATTGCAGTAGTTTTCATGACTCTTTTACCACTGGGTGCCACTGTTTTACCTGCATCCCATCCTTACTGCTTTATTTTTTAAAATTGTTTTATTTATTTACTTTTGACTGTGCTGGGTCTTTGTTACTGTGCAGGCTTTTCTCTAACTGTGGCAAGCAGGGCTGCTCTCGTGATGTGCAGGCTTCTCATTGCAGCGGCTTCTCTTGTTGTGGAGCGCCGGCTCTAGGGTGTGTAGGCTTCAGGAGTTGCAGTGCGTGGGCTCGGTAGTTGTGGCTCTCAGGCTCTGGAGCACAGGCTCAATAGTTGTGGTGCACGGGCTTAGTTGCTCTGCAGTATGTGGGATCTTCCTGGGCCAGGGGGTTGAACCTGTGTCTCCTGCACTGACAAGTGGATTCTTTACCACTGAGCCACCAGGGAAGTCCCCTTACTGCTTTCTTAGCCAACCAGGTCATCTAATCTACCCCAGATTGCCAGTACCTTGTGACCTCTTTCAAAGAAAGAATCCATTCTATCCAGTTTCAGTAGAACTTCATTACATGGTATTAACTAGAATTTCTGGGAAGGCCAACAACAAAACCTGCATATCAAACAGTCAGAAGCAAAGCATCCAGGAGAAATGTCCAACGACATCCCAAATGTCTGAACACACCATCGGAGTGTTCTAGCAGAAGTCCTGCTGTGGCTGCCAGGCAGGGGATGCTCAACCTCTGTAAAGCCTGGACCCACTGCAGTTCCTGCAGAAAGGCAAATTCCCCAGGGCCATACTTACCAGGAGAATAATGTGTAATTTTTTTGCTTGTATTTCCAGTCTTGCTTAGATTTGGGGTTTATTGGAGTATAGTCACATGTCTATATCCTAGCAGCAAAGGGTTTCAGGATATGTGTTATCTTTGTTTCTATTTATGGAAAGGAGAATTCACAATATAAAAGAACTACAAAGAAAAGATGCGGAGCAAACACAAATATCAAATGTCCATTATAAAACTCTTGGGACAAAAAAGTTTATGGTCCCAATCAATAAACTATTTTGATTAGATAAAATAGTCAAAAGACTTTCTTTGTACCTTTTGAATTTTGCATATAATACCCATTCAAAATATAAATTAAGAAGAATTTAAATCCATTTGTTTGAGGCTCTTCCCAAGGACCATCTTCCTAGTCTGTCTCCTCTTAGGCTGTTGAAGTCTTCTAATATCTTGCATTGTCATTGTTCTTTAACATTGTTGATTGTTCTAACTGACCCTTTGATAGTCTTTGTTCTTGTGTTGTTACAGTTAGTTCTTGTGTTGTTACAAACATAAATGAGGTAATGCATTTAGAACTCTTAGCACAGTGCTTGACACATAATGGGCTTTCCTTGTGGCTCAGCTGGTAAAGAATCTGCCTGCAATATGGGAGACCTGGGTTTGACCCCTGGGTTGGGAAGATCCCCTGGAGACAGGAAAGGCTACACACTCCAATATTCTGGCCTGGAGAATTCCATGTACTGTATAGTCCATGGGGTCGCAAAGAGTCGGACATGACTGAGTGACTTTCACTTTCACTTCATGGCACATTGTAGGTCATCGACACTAGTAATCCTCCACCTTGTGATTCTCCAATATTTTTGCCTGTGGTTGTTTTTCAAGTCTTGATTATAAAGAACTCACTGAGATGTAGTAGGTGCATTTGAGGGGTTTTTCCAGTTAATGTCCCCACAACTTAAACATGAAAGCTGTGATTTATAAGAAATATATATTTGGTCTTTGCCCTCCTTTCTGGCACTGAGCTCCTAAAACCCTTGGACGTCTCTAAGTGATAAAGGTGTCTCAGTATTCACAACAAACTCTTTTGAGCCACACATGAGTTTATATTAAAGAAGTGACTTTTGGAAAGCACCTAAGGATGGATGGTAGTTGCCAGGGGAATGGACCACAGCTGTTTGGACTACTTTGGTATCAACTCTGAACCCATCTATATGTGGTTTTATCTTTCAAGCATCTAACCCCTTCTCTGAAGAAAGGGACTTTCAGTCCCTCTTCCTCCCACTGCCTCTGGGGAGGAGAGAGGAACTGGAGGTTGAATTGTTCTCCAATGGTCAAAGATTTCATCAAGCATGCCTATGTAATGAAGCCTCCATAGAAACCAAAAGGACAGGGTGCTTTCACTGCTGCAGCCTGGGTTTAATCGCTGGTTGAAGAACCAAGATCCCACAGGCCATGCAGTGTGGCAAACTAAACAAATAGAAAAACCAGAAGGACGGGATTTGGAGTTTCCAGATTGGTGAGCACAAGGAGGTGCTAGGAGACCGAGCCCCTTCCCACATCTCTTGCCCTATGAATCTTTTCCATCTGGCTTTTCCTGGGTTATATCCTTTCCTAATAAGCCAGTAATCTAGCAGGTAAAACGCTTATGTGAGTTGCTCTAGTAAGTTAATCAAACCCCAGAATTCAGTCACAGGGACCTGTCATCTCTAGCTAGTAAATCAGAAGCTCAGGTGACAGCCTGAATTTGTGATTGGCATCTGAAGTTGGGGGCTAAGGAAGAGCAGTGTTTTGGACTGAGCCCTTAACCTGTAGAATCTCATGCTATCTCCAGGTAGATAGTGCCAGAAATGAGTTAGTTTAGGACACTCAGGACCCAGCCAGTGTCTGCTGAGAATTATGGAATTACTTGGTCATGTCAAAATGAAAAACCCATAGTGAAGACACTAATTCATCCTAGGTCAGTTAGACTTCCTAGAAAAGCGGTTACATGCTTGAAGGATAAGATCACATAGAGATGGGATCAGAGTTGGCACCAAAACAGTCCAAAGGTACAGATACTGGCTAAAGAAGGAGCTAGCAGAAGTCGGGACACTGTGTACTTATGCTGATACCACATCTGGTCTCTCTAGTCAGTTTGTCTTAAATCCCTGCCCAGCTCTTACTAGCTGTGGGTTCTTAGGCAAGTTACTTAAGTTCTCCAAATTTCTGTTTCTTTCTTTCTCATTTTTAAAAATTATTTCTGTTTACTTATTTGGTTGAACAGGTGTCAGTTGAGGCACATGGGATCTTTTGGTTCAGCACATGGAATCTTCGGTTGCGGCGTGTGAACCTTCAGTGGTGGCATGTGGGTTCTAGTTGCCTGACCAGGGATCGGATGCAGCCTGCTTGCATTGGGAGCCTGGAGTGTTAGCCACTGGACCACAGAGAAGTCCCAAGCCTATGTTTCTTCATCTGTGAAATAGGGAAAAAATGACATCTGTCTCAGAAGGTTTTGTTACTTGCTTTGAGCGATTCCTCTCACATAGGAAGTTTGATTTCTGGATTTCATTTACTAGAAAATTTATGTTTGAGAAACATTTTAATTCCCCAAGTCTTCATCTTCCAATGAACTAATGATCCTGCATTTTATGTCTCCTGAGTGTTATTAAAATGTCTGTAAACATAGTTGCTGCTCCTGCTGCTAAGTCACTTCAGTTGTGTCCGACTCTGTGTGACCCCATAGACAGCAGGCTCCCCCGTCCCTGGGATTCTCTAGGCAAGAATACTGGAGTGGGTTGCCATTTCCTTCTCCAATGCATGAAAGTGAAAAGTGAAAGGGAAGTCTCTCAGTTATGTCCGACTCTTCGTGACCCCATGGACTGCAGCCCACCAGGCTCCTCCATCCATGGGATTTTCCAGGCAAGAGTACTGGAGTGGGGTGCCATCGCCTTCTCCTTGTAAACATAGTTAGGATATTATAAATGAAGGTTTTTATAACTCATCAACTTCAATTTGAAACTCAGTATTATCACTTATAAGAATGAAAAAGAACCAAAGATCCAAAAGTTGTATTAAGTATCAATTTAGTTCAAAGTTTCTTTAGAGAGAAAGTTTCTCTTTAAGGCTAGGTTGACATCCATCCATTCCATGGGTGAATTGATTTGCTATATGTTCAGTCAGGTTTATCCCAACCAGGCTGTGGAAAATGTGTCATTTCACAATTGGGTCAAGCACTCCATGTGAAATGCAGAACTAAAAGTAAGGTTATAAAAATGTCTGTCTACTTCTTTCCCAAATGAGATCGAGAATAATTGACAAGATCTCTGTGGCTAACTACCCAGAGATCCTAATTTTATAAAGGGGACATTCAGACTTGTTACCCTGGAATATAAGCTTTCTATTGTCCTCCTCTACTTTGTTGAGTCAGTAGGAAAATCTTGGCATACTAAATTATAAATTATATCTTTTAGTAGATGACATTTCATAAACATCTTGTGAGTTCTAGACAAGGCTTTGAAGGAAAGTCCCATAGATAATTCCAACTTAGTTTTCCTAGGGTTATTTTATTCCTTCACTTAAAACCATTTTTAAGTAGATCTAATACCGTGACCTTCAATTTCCTCAGCTTTCCCTGGCCTGGGGGTCGCAGTGGGGGCGCACTAATGGTGATAACCCACATTTTGCTGAATTCATCTCACATCTTCAAGTTTCAGAGCCTGAGTGTCCCCATTCACGTCTCGTTCAGTTATTTTTGTGATTCCCCAGTGGTTGTGTTGCAAACCAGTCTGTCCACTACCGTTACCAAGGGACATCCGTGACGTCTTCTTCCTGGGTCCTCATCTCCTCCCCTCAAAGATATCTGTTGCCCACTGAGCCATTTGGGGAGGGTGCATTTCCACACCCATGCTGCTAGTGTCCAAGGTGGTAACGCTGAGGACTGTGCCATGAATGCCCTCTCTTTTGGGATCCCCAGACAGCCAACCTGGAGATGCCAAAGCAGTTCCATTGTCCCTGGAGCCCTAAATGTGCCACAGCTGCGTCCCTTACAGAAGGTGGAGAACGCTCTGCCCTGTGTGGTGCTCGGTCACTTGGACCCAGAAGCTGTGCTTCTGCAGGAGGGAGGCTCTGTGAAATAGTCTTCATCGTCTTTTAGCAGCTTCTCCTGCTCCACTCGCTGCTCAGACACGCATCCCTCCCAGCCTGGCTGGGCCAGCCTCCCCAGTCATCTCCCTCTTCCTGTGACGGGGCTCTTTCCTTCCTCTCATGCAAATCATCTTATGTAAACAGATGCCTTTTCTTTCAGTTCATCAGTGCATTTGTTGAAACTCTTTTGGTTTCAAATAGCAGACACAACTTGAGCCAGAAGTGAATAAAAGAACTGAATTATAAAGCTCTTGGAGGGTCTGGAGAAGTGAAATGGCAGGACTGCAGCTGGGCTTCAAGAAGAAACTGGGGAACCGAAAAGCTACCGTAACGTTTCCTTTCCTCTCCAGTTGACTGACTTTCCTTGATCCCTACTCCACAGGAGCAAAACAGGCCTCTATATGTGGGCTTTGGTGGGGAAAAGCAGTGAACTGGCCAGTTGGCCATTTGTTTTTAAATTGATTTATTTTCATTTCTGCACGCGCTGGGTCTTTGCTGCTGTGTGCCAGCTTTCTCTAGGTGGGCTGAGCTGGGGCTGCTCTCTGCTGTGGTGCACAGGCTCCTCACTGCAATGGCCTCTCATTGCAGTGGCTTCTCTTGTGGACTACAGGCTCTAGGTCCAGGGCCTTCCGTAGTTGCAGCATGTGGGCCCAGTGCTTGTGGCACACAGGCTTGGTTGCCCCATGGCATGTGGGAGCTTCCCAGACCAGGGATCAAACCAATGTTCCCAGCACTGGAGGTGGATTCTTAACCATTGAGCCACCAGGGAAGTCCCCAACTGGTCATTTCTGCAGCATAGATGATGGTGAAGGTTGGGAGTAGGGAAGGGGCTTGATGTAGATTTGGGATGTGGGCGAGGGCCAGGTCAAGGTTGATTTTTAACAAGGGGGAACTTTATCTTGAGGGCAATGAATGGCAGAGCCACTGCAGAGCGTAGCTTAGAGCAAACAAAATTTTATTGTAGTTCGATCACACCAGTGATATTCAGAAACAGATTTGAGGGAGCAAGACCAGAGACAGGTAGAGTAGTTAGGACACTATTGCGATATATATTCTTGGAAGGAAATGCAGAAATCCTGTTGGGAGCAGGAATAAAAAGAAAGGATGGACTAGAGAACTATTTAAGTAGTAAAATCCATAGGAGTTGGTCATAGATTGGCTATGAGAAGAGGGGAGGAAATTCTAAAGTGAATTCCAGGTTGTTGGTCCTGAAGACTGGCTAAATGGTTGGTGATGTTGACTGAGGTGGGGGATGTGGAGAAGGAGTAGATTTTGTTTGGGGGGAAGATGAAATGGCACCCTCTCCTCAGACCGGCTGATACTAACTTGACTACACATAGCAGATGAAGTCAACTTTGTGTTTGCTGAGTTTGAGATGCATAAAGGATGCTCAAATGGTGACATCAGGAAGCCAAGAACATTTAGTTCTGTCCCCCTTGGAGAATCAGCACTAGAAATTGAGCACAAAATATAGGCATTCATATTCAGCATATCGTGATGCTGAATAAAACCCAAGGAGAGCATGTGGCAAAAACAGCAGTTGACACAGGATGGAAGTCTATAGAACACTAGCAGGTAAAGAGAGGGGACAAGGGGATTGAGGATGAGAAGCCCGTAAGGAGACAGAGAAAGAGATAATTAGCAGTGTTAAATATAATAGAGAGGGCCAATGAGATGACTCAAAGACGTCCATGCACACATGTGTCCAAGAATTAACCTGCTATATTTAGCATGCTCAGGCTCTAGAGCCAGACTTACATATGCATGTATATAAGTATACATAGTGAAAGTTGCTCGGTCATGTCCGATTCTTTGCAACCCCATGGACTGTAGCCCGCCAGTCTCCTCTGTCCATGGAATTCTCCAGGCCAGAATACTGGAGTGGGTAGCCATTCCCTTCTCCAGGGGATCTTCTGAACCCAGGGATTGGACCCAGGTCTCCCACACTGCAGGCAGATTCTTACCCATCTGAGCCACCAGGGAAGCCTATATATATACATAATAAAATAAATATTGTCATGTGTCAGCCACTCTTCAGGACTCCAGGAGTACAGCTGTGAATAAGATAGACTAAGTCTCTGCTCTTATGGAATTTCCGTTCTATTTAGAGGTAAGAGGAGTACAGGCTGCAAAAGCAACAACAACAAGGAACAAGAAGATAGCAGATAAATTCTAAAAAGAAAATAAAAGGATGACATGATGGGAGGCTGGGTGAGATGGAATCATGTGGATGGGTGGTCAGGGAAGGCCTGTCTGAGGAGCTAACATTCATGCCAGAACTTGAGGACAGGTATGGATGAACCATGAGAAGTCACAGGGGCAGAGAGTTCCAGGTAAAAGATGAACATACGCAACAACTCTAAGATAGGAACAGATTTGGTCTGTGCAAAGAAAAGAAAGAAGCACATTTATCTGTTATCATGGCCTGTGATCTTTTCACTATACCTCATGGTCTTTCTGACACATCACACTGATGAAGCCATAGGCAAACAGAAAGTCCTAAAATTTATGTGGCAGATACTATAAGTTGACTCAGTAAACTCATATTCCAACCCCTTTCTGTCAAGAAAGCTAAAATCTACATTCTTAGACTCCCTTGCAGATAGACTGAGACATGTGATAGTTTCTGCCCAACTTATGAGGCCTAGATGTAAGAAGGCAGCTGAGTCCAGAAACAGAGAGGGAGGGAGGGAAGGAGAGCAGATTCTCTGTAAACCTCCAAGGTACTTTCTTATGGTTCTTTGTAGACTTGCATTAAAACAGCTCCATATTGTGGCAGGGCATTTTTTTCTGGCTGCATTGCATTCAAGCTTGGTTCTTCCCAAAGATTTTGTGAGCTTTTTAGCTTCTTTCATGTTCTTATTTCTACTTAAGCCAGCCAGAGTGAATTCTGTTGTCTGCAACAAGGACTCTCAATTTATATAATGCCCTACTAATTCTGAAATCTCAACACTTCTCAGCCTCTTCTCCCAGCCTCTCCCCATCTCATTCCTCTTTGGTAAATCTAGCTGTTTTTCTGAGAACAGGAATCTCAACCTCACTGAAAAACTGGACCTCCACAACTGAAGCATGCAAAATGATTTGTGAGCTGTTTAATTAAGTACTTCTGGGTCTGGCATTGAGCTTGGAGCAGTAAAGGCTGTAACAGTATATAGACATTCCTTTGTCATAGAAATATGCAATCCATTACTTAAAATGAAAATAATCATTATAAGAATATATAAAAATGATTAGAGGGTGATGACCAGAAAATAACAATAGCAGTAGTTTACTCATTTAATGAATGTTTACTGTGTGCTAGGTAATAAAATAAGGTAATTACACAAATTCCCGAATTTTATACTCAAAGTCCTATGAAAATGAAAGTGTTAGTTGCTCATTCATGTCTAATTCTTTGTGACACTGTGGACTGTAGCCTGCCAGGCACCTCTGTCCATGGAATTCTCCAGGCACGAAGACTGGAGGGGGTTGCCATTCCCTTCTCTAGTGGATCTTCCTGACCCAGGGATTGAACACAGTTCTCCCACATTGCAGGCAGATTCTTTCCCATCTGAGCCACCAGGGAAGCCCTGTAAGGCATGTATTATTATAATGCACTTTTAAAGATGAGAGAACTGAGGCCAAGTCAGTTCCCAAAGGTACACAGCTTTTCTCAAAGGCACACAGCTAGTAAGGAGTGGGGGCAGGATTATAACTCCCAGTCCAACTCTAGAGCCATACACTTAAAACCATGCGCTTGCTGTTTGCAGCACACTGAAACATATTTATCTTATGTAATCTTCTCAATGATCATGTGAAGTGGATACTATTTTTCCAACTTAATGGATAGGGAATTGAGTCTCAGGAAGACCAGGTGATTTTCTCAATATTCTAGAGCTCTTAGTGGGAGAAGGCAATGGCACCCCACTCCAGTACTGTTGCCCAGAAAATCCCATGGACAGAGGAGCCTGGTAGGCTGCAGTCCATGGGGTCGCTAAGAGTCGGACACGACTGAGCGACTTCACTTTCACTTTCCACTTTCATGCATTGGAGAAGGAAATGGCAACCCACTCCAGTGTTCTTGCCTGGAGAATCCCATGGATGGAGAAGCCTGGTGGGCTGCAGTCCATGGGGTCACACAGAGTCAGACATGACTGAAGCAACTTAGTAGTAGAGCTCTTAGTAGAAGAACTACAGGTTGAACCAGCATCTTCTGCCTTTTGGCCTAAAGTTCTTTCTCCTAAACCACACTTCTTTTCCAATCTCACTCCCCAATTTTAGTCTGAACTCAGCTGCATCGTACAGACAGCCAAAAATAACAGCGGCATAAGCAAGCATGGGTTGTGCAAGAGATCAGAAGTAGGCAGTCCAGGCTGGTATAGGAACTCTACACATGCAAAGACCCAAGCTCCTTCAGGTGTCCCATCCCACCATTACTAAGGTATAGCCTTCATTCGCATGGTCTAAGACAGCTACTGGAACTCTAGCCATCATTACCATGTTTCAAGTAGTAGAGGAAGGAACACAGAAAAAAGGCCAAATGACATTATCTAGCTTTCTTTTAAGCTTTCCCAGAAACTGCTACATTTGACTTCTGCTTACATCTTACCAGGCAGTATTGAGTCATAAGGCCATAATAGCTAATTGCAAAGGAGGGTGAGAAAATTAGGAGTAGCTACATGTCTAGCTACAAATAAAGTGGGTTTTTTATTATTATTATTAAGGCAGAAATGAAGTGAAGCTCAGTCTTGTTTAACTCTTTGTGACCCCATGAACTATATAGTCCATGGAATTCTCCAGGCCAGAATACTGGAGTAGGTAACCTTTCCCTTCTCCATGGGATCTTCCCAACCCAGGAATCCAACCCAGGTCTCCCTCATTGAAGGCAGATTCTTTACCAGCTGAGCCACAAGGGAAGCCCAAGAATACTGGAGAGGGTAGACTCCCTTCTCCAGAGGATCGTCCCAACCCAGGAATCCAACCAGGGTCTCCTGCATTGCATGCTGATTCTTTACCAACTGAGCTATCAAGGAAGCCCATTAAGGCAGAAGGAAAGTTGATAAATAGACAGCTAGTTCTGCCTACCCCTTTTGGAGTGATTATTTGAAGCTTCCTAGGTGGCTCAGTGGTAAAGAATCCACCTGCCAATGCAGGAAACTCAAAAGAGGCGGGTTTGATCCCTGGGTCAGGAAGATCCCCTGGAGGAGGAAATGGCAACCCACTCCAGTATTCTGGCCTGGAGAATTCCATGAAAAGAGGAGCCTGGAGGGCTACAGTCCATAGGGTCACAGAGTCAGACATGACTGAGCAACTGAACATGCATGCACGTAGCTCTCAGTAGCTATCTCTGAAGGCTGCTAGCTGTCCTAGCAGAAACAGATGACACAATCAGAAGAATTTAACTGAAAAATTAATGGAGAGATGATTTTCAAAGATTTGGGAAAGATTAAGGAAAGATTGAAGGCAGGAGGAGAAGGGGCCAACAGAGGATGAGATGATTGGATGACATCACTAACTCGATGGACATGAATTTGAGCAAGCTCCGGGAGTTGGTGATAGACAGGAAAGCCTGGTGTGCTGCAGTCCATGGGGTTGCAAAGAGTCAGACACGACTGAGTGACTGAACTGAACTGAACTGGACTGAAGGGAACCATCAAAGGATGGCTAGATATCTGGAAGCTAGCAAGAGAAGGCAGCTGCCTAGCCCTGGACCCAAGAGAGAGGGGCCAGAGACTAAAGACCCCAGGCTCTCCATCTTCTTGCCCTTCTGTCTTTTGCAAGCAGCTGCCTGGATCTAACCTAAGAGCAAGGGAGCCTGGTGAGCCCAGAGACCAGCCTTCAGAGTCCAGAGCAGGGAGAGGAGGGCGAAGATGGTGTGGGACAAATAGAGAATATCCAGCATAGTCACCTCTGCAAGGTGCCAGCCTGTGTCCTTCCACACATTAGGGAAAGGGGCTGGCCTATACGGTGAGAAGATTTGCAGCAGTTTGAGTACAAAGACTGAAACTTCCAGCCAGGGTACAGGAAGGGAGAATCCTGAACTGTGGCTTGGAGGTGTTTGAGGAATGCTTTGTCAGCTCAAGACTCAGTACAGAAACAAGACCACAGTCTGTCCCCTCTTTGACCATAAAGGGCCAGGAAAGTTACCTGCTTTTTCTCTTTACAGTTTTATAGCTCTGAGTGAACCTCAGAGTGTGTGGGCGTGGGTTCCTGCTCAGAACCAAGTGCCTCTGAGGACCTGCTAAACCTCCATATGCAGACCGAGAAGAATAGAAATGGGAAGTCAGGGAGATCTATCCGATCACACTTTTGTCTCCCCTGTTATCTTATATTGTGTTATTGTTTTATTTTCTTAATTATTTTAAAATGTTTAATTTCATATTGGAGTATAGTGCATTTACACTGTTGTGTTAGTTTCAGGTGTACAGCAGAGTCATTCAGTTATATATACACATACATCTATTCTTTTTCACGGAGAAGGCACTGGCACCCCACTCCAGTACTCTTGCCTGGAAAATCCCATGGGTGGAGGAGCCTGGTAGGCTGCAGTCCATGGGGTCGCTAAGAGTCGGACACGACTGAGCAACTTCACTTTCACTTTTCACTTTCATGCAGTGGAGAAGGAGATGGCAACCCACTCCAGTGTTCTTGCCTGGAGAATCCCAGGGACAGGGGAGCCTGGTGGGCTGCTGTCTATGGGGTCGCACAGAGTCGGACACAACTGAAGTGACTTAGCAGCATTCTTTTTCAGATTGTTTTCCCATATAGGTTATTACAGAGTATTGAATAGAGTTCCCTGTGCTATACAGTAGGTCCTTGTTGATTATCTATTTTATGTATATACATATATGTGTGTGTGTGTGTGTGTGTGTGTGTGTGTGTTAATCCCAACCTCCTAATTTATCCCTCCCCTTGCCTTTCCTCTTTGGTAACCATAAATTTGTTTTCTAAGTCCGTGAGTCTGTTTATGTTTTGTAAATGAGTTCATTTGCGTTATCTTTTTAGATTCCACGTATAAGTGATATCACGTTGTATTTGTCTTTGTCCGACTGACTTCACTTAGTGTGACAATCTCTAGGTCCATTCTTGTTGCTGCATGCGTGCGTGCTAAGTCACTTCAGTGGTGTCTGACTCTTTGCAACCTTATGAACTGTAACCTGCTAGCTCCTCTGTCCATGGGATTCTCCAGGCAAGTATGCTGGAGTGGGTTGCTGTGCCCTCCTCCAGGGGTTCTTCCTGACCCAGAGCTCGAACCCGCATCTTTTATGTCTCCTGCATTGGCAAGTGGGTTCTTTACCACTAGCGCCACGTAGGAAGGCCCCCATGTTGCTGCAAATGGCATTATTTCAGTCTTTTTATGACTGAATAATATTCCATTGTATACATGTAGTACATTGCCTTTATATATTCATCTGTTGATGGACATTTATGTTGCTTCCATGTCTTGGCTATTGTAAACACTACTATGAACATTGGGGTGCATATATCTTCAAATTATGGTTTTCTCCAGATATATGCCCCAGAGTGGGATCGCTGGATCATACAGTAGCTCTATTTTTAGTTTTTTAAGGAACCTCCTTATTGTTCTCCATAGTGGCTGTACCATTTACATTCCCACCAACAGTGTAGGAGGCTTCTCCTTTCTCCATACGTTCTCTAGCATTTATTGCTTGTAGACATTTTGACAATTGCCATTCTTACCAGTGTGAGGTAATATCTCATTGTGGTTTTTTTCCCATTGTGTTTTTATTTGCATATGTCTAATAACTAGCTATATGAGCATTTTTCATGTGCTTTTTGGCCCTTGTGGCTCAGCTGGTAAAGAAACCACCTGCAATGCGGGAGACCTCGGTTGGATCCCTGGGTTGGGAAGATCCCCTGGAAGATGGAAAGGCTACCCACTCCAGTATTCTGGCCTGGAGAATTCCATGGACTGTATAGTCCATGGGGTCACAAAGAGTCGGACATGACTGAATAACTTTCATTTTCTTTAGAAAAATGTCTATCTAAATCTTCTAAATATTTTTTATTTTTAATATTGAGCTGCATGAGCTGTTTTTATCTTTTGGAGGTTAATTCCTTGTTGGATTCATCATTTGCAAATATTTTCTCCCACTTTGTGGGTTCTGTTTTTATTTTGTTTATGATTTCCTTTGCTGTGTAAAAGCTTTTAAGTTTAATTAGGCCCCATTTGTTTTTTGTTTTTTTTTTAATTTTCATTACTCTAGGAGGTGGATCCAAAAAGATCTTGCTGCAATTTATGTTAAAGAGTATTCTGCCTATATTTTACTCTAAGAGTTTTATAGTATCTGATGTAACATTTAAGTCTTTAATCCATTTTATTTTTCTGTATGGTATTATAGAATGTTCTAATTTCATTCATTCTTTTACATGTGGCTGTCTAGTTTTCCCAGCACCACTTACTGAAGAGACTGTCTTCTCCACTGTATATTCTTGTTTCCTTTGTCATAGATTAACTGACCATGGGTACGAAGGTTTATTTCTGGGCTTTTTATCCTTTTCCATTGATCTATAGGTCTGACTTTGTGCTGTTTTGATTACTATAGCTTCATAGTGTAGTCTGAAGCCAGCAAGCCCGATTCCTCCAGCTTCATTTTCTTTCTCAAAATTGCTTTAGCTATTTGGCATCTTTTGTATTTCCATACAAATTTTAAGATTTTTAAAAATTCTAGATCTGCAAAAAATGCCATCAGTAATTTGATAAGGATGTCTGCTCTTGTTTTGAATGCATGTCGTTCCCTAGGCAGGAAGATCTCCTGGAGAAGGGAATGGCTACCCAATCCAGTATTCTTGCCTAGAGAATTCTACGTACAGAGGAGCTGGTGGGCTTCAATACATGGAGTTGCAAAGGGTTGGGCACAGCTGAGCCACTAACACTTTTCTCACTCAAACTTGAGCAGGGATTAGCATCCTACGTTATCTATGTCCTTCAAAATACCCGGCACCAAGGCAGTATGGTATATAATCCTGCAGTCCGGAAAACTTGGGTTCAAGACCCTACTAGGAAGGACCACATACAATGTGCCCTCCATACCCATGATTAGTTGAATCTGCAAATATGAAACTATGCACATGGAGGGCCAACTGTATTCACTGTACTTCGCCATTTTATCTATGGGATTTGCATACCTTTAGGGTTGTGGGGATTCCTGGGACCAATTCCTCGTGGATACAAAGGGAACGACTGTATTGTATGATCTCATTTGTAGCACATATCCTGACTAGCCAACTCTAGAGACATAAAGTAGACTAATGGTAGCCAGGGGCTGAGAAAGTAGGCAATGAGGGGAATGCCTGCTAAAAGGGGTGGTTCTTTTTAAGGTGATTTAAAGGTTCTAATATTGATTATGATACATGGCTTTTATTGAGTTTGGTACATGGTTTGCATGGGCTTCCCTAGTGGCTCAGTGGTAAAGAATCCACCTGCCAATGCAGGAGACACAGGCTCAATTCCTGGGTCAGGAAGGTCCCCTGGAGAAGGAAATGGCAACCCACTCCAGTATTCTTGCCTGGGAAATCCCATGGACAGAGGAGCCTGGCAGGCTACAGTCCACGGGGTTGCAAAAGAGTTGGACACAACTGGGCAGCTAAACAATAACAACAGCTGTTTGCACTACTGTGAATATACTAAAGAAAGAAAGTGAAAGTGAAGTCACTCAGTCGTGTCCGACTCTTTGCGACCCTGTGGACTGAAGCCCATCAGGCTCCTCTGTCCATGAGATTCTCCAGGCAAGAATACTGGAGTGGGCTGCCATTTCCTTCTCCAGGGGATCTTCCCAACCCAGGGGTCGAACCCCAGTCTCCTGCATTGCAGGCAGATGCTTTATCCTCTGAGCCACCAGGGAAGCCCCGAATATACTAAAAATCATTGAATTTTACATTTTAAAAGGTGAGTTGTATGGGATGTGAATTATATGTCACTCAATCTGTAACAGAAAACAAAAGACCTTGCTCGGCATTTATTTGCAGCTTCTGCATCTGTAAAATAGTCATAGTAACATCTGTTATACCTCACAGAGCTGCCTCAGGGTTAAATGAAACACCATATGAAAAGCAATAATGAGAGTGCCTTGAACGTATGCTCATTAAATGTTTTCCAGATGATTCCTATATTTTAGAAATCAAACTGGAGTTAGTATAAAGCTGAATGTTAAAGCAGAAAAGGTGCTTAGAAATCAATTTAGTTCTAGCTTCTCATTCTGTAAATGAGAAACGAGAGATAAACTCAGAAAATTACCAGTGACCGGAGTTTAGATGGCAGTCCTGAAAGAGTGAGTGAGTGGATTCAAGATCTTAGAACGATGGCCATTTACTGCATTACTTAATCATATGTGCTCTGCTGAGGCAGCAACACTGAACTTGGTTTGGCCCTTTGCAAGAAGAGCAAGCAGAAAAAGCAATTACATAATTCATTTTCATGTTAGAGAACTTGGTGCCTGCTCAGTAGAGTCTAAGATAGAAATAAATTTGTACAGTTGATAATATAAAAAATTCTATTAAAATCCCAAGTGGATTTTTAAAGCAGTATAGTAATTTTCTTTAATTTTAGAAATGGTAAAAATATGAAATATCAAAACTGCTCCAAACCACTTATATGAGTTTCCTTTTTCCCCCACTACATCTCTCTCTTTCTCCCTACACACACACACACACACACACACATGATTGTATTATAAGATACACAATTTTTGACAACTTATTTCTGATCAGGACCCAATCTACAATCAATGGCTTGTTCTAATTTAATTGACAGCATTGTTGTCTTTCTTAGCTTTACATAAAATAATGTATGTAGGTATGAGTTAGTCACTCAATTGTGTCCAACTCTTTGCGACCCTATGGACTGTAGCTCATCAGGCTTCCTCTGTCCATGGGATTCTTCAAGCAAGAATACTGAAGTGAGTTGCCATTTCCTTCTCCAACATAAAATAATGGTGCATCTTAAAATGGATGACAAATTAAAGTATGGTGCGAAAGTGAAAGTGATGGTTGCTCAGTCGTGTCTGACTCTTTGTGACCTGTGGACTATAGCATGCCAGGCTCCTCTGTCCATGGAATTCTCCAGGCAAGAATACTGGAATGGGTTGCATTCCCTTCTCCAGGGGATCTTCCCAACCCAGGGATCAAACCTGGGTCTCCTGCATTGCAGACAAACTCTTTACCATCTGAGCCTTCAGTGTCTTAAATATACTTTAAAAACGATCTAGAAATTTGTGCTGGTTGAATGTTCAGGAATCTTAGAGGGGACATGGCTAAAGCAAGTGCCAGAAAAACCACAGAGTTCAAGTACTTCCACCGGGCATTGTCCTCTTCATGTGGGTAGCATGCGTGTACATGAACCTGGGACCCATTAACAGGAACTCTAGACTTATTGATAGTTTTGCCAGTGTAATCCTGGAGAAATGACTAACCAACACAGTGGTGATTGGATATGCCTGAATCCTTTTAGGAATGATCCTTGGACATTTAGCAACTGCATACTCTAGCATTCTGCCTTCATAGTGTTCAGTGTCTGTGTGAGGCTCCTGTAGGCAACACTTCAGCTGTTAGGAGATGCAGCAGAAGCCAGAGGGTTGGGTGAGGCTTCCCACCTGGATCAGCAAAGACTTTCTCTAACAGCCTTGCTTATTTGGGGGGGTAAAGGGATTTCTGCAGTGAAAGGCTAAGTCCTTGGCGGGGTTTCAGGGTCCCTAATGGATGTGCCAAAGTCTCTGACTGGCAAACTCCTCACAAAATAATAATTATTTAGATGCTGCTGAAGATAATTAATTTGGGCTTTGGAAGGTTTCCTGCTTGGTGCATTCAATTCGAAAGGCCGCCTCCTCTCAGCATGTGCCTGTAAACACAATCCCTGGAATGACAAAAGAGGATAATAAAAGTCAAAAGTGTTGCCAGCACTGGCCTTTTGAACTAATGCCAAGTTTCCATGGAAGTGGGTATTGAGGTGGATGGATTTGTTTTCTTCTCTGCTTGAGTGATGAGGTTTTCGTCATGCGCTGGTTGGTTTGGAGGCTTTAGAACAGTGGCCCCAGACACGTTTCCACCGAGAACGCATGGGAAGCCAGAGACACACAGGGAGCCTTGCACGTGGCTTTGTCCATGAGCCTGTTCTGTTCAACCCAACCGAGCAGAACTACACAAACGCAGCAGCACGCCAGCCAGAAAAGATTTGTTCAGGATCACCCTGGAGTTTTGACTCCTAAGATGGAAAAGAATGCAGAGTGGAGAGTCTTTTTTTTTTTTTTTTTCCATTTTTTGGCCACACCTCACAGCCTACAGGATCTTATTTCCCCAACCCACATCCCCTGCAATGGAAGTGTGGAGTCTTGACCGCTGGACCACCAGGGAGGTCTCAAGAGTCTTTCTAAAGGCTGACTTTAGAGTAGGAAAGCTGAAGCAATCAGCAGAGGTGTCCTGTTCAGATGACATGAGGCTCTTTCCATTCATTCATTTGTCAAATATTTATTGTGTACCTACTGCGTGTACATAGGCTTCTAGGCCTTGAGGATACATAAACAGCAGTCAATAACACAGATAAAATCTCTATCCACCTGGATCTTCCCTTCTAGAGGATGGAGACAATAAGCAAATAGGTGAATAGAGCACATCAGGAAGTGACAAATGCTGTGAAAAAAATAAGGCAGGTTAAGGGGGAGGGAGTGCCCGGGTGAGGGTGGTACATCGCTGTTTTATGTAGGTGGACAGGGTGGTCCTTTGGTAGGGTGAGATGGAGGAGCACAGTGATTTGAAGGATGCTGGGGAGTGAGTCACGGCGGCAATGTGGT
Organism: Bos taurus; assembly: GCF_002263795.3. NCBI lineage: Eukaryota > Metazoa > Chordata > Mammalia > Artiodactyla > Bovidae > Bos > Bos taurus. Next base: position 24,624,822 of record NC_037332.1, on the reverse strand, counting down.
GGGGTACTTCCAGCAGACAGAGAGCGAAGGGCCTAATGCGGGAGCTGGCTCAGCCCGTACAAGGACTGGTGTGGAGGGGTAGGGGCTGGAACAGATGGGGTTGCGGATCGTGGTGCGAGGGGAGGTCCGAGAGAGCTGAGGCAGAGTTGTGGATAATGACAGGCTTCTCAGGCCCTCTGAGGTGGGAGACTTTGGAGGAGTTTGAGCAGAGGAGCCTGGCGATCGGAGGCAAATGTAACAAGAGTACTCTGGCCACTGTGTGAAGATGACGTGATGGCAGAAGACAAGGATGGAAGTGGTGCTGATGAAGGCGCGATGCACAGACTGGGAGGGTGGGCGTGGAGATGGAGGGAGGTGGTCAGGTTCTGGATGTATTCTGAAGGTAGAACCATCAGGACTGGATGAGGGATGAGTCAATGGATTAGATATCAAGGGCACAAGAAAGAGATGTGAAGGACAACTCCACGCCTTTAGGTCCGCTCAACCAGAAGAAGGGAGTTGTTATCTGTTGAACTGGGGCCCTCAGAGGTAAAGCCAGTTTTGGACTTAAGTCTGAGATGAGAGTCTTAGATATCCAGGTGGAGAAGCTGAGTAGACAAATGTGATAAAGGATCGAGTCCTTGGGGCTGCTGCTAGAACACACCCAGTGCTGGTGGATCAGCCCTACCTTAATTGCCTTAAAACAGAGAGTCAGGCAGAGTTAGGGTCAGGGCTTTCCACCTCCTTGGGATTTACATGGAGAGGTCACAAAAAAGTAGGGTCCTAATCTGGTTGGCAAATGTTTGGGTGAGGTTTGCAACTAGACAGAGGGTCCTGTACTCTTTACCTGATGCACCAGTCCAAATCTTTCTGAATACCCCACCTCCACCCCACTCCATAGAAGCAATGACCATAGAGGTCTTCTCCTTGAAAAGCTACCACCTTGCCACCTGTGTACTTTCTGCTTGTTACCTTAAAACTGGGTAATCAAGAGAACAGTGTTTTTGTACTGAGATTGGTACTTAAATCTTGGCTTATTGCATGCTAGCTGTGTGACCTCAGGGAAGTCTCTTAACCTCTGTGAGTTTCAGTTTCCTCATGACTACATAGCTCACATTCATTTGATAATCAAATATAATTATGTATGTAAAGAGGCTACCCCTGTGTGTGGCAAATAAGAGGTAATTGTAATAGTAAAAAATGTGTGTTGGCCACTATTTTGTACATCTTTAATTATGTATGTACTTAAATATCACAGCAATCCATGAGATGGAAACTATTGTTACTTCTACTTTACAGATAAAGTTAAGTAACTTGGCCAGCTAGTTACTCAAGTAGGCTGGATCTAGGAATTATTCATTTAACTACTATCCTTCTTGAAAATACTTTAAAATTTTTCTTTTCTCTCATTTTCAAGTATTTTTATTATATGGTTCAAGTTTTCAATTTGCAGTTTTGTATTTTTCCTTGTTATGAAGTTGTGTTTAGTATCTGACCCTAAGACAACTGTCATCCCCTTTATACTAAAATAGCAGTTTAATACAGTGGCAAGAAAAGAACATTCAACATTTCTGAAATACAAAAGACGAGGTCTTATTGCCAACCATCTCTGTGGGAAGCCCGGTTAGTGTAGCTGGGCATGTAAAGTAAACTGGAGACATGGCTTTTTCTCCTTGAACAAATAAGAAAATGTGTTTGGAAAGCCATGAAAATGTGAAAAGAGAATGAGGGATCTGCATTTTAGAGTGTTAGGAGAAATTAAAATCTGTTTGTACTCTGTGTGTATGCATATGTATACATATATGTGAAAGTGTGTGCCTGGGCATGTCTGAAGGTGTGTGGGTGTCTGTGAATGCATGTGTATAAGGGGTGTGTGTGTGCGCCTTTGGAAGATGTAACACTTATTGACTACCAGAGGAGTTGGCTCAGTGGGTTGTTTGACACAAAAGGATGAGCTCAGTTGATGAGCTCAATTTTCTGGTTTATGCTTCTTCAAATCATTGAGCTGATGACACTGAGAAGGAAAAACAATGTCCAAGGAAGAAAGAAAATCATGTTTCTCATGAAATAGGTCTGTCATATTCAGCACACAAAAGTACAGGACTCCCAGTTAAAACTGACCTATCAATAAAATAAACAATAATTTTTTAGTATAAATATGTCCCATATTTGGGACATCTTTTACCAAAAAAATTACTTATCTGAAATTCACATCTTACAGGACATGCTGTGTTTTATCTGGAAACCTAATCATGAAAGAGGATGAAGGTAAATAGCTGTTGATTTTTTAAAAAATCTTTTAAAATCCACAAACCTTTTGTGGACTAGAAAGGATTTTTGGTTCTGGCTGGGGCATCACTCATTTTTTTTTTTCTCTTTCATGTTGTTTCTTAAGAATTTGGCACCACCATCTGTGAAATGGGGAAATAATCTGATAAGCACTCTGTCATCTCCCCAGGGGAAAACCCTGTAGAATTTCCCATCTGTATCCCCAAGTATAATTGCCTGGGGCACCTCCTCTTCATTCTCCACTCCAGTAAAAAAATCAATTAATACTTTTAAAAAAGGATTCTTATAATATGTCTTATTAGACAGTCAGTATCCTGTGGTGTTCAATTTCTTCTTTCTTTTTCCTCTCTCTCTAGCTTGCCTGGAGACAGGGTTCTCCTTTGAGGGGAGTAGCAAACTGTGGGAAGTCTTTGGAAGAAGTAGAACACTGATGGGAATTCAGAGAGGAAACTTCCCATGAGCCCTGGGAAGCCGGAAGCAGGCACAGGTGAGGCCCTGGATCTAGAGGGCCCGTGATGGTGTGATGGAGGGGAGGGACCACACAGGACTTCTTTAGGGTAAGCCTCAGGTTCTCCAGTAACTGGTCCTGAGTTTGTGCTGTGTCTGTCACTGTCTTGGTGTCTGAGCTGGAACCTCTTGGACTTCACCTTCCTTATCAGTAGAATGGCTGAAATACCAGTACCTCAGTCACAGAGTTGTTGTAAGGACATTGATAAAGCCAGTGTCTGGGAGTTCCCTTGTGGTTCAGTGGTCAAGACTCTGTGCTTCCACTGCAGGGGCCATGAGTTCAGTTCAATCTCTGATCAGGGAACAAAGATCCAACATTCCCAATTGCTGAAAAACAAAACAAAACAAAAACAAGACAAAGAGCATATCTGGCTCTCAGCAAAATGTTAGTCATTATTATTATTTCTTGTTGCCTGGGGTGATTTTTCCTAATAAGTTCAGTTATAATTTTTATTAATAACCTTTTCTGATCAGAGATGTAATGCATGTTCATAGAACAATATGTAGGAACACAGAAAAACTGCATTAAAATTAAATCAGACATATCCCATAAAGCCATTTCTGGTTTTTAAATTTTTCTCTGTATGTACTAGTGGTCCTCAGTGCTGACAATGCATCAGAACAACCTGGGGAGCTTTTTAAAATAAAGATGCCAAACCAGAGCTAATAAATCAGAACCTCTAGGGGTAGGGAGGAGAAGGCAATGGCACCCCACTCTGGCCCTCTTGCCTGGAAATGCCATGGACGGAGGAACCTGGAGGGCTACAGTCTACCTGGTGGCTAAGAGTTAGACACGACTGAGCGACTTCACTTTCACTTTTCACTTTCATGCATTGGAGAAGGAAATGACAACCCACTCCAGTGTTCTTGCCTGGAGAATCCCGGGGACAGGGGAGCCTAGTGGGCTGCTGTCTATGGGGTCGCACAGAGTCGGACACGACTGAAGCGACTTAGAAGCAGCAGCAGCAGCAGGGATAGGGATGATGGGTCTGTGTTTAAAAAAAAAATTCCAGAACATTCTACTGCAAAGTCAGTTTTAAAAACCCTGGCACTCAACTCATGCCTATTGCTTGCCTGTCTGTATCTCTCTTGTAGTTTTCAAAAATTGGACAGTATTGTACGTTCAGTTTTGTAAACTGCTTTTGTCAAGCTGCTTTATCTCTCATCATCATTATTTTTCTACAGTGTCTTATGTTCTTTCCTTACGGCTTCAGCTGTGGTTTCTAATAAGCTCTGACCCACTGCTTTTCACCCAGCTGTCTTCTCACAGAATGAATCCATTTAAAAATGTCATCACTCGTGCCTTCTGATGGCCTTCTAATCTGCCACAGTGGATGAACGGAGACCTCATCACCATTATTCATTCTCTCCTTCTCTTGGATTTCGGCTCCCTAACTGATGGCCAGGGATGACTCTGGCCCTCAGTCGTTCCTCTGCAGTTTTGTGGCTAAAGCTTGAAATTATGCTGGCGGAACTGCCGGTGTGGGTTCACACATTTTCTTCCCTAAAATATTAATTTGACTTATAACACTGTTTTTCATCTAGTGCTCAGCCAACCATGGGGGTGGTGATTTCAGCTCAGAACAACCTCCAAGGACTCTAAGGGGAAATTTTCTTGGCTGTCCAACTGACATTTTAGGAAAATAAAATAACATTAAAACACCATAAAGACTCCTTGTAGACAGCTGTCTCCAGTTACTGCTGAATGAGACTGGGTGCGGGGTGAGAGAGGGCCCTAAACCAATGAAGAAGTAAACACCTAACCCTTTATGCCCCTGCCAATATGTGAAATGAGTGAAATAAATGCAGCAATTGCAGGACAGCAATGTTGCCCTGACTTCCACCCCACCACATTGATACTTCAGCTGCTGAGTGGAAGCGCAAGTGATGGTTGTTTGAAAAGTTTTCAAAACGTTGCAAACCAGAGGTTTCTCAAGAAGTGCCTGGGTCTTATTTGTACGGAAGAGGAAGAAGCATGAACTACTGCAGGTGATTAACTGGTCTTCAAGTGGGGAAACCAGAGGAGGTCTCTACCCCCAGAGCTGGGCCATCTGCTTTGGTCTTTGGCTAGGCCAGACGAGGGATAACAATAAAAGGGCTGCAGGCCCCTCTGAGGACCCAGGACATGGAGCAAAAAGGCCTGACCCATTCAGTGTTCAGCGAATGAAGAGATGCAGATGAACGCTGCTTACGATTACTGAGAAACAATGTGCCAGGCTCTCATGAGGTTGATTGAGAAAATACCGGAGAACAGCCTCTTCTCTGGGAAAGGAAGCATTATGCTGCTGCTGCTGCTGCTAAGTCACGTCAGTTGTGTCCAACTCTGTGTGACCACATAGATGGGAGCCCAACAGGCTCCTGTGTCCCTGGGATTCTCCAGGCAAGAACACTGGAGTGGGTTGCCATTTCCTTCTCCAAGCATTTTGAATGGTGCTGATAGGATGGCTTTTTATTTTAGAGTCAAAATGATGAAGATTATTAGGAAGATGAAGCCCATCTAGTTAATTAGGGGTGTGCTGGCCTAACTGCCCTCATTGCATGCCTTAGAAACAAGAGTCTTAAATATGTGAATACTTTTTTGCAGTGGGGAAGAATGTGGGTGTTGTATTTATACAGACTAGCAAGTTCTGCTTACCAACTGGTTACCTCGTATCTCTAAGCCAGTTTCTTCCTCTATGTAAGGAGGATAGGTAACCCACCTCACAGGGCGAGACTAAAGTGGATGAGTGCGTGCAGTGTGACTCAGAGCTCTGTCCACGACAGCGAAGGCCGGTGGCCCTGACTGAGGCTGACCCACTGAGTGTGATGATTTAATGGTTCGCCAAGCCTGTGTCAGCACTACCCTGCTCTGGTTGGTTGTTTAGCAAGCCCTAATTGTTGACCAGAAGCTTCTCCTCTGTGGGGCAGTTTGTACTGCAATTCTTTTTTATCCCAAGTAATGGAGATTTCAGGATCCCAGGAGGCTGAGACCAGTCAAAAGGGTTTTGCACTTCCTTTATCCCTATTATACCAGATGTACCATCCAGGTAGCAGCCTTATGAAGCTCCCGCTTCAGCCTGAACCTGAGGTTCTTCTGTTTCCCAAACTATCCTCCCCTGGAGGGGTGCGGTGGTACCTCCCATTTGGTGGTGACGGCAGACAGCAGAGGAGTTTCCCCAGGACCCAACCAAATCTTTGCAAGCCCATCCAGTGACCATGCCAGGGAGGGCAGGCTTGCCAGCCCTCTTTGTTAATTTCCTCAGAGCAGTAATTGAGCGCCCCTGGTAATCTTTCATTTCAGTTCTCCTTCCTGGATGCTGGGCTTTCCATTTGGCTCAGTGGTAAAGAACCCGAGTACCAGTGAAGAACATGCAGGAGATGGGGGTTCCATCCCTGGGTCGGGAAGATCCCCTGGAGGAGGAAATGGCAACCTCCTTGCCTGGGAAATCCCACGGACAGAGGAGCCTGGCAGGCTACAGTCTATAGGGTCACAAAGATCCAGACGGGACTGAGCATGTTATGTTACATTATGCTAACGGATGCTGAAGAAATGGTTTCTTCTCATTCTTGAATTGAAGAGGAAAAGTAGGCAAGAATGATTTCTAAAAAAGCACAATTTTAAGCAGAGCATTTATGCACATGTGTTCTCCTCCCTTGTTACAGATAGACAACCTTCCTCTGGGAGGGGACTAAGATCTTACTGTGAAAACAACAGATATTGACTGTGATCTGTTCATTGCTTTTGCTTTTCATGAGGAAAAATAAGAGGTTGTCATATGGAAGCCTAAGAGAGGGCCTCAGGCACCATACAGAGAATTTTCCATGATTGGAGCTAACATTCCCAAGCACTGACTACTGCCCAATAATATGCTAGATACCTCCTGAAATTACTTCACAGCAACACTTCCCGATTTTTACAAAATTGAAGTATAGTTGGTTTATAATATTATATTAGTTTTGAGTGTACAGCATACTGATTCGGTGTTTTTACAGGTAGCTGTTGCCCTTTTAAAGACAGGAAAACTGAGGTGTTTAGCTGGAAGAACCTAGAGGGGAATGCAGGGAAAGTATGTGTCTAGTCATGGGAAATCTGATGATAAAACTTGCCCTCCTCTGAAAAGAAAAGGATCAGCACAATCGGAGGATGAAAGTCGCTTTGAGCCTGGGTTCAGGCCAAATCTGGCCAGCAAAGGACTCAAAGGGACCAGTGAACCTACTGGATAAGTTGAGATTCTTAGATACAAGTGACAGAAATCAAACTCAAGCTAGCTTAAGCTTAAAAGAGAAGCAGTACGCTGCTTTGGGGAGTGGGGAGCCAGGAGTAGGTTTGGGACATGGCCGGACATAACATGCACTCGCTGTCTTCTCATTTCTCCTCCAGGCTTGCTCTCTACCATTATAGTCAGGCTTCCTACATGCAGCCAGCCTTTTAAGACCCAGCTCTGCAAGTTTCCCTGGTGGCTCAGATGGTAAAGAGTCTGCCTGCAATGCAGGAGACCCAGGTTCGATCCCTGGGTTGGGAAGATCTCCCGGAGAAGGAAACGGCAACCCACTGCAGTACTCTTGCATGGAAAATCCTGTGGACAGAGGAGCCTGGTGGGCTACAGTCCATGGGGTCCCAAAGAGTTGGACCCTGCTGAGTGACTAACACTTTCACTTTTCTGCAAGCCTAGCAGAAAAAGCAAGTTCTCTCAATGCATATCAAATGTCCAAGGTAAGTACTGCATATAAATGCAGAGAAAGGCTCTGATGTCCTGTCTGTGTGGCATGCCAGCTGCTGTACCAGTTACCGTCACCGTCATCAGGGTGATTGGGTACCGTAATAAGCAAGCCTATGGTCAGCATAGGGCAGTAAACAGTGAGTGACAACTCCACATGAACTCTATGGACTGGGGATGAGGAGTTCCCCAAACAAGTCAGAGAAGCAGAGCAGGCAAAATAGTAGATGCTCACCAGGCCCCTGAACTGATGAGGGGCATCTGAGTGATGCTATTTCATACTGATGCTTTTGTACCCTTAGTTACTCTACACATGCTAATATCACACCACATATATTAGTGCGCTAGAGCTGCCATAACAAAATACTGCAGGCTGAGTCAGTTAAGCAGGGATTTATTTTCTTATAATTTGGAAGGCTGCAAGTCTGAGATGTGGGCGCCAGCAAGATTGGGTTCTGGCGAGAACCCTCTCCCTGGCTTGCAGAGCTCTGCCTTCTTGCTGCGTGCCCACGTGGCCTTCCCCAGTGTGTGCACACAAAGAGAGCACCAGTATCTCTTCCTCTTCTTATAAGGACTCCAGTCCTATTAGATCAGGACTCTACACTTGATGCGGAGAAGGCAATGGCACCCCACTCCAGTACTCTTGCCTGTAAAATTCCCATGGGCGGAGGAGCCTGGTGGGTTATAATCCATGGGGTCGCTAAGAGTCGGACACGACTGAGCAACTTCACTTTCACGCTTTGCAGAAGGAAATGGCAACCCACTCCAGTGTTCTTGCCTGGAGAATCCCAGGGACGGGGGAGCCTGGTGGGCTGCCGTCTCTGGAGTCGCACAGAGTTGGATACGACTGATGCGACTTAGCAGCAGCAGCAGCTACACTTAATGACCTCACTTAACCTTAATCCTCCTGAATGGCCCTGTGTCCAGTACAGTCACATGGGGGTCAGGGCTTTAAGATATGAATTTGGCAGGGACATAATTCAGTCCATTGCATCCTGGGAACTAGATACTTCCAGAAACTATAATCCATCTCTGTTTCAGAGACATGTTGGAAAATGATTACAAGAAATATTTAGAATTCTGAGTAAGTGACACTCAAAAGGAAAGAACTTGCATCGTCTTGATTCTAAGCTCCAGGAGGGCAGGCAAGCACTGTGTTTCAGTATTTCACATGGGACACAGCAGTTGGCCCTCGGAAACATGTGAACTGACCAAAGGGGGTCTTTCCTAAAAACGTGATAGTATCAGTAGTTTGTGGGCCTTCATTTGATCCCTATTGAGAACACAAAGGAGGGAGGGAGGGAGGCCCCTGCTGTCATTGAGGGCTGGCTAGTCTGGAATTTTTATGAGGCAGTTAATTTTCTGCTGCTCCTTGCCCTATCTGGTTCTGCTTCTGAAGACACAGCTAGTAATGATCAGTTTTGGTGCTCTGTCTGCACTGTCCTTAGAGAAATCAAGTTTTACACATGGGCTATGGTGTCATAAAAGCATATTCAACAAAATAAAATATAGTATAGATACACACGCACATGTGACCACTTAGTTTAATAATAATAGCTTCAGAAAAACTCTCATTCTCAGGCTTTTTAGAATTTCCTCTTAAAAGCTAGGAGAGTTTTTATCATTTTGTTCTGGGGCTTATCTGCTTATTCTCTTTTCTGGGTTTTGGTTTTCACATCTAGTCATAATTTCATAGGGGTGGAAAAATGTCCCCCTCTTCCCTTCTACAATAGGTTCTTTGTCTGGCCTAATATGTAAGTTGACTTAAGGCACATAAACAGGAAGAAAACATTTAATGCTGTATGTATGGGAATCCCATAAAAGTATGAGACCAAAACAGGCAGCTTTTACACACAAAAAACAGTGAATTTATAAAGAATTGACAAGACAAAGGATTTTGGACTTAGAGTAACAAATTAGTGAAGATGTAACAAAATTTGTTTATACAGCCTTCCCTGTCCTAAATTCCCGATTTCTGGTGATAAATAATATTTTCTACCTTCCTGGGACAGGGAAGGTAGCTTTCGGATGACAGATCTGTTTCCTGCCTTCAGGGGGACAGAGAAGGGTCAGAGAGTCCTTCTTAAACTGGCTGTTTCTCAAGTAACTATAGATCAAAATAATCAGTATGCCACAATATAATGTTTGGGGGTAGCAGTCTGCTCTCCTTCGGTTTTTCAGCTGAATTAAAGCCTCTGTATTTCCTTAAATGTTTAAGAATAAGGAGACCAGGTGTGACTGCTTCAGAAAAGCACCCATTTCCATGGAGCACAGCAGTGGCTGCTCTGGCCTACCCAGGCCTGCATGGGTCCCAGGGCTGCCCCCAGCTCTGTGGCTCTGGGCTGGCTTTTCTTTCTCAGTCTATTAAAGTTGTAGGATGTATGCAATGTATATATAGCCCAGTGCCTGTCCACAGTAAATGCTCTAAAATAAAAACTGCTATAATGACCCCTCCCTTTTGCAAATTGCTCACTGTCCCAAATGTTGGGATCTAAACCTTCAATGCCTTCAGGGCCAGGAAGGTCATTTAAATGTGTATATACCCTGTATGGGGTAACAGAGAATGGAGGAAACCCTGGTTAAGCTGGGGAGTCCGTGCTTTGCTAAAAGCAAGTCAGATATTTTATACCGGGCAGGAAGGAAGGGAGGGAGGGAGGCAGGGGTGAAGATGACACTGCCCATTTCTGCCAGCTGGATTTGGCCCTGGAGCCACCAGTTTGCAACCCTTACTCTGATTTAAAGGTGAGTATATTTTAAGGAGCTGAGTGAGCTACATAAAAGAAACAAATCCAAAGTCTCAACCTTCAACGTTCAGCTGTGAGTGCAAAGGAAATGCCTCGTAAAATTTCTAACTAAAGAGGAGTCAGGTCACTGTGCATTCATTGTCAATCAAGACCGTGATGCGCTTGCTAAAAAAGCCAGTTCTCCCTTAGGATCCATTTATAAAAATATAAATGCTTAAAATCATTTGTGAATGAATCAGTAGATGAAGCAACAACCAAACGAGCAAGATAGTGGCTCGTTCTGGTCTATGTGGACCAGAAGCCCCCAGAGTCCTGGCTCCATATGGGGGGTGCAGTGAAAGAGGGAAAGGGAGCTGGAGCCCTGGAGAGGAAGACTGGCAACCAGAGCTCGCTCAGAGGGAACGGCTGAGGGGGCACTGGAATTGCATCAGGAATAAGTGAAGGAAATACAGATGTGTATCCCAAAAAACAAATGCCCAAGAGGGTTATCAACAGCATCGGTGTTGATGACATTCATTTTTAAATTCATTTATTTGTTTTTGGCTGTGCTGGGTCTTCATTGCCGCATGAGAGCTTTCTCTAGTTGCCGCGAGGGGGGCTACCTCTAGTTGCAGAACGCAGGCTTCTTGTCGTGGAGCACAGGCTCTAGGGTGTGCGGCCTCAGTGGTTGTGGTGCCTGGGCTTGCTTGCTTTGTGGCATGTGGGATCTTCCTGGACCAGGGATCGAACCTGTGTCCCCTGCATTGGCAGGTAGATTCTTAACCACTGGACCACCAGGGAAGTCCCCATTTATTGAGTTTTAGGAACCATGTATGTATGATGACATTGCTGACAGTGATTGAATATCATGCAACAGGTTCCTTAAGTATGCTATTTCATTCAGTCCCCACAACAACCCTATGAAATTGGCAGAATTAGTATGCCTTTTTTGCAGATGAGGAATCTTGTGGCATAGAAAGATTAAATTGCCCGAGATCAGACAATCAGCAAACGGGGAAGCTGAGAGTCAGTCCATCCATGCAATCTGCCCATAGAGCCCACAGGCTTAACTGTACACCATTAGCTGTCCTCCATTATTTAAAGGGATATTAATAACCTTATTGTCTCTGATTCCAACAGAGAGAGCAAAAGTCAGAGAAGACAGAAACAGACTCAGCTCAATACAAGGGAGGCCTTTCAAATGTCTGGAGATGGAACAGGTTTTTTCAGTGTGTTCTTTCAAATGTCCAGAGATGGAACGGATTTTTTTCAGTGTGTTGAAGTAGGAGCCAGATGACTCGGCCAAGATTTCAGAGAGAGGATTCCAGAATGGATGAGAGCAGATGGCCTCCAAGATTCCTCCCCGCTCTTGATTCTGTCATGGTCTAAGACTTGAGGCCTCCCCAGGAAAGTCAATGTAGGTCAGCGAGAGGCAGCAGTAGAAAGGGGCCTGAGAGGGAGGCACGTTTCTAAGGGCTTTAGCTATTTTAATTCGCTCAGTTCTCAAAACAGCTGAATGAACAGATACTACTACTGTCATTGTTCCCCTTTTACAACTGCAAAAACAGAATCATATAGTGGCTTCATAATTTCTCTAAAGTCACACAACTAATACATACTAAAGCCAGGATTTGAATTTAGGCAGTCTGAATCCAAAGCCTGTGCTCATAGTCATTTCTGTATAAAATCTCTTATTAAGGGGATGTGTAATTTGAAAAACATCCCTTTTAGTTCCCTCTGTCACCCCACCAAGATTTTTGATACATCGCCTTCCCATCTTGCAAACCACTGTATTACTAGAAGTTAATGGTAGCAGTTGTCAATGTAACATTCTGACTTTGTCGGCTGATATTTTACAGGGTCTGATTCTTCTGCTTTGGAAATAGGATCCAAGACAGGGGGTTCCCACATTCGTCATAAACTCCTACAGACTAATCAAACTGTTGTGATTGTTCATTTTCTCAGAAGTCCCAACTGAAGGTATAAACAATAATGTCCTACTCACAATATATGTCTGGTTCCTATTTAAGTATTACCTCCACTGTGGGAAACATTGAATTTCTTACTTCTTCTACAGAAGCAAGGCTGACCTCTACAACAGTCATGTCTGCATACTGATTTCCCTGATGATTAAGGTGGAAGTTGGTAATCGTAGAGACTGCACCTCATACATTGTTGTTGATGTTCAGTCACTAAGTCATGTCTGACTCTTTGCAACCCCAGGAACCTGCATACCAGGCTTCCCTGTCCTTTCCCCTCTCCCAAAGCTTGCTCAAACTCATGTCCATTGAGTTGACAATGCCATCCAGCCATCTCGTCCTCTGTCCCCCTCTTCTCCTCCTGCCCTCAGTCATTCCTAGCATCAGGGTCTTTTCCAAAGAGTGGCTCTTCGCATCAGGTGGCCAAAGTATTGATACACTTGATACATAGTAGATGCTTAGTATGTATTTCGAACTGTGGTGTTGGAGAAGGCTCTTGAGAGTCCCTTGGAACTGCAAAGAGACCAAACCAGTCAATCCTAAAAAAAAAATCAACCCTGAATGTTCATTAAAATAACTAATGCTGAAGCTGAAGCTCCAATACTTTGGTTGGAATACAAATACAAGCTGGAATCAAGGTTGCCGGGACAAATATCAGTAAGTTCAGATACGCAGATGACACCACTCTTATGGCAGAAAGTGAAGAAGAACTAAAGAGCCTCTTGATGAAAGTGAAAGAAGAAAGTGAAAAAGTTGGCTTAAAACTCAACATTCAAAAAAATAAGATCATGGCATCTGGTCCCATCACTTCATGGCAAATAGATGGGGAAACAATGGAAACAGTAAGAGATTTTCTTTTGGGGGGCTCCAAAATCACTGCAGATGGTGACTACAGCCATGAAATTAAAAGACACTTGCTCTCTGGAAGAAAGGCTATGACCAACCTAGACAGCATATTAAAAAGCAGAGACATTACTTTGCTGACAAAGGTCCATCTAGTCAAAGTTATGGTTTTTCCAGTAGTTATGTATGGATGTGAGAGTTGGATTACAAAGAAAGCTGAACGCTGAAGAATTGATGCTTTTGAACTGTGGTGTTGGAGAAGACTCTTGAGAATCCCTTGGACTGCAAGGAGACCAAACCAGTCAATTCTAAAGAAAATCAGTCCTGAATATTCATTGGAAGGACTGATGCTGAAGCTGAAACTCCAATATTTTGGTCACCTAATCCAAAGAACTGACTCATTTGAAAAGACCCTGATGCTGGGAAAGATTGAAGGCAGGAGGAGAAGGGGATGACAGAGGATGAGATGGTTGGATGGCATCATCAACTTGATGGACATGAATTTGAGCAAGCTCCAGGAGTTGGTGATGGACAGGGAAGCCTGGTGTGCTGCAGTTCATGGGGTCGCAAAGAGTCAGACATGACTGAGTGACTGAATAACAATATGTATTTGCTAGTCGGACACGACTGCGTGACTTTACTTTCACTTTTCACTTTCATGCTTTGGAGAAGGAAATGGCAACCCACTCCAGTGTTCTTGCCTGGAGAATCCCAGGTACGGGGGAGCCTGGTGGGCTGCTGTCTATGGGGTCACACAGAGTCTGACATGACTGAAGCGACTTAGCAGCAGCAGCAGTAATACATGTAATCAATTGGAATTTGTTGACTCTGGGGGAATGAAGGTGTCACGGTTATTTATTTTTCCTCTTGGTGCTTTTTGGGCTCTGACAGTAGACAGCTAGTCCTATTTAATTTTTTTTTTTTTTTCTCCAAGAGATTTGTGCTTCCAGTAACTGGGCAAATACAATTAGAGCATCTTCTTAAGTATGTTACATTCCTGACTGTAAAAGTCTTTCTTAAGAAAAAATTTTGTTTTTATTTAGACAAACACTGTGCTGCCGACCTGCTTTTACTCTAGGTCTCTTTTCCTCAGTATTCAAAGAAACCATTGCTGGTCCAATTAGGACACGGAACATGAATTGTTAAATAACTGATTCACTCTACAGATAAAGATGCCAGCTTTTGTGTCTAAGGAGACTGCTGGATTCATTGTGTACAAGGACAGGCTGTTCCTTGCCTGGCTTACTTACTGTGTGTTTAATTAGCTGCCGGGACTTTCATGGCAGTCAGTGTTCCAAAGGTGGAGAGATGTGAGCTTGTTAGGTGATGTCAAATTAAGAGCTTTGACACTGGGTCTGCACTTTCATTGCTCCTCCCATTTCCACTCAGGGACTGAGGTTTGTACCTCTCTATGGCAAAACTGTCACCTTCCCCATGGCCCCAAGGCACAGAACTTTGTGGGCTCCTCAGGGTGTAGCTTAGCACAGTGCCTAACACACAGGGAATGCTTCAGAAATACTGGTTGAATTATTCAGCTGAGGCCCATTCAGAAGCCACATACCCATTTCATCCTCTCTCTTATCTCCATGTACTGCCAGTCTCAAAACCCTGTGTAGTCTTCCCAGAGGTCATAGTCAGGATATATTTTTTATTATTTATTTATGCATTCATTCATTCAGTCATGCCTGGTTTTAACTGTGGCACTCTGGATCTCTGATTTTCCTTGTGGCACGCGAACTGCAAGATCTTAGTTGCAGCACGTGGGATCTAGTCCCTGAGCAGGAACTGGATGAGGGCCCCCTGCACTGGGAGTGCAGTCTTAGCCACTGGACCCCTAGGGAAGTCCCCACGGTTGGGATATTGAACCAACAGTGTAGTCTGGGCACTAACCAAGCCGCCAGTGAGCTGGAATCCTGGAGGACCCTTCCCGGGGTAGACATTAACTTTTCTGAACGGGGAGCGGGGGCGGGTTGGGGGCACAGGAAAGGAATATCAAGGTACGAGAACTTGGGGTTGAAATAGTGGTATTTACTAGTTGAAATGCTGCTGCTGCTAAGTCGCTTTGGTCATGTCTGTCTCTGTACGATCCTATGGACTGTAGCCTGCCAGACTCCTCTGACCATGCAGTTCTCCAGGCAAGAATACTGGAGTGGACTGCCATGCCCTCCTCCAGGGGATCTTCCCGACCAAGGGATCAAACCCTGGTCTCTTACATCTCTTGCACTGGCAGGGGGGTTCTTTACCACTAGCGCCACCTGGGAGTAGTTGAGCCTGGTGCCAGCTGAAATGGATGTATTTAAATATTTTACTAGTGGTACAGCTGTACTAGTGCGTACCAGCTGATTTTATCTGTTAAACTCCCCCAAAGCCAAACAGTACAATGCAGCCAGACTTATCTTTTTTTCCTTCTCCAAATGAAAATATTGTTGCTTTCCACTCCTTCCCAGAAAACATAACAGCCTAAACATAACCATTGTAAAAATATAGTAAAATAAGATGAGCTGGGAAGATCGTAGCTCCAGCATATTTTCTGAAATTTCTCTGAATTGACAAATACAGACAGAGAAACTAGATGGCTAAATCCAAAACCCATGGACACAATTCCAACAAAACTGGGTGACAAGATATCACTGAATCCCCCAATTTGGAAAGACTTGCATGGTATCAACATCTGTGCTGACAAAGCAGAGCGAAACAGTGGGTCACCTGCTGGATGGAGAGCAGGAGAATCCCCAGTCAAGGGGCGTTCACTGGAAGGCATGGTAATGTAACCTGAGAAGAGCTGTTGTCATGGGTAGATATCCGTCAGCTCCAGTAGCTGGAGAGTGAAGTGGGTTCGCAGTAAAAGCCAGAGGAGCTGGAGCAGTGTAACCTTTACAGATTCTTCTAGCTGACCAGCCAGGGATCCTTTTCAGGGTAGGGTATTGCCTTGAAAGAGAAAGAGTGGAAATAGACAGTAGAGAAGGGAAGCCAAGTTCAGAGTTAAGTGGAGCGAAAGAGACAAAGTCTTTCGTCTATGTATATATAGCCTGTGGTCTATAGATTATATACAGGTGGTAGGTGTCTTTGGGGACAGAGCTAAGACCATAAGACTATACATAAATCACATATATCCAGAGGCCTAAAATTTGTGAGCAAGGCAGAAACATGGAGCATGCCTAGTACCAATATTGTGGTCTTGAAATATTTGCCTCTCTTAATCTACCTCTCAATTAAATTAAGGCTTCTTGGAGAAATGGTTAAGTCTCAGAGAAATAGTTGATTCCTATCTGGGACAGAAGATCTACCAGTTGAACTTGGAAATCTGAGAGCAGGGAAGGTATGAAGCGTTTTAGGGATATGGCCAAACAGAAAACAAACAATAAAACCCACAAGCTGAATTGAAGAGGCTTTAACTGGCCAAAGATGAGGCAATACAGACAGAGAAACTAGAGGGCTAAATCCAAAACCCGTGGACATGTTTCTAGCAAAACTGGGTGACAAGATTACCGCCGAATCCCCCAATACAGGAAGACTTGTGTGGTATCAACATCTGTGCTAACAAAGCTGAGGGAGCAGTGGGGCAGCTCCTGGATGGAGAGCAGGAGAATCCCCAGCCAAGAGATGTTCACTGGAAGGTGTGGCCAAAGATGAGACAGAGCCTTCAGGAAGGATGATCATCGCAATTGATTAAAATCCACCAAATATGCTTAACCCATGAATTCATATGGATATTAAAAAATAATTGATTACTTTCCAAATATGATAGGGAACCAATTCATTATCTTCAAAACTGGTAAAGAAAACAGAATCAAACAATGATCTTGCCTTTTCTGTATAAATTGCAACACTGGGTAACCAATGAGGGAAATTATCTCCATATAAAAGCATTTCAGTTAATGAATGAGAAAGAAAAGTAGAACTCAAAACATTTTTGTGGGATCTCAGTTCCCTGACCAGGGATTGAACCTGGTGCCCCCTACAGTGGAAGTGTGGAGCCCTAGCCACTGGACTGCCAGGGAATTCCCTAGAAATCTTTCTGTTAATACGTATTATTTTATTGAGGTATGTAGAAATATTTTGCAATCCTAAAAAGTCAATGAATTGAGATATTGATAATAGCTACTAACATCACCCAAAAAGAGTCGAGCAGACATGCTATAGCACTTGATAAAAGCATCACATCACCCGTAGTCTTGCCAAAGAGAATCTGGATCCAGCTGTCTTTCTGCAGGAAATATGGAGGACAGACAGAGGGACACATTAAAGTGCATCATAACTGTGCAAGCAACCAAGTCCAGCTTGCATCTGTGGGAAACTCAAGACAGACCCCCCACGGTTTTTCAGCCAATATAGGAGAAGAAAGGAATGGAGGGAGAACAAGACATAGATTAAAAGAGACAACATATCAAAGTATTTTTAAGTGCATGTGTACTTGAATGATAAAACCATAAAGAAATGTAAGGATATCAGTACTTCAAAAGTCATGATAATACTGATATTTTGTGGGGAGGAAAGAGGATGGGGCACCAGACAGGTTTTGGGGCTACTGACAGTGTTATACTTGTTGACCTGGGTTGTATTTACAGGATGTTCACCTTAGGAACTTAAAAGACTACACGTTTCCTTTTTGTTTGTGTTTGTACCTGTGTTTCATTTTCAATTAAAAAAGGTTTTAAAAAAATGATACTGAAGTTATAAACCCTTCTCTTAAATTCTTTATCCCAGCTTCAGAGATACTGCTAACATTTAGGTGCTTGCCTTTTCAGACTTATTAATTTATATATTAGCATGTATGCTATGTAGGTTTTACCTCAAATAATGATATACTGCAGATGCAATTTTGAAACCAGCAATATTTTCACTCAGCAATGTATCATGGACGTCTTTCCATGTCAAATCACTTAGGGCAGCCATATTCATTTATAATAAAAAGGTAATTGTTTTAAAATAAAAATACCTGTTCCTTACCAAAAGTTTCAGGCAATACAGAAAAGTACAAAGAAAAAATAAAAGCAGCACATTCCTCAGAATCTCACCACCCAAAAAAGAAGGAAATCCTGCCATTATACCTATGTGAGGTGATGGATGTTATCTAGACTTCCTGTGATAGTCACTTTACAATATATACATCAAATAAGTATGTGGTACATATTGATTAAACTAATACAATGTTATATGTCAATTATATTTCATTAAAACTGGGAAAACATCTCACCACCCAGAAACAGTAACATAATTCAAGGTCTCTTTTATGTATATATAAAGGTAGAAGATGAGAGACAGACAGATGGAAAGAATTTTATGATTAATTACCAAAGTTATTGTAATTGAAGTACTGAATTTTAAGCTTCCCTGGTGGCTCAGCTGGTAAAGAATCTGCCTGCAATGCGGGAGACCTGGGTTCGATCCCTGAGTTTGGAAGATCCCCTGGAGAAGAGAACGGCTACCCACTCCAGGATTCTGGCCTAGAGAATTCCATGGACTGTATAGTCGATGGGGTCGCAAAGAGCTGGACACGACTAAGCGACTTTCACTTTACAAAAGGAAAAACTAAAATTAAACTGGTAATTTAGTTTCAGACAACTTTTCCCCCTCACCTGGGAGAAGTGTTTTTATAAGGCATTCCTGAGCTTAAGAAAAAAGTTAGGAAATTGTTAGGAAGTTACACTATTTCCCTTGGTTTATGCTTCAATTTTAGGTGATAGCAATTGGATCCCTGCAGGTGAGAGATGAAGTAATTAGCATTTTACTTCTTCCTTCTCCCACCTTCTGATTTGTAAAATCTATTATTTTTACTTTGTCAGGATTTGTAATATCTACATTTTGTTCCATAACTAGAATTCCATCCGTCCTTTGTCTTAATTCTGTATATAAACAGTTTATCTGGTTTATCTGCCCATCCTATCACCATATTCTTTGGATTCTTACCTTGGTGTCTTCTGTTCCTGAATTCTTTTTAAAAAAAATTCATTTCTTGGTCCTGATTGGTTGGAGTTTTAGGAAACTTTTATTTATTTATTTGGCTGTGCTGAGTCTTCCTTGCTACACGGGCTTCTCTCTAGTTGCAGTGAGCAGGGGCTACTCTGTAGTTGCAGCGTGCAGGCTGGCTTCTCTCTGCTGTGGCTTTTCTTATTACGGAGGATGGGCTCTAGGGCGTGCAGGTTTCAGCAGCTGCGGCTCTCGGGCTCTAGAGCACAGGCTTAATGGTTATGGCACACGGCCTTAATTGCTCTGCAGCACGTGGGACATTCCCAGATCAGGGATGGAACCCCATGTCTCCTGCATTGGCAGGTGGATTCTTTACTCTTTAACTGAGTCACCAGGGAAGCCCTGTTTTGTTTTTGTTTTTTTTTTCCAAGAAAGATTCATGGGTGTTTCATTCTGTTCTTTCATGTTTGAGACATCTACTTGTGGCTAGTTGTAATATTCCAAGGTCACACTTTTTTCTCTCCAAACTCTCTAGACATTGTTTTATTGTCTTCTTACATTGAGGCTGTTTGGAAATGTTTGTATCCAGCTTGATTCCATCCCTACCCACCTCTACCTCCATGGATGATTTGCCTTTTCTGCCCAATGTCTAAGTTATTTCCCCTTGAAAATTAATATCTTGTTTGTTGAAAGCAGTTTTTCCCCCTGGTGCACAATGGAAAATTTCCTCTGCAGATTCAGTTCTCCCTTCATTTTAGGAAAAATGTCCATGTATTGTGTTTCTGCATGCATATTTTGTTGCATTTATTGGATTCTTTATTAGGGGCACCAATTATCCTTATGTTTGATGGTCTCTTTGTTCTCTTATTATCTTTTCCCTAATTGCTTTACTCCCTGTGTGTTTTTCCATTGTATTTCCCATAATTATCTCAAGTCTTTTATCCATGCCATTAATTCAATTTTCAATCATGTCTTTCCTGTTACTTTGACATTTCTAATTTGTGTATTAGATATATAATGGTGTTGCTTCTGTTCTCGATTCATTTCCTTAGCTCTGAAATCTCTTTAATCTCCCTCTTTCATTTTATCATCTGAATTTTGAGGTCTTATTTTTCTCAGATTCATTTTCTTATTAAGGCCCTTTTGTCTAGTATAATCCCTGAGGATCTCCTGTATCTTGGAATTATATTTTCTTCCAGACTAGTTTCTTCATAGTTGACCCACTACCTTCCTTCCTCCCTGTCTCTCCCATGTTTGATTGTACGGTATTTACATGGTTGCCATGTAATTTCTTTTCTGCTGCTGTGGCTGCTAAGGTGCTTCAGTAGTGTCTGACTCTGTGCGACCCCATAGATGGTAGCCCACCAGGCTCCCCTGTCCCTGGGATTCTCCAGGCAAGAACACTGGAGTGGGTTGCCATTTCCTTCTCCAATGCATGAAAGTGAAAAGTGAAAGTGAAGTCGCTCAGTCGTGTCCAACTCTTAGTGACCCCATGGACTGTAGCCTAGCAGACTCCTCCGTCCATGGGATTTTCCAGGCAAGAGTACTGGAGTGGGGTGCCATTGCCTCCTCCGAATTTCTTTTCATCTCACTCTTATTTAATAAGGGCATCTCCAATCAGAGCTTCTTGTAACTATTGTTGAGTGAATGTAGTCTGTTTGCCTCTGTTCCCATCTTATCTAGGATGAATGTATTGCCCTCTCTCTAAGCTAGTTTTTGTTCATTACATTAGGTATTAGGACATCTTAGGATGCTTTTTCTAGAATGCAAATTTTATCCTGCCATGTCTTGCCTAAAACTCCTTGGTGATTTCTCATAGCTTTTAGAAAAAAATGTCTAAACTTCTTCTTTTTAATTAATCATTTTTGTCTGTGCTAGGTCTTCACTGCTTCGTGCAGGCTTCCTCTAGTTGTGGGAAGTGGGGGCTATTCTCTATTCTCTGTTGTGAAGGCTTCTCACTGCAGTGGTTTTTCTTGTTGTGCAGCACAGGCTCTAGGGCTCAAGGGCCTAGTTGCCATGAGGCATGGCGGGCTACAGCCTATGGGGTCACAAAGAGTTGGACACAACTAAATGACTAACACATGCACACATGGGATCTTCCTGGATCAGGGATTGAACCGATGTCCCTCGAATTGCGAGGCAGATTCTTAACTACTGGACCACCAGGGAAGCCCTAAACTTCTTAACTTACATGCAAGATCCTTTATTATTTGGCCCACATACCTCGATAGCTCAGGTTTTCTATTGTTCTCTACCTCATTTGTTAATTGATCACAGGAGGCTTTTTGCTGAGCCTGGATCTGGCCTCGGAACCCTTCTCAACGCAGGGCTTCAAGTAAACTATTAGCCTTCTTCTTCTCTAGGTACATCCCATTCATCCTTCAAAACTTAGTTCCAGTGTTCTCTTCTGTCAGAAAATTTCCCAGAATACTCCTCCCTTTCTTTCCCTCCATGGTGTAGTTCAGATACCTCTCTTTTGTGGTTTTCCTGTCATATAATTTATCATACTTAACTGTAATTGTCTTTTACAATATGATGTAATAGACTTTGGAGCCAGAATGCCTAGGTTCAGAAGTTAGCTCTGCCTCATTTGTTATCTGTCTGACTTTGGGGGTCCTTTCTGTGCCTACTTCCTTGTGAAAATTAAATAAGTTAATGCATGGAAGGCTTTCACTGAGTACATGCTCAACAAATGCTATTTATTGCTTTTTATTCAGAGGAGCCATCAGACAGTGATAATGGCCCCATTCCACCCACAGCCCCTGCCTTGCAAGCCAGGAGCTGTCCGTGGTGCTAAAACAATGCCCTTCAACACAGAACAATGTTGCTATTGTCTGTCATATATTTAGCCCTCAGTAGTACTCTTGCCATGACTGAAGTGACTTAGCAGCAGCAGCAGCAGCAGTACTCTTGCCTGGAAAATCCCATGGACGGAGGAGCCTGGAAGGCTGCAGTCCATAGGGTCGCTGAGGGTCGGACACGACTGAGCGACTTCACTTTCACTTTTCACTTTCATGTATTGGAGAAGGAAATGGCAACCCACTCCAGTATTCTTGCCTGGAGAATCCCAGGGACGGTGGAGCCTGGTGGGCTGCCGTCTATGGGGTTGCACAGAGTCGGACACGACTGAAGCGACTTAGCAGCAGCAGCAGCAGCAGACATAAACCCATATTACAACTTTCCAGCTTTAGCAGTAGACATAGAAATGAATTCTCCCTTCGCATTTCCACAGCCATCATCTTAATCCTGGCCTTAGCCACCTCATCAGCACCCTTTTGTGTGACTGAGGTGAGTCTCCTAACTGGCCTCCTTACATCTGGACCATTTGACCAACCTCATTCATATTATTTGCCTCTAAATTTTTGCTTATATTAAGTCATGTCTCTACTCAGTAACTCACAAAGAATTTCTAAAGAGTAGAAAGAACTCGAATGACTTGAAAGGATGGTTAAATGATAATATATCAATGTTCACAATGCATGCATGCACTCAGTCATGTCATGACTCTTTGCTGCCTGTCAGACTCCTTTGTCTATGAGATTCTCCAGGCAAGAATACTCGAGTGGGTTGCCATGCCCTCCTCCAGGGGATCTTTCCACCCCTGGGATTGAACTCATGTCTCCTGCATCTCCTGTGTTGGCAGGTGGATTCTTTACCACTTGAGCCACCTGGGAAGCAGCACCAATGAGATGTCCATATAAGCATCAATAAAGATAATTATTAATATAGAAAATCTTTTGTCAATGGAAAGGAGAAGACTACAATATGATTTTAACATCATTCATTCATTTATTAAACATATACTGAGTACCTATTTTGTGATAGGCCATAGAGATGTAAGGATTAAGACAGTCCCTTCTTTAAGGAGATGGGCGATAGTAGCTCAGAAAGTAAAGAATCTGCTTGCAATGCAGGAGACCCTGGTTTGATCCCTGGATCAGGAAGATCCCCTGGAGAAGGGAATGGCAATCCATTCCAATTTTCTTGCCTGAAGAATTCCACGGACAGAGGAGCCTGGTGGGCTACGCCCATGGGGTCATAAAGAACCGGATATGACTGAGTTAATAACACTTTAAGAAGCCTTCTATAAAGGAGTCTAACAGAAGAGAAAGCCATGTTAATAGATTGCAAGCAGGTATGCATTTGGATTGAGACTAGAAAGGGATGTGGAAATATGTAAACAGTATGAGGAGTTTAGGTGAATTTTTATCTTTTCAAATACCAATTAGGGAGCCAACCCTGCAAAGAACCTCAGGAGAGAGCAGAACCAAATTTCTCAAAGTCTACATACAACTCCAGGTAAGCTCTTCCTTACTCTTTCTCCAATCATGCATCCTCAGGCACCTAAAAAAATAAAATAATATTAATGGAGTGCCCGATTCCTTGGTTGTGGCTCAGAGAAGTCAAAGAGGTCTTGGCAAGGGCAAGAAGAAAAATAATGGCATAGCAACCACACTGAACTTCTACAGCAAAATAAATGGATATTTTTGAGTGATTGTGATAGTGCAAATAAAAATGAAGGGAATGTGTATGATTGTACCCTGATGAGTATCCTCAGCCTCTTATTAACTGGCCACCAGGCATATCTCCCCAGTCATGTGCCCCAGGACTCCTTAGGAGATCAGGTCTTTTTTTGTTTGTTTGTTTTTAATTGTCATCTTCTCCATGTTTTGGCCATTGTGCTGACCCCTCTCAAGAACAGTCTTCACTCTTTTAATTCAAATCTCGTCCTTTCTTTAAAAAAAGATAAGGATTCATCTTCTTCAGAGCTTCCTGGGTGGCTCAGTGTAAAGAATCTGCCTGCCAATGCAGACCTAAGAGATGCAGGTTTGATCCCTGTGTTGGGAAGATCCCATGGAGGAGGGCATGGCAATCCACTCCAGTATTTTTGCCTGGGAAATCCTATGGACAGAGAAGTCTGCAGGCTACAGAGAAGTCACAGAAGAGTCGGACAGGGCTTAGCAACCGAAACAACAATCATCTTCTTCAAGAACCCTTTCTTAGTTGCTGCTGCTGCTGAGTCACTTCAGTCGTGTCTGACTCTGTGCGACCCCAGAGACGGCAGCCCACAAGGCTCTCCCGTCCCTGGGATTCTCCAGGCAAGAACACTGGAGTGGGTTGCCATTTCCTTCTCCAATGCAGGAAAGTGAAAAGTGAAAATGAAGTTGCTCAGTCGTGTCTGACTCTTAGCGACCCCATGGACTGCAGCCCACCTGGCTCCTCCATCCATGGGATTTTCCAGGCAAGAGTACTGGAGTGGGGTGCCATTGCCTTCTCCACTTTCTTAGTTAAATCCAATCTATTCAAGTAGAAAGACTTGAAAGTCAGCTTTACTGGATATGAAACTCTTGGCTCACATTTCCACTGCTTTGAAGAAGTTCTAGACAGAGGAGTCTGTGATGTATCAGCATCCACTTGACACTGGTTAATCTCATGGGCTCTGGAGTTAGACAGACTTGGGTTAAATCTGCACCACTTATTAGCCATGCCACCTATCAGTTCAGTTCAGTCGCTCAGTCATGTCCGACTCTTTGTGACCCCATGGACTGCAGCAAGCCAGGCCTCCCTTGTCCATCACCAACTCCTGGAATTTATTCAAACTCATGTCCATTGAGTAGGTGATGGCCTCCAACCGTCTCATCCTCTGTCATCCCCTTCTCCTGCTGCCTTCAATCTTTCCCAGCATCAGAATCCTTTCAAATGAGTCAGTTCTTCATATCAGGTAGCCAAAGTATTGGAGTTTTAGCTTCAGCATCAGTCCTTCCAATGAATATTCAGGACTGATTTCCTTTAGGATGGACTGGTTGGTTGGATCTCCTGCAGTCCAAGGGACTCTCAAGAGTCTTCTCCAACACCACAGTTCAAAAGCATCAATTCTTCGGTGCTCAGCTTTCTTTATAGTCCAACTCTCACATCTATACATAACTACTGAAAAAACCATAGCTTTGACTAGATGGACCTTTATCAGCAAAGTAATGTCTCTGCTTTTTAATATGCTGTCTAGGTTGGTCATAACTTTTCTTCCAAGTAGCAAGCGTCTTTTAATTTCATGGCTGCAGTCACCATCTGCAGTGATTTTGGCGCGCCCCCCCCACCACCAAAAAGTCTGTCTTTGTTTCCACTGTTTCCCCATCTATTTCCCATGAAGTGGTGGGACTGGATGCCATGATCTTAGTTTTCTGAATGTTGAGCTCTAAGCCAACTTTTTCACTCTCCTCTTTCACTTTCTTCAAGAGGGTCTTAAGTTCTTCTTTGCTTTCTGTCATAAGGGTGGTGTCATCTGGATATCTGAGGTTATTGATATTTCTCCCGGCAATCTTGATACCTATGGAAGGGATTTATTCATGATAAACCTTAGTTTCCTAACCTATCACATGGAGATAATAACAAATATCTGGTAGGGTTTTGTGAGGATGAAACAGATTGATACATGTAAAATGGTTTGTCATGGTGCCTGGGGCATATGTAGTTATGACCATTTCTTTTCCTTATATTATTCTTGATCTGTTTCAGGGAAATATGGGTTGATTCAACCAATACCCTATTCCTTCTTAGTAGGTATTTAATAGATGCTTTCTGAAGGAATCTGATTTAAGAACATTGGCAAAGAAAAACAATATTCCATTGCTAAGTCATTTCAAGCTGATGATAGACTGGTAAGAAGTTATGCTAATTGGCAACATTTCTTATCTACAAAAAGTAGACAAATTATTCATTTCTCTTTTACTATTTATGTGAAATTGCAAATGGGTTCATTTTTGCCCAATTTTATATCAAATGCCTATGGTTGTTAATAACTAATGGAAGAAGTTAAATTGGCCTCATAATCTTAGTACATTTCCTGCTGTGTTTAAGTGGAGGACCTATAAATCTGGCCTGAAGATCAAGAGGACTAAATACCACTGTTTGAGACTGGTGGAAATGTTGTTACACAATTGAAAAAAAAAAAAAGGAAAAAAATATGTTCTCAAATATTAGGTGGTTTTCAGAGAAACAAATAGTAATATATCTCAGTATAGAAGGCTGATGGAGATGTGATAATATGAACCAGCAATATAACTTATCATTAAAACCCTTTGAATATGCTTTATCTATATAAAGGAAACAGAGGCCCTCCCCTGCAAAAAGAGGAAAATCTGATTCAATCTAGTTCCACTTTTAAATTGGTTCTTCAAATTAGTTAATGATAGTATTGGAAACATGGGGATTTCCATAGATGAGCTTCAGTATCACTCTGTTCCATTAACAAATGATATGTTGTCATTTATTTGATACAGTTGAATAATCCTGTTGGTTTCTGAAAGGAGTTTAAAAATTATTTAAACTAAACTAATTATTTAAACTAAACACTAACTAAGGCTTGAAGATCACCATAACAATTAGTTAACTCAAACTTCCCCCCTCATACCAGGGTCCTTATTCAAGTTGAGTAAGAAATTAACATTAATTAGATTAGAAATTGCATTCACAAAGGAAAGGACTTTCATTAGAAGGAGGAGAGAGAGGTAGTGTTGTAGAAAGCAGCATAAGCACTACAAAACCAGAGGCTCTGGTGAGATATTATAGAAACCCATGAAGTTACTAACTCCGTACCTCTAGGTTAAGATTTCCCGCAATGCTGAGCACAATACATTCACATGGTAATACTCTAAACATAATTTCATGCAACCATGAAATTGAAAGACGCTTACTCCTTGGAAGAAAAGTTATGCCCAACCTAGACAGCATATTAAAAAGTAAAGATATTACTTTGCCACCAAAGTCCATCTAGTCAAGGCTATGGTTTTTCCAGTAGTCATGTATGGATGTGAGAATTGGACTATAAAGAAAGCTGAGCACCGAAGAATTGATGCTTTTGAACTGTGGTGTTGGAGAAGACTCTTGAGAGTCCCTTGGACTGCAGGAGATCCAACCAACCAGTCCATCCTAAAGGAAATCAGTCCTGAATATTCACTGGAAGGACTGATGTTGAAGCTAAAACTCCAATGCTTTGGCCACCTGATACGAAGAGCTGACTCATTGGAGAAGACCCTGATGCTGGGAAAGATTGAAGGCGGGAGGAGAAGGGGATGACAGAGGATGAGATGGTTGGATGGCATCACCAACTGAATGGACATGAATTTGAGTAAACTCCCAGGAGTTGGTGATGGACAGGGAGGCCTGGTGTGCTGCAATCCATGGGGGTCGCAAAGAGTAGGACACGACTGAGCGACTGAACTGAATTGAACTGAATACTCTAAACTGCTCTTAGTAGTTCAGCTGGTAAAGAATCTGCCTGAATGCAGGAGACCCCGGTTTGATTCCTGTGTTGGGACAATCCACTGGAGAAGGGATAGGCTACCCACTCCAGTTTTCTTGGGTTTCCCTGGTGGCTCACTGGTAGAGAATTTGCCTGCAATGTGAGAGACCTGGGTTCTATCCTTGGTTTGGGAAGATCCCCTGGAGAAGGGAATGGCTACCCACTCCAATTCTCTGGCCTAGAGAATCCCATGGACTGTATAAAATATGGGTTTGCAAAGAGTCGGATATGACTGAGGGACTTTCACTTGTACATAATACTTTAAACTAAAACTCTTTATTTCTTGACAGATCTTTAATGCATTTATTTAGTGCAAGTTTTCATCTTATAGATGAGGAAGCCAAGGTTCAGAGATGGCAAGCAACTTACATGATTTATGACAGGAGCTCATGTTAACTTTGAGTAACATTTTTCACTGCTGCATCTTTTACATGAAGCAGAGCACAGGAGGGTAGTAAAGCATTGGGATTAAGTGGATGGGCCCTGGAGTCAGACTGCCTGAGTTCAAATTCTGACTGTGCCACTAACAAGCTGTATGAACCTGGGCAAATGACTGACCCTCTCTGTAGCGCTCTCTGAAAAACCATAAAATTGTAGTACTCACTTCATAGGGTTGTATAGATTGAAAGTGGTAACAGAGGTAAAGCCTATGGTGCATGAGTACACTGGCTACAACTGTTATTTCCCCAAAGGCAAAACATCAAAGGCCAGTCTGAAGGATTCAGATCAAGGGAGCAAAAACCTCATGTATTTATGCATGCAGATCATAAATACGTAAAAAGTGGGTTAGCAGAGTTCATGAATTTCCTTTCTTTACTTTTTCTCCCAATACATCATCAGTCTTTCCTCTTATCTGTGCTGGTAGGTACCCAAGAGATATCTAGACAAAATATTTTCATTCATTTGACCATAAAAGTACTTAGTCTGTTTAATAATTGGTGCCGTTGACACTATCAACCTTAGAAAATTATAACAGTGTATCTTTGACAGCGGTAAGCGGTGAGCTGCCAGAATAACTGGCAGTCAGGCAATGTAAAAGATGCAACATTCTCACAAGTGTTTACCCAGCACAAGCCTTTGTGTTTCTACTGCTGTTGCCTGCTTACCTGTCACAGCTGGGTTTGAAAACACAAGCGTCCTTGTAAGTTTTTCAAAGGCTCTTTTGGTAAACAGGGATTTTTTTTTTTTTTTTTCTTCTCTTCTACATTGAATTTAGGCTGCCTTGAATTCTTTGCTATTTGATTTACTTTGTTCAGCAATAGAAGCTGAAAAGACAAAGGCCAGGTTTCTTCCCGAAGACCTGCACACATCGTTCCATTCTAATTTGTTCTTCAAGATTTGGCTCCTGAATACTCTGGCTCCAGGTGTGCAGTGTTTTCTTGATCCGGAGGACTAGATCCCGTGCCCCTCATCCTTTTCCCAGCATCAGCAGTTGGGGATGGGCTTTCTCTGTTGTTTGGATCAGTTGGGGTGGGGGTGGGGAGACTGTGAAGAGGAAGCTTAGCAAGCAGGGGTTTGCCAGGAAGACCTGTGGGTTCTTCAGTAATGAGGATGCCCTGGCCCTACCGAGTTCGTTCATCTGGAAAACTAGATCATCTCTGTTCCGTGAGGCTGTCTTTCCTCCTGCCTCAGGCTGATCTGCGGTTTCCCACACTTAACTCTCCCCCACCCCCGCTCCCCCGACAAAGGTTTCTTGATTCCAAAAGACCTAATCGCTGACTCTATTATAGAGGGGATGGGACACTAGCAGGCATCCTCCCATCCAACGAGCAGTACAGAAGTACTTTCAAAGTGGGTAGAACTCTCACTTCAGTTCTCCACCAATCCCTCTTGCTCCTTAAACTGGGTGCCCGCAGGGTCCCCACGTTCAACTCCAGCCGTCTCCCAGTGCTGAGGTGGCCGCGAGGACCGGCTCCTCTTCGGGTGAGGCGCGACCTCGAGAAGGAGAAGGGCGCCGCGCCGCGAGGAAGGTGGGGCCGCCGCGACCGGGGAGGAAGGCCCCTGGAGCGGGAGGTCCCCGAGCTAGGCACGCGGGAGGGGGCGGACCCGAGGACCCAGCCGCCGGGAAGCCACCGCCCCGCCCCGCCCCGGCCCGCCGGTCCGCCGGCTCGCCAGCCGCGGCGCACGCGTGTGCGGGTGGGGGCAGCGCGGCCCTCCCGGCTAGCTGAGCGGCGCTCCCGCCCCGTCGCCTCGTGCCCGCGCCGCAGAGCCCGGCCAGCACCGTCCCGGCACCATGCGGAGGGTGAGTGTGCCCCGCCTCGGAAGCGCGAGGGGCCGGGGAGCGTGAGAGCGCGTCCCTCCCGCCCCGCTCCGGGCGACTGGGGAGCCGGGCGGGAAGGGCAGAGGGCTGGGACGGTGGGTCTCGCGGGGCCGCGGCCGTAGCCTGGGCGTGCGGAGGGGGGCGGCGCCCTTCGGACGGCTTGGGGGTACACTGGGGACCGTGGGATCCCTCCTCGCCTGAGGGCATCGGGTTCATCGGTTGCCTGCGGCCGCGCGGACACGTCGAGAGCTCTGTGTCCGCGCCTCCCCGAGCCCGAGGTGGGCTCTTCCCCGCACCCTGCGCCCCCCGTTTTGAGGAGAGCCCCTTTCCCCGCGTTCCCCAAGCCGGCTCGCCTCGCCGCTGCGTTCTGAGCTCGGCGCCTCGCTCGCTCCTCCGGAGCCTCGAAACTTTGCCGGCAGGCACGGTTCGGGCTCCTCTGGCGCACACGCAGGGAGCGGCGGGCCCCAGCCCGAGTCCTGCAAGTGACGGCGCCGCGGCGGGTGCGTGCGTTTGGAGGAGGTAGTGGTCCCCAGTCTTCTCCAGAAATGCGCTGGCTTATGGCGTTTGGAAGGCGCGGAGTGTAAACTCTAGTCGCTCCGGCTAGCCAGGCGCTGCCCACCGACGGGAACCCGCGCGGAGTCCCGGAGGCCGGCTCCCAGCACCTCCGTCGGGGCTGGGGGCGCCCTCGACAGCGGCTCCTTCCCCAAACCGCGAGTGTGAGGGTCTTGCTCACACCGTTCCCCCTTCACCAGAGCTCCTGGAGGAGGTGGGGGGGGGGGGGGAGGTGTGTGGCTGGGAACTCCAATCCACAGGCTGAAGTGCAGGGTTTATTCCACCCCAAGGAACAGTCTGAAGGTTGGTGGTGCTTGTTGTCCGCCCTGCAAAGCACGCTCACATGTCCTGCGCAGTTTAATCTTGCCTGTCTGCGGGAGCTGATTAACCTGGAAGTGTTGGTGATTGCCATGGAAGTGTCGGTGATTGACATGGAAGTGTTGGTGATTTTCTGAGTTATCAGTCCCCACATGCCGTTTGGATCTTAATCTTGGGGACCAGGTTGCTTTAATCAAATGCAGGATCTCGGCACTTACAGAGTAGAAGAGAGAGCAGAGGAAATTCAAGGAGATCCAGGTAGATACTGTGACATTTCCCCAGACCTCCTAAACACCAACGTTCATGACAGTTTATGTGCCAGAGCAGAGAGTGTTTTCTGAGGAGACAAGGTTGAGAGAGGAAATGGGAAAAACAGTAATTCACCAGAGCTTGTGAATTTCTCTGGGTTGGAGTTGGGTTGCTTTGTGACTAACGTATGTGTGTGTGTTCAGCTCAGTCAGTCCCCTCTGACTCTTTTGAGAGTGCGTCTTGGCTCCTCTGTCCATGGGATTTTCCAGACAAGGATACTGAAGTGGGTTGCCATTTCCTCCTCCAGGGGATCTTTCTCACCCAGGTATCAAACCCGGTTTCTCTTGCCTATGTCTCCTGTGTCGCGAGACAGATTCTTTGCCACTTGAGCCGCCTAGGTAAGCCCTACATATGTGCTTATTAATTTGGTCACCTGTGACCCTTTCAAGACTTCCCTGGTGGCTCAGATGGTAAAGCGTCTGTCTACAATGCAGGAGACCTGGGTTTGATCCCTGGGTCGGGAAGATTGCCTGGAGAAGGAAATGGCAATCCACTCCAGTACTCTTGCCCAGAAAATCCCACTGACAGAGGATTCTTTACCACCTGAGCCGCCTAGGAAGCCCTATGTATGTGCTTATTAATTTGGTCACCTGTGACCCTTTCAAAGATTTCTTCCTCTCAGGGGCTAGGGTGTTTCAAAGGGAACTCTGGCCTGTCCTTTAGCAGGTGGTGCCAGGGTAAGTCTAATGTTTGGTGGGGGTGGGTGATATTTAGAGTGAGTTTATGTAGAGCAAGTGTGAATTGGCCTCAGCTGCCTCTGGAAAATCTATTAGTGAGCTGACATGGAAATTTACCTGGTTTGCCTTTGGAGTGAGTCCAGACCTGCTCAGGTGTGTCTGGGGAGAACAGGATTCCAGTGGGGCTGGCCAGCTAGTTTGACATGCCTGGCATCAGAAGAGCAGCAGAAATGGAAACTGGCGGGGTTACTTGTTTAAACTCCAATTTCAGTAACCTCCTTTTACCTTGAGTGCCACTAGGGTTATTAAGGAAACAACTGAGATGGGATCTGTAGGGATAGGTAAGGTGTGTTAGACGGAGAATCTAGATTTGAGGATGGTGGGCACTGACCAAAGTATTTTGAAATGAGATTTGCATACTACCTTCTTTAGGATGAAAGAGGTGAATGCTTGCTAGAATGGCAGATTTCTGGGCTCAACCTCAGTTATTTTAAATGAGAACTTTTAGGACTGGAGCTCAGCAATTTGCATTTTAAACACCCACCACCACCACCACTATAAAGGAGTGAAAAGTGTTACTGTCTTTTAGTATCACTCAGTCATGTCTGACTCTTTGTGACCCCATGAACTCTTTGTGACTCTTTGTAGCCCTCCAGGCTCTTCCCTCCATGAGAGTCTCCAGGCAAGAATACTGGAGTGGGCAGCCATTCCCTTCTCCAGGGAGTTGAACCCAGGTCTATTGCATTGCAGGGGGACTCTACCACCTGAGCCACGAGGGAACCACCACCATAAGGCATATGTATTAAACATATGTGTGGACACTGTTCTAAGCTCTAAGAGTACAGAGAGCAGATGATAGCTAAAAACCTTGTTTTCTTGGAGGCTACATTCTGGTTGAGAAATTAGATGATACAGAAGTAAACAAATATTCAAATAATTTTACATAGTGATGAGTGCTATGAAGAAAATAAAGCAGGATAGTGGAATTGTCTCCAGCCGAAGCTTGTACTGCCAATAAAGCACAGGCCAATAAAGTAAGAGATGAGTTGTTGAGGCAAGGAATAGCAACTTTATTTGGAAAGCCAGCAGACTGCGAAGATGGTGGAGTAATGTCCCCAAAATCCATCTTACCTAACTAGAATTCCGGCTGCTTTTATACTACTAAAACGGGAGGGAGTGTGGCTGATTGTTGCAAACTCCTTGGTGCCAGAATCAAGCTGGTTCTTGCAGCTGTCCAGGAGGGTCTGGTCACAATGTTCTCATAAATCTTCAACAAGACTAAAGTTATTCTCTCTTCTGCAACTTTTTGTCTCTATATGGAGGGGAAAGTGTTATACTTTTAAAGGTCAGAGCCTTGGGAATGGGCTGTCTTGTGTATTTCAGGCTATAGGCAATATTCTTTTACAAACGGATGGAGAACCTCCATGACTTAAGCTCAGGCAACAGAGCTCAAAGGTTAGAGCTAAAGGAATAGGTCAATATGGAGTTGGGTTTGTTCTGTTACAGAATGGAAAGTGGATCCGGGAGTGAAACCATTTTAATTTGTGTGGGCAGGGAAGATGTTTCCAAGAAGTTGACATTTGAACTGTGAATTACACAGGAAAGGAAGTCAGCTATGTGAAGTTTTGAGGAAAGTGCTATAGCCTGAAGAACATCAAATGCAAAGGCCCTGAGGTAGGAGCAGGCATGGCCTGTGTGAAAAACAGAGAGAAGATACCAGAATTGAAGCAGAGTGGGGTGAGGAGAGTGGAATGGAGAAATTTGGTAAGAAATTTGGATTTAGGCCTAAATGCAGAGGGATGCTCTTTTTTTCCCACTTTATTAAGCTTTTCATTTTGTATTGGATTATAGTTGATTATCAATATTGTGCTAGTTCGAGGTGAACAGTGAGGGGACTCAGCCATACATATACATGTATCCATTCTCCAAACTCCCTTTCCATCCAGGCTGCCACATAACATTGAGCAGAGTTCCCTGTGCTATACCGTAGGTCCTTGTTGGTTAGAGGAATGCTCTTTAGAAGAGAATTTTAACTAAAGGAGTAGAATGATGTGGTCTGCTTTACTTGTTTGAAGATCAGTTTGGCTATGTGTGTAGAATGGATTATGGGATGGGAATGGTAGTGGTAGAGGGAGGCCACCTTTGAGTGCAGGAGTGATGGAGCCGGGGGAGGTATTTTGGAGGTAAAGTCAACTGAAGTTGCTGACGTGGGAGGAAGGAAGGGATAGGAATCCACATGTATGTTTAAGGTTGCTAACTGTGTGAATGTGTGTATGTGAGAGCGAGAGAGAGATATAGAAAAAGGTGGTTGGGCCTTGGTTAAAATGCCCCAGTGATAATGAAAATAGTGAGCATTCAGTGAACATTTACTGTGGTACATGTATTAATAAGAGCCCCCTGAAATAGTAACTCTTGTCACCATTCTACAGATGCAGTCACAAGCTCAGGAACATTGAGTATGTTGCTCTAGGCCACCCAGCTAAGTGTTGGAGCTGGGATTGGACCCGGGCTTGCCTGACCCCAAAACCCTTCTCTTGCCAGTCTACTCTGTTGCCTGCAAACTGTCCGCTCCTGTCTCGGACTTTTTCTGGTCCTGAAGAGATAATTTTGCTGTTAGGAAGATGCATGTGGTGACCATTCAGCCATTGTAGATCAGTAAATGCAGAGGGAGGGAAGACATTCTATTACGTGGAAAGCGGTGACTGTTTTCCCTGGAGTTTTTGACTGAAAGGGAAAGTGCATGAGGGTGTTCAGAATGGCAGCACAGAAGATGCCCAGTAACTGGGTTTCTGCCGGGAGAAGCTGGCATGGTGCATACACCACTCTGCTTTGAACCTCAGGTGACCTCTAGAGAAGCCACCTGCTCGATTCTTCTTTCACCTCTTCATGTAGCTGGTTTAACATTTTGTTCTCTATTTTGCATCCAAAATGAGCTCCTTCCTATGAGAGCCAAGGGTTTCAAGAGTTACTTTAAAAACTTATTTGTACTCAGTGGAGAATAGATACATGTATGTGTATGGCTGGGTCCCTTTGCTGTTCACCTAAAACTATGACAAGGTTGTTAATTGGCTATACCCCAATACAAAATAGAAAGTTTATTTTTTTTAATTTATTTATTTTAATTGGAAGCTAATTACTTTACAATATTGTAGTGGTTTTGTCATACATTGACATGAATCAGCCATGGGTGTACATGTGTTCCCCATCCTGGAGTCCCCTCCCATGTCCCTCCCCATCCCATCCCTCTGGGTCATCCCAGTGCACCAGCCCAGAGCACCCTGTCTCATGCATTGAACCTGGACTGTTGATCTGTTTCACATATGATAAAATACGTGTTTCAATGTTATTCTCTCAGATCATCCCACTCTTGCCTTCTCCCACAGAGTCCAAAAGACTGTTCTATACATCTGTGTCTCTTTTGCTGCCTCGCATATAGGGTTATCATTACCATAAAAAAATAGAAAGTTTAAAGTTTGGAGTAGTTGGGGGTGGTGGAAGAAGGAGGAGTCAGCAGTGAATCACTTATAAATAACTTTGAAGCAGGACCTGGAGCCTAAATTCCAGGAGGATAATGTTCATCCGTGGCCCAGAAGGAAAGACCTGAGACATGGATCAGCGATTGCAGCCCTTCAATTTGAGTCAGCAGACCCCGAGAAAGGGAAATGCCTGCCACCTGGCCTATTTGTCTGCAGCCACTCCAACCACTCCCATTGGTGAGTTCAGTTCAGTTCAGTTCAGTCGCTCAGTTGTGTCTGACTCTTTGTGACTCCATGGACTGCAGCACGCCAAGCCTTCCTGTCCATCACCAACTCCTGGAGTTTACTCAAACTCATGTCCATTGAGTCAGTGATGCCATCCAGCCATCTCATCCTCTGTTGTCCCCTTCTTCTCCTGCCCTCAATCTTTGCCAGCATCACAGTCTTTTCCAGTGAGTCAGCTCTTCATATCAGGTGGCCTAAGTATTGGAGTTTCAGCTTCAGCATCAGTCCTTCCAATGAATATTCAGGGATGATTTCCTTTAGGATGAACTGGTTGGATCTCCTTGCAATCCAAGGGACTCTCAAGAGTCTTCTCCAACACCACAGTTCAAAAGCATCAATTCTTGGGCGCTCAGCTTTCTTTATAGTCCAACTCTCACATCCATACGTGACTACTGGAAAAACCAGAGCTTAGACTAGATGGACCTTTGTTGGCAAAGTAATGTCTCTGCTTTTTAATATGCTGTGTAGGTTAGTCATAACTTTTCTTCCAAGGAATAAGCGTTTTTTAATTTCATGGCTGCAGTTACCATCTAAAGTGATTTTGGAACCCAAGAAAATAAAGTCTGTCACTGTTTCCACTCTTTCCTCATTTATTTACCATAAAGTGACGGGACCAGATGCCATGATCTTCGTTTTCTGAATGTTGAGCTTTAAGCCAATTTTTCACTCTTCTCTTTCACTTTCATCAGAGGCTCTTTAGTTCTTCTTCACTTTCTGCTATAAGGGCGGTGTCATCTGCATATCTGAGGTTATTGATATTTCTCCTGGCAGTCTTGATTCCAGCTTGTGCTTCTTCCAGCCCAGCATTTCTCATGATGTACTCTGCATAGAAGTTAAATAAGCAGGGTGACAATATACAGCCTTGACATACTCCTTTTCCTATTTGGAACCAGTCTGTTGTTCCATGTCCAGTTCTAACTGTTGCTTCCTGACCTGCATACAGGTTTCTCAAGAGGCAGGTCAGGTGGTCTGGTATTCCCATCTCTTTCAGAATTTTCCATAGTTTATTGTGATCCACACAGTCAAAGGCTTTGGCATAGTCAATAAAGCAGAAATAGAGAGGGAGGTGGAAGAGGGGTTCAGGATTGGGAACATGTGTACACCCGTGGCGGATTCATGTTGATGTATGGCAAAACCAATACAATATTGTAAAGTAATTAGCCTCCAATTAAAATAAATAAATTTAAATTAAAGAAAAAAAAGAAATAGATGTTTTTCTGGAACTCTCTTGTTTTTTTGATGATCAGCAGATGTTGGCAATTTGATCTCTGTTTCCTCTGCCTTTTCTAAAACCAGCTTGAACATCTGGAAGTTCACGGTTCACGTACCACTGAAGCCTGACGTGGAGAATTTGAGCATTACTTTACTAGCATGTGAGATGAGTGCAATTGTGCGGTAGTTTGAGCATTCTTTGGCATTGCCTTTCTTTGGGATTGGAATGCAAACTGACCTTTTCCAGTCCTGTGGCCACTGCTGAGTTTTCCAAATTTGCTGGCATATTGAGTGCAGCACTTTCACAGCATCATCTTTCAGGATTTGAAATAGCTCCACTGGAATTCCATCACCTCCACTAGCTTTGTTCATAGTGATGCTTCCTAAGGCCCACTTGACTTCACATTCCAGGATGTCTGGCTCTAGATGAGTGATCACACCATTGTGATTATCTGGGTCGTGAAGATCTTTTTTGTACAGTTCTTCTGTGTATTCTTGTCACCTCTTCTTATCTTCTGCTTCTGTTAGGTCCATACCATTTCTGTTCTTTATTGTGCCCATCTTGGCATAAATGTTCCCTTGGTATCTCTGATTTTCTTGAAGAGATCTCTAGTCTTTCCCATTGTGTTGTTTTCCTCTTTTCTTTGCGTTGATCACTGAGGAAGGCTTTCTTGTCTCTCTTTGCTGTTCTTTGGAACTCTGCATTCAGATGCTTGTATCTTCCCTTTTCTCCTTTGCTTTTTGCTTCTCTTCTTTTCACAGCTATTTGTAAGGTCTCCTCAGACAGCCATTTTGCTTTTTTGTATTTCTTTTCCATGAGGATGGTCTTGATCCCTGTACAATGTCACGAACCTCTGTCCATAGTTCTTCAGGGACTGTATCTATCAGATCTAATCCCTTGAATCTATTTTTCATTTCCACTGTATAATTGTAAGGGGTTTGATTTAGGTCATACCTGAATAGTCTCATGGTTTTCCCTCCTTTCTTCAATTTAAGTCCGAATTTGGCAATAAGGAGTTCATGATCTGAGCCACAGTCAGCTCCAGGTCTTGTTTTTGCTGACTGTATAGAGCTTCTCCATCTTTGGCTGCAAAGAATATAATCAGTCTGATTTCTGTATTGGACCATCTGGTGATCTTGTGTAGAGTCTTCTCTTGTGTTATTGGAAGAGGTATTTGCTATGACCAGTGCGTTCTCTTGGCAAAACTCTATTAGCTTTTGCCCTGCTCTGTTTTGTACTCCAAGGCCAAATTTGCCTGTTACTGCAGGTGTTTCTTGACTTCCTACTTTTGCATTCCAGTTCCCTATAAAGAAAATGACATCTTTTTTGGGTTTTAGTTCTAGAAGGTCTTGTAGGTCTTCATAGAACTGTTCAGCTTCTTCAGCATTACTGGTCGGGGAATAGACTTGGATTACTGTGTTCCTGAATGATTTGCCCTGGAAACGAACAGAGATCATTCTGTCGTTTTTTGAGATTGCATCCAAGGACTGCATTTCAGACTCTTTCGTTGACTATGATGACTACTCCATTTCTTCCAAGGGATTCTTGCCCACAGTATTAGATATAATGGTCATCTGAGTTAAATTCACCCATTTCAGTTCATTTTAGTTTGTTGAGTCCTAAAATGTCAATGTTCACTCTTGCCATCTCCTGTTTGCCACTTCAATTTGCCTTGATTCATGGACCTAACATTCCAGGTTCCTATGCAGTATTGCTCTTTACAGCATCAGACTCTACTTCCATCACCAGTCACATCCACAACTGGGTGTTGTTTTTGCTTTGGCTCTGTCTCTTCATTCTTTCTGGAGTTATTTCTCTACTCTTCTCCAGTAGCATACTGGGCACCTACCGACCTGGGGAGTTCATCTTTCAGTGTCCTATAGTTTTGCCTTTTTATACTCTTCATGGGGTTCTCAAGGCAAGAATACTAAAGTGGTTTGCCATTCCCTTCTCCAGTGTACCACATTTCATCAGATCTCTCCACCACGACCCATCCATCTTGGGTGACCCTACACGACATGTCTCATAGTTTCATTGAGTTAGACAAGGCTGTGGTCCATGTGGTCAGATTGGTTAGTTTTCTGATTGTGCTTTTCAGTCTGTCTGCCCTCTGATGGAAAAAGATAAAAGTGCTCCTAATTCTGCACGTCTGTAACTAAGTTTGTTTTTCTGCCCTCTAACTCTGCAGGAGCTACACTTCACTTGCCTCTATGCTAAATACATACATCCCCTATCTGGTGTTTACCTTTACAACACCCTTCCCCTTGTAGTTACATGTCAGAAACTGCCAGATGCAGTCGCTGGGTTACTGACGCCAGTTTATGACTGCCTTTGAAACAGTGCAAGAGGAAGAAAGCAAGATCCTGCCACCTTTGCTTCCTTGTCACAGACTCCTGACTGGGAGCACTTGCCTTAGGGGTGTAGTTCTTGAGGCAGGAGCATGCTGTGTTCCCCTCACTGCCAGCTGAGAATAAAAACACCATTCTATTTCTTCCAAAAAAAAAAAGTTTAAAGTTTGAAAAAAGGAGTTAGAAATCAACTGTGGAAAAATAAGGACAATGGTAGTTACTACTTATTGATGGCTTATCTGTGCCAGCCATGGGTCATCTCCCTTCATGTTTGTAACAGCTTTAAAGTGACACTTAATAAGTGATGCATTTACATAAAATTTAAAAGATACGAAGGTTACAGTGAACATTGTTCCTCCTACTCTGTTGCTCAGCTAGCTGCTTCCCTTCCCCTAGAAATGATTGAGGTTAAACCCATTTCTTGTGTACTTTCAGAAATAGTCTGTGCAGAGACACAGCAGATGTATACTCACGTCCCCCACCCTGCTTTTTTACACACAAATGTAAATGTTAGCATATAATGCTAACATATAAATGCATTTTGCTTTTTTCTGTGTACACAAGATCGGTGTTTGTAGAGCTACCTGTTCTTTTTATGGCCTCACGTGGTATCTTTACATGGATCTGCTGGAATTGGTTTTTCTAGCCTTGCTACTATCAGCAGTGCTGAATACTCTTATATATACATGATTTCATATGAGTATATCTGTGTGATAAATGTCTGGATCAACTGATACAAATGTCTTTACCTTTGTTAGGTAAAGCAGCATAGTGTTGGGGAGGTATCTATATAAATATATAGACACATAAATATAGCCCATATTTAGAAACCAGATTGCCTGGGGTGGACTTGACTGCCATTTAACAGTATGTGCATGTCACTTAACCTCTCTTTAACTCCCTTGCCTGACTTGTAAAATAGGAATAAGAGTAATACCTATTTAACACAATAGTTATGAAGGTTGTATCAGTTTGTGTTGATTTGTTAAATCATCCCAAAGCTTAGTGACTTAAGACAATAACTGTTTTACTCAGCTTGTGAGTCGGTAGGTTGGCTGGGTGGCTCTTCTTGGCTTGGCCAACCCGACTGAGCTCCACTGAGTCCTCTCCAGCTTTGTGGTCCTGGTGGGTCAGCTGGTAGCTGGAGGATCTAGGGTGGCCTCACTCATGTCTGGCAGTCAACAAGCGAGTTGGTCTTCGGGGACCTCATTTAGGGTGGCAGATGTTCATGTGGAGGTCTCAGGGTTCAAAAAAGCAGCAAGAGATGGCAAACCCCAAAGCACAAGCATTTTTCAGATCTCTGCTTATGTCGTATTTGCTGTTGTCCCATTGACCAAATCAGGTATCCGGCCAGCCTTAGAGTCCATGTGGGAGGGGACTCTCCAAGGACAGGGATACAGTAAGTTTGCCAAATGTTTCCCATTTTGGCAAACAATCTGCCACAAAAATTGAATAAGTTAATAATTGTAAAGTGACTGACTAGTACAGTGCCTGGCATATTGTAAGTGCTGTGTAAGTTTATTAAATTGAAAAAAGAAAGAGGTATCACCAAATTGAAGCATTGATGCTTTCAAATTGTGGTGCAAGAGAAGACTCTTGAAAGTCCCTTGGACAGCAAGGAGATCCAACCCAGTCAGTCCTAGAGGAAATCAACCCTGAATGTTCATTGGAAGGGCTGATGCTGAAGCTCAAACTCCAGAACTTTGGCCACCTGATTCGAAGAACTAACTCACTGGAAGAGACCCTGATGCTGGGAAAGACTGAGGGCAGGAGGAGAAGGGGTGACAGAAGACAAGATTGGTGACACAGGTTGGATGGCATCACCAACTCAATGGACATGGGTTTGAGCAAACTCTGGGGGATAGTGAAGGACAGGGAGCCTGGCGTGCTGTGGCCACAAAGAGTCGGACACAACTTGGTGACCGAACACCACCACCAGTTACCAGTCTGCCCTCGCTCTTCACCTGCCTTTGCCATGTGTTAGTGCTGTCTTCCTGTTTTTTCCTGACACTGTAGCAGTGTGGTTTATCCGTGAAGAGGGGGGTGTTCTTGTTCCCATTTCACATATAGAAAAAGTGATGCTCAGAGATGTCAAGTCGTTTTTTTCAGATGCTCTGGGCCAGACAACAGTGTGAATCCTTTGTGTGTCTAACTCTAAAGCCCTGCAGCTTGTCCTGATGCTCTGGGTAGGGGTACCATTTCTGTGTCCCTGATACTCAGTGCACGGCACTCCTGCCCACCCTCTCATTTCATGACTGTGAGGTCCACTTCACATTTGGGTCTTACCAAGTCGAGAGGGATCTGTGATCCTGTTGCAGTCTTTCACAGTGACTTTAATTTCATCCTGGCTCACCAGATTCACAGTAGAGTGTCAGCCACAGAGATAGTAGGCTCTGTGCGAAGGGATGATAAAGGGAAACCTGTCACTTTATCACTTAAATTCAGAAAGTAGTTGAGTCTGACCTTATTTTGTTTATTCTTTCTTCTTTTCCACTCCTTACATCTTTTTTTCCTTCACTTTCTCCTGTTCGAGGCAGGAATCCCATTCCCGAAGGGGCAGATGTGAAGGTAGGAGACACGATTTCATAGTGGTTCAGGACTTGATCTCTGGAAACAGATTGCCTGAATTCACATCCAGCTCAGCTATTTATTAGCCATGTGACTTGGATTGGCTCACTTGCATTAATGGATTTTTCTGAAGGCTGAGTAATAATCCGTCCAAAGTGCTCTGTTACTATTATGTAGCACATGACTTTTGCTTCCGTGTTGTCCATTCTGTTTCACATCCCTGCTCCTCCAAAGCTATTCTTCTGCCCTAGATATGTCTGACGCTTATGGAGCCTTTACTCTAGGTGCCTTATGTGTAATTAGCCCATTTAATCCTCACAGCAAACCTCTTAAATAAGTGCCATTTTATCCCCGTGCTCAAGTGAGGAAGCTAGAGATGCTGACCAGCTAAGTAATTTGCCCAGGATACCACAGCCAATAAATGATGTAGCAGGGATTTTAAACCAGGCATCCTGGCACCAGAGTCTGTGTTCTTAATGTTTATGCTAATAAAAAAAAAGAATGGGATGGAAGGTTGGGGATTTAAAATTGAGAGCTTCTGCTCTAGGTAACGGAGAAGGCAATGGCACCCCACTCCAGTACTCTTGCCTGGAAAATCCCATGGATGGAGGAGCCTGGTAGGCTGCAGTCTATGGGGTCACTGAGGGTCGGACATGACTGAGCAACTTCACTTTCACTTTTCACTTTCCACTGTCCTGCATTGGAGAAGGAAATGGCAACCCACTCCAGTGTTCTTGCCTGGAGAACCCCAGGGACGGGGGAGCTTGGTGGGCTGCAGTCTATGGGGTCACACAGAGTTGGACACGACTGAAGTGACTTAGCAGTAGCAGCAACAGCAGTTCTAGGTAAACTGCTGGTGAACTCGCAGGCAGCCTCTATCCTTGGCAGCTGTTAAGCATAGCCACATGAGCCTTAGACCAAAAATCTTTGGGCAAAAAAACATAAATGAATAAACTTTCAGTCCTTTTGCCAAAAACCTTTCCACTTTAATCATGGTAATCCTAACAAGATTTCAGGCATTATGTCTCTCTTGTAACCGAGGTGTTGACCTTTGAAAATACATGGAGCTTTTTTTTTTTTTTTTTTAAAGGTTTGAGAATCAAGCTAGCTGGTTCTGAGTCTTGCCAGTTCTTGCTCCTTTTGATGGAGTGCTTCTCTGGTGGCAAACAATGCTTACCAAAGCAGCAGAGGGGATAAAACATAAACACTGCAGGTAATTCATGGCTTTCTGAATTTAGAGCCCTGCATATCTTCAGGTTAAAGGAAACAACTGAGGTGGTTTCGCAAGCGTTGTTTGTACGTGGACTAAATGTAACGTGGTAACGCTCATGGAACAGATATTTCAAATGAACCTCCTAATGTGTGCTAGACATCATGGTGAGTGAACGAGCTCTGAGCGGCACTGATCTTGTCAGAGGGCTTGGAGTCTGTCTGAGGAGGTGGTGAAGCAGTTCTGCGAGTGGTGGCATGCTGTTGCAAAGGTGGTGGAGGTGGTTGTTCAGTCGCTCAGTCGTGTCCGACTCTTTGCGACCCCATGGACTGCAGCACGCCAGACTTCCCTGTCCTTCACCAACTCCCGGAGTTTACTCAAACTCGTGTCCATTGAATCGGTGATGCTATCCATCCATCTTGTCCTCTGTCATCCCCTTCTTCTCCTGCCTTCAGTCTTTCCCAGCATCAGAATCTTTTCTAATGAGTTGGCTCTTCGCATCAGGTGGCCAAAATTTTGGAGCTTCAGTTTCAGCATCAGTCCTTCCAATGAATATTCAGGATTGATTTCCTTTAGGGTTGACCGGTTAGATCTCCTTGCAGTCCAAGGGACTCTCAAGAGCCTTCTCCAACACCACATTTTAAAAGCATCAATTCTTTGGTGCTTAGCCTTCTTTATGGTCCACCTCACACATCCGTACATGACTACTGGAAAAACCATACCTTTGACTATACAAACCTTTGTCGGCAAGCTAGAAGGTCCTTTCTTACTCAGGGCAGGGGTGGAGGGAAGGTTCATAAAAGCTTTCAGACAAAGTGACTGTTGACAGAGACTTGAAGCCTGAGCAGGGCAACCAGGAAAGAGGAGGAGGATTTCATTCCATGTGGGATAAACAGTGTGTGCAAAATGGGGAGAGGAGTAGCACGCCAAAAGAAGCGAGAGGCATGTAGAGTAGCTGCTGCCTAGAGCGCAAGGGAGCACACAATAGTTGAGGAGGGAAAGAGAAGGGGAAAGGCCCCGTTGGCTGTGGAGGTCATGTTGAGAAGTGTCCAAAGAACAACCAAAAGCCATTGAGAGCTTCTAAGCAGACTTCTGAAAATCAGACATTTGCTTCAGAAGTTTCCGTTGCCCATAATGTGGAGTATGGACTGGAGGTGGAAAATTGGGGTAGGAAACCTGGTTAGGAGGCTATCAGTCATTGATCCTGATGACCATGACCAGGGGGTAAAGGGAAAGGGCTTGTTCTATTTGAGTCGTGTTTTGGCAGTAGAGTCAGTAGAACTTAATGACTGATAGGATGCAGTGGGGGCTTCCCTGGTGGCTCAGCGGTAAAGAATCTGCCTGCAATGCAGGAGATCCAGATTAAACCCTTGGGTCGGGAAGATCTGGAGGAGGACATGGCTAACGCACTCCAGTATTCTTGCCTGGAGAATCCCAGGGACAGAGGAGCCTGGCAGCCTGCAGCGTAGGGTTGCACAGCCAGATACGACTGAGGAGCTAAGTAACAGCAGCAGGATGCAGAGGATCAGGGAGGACAGGGGTTAACGTGACAGACTCCATGACCTTTTATGCTTTATTCTATATGCATAGATCCTTAAGTAAGACACACTGTTATTCTGCCTGTCTTT
This sequence comes from Bos taurus, assembly GCF_002263795.3. Taxonomy (NCBI): domain Eukaryota; kingdom Metazoa; phylum Chordata; class Mammalia; order Artiodactyla; family Bovidae; genus Bos; species Bos taurus. The sequence goes on along the minus strand of NC_037332.1, from coordinate 24,580,752 downwards.
AAATTTTGTATGTATCCCAACATATACACCATATGTGTGCATATGAATGTATTATGTATTCTTATAATTTGCTTTTTTGCATGATGTGGCATTTATCCATTTGATACCAATAGCTGATAATGGATTTTTATAGTATGTTCAAAAAATGAAATAACTGTGTAATTAAGTTATCCTTTGTCTTTTTGCCATACATTTAGGTTGTTTTAAAGCAGTGCTGCTGTATTATTCTGTGTATCTACTTGTTTGCCAGGGTATTTAGAGGTGGGTAGTGGGACTGCAAGGTAATCGTACTGTCCATTCTGCTGGATATTGCCATACTCTTCTAAAGAGATTGATCGGCAGTTTATGAATGGCCTGTATTTTTACCAAATGCTTGGTACTGTCAAGAGTGTAACTTTTTTTTTTTTTTTGCAAATCAGACATGGGTAGAATATTATCTCACTGGTTTTAATTTGTATTTCTCTGATTACAAGTATAGTTGAACATAGGTTTATGTATTCATTTGCCATTCAACTTTCCTCTTTTGTGAAATATCAGTTCATATATTTTGCTTATTTGTCTTTTATATTGTCTTTTTCTTACTGAGTTGCAATTTTTCCAGTTTATCTTTTTTAATAAAATATTTTAAATTTTAATGTATTTGAGGTTGCCAGTTCATTCCTTTGTGGTTTGTGCTTTTTGTTTCATAAGGAGTCCTTCCCTGTCTGCAAACTAAAGATATTTACATATGTTTTTCCTAAAAAGAATTTAAGCTTTGTCTTTAGTATTTATATACCCATTTGAATGCAGGGTTCTAAAGAATAGCAAGAGGAGATAAGAAAGCCTTCCTCAGTGATCAATGCAAAGAAATACAGGAAAAGAACAGAATGGGGAAGACTAGAGATCTCTTCAAGAAAATTAGAGATACCAAGGGAACATGTCATGCAAAGATGGGCACAATAATGGACAGAAATGGTAGGGACCTAACAGAAGCAGAGGGTATTAAGAAAAGGTGGCAAGAATACACAGAAGAACTGTACAAAAAAGATCTTCATGACCCAGATAATCATGATGGTATGATCACTCACCTAGAGCCAGACATCCTGGAATGGAAAGTCAAGTGGGCCTTAAAAAGCATCACTATGAACAAAGCTAGTGGAGGTGATGGCATTCCAGTTGAGCTATTTCAAATCCTGAAAGATGATGCTGTGAAAGTGCTGCACTCAATATGCCAGCAAATTTGGAAAACTCAGCAGTGGCCACAGGACTGGAAAAGGTCAGTTTGTATTCCAATCCCAAAGAAAGGCAATGCCAAAGAATGCTCAAACTACCGCACAATTGCACTCATCTCACACACTAGTAAAGTAATGCTCAAAATTCTCCAAGCCAGGCTTCAGCAGTATGTGAACTGTGAACTTCCAGATGTTCAAGCTGGTCTTAGGAAAGTCAGAGGAACCAGAGATCAAATTGCCAACATTTGCTGGATCATGGAAAAAGCAAGAGACTTCCAGAAAAACATCTACTTCTGCTTTATTGACTATGCCAAAGCCTTTGACTGTGTGGATCACAACAAACACTGAAAATTCTGAAAGAGATGGGAATACCAGACCACGTGACCTGCCTATATAGAAACCTATATGCAGGTCAGGAAGCAACAGTTAGAACTGGACATGGAACAACAGACTGGTTCCAAATAGGAAAAGGAGTACATCAAGGCTATGCATTGTCACCCTGCTTATTTAACTTCTATACAGAGTACCTCATGAGAAATGCTGGGCTGGAAGAAGCACAAGCTGGAATCAAGATTGCCAGGAGAAATATCAATAACCTCAGGTATGCAGATGACACCACCCTTATGACAGATAGTGAAGAAGAACTAAAGAGCCTCTTGATGAAAGTGAAAGAAGAGAGTGAAAAAGTTGGCTTAAAGCTCAACATTCAGAAAACTAAGATCATGACATCTGGTCCCATCACTTCATGGGAAATAGATGGGAAAACAGTGGAAACAGTGTCAGACTTTATTTTTCTGGGCTCCAAAATCACTGCAGATGGTGACTGCAGCCATGAAATTAAAAGACGCTTACTTCTTGGAAGGAAAGTTATGACCAACCTAGACAGCATATTAAAAAGCAGAGACATTACTTTGCCAACAAAGATCCGTCTAGTCAAGGCTATGGTTTTCCAGTGATCATGTATGGATGTGAGAGTTGGACTATAAAGAAAACTGAGCACCAAAGAACTGATGCTTGTGAACTGTGGTGTTGGAGAAGACTCTTGAGAGTCCCTTGGACTGCAAGGAGATCCAACCAGTCCCTCCTAAAGGAGATCAGTCCTGGGTGTTCATTGGAAGGACTGATGTTGAAGCTGAAACTCCAATACTTTGGCCACCTGATGCGTAGAGCTGACTCATTGGAAAAGACCCTGATGCTGGGAGGGATTGAGGGCAGGAGGAGAAGGGGACGACAGAAGATGAGATGGTTGGAAGGCATCACTGACTTGATGGACATGGGTTTGGGTGGACTCAGGGAGTTGGTGATGGACAGGGAGGCCTGGCGTGCTGCGGTTCATGGGGTCGCAAAGAGTCAGACACGACTGAGTGACTGAACTGAACTTAGTATTTAGACCATTAACCCACTTGATATTAAGTTCAACATATTAAGTGAGTTAGGAATTTAGTATTTCCCCCCATGTTGATAACCAACCACTTCAGCAACACTTACTGAATTCCCATCCTTTCCTCACGAATGTGAAGTGCCACCTTTTGCATTTATCAGGTTTCCATATATGGATGAATCTGTGGTCTCTTTTTTCAGATCTTGCTAATGCCTGATGTCAGATAGTAGTGTCACCTTACCTCATTGTTCTTGAGTATGTTTAAATGCTTTGTTCATTGATGTGTCTAGTGCCTAGATCAATGGCAGACCCATAGGAGGGGCTCAGTAAATACTATTGAATGGCTGAAGCAGTCTCCTATGGTGCCAGCTAAGTCAATAGTCCAGCAGTTCCTGACACTCTGGACAGTAGCTTACCTTTGGGAAGAGGAGGAGGAGACAGTCAGGAACACCATCCCTCGCTTCTTCCCTCCCTTACTCTCTGCTGCCTTTTGTCTCTTTTTATTCAGATCAAACTTGAGGAGAATGAATTCTCAGCCAGCCCAACAAGTACTACTCAATAATGGCTTCAGCTTGCAAGTACAAGGTTAATTGAGAGTGGGATTGATGCTAATTGTGACCTTGGAGGATTTTGATCACAAATTGTAGATAGCTCTGTGAGGTTCTTTGAAATCTGGCCAGTATCTGGGCCCTTAAGTTTTGGAAATAAGACAAGGGTCCCCTAAAATTAGGCCTTCTATGCATTTGGACATCTCTATTTTGCAGGTTAGAGTAGTTTCAAAAAAGACTTCTTTCTGTAGTGTAGTTCTTAGCAACTGTTGTTAATAAAGAAAAACACCGTCTACTAACACTCCTGACATGAAAACATTGTACTAAGTGCTTTGCATATACGTGTACAGTTAATTGATTCTTCAAAGCCATCTTTTTTTGTTTACTTTTTGCAGCAATGGTAATTCTTCATTTTTTCATTCATCTGATTTTCTTAAACCTTATTAGACTAAATTAGGGACCAGGACTGCTACTCCAAAAACTCACAGTTAAGTGGAAAGCAGACTTTTAAAGAAATATTTGCTATGCAATGTGATAATTGCATTTACAAAAGCATATCCGAAATACAGCCTAGAAAAGAGCCTGTTTAACTCTGAGGGGCAGAAGAGAGTCAGGGGAATCTAGGAAGAGGGTTTTAAATAGGACGTGACACCTGGGAACACTTGAGGGCCTCTGTCTGGGCCTCTGGCTTCGCCTGTTTACTCCCGCCTCGCCCTGATCTCTTCTCCTCAGTGAGCCTGTCTCTCTACTTGCTCATTTTCACTGATGGCTTCTTGCCTTCACCACAAGTTTAAAAAACTAACTTTTTAACAAGTTTATTGAGGAATGGTTTACATATTATGCAACTGGCCAATGGTAAGTGTGTAATTCAGTGATATTTAGTAAATTTCCTGAGTCAAAATCATCACTTAAAGTAGTCTTTTGTGTGTGTGTGTGTGTGTGTTTTATTTATTTATTTTTTTATAAAGTAGTCTTAACCTCGGTCGTCAGCTGCAAACTGGAGCTTGGGGAAATGCCGTATCGTCTCTGTGCACATCCACCAGGCAGAGCTGGGATTCGTGCTAGAGTTACAGCTTGTGAAAGCACATTCAGGTTTTCAACAGGGAAATGAGCCCACAGAGGTCTTCAGTATGAGGGCACCTTCTTTGTTAACTTGGCACCTAAGGACTGGATATGTTATGAAACTGGAAACTGTGGTTCACAGAGGGTTTAGGTAAAAACACTGGGAAAGAGGCTTGGATTAGGTGCTGTTTGAATGTGAGTAAAATACCTTAAGAATTCAACCATAACACATAAGCAACCAAACAAGAAGCCTTAAAAAAATAAAAAGTTAACCAGCAATCGATGTGTGTGATACAGCCACAGTTTAAAATACGTACTTGTGCTGTGAATAATAAACCACTCTGTTTACTTCTCTTCTAAACCATTATGCTTATTAACTGGCTTTCCAGGGTATTTACATTGATTTTCTAATGGAGAACATTTTGGTTTTCCTCCCCTCACCTCAAGCAAGCTGTGACATGGAATAGTCAAAAAGGCAGTTCAAAGGTGTGAGGCTCCCCACTCTTTTGAGTCTAAATCACAGGGTTTGAGGTATCCTGACAATTGAGTTAGCTGACTGGTGCAATACTATAAAACACTTTATACATGATTTGTGTTGCCTTCAGAGATGGCAGAAACAAGACTATTTATAATAAGCCAGGACTGTCTGGATGCTGACCGGCCACCTTCCTGCCTTGTGAAAGGGAGGGCAGTGGCTCCTGCCATTCTACTTTGAATTGTGCGTTGTGTCCCGCATTTCAGATTTTTGAATATTAAGGCTGGGAAAGTGGCAATAGTGCCTGAGATATTTGTTGACAGAGAAAAAAGCTCTTTCAGTTCAGTTCAGTTGCTCAGTCGTGTCCGACTCTTTGTTACCCCTCAATAAAAGGAAGGCTCAGACCCAGCCCATGCAGAGAGCCCTGCGGGATTAGTCTGCTTGGCTGCCTCTTCATGCATCCGTCATTGTAATGATGGAGTTGAATGTGCAGAAGCCCTCACCTGCCCCTACTTCTGGATTCAGAAACCATGGGAATAGTTTCAGTTCAATATCAGGACACCCAAGCAGAGGTTACTCGATGGTGGTATGTATGCTTTTAAGGTCAATATCAAAGAAAATAAATAAGATAAATTCTAAGTTCAGTATTTTATTTATTTATGATCAGAGTCATTTTTCAGGAAGTAATCTAACACCTGCCCTAAAGCGGAGATTGGTAGGCTTTCTCTTTGAAGGGCCAGATAGTAAGAGCTTCCTGGGTCATATGGCTTCTTGTCACGGCTACTTAACTATGCAATGTGAAAACAGCCATCAATTCAGTTCAGTTCAGTCGCTCAGTCATGTCCGACTCTTTGCAACCCCATGATTCACAGCACACCAGGCCTCCCTGTCCATCACCATCTCCCAGAGTTCAGTCAAACTCACGTCCATTGAGTCAGTGATGCCATCCAGCCATCTCATCCTCTGTCGTCCCCTTCTCCTCCTGCCCCCAATCCCTCCCAGCATCAGAGTCTTTTCCAATGAGTCAACTCTTTGCATCAGGTGGCCAAAGTACTGGAGTTTCAGCTTCAGCATCATTCCTTCCAAAGAACACCCAGGGCTGATCTCCTTTAGAATGGACTGGTTGGATCTCCTTGCAGTCCAAGAGACTCTCAAGAGTCTTCTCCAACACCACAGTTCAAAAGCATCAATTCTTTGGTGCTCAGCTTTCTTCACAGTCCAACTCTCACATCCACACATGACCACTGGAAAAACCATAGCCTTGACTAGACAGACCTTTGTTGGCAAAGTAATGTCTCTGCTTTTGATATGCTATCTAGGTTGGTCATAACTTTTCTTCCAAGGAGTAAGCGTCTTTTAATTTCATGGCTGCAGTCACCATCTGCAGTGATTTGGGGGCCCAGAAAAATAAAGTCTGACACTGTTTCTACTGTTTCCCCATCTATTTCCCATGAAGTGATGGGACTGGATGCCATGATCTTCGTTTTCTGAATGTTGAGCTTTAAGCCAACTTTTTCACTCTCCTCTTTGACTTTCATCAAGAGGCTTTTTAGTTCCTCTTCACTTTCTGTCATAAGGGTGGTGTCATCTGCATATCTGAGGTTATTGATATTTCTCCTGGCAATCTTGATTCCAGCTTGTGCTTCTTCCAGCCCAGCATTTCTCATGATGTACTCTGTATAGAAGTTAAATAAGCAGGGTAACAATATACAGCCTTGACGTACTCCTTTTCCTATTTGGAACCAGTCTGTTGTTCCATGTCCAGTTCTAACTGTTGCTTCCTGACCTGCATATAGGTTTCTCAAGAGGCAGGTCACGTGGTCTGGTATTCCCATCTCTTTGAGAATTTTCCACAGTTTATTGTGATCCACACAGTCAAAGGCTTTGGCATAGTCAATAAAGCAGAAATAGATGCTTTTCTGGAACTCTCTTGCTTTTTCCATGATCCAGCGGATGTTGGCAATTTATCTCTGGTTCCTCTGCCTTTTCTAAATCCAGCTTGAACATCAGGAAGTTCACAGTTCACGTATTGCTGAAGCCTGGCTTGGAGAATTTTGAGTATTACTTTACTAGTGTGTGAGATGAGCAATTATGCGGTAGTTTGAGCATTCTTTGGCATTGCCTTTCTTTGGGATTGGAATGCAAACTGACCTTTTCCAGTCCTGTGGCCACTGCTGAGTTTTCCAAATTTGCTGGCATATTGAGTGCAGCACTTTCACAGCATCATCTTTCAGGATTTGAAATAGCTCAACTGGAATGCCATCACCTCCACTAACTTTGTTCATAGTGATGCTTTCTAAGGCCCACTTGACTTCACATTCCAGGATATCTGGCTCTAGGTGAGTGATCATACCATCGTGATTATCTGGGTCATGAAGATCTTTTTTGTACAGTTCTTCTGTGTATTCTTGCCATTTCTTCTTAATATCTTCTGCTTCTGTTAGGTCCAAAACCATTTCTTTCCTTTATCGAGGCCATCTTTGCATGACATGTTCCCTTGGTATCTCTAATTTTCTTGAAGAGATCTCTAGTCTTCCCCATTCTGTTCTTTTCCTCTATTTCTTTGCATTGATCACTGAGGAAGGCTTTCTTATCTCTTCTTGCTATTCTTTGGAACTCTGCATTCAGATGCTTATATCTTTCCTTTTCTCCTTTGCTTTTCGCTTCTCTTCTTTTCACAGCTATTTGTAAGCCCTCCCCAGACAGCCATTTTGCTTTTTTGCATTTCTTTTCCATGGGGATGGTCTTGATCCCTGTCTCCTGAACAATGTCATGAATCTCAGACCATAGTTCATCAGGCACTCTATCAGATCTAGTCCCTTAAATCTATTTCTCACTTCCACTGTATAATCATAAGGGATTTGATTTAGGTCATACCTGAATGGTCTAATGGTTTTCCCTACTTTCTTCAGTTTAAGTCCGAATTTGGCAATAAGGAGCTCATAATCTGAGCCACAGTCCACTCCCAGTCTTGTTTTTGCTGACTGTATAGCGCTTCTCCATCTTTGGCTGCAAAGAATATAATCAATCTGATTTCGGTGTTGACCATCTGGTGATGTCCATGTGTAGAGTCTTCTCTTGTGTTGTTGGAAGAGGGTGTTTGCTATGACCAGTGCTCTCTTGGAAAAACTCTATTAGTCTTTGCCCTGCTTCATTCCATACTCCAAGGCCAAATTTGCCTGTTACTCCAGGTGTTTCTTGACTTCCTACTTTTGCATTCCAGTCCCCTATAATGAAAAGGACATCTTTTTTGGGTGTTAGTTCTAAAAGGTCTTGTAGGTCTTCATAGAACTGTTCAACTTCAGCTTTTTCAGCGTTACTGGTTGGGGCGTAGACTTGGATTACTCTGATATTAAATGGTTTTCCTTGGAAACGAACAGAGATCATTCTGTCGTTTTTGAGATTGCATCCAAGTATTGGATTTCATACTCTTTTGTTGACCATGATGGCTACTCCATTTCTTCTAAGGGATTCCTGCCCGCAATAGTAGATATAATGGTAAGCTGAGTTAAATTCACCCATTCCAGGCAGTACATAAAATGACACAGAATAAGTAGATGTGGCCGTGTCCCAGTAAAACTTTATTTATGGATGCTGAAATCTTAATTTCATATAATTTTCACACATTATGAAATATAATTCTTCCGATTTTTTCAGTCATTTAAACATGTTAAAGCCATTCTTATGGATCGCACACACATGCAAGACAGGCGGCTGGATCTGGCCATGGCTTTCTGGTAGTGTTGGGTTTTTGCCTGTGTCCCAGGTGTGTCTGCAGTTTGCCTTCCAGTATGTGAACCAGCTTTTCCTGCCACAGCACTCAGAAGTTATGCAGAACCACATGGACAGAAAACCAGGAACCCATTCCAAACCAAGACATTTCATATTGCATTTCCCTGCTTGTCTCTCTGGCTGCCTAAACATACACATCCACCCATCTACCTTTACTTGTTGTTCGTAGCACCCTTTCTAATTACAAAGGATCTTGTTCTCATACTTCAAGATCCTAATGAGTTTCATTAACTAGAATTATGGAAATTTATTATGGAAATTAGTAGTGAGGTTTGTTAGCATCGCTTTCTTTTCTGAAGTGGATACCTTTGTCTTCTTTATCTTCAGATAATTTATCATTACAAGTTATGAAATTAGAATGCTACAAGCTGTGTATTCTACAAATTTATTAAAGTTCCATTTAATAGATTTTGCTAGTGCTTATATAGTAATAAGTGGTCACTTAGGATGCAGATAGTCTTTCTGAACTATGGGCAGCTGTAAGAATTGTCTGGGTGCACCATAGTGATTTGCCAGTCGGGTACATGGATACTATGGGAAATGAGACTCAAGATCAGGTGAGAATTCACCAGTGCTCAGAAATTTGGTTTTGGAGTAATGGTGCAGTTATTATGTTATATATATAAGGTTATATATGTTATATATTATGTTATATATATTATATATATATACATACAAATATATGTATACATATATACACATACATATACACGTATATACGTATATACATATATAATATATGTATATGTTATATATGTTAATATATACACACACATATAACATATAATATAATGTATTACATAATACATTATATTATACAAATATATTAATACAAATATATATACATATATATGAATATATATATACATATGCACATATACATATACATAACATATAATATCTATTACATAATACATTATATTGTATATGTTATATATATTATATAATATATGTGTGTATATGTATATAGTCAGACATGATTGACGTGACTTAGCAGCAGCAGCAGCATACATATATAACATATATAATGTATATATAATGTATTATATATAATACATTATATTATGTTATATATATATGTGTGTGTATATATACGTATATATACATATATATGTGCATATGTATATATACATATATGCACAAATATATGTATACATATATACATATACAATACACATATTTGTATATGTATATGTTATATAATATGTATAATATATATTATATATTTATATATGTTAATATATACATATATAAGATATATAATGTACATGTGTGTATATACATATGTATATATGCATATATATGTATATATACATATACATATGTATACATATATACACACATGTACAAATATATGTATGCATATATACGTATATGTATATATGTTATATATATATATTATATATGTTAATATACATATATAACATTATATAATATAATGTACTATATATAATATACATTGTATATTAATTAATATACATTATATATTATATTTACATATACATATAATGCATGTATACATAATATACATATATATTATAATTATATTAATTAATATATATTATATGTTAATTTATAATATATTAATATGTAATATATATAATACATTATATATAATGTATGTTATATATAATACATTATATCTGTTATATATATGTTAATATGTTATATATTTTTATATATTATATATATTATATATGTTATTATACTGTGGCGTCTGAACTGAGATGTGACATATGTATATGTATACATATACATACACACACATATATACATATATATACATATATACATATATACCGGAGGAGGCAATGGCACCCCACTCCAGTACTCTTGCCTGGAAAATCCCATGGACGGAGGAGCCTGGTAGGCTGCAGTCCATGGGGTCACTAAGAGTCAGATATGACTGAGCGACTTCACTTTCACTTTTCACTTTCCTGCATTGGAGAAGGAAATGGCAACCCACTCCAGTGTTCTTGCCTGGAGAATCCCAGGGACACGGGAGCCTGGTGAGCTTCCATCTATGGGGTCGCACACAATCGGACACGACTGATGCAACTTAGGAGAGCTACATATATATAACATAATATAATGTATTATATATAATATATGTATATATGCATGTATATGTGTATATATGTGTGTATGTATATGTATACATATGTATGTGTGTATATGTATACATATAATACATATTATATGTGTTATATATATGTTAATATTTTATATATTATGTTACATATGTTATTATACTGTGGCGTCTGAACTAAGATGTGACACATGCAGGCTTGTGGACCTTGGACCACTCTGAACCTCATCATCGGTGACATGGTGATGAGATAGTTCATGTGAATATGGCTTTTGTAAACTCTGAGATGCTGCGCACGTGAAAACTGTTACTGTTATTTGCTGAGTCTGAGTACCATTTCTTGTTCATGGCTCACACACCTGGCTGGTTATTAGAATCATTTGTGGGAATGGGGAGGGCTTTGGAAAAATACAGATTTCCAGTCCCACCCCAGAAATTACTGAATCAGAATTTTTCTGAGAGGGTGAGAAGTCTGTATTGTTAACAGGTTCCCTAGGTAACTATGATGTGTTTGGGAAGCTTTGTTTTGTTTGTATGCCTCAGCTGATGCATTTAAGAAAACCAGAAGTTCCCTCTTATCCTCGTCTGGGCTTTCCCCTTAAAAGTTCATGCCATTTGTCTTCACAGACAATAAGGGAATCAAACATAGAGGCTCAGGAAGAACAAGAATTATTTTCACTTTAGCTTCTTGGGAATGTGTTTCAGCAAGTGGAAATAGGAGAACTGGTGATTTGATATCCAACCCAGAGTAAGTACCCAAATTGTGTTTTTCCTTCTTCAGCTCTCTCCCCGTAGTCCTGAATTTTACAGCGTTGTTTTCACATCTGTGCTCTGAAGCATGCGTGTGAGAGAAAGAGCGGGACGTTCAGCATACCCTGAATGTACACTAGATCGACAATATCCTTTCCAGTTTTGCTGCTCAAAGCTCATCACTGAAAATGGTTTTCCGAGTTATTTCTGGAACTAACACAATTGTAGTGTTGGCACATACAGATCACAAACCCAAAAAGAATCTCAGTAGTACTAAAAAGATGAATTGATTCTGAGTTTCTCACATTCCTTGCATTGCCTCTGATTTACATATGAGTAATCGTAGATTTCAAATGAGTGAAAGCACCCACCTCCACTTTGGCACCCCAGATTGTTTTCAGCAGAAGAACTCAGTAGTATGTACATACACTCAAATGCTCAATATATCGTACTCTGCAACTTCCTCATGTTTGAGAACCATACAAAGTCGTCCTTGGTTTGCAAAATTTCTTCCCTAAATATTAAGTGTTTGTTATCCTCCAGATATGTTGTTAGAAATTTACCTGAGATATAGTCCCACAGTCCTTATCTTAGAAATAGGCTTAGTAGGAGGGTGGTTCTGAATATATGGCTGCATAAAAAGTTAGCTTTCATGTTAATTATTATTATTAAAAAAATATATATTTATTTATTTGGCTGCAGCAGATCTTAGTTGTGGCATGCAGGGTATTTTAGTTGTGGCATGGGAACTCTTAGTTGTGCATGCCACAACTAATGTGGGATCTAGCTCCCTGACCAGGGATTGAGCCCCAGCCTCCTGCACTGGGAGTGCGGAGCCTTAGCCACTGGAACACCTGAGAAGTCCCTCATATTAATTATTATTAATCAAATCATGTTTCCAAATTATGTTCATTATAAAAGTAGAGAATGGGTCTCATGGAAAAATAGATCAGTGTATCAGCTCTGTGTGTAGACTGATCCTTTATTCCATAGTTTATTGTATTGTTAGTCTTTATTCCATTTTGTTGTTGTTACTGAGTTGCTAAGTTGTGTCCGCCTCTTTGTGACCCCATGGTCTGCAGCCCACCTGGCCTCTCTGTCCCTTACTGTCTCTTAGAGTTTGCCCAAGTTCATGTCCACTGAATCGGTGATGCTATCCAAACATCTCTGCTCCACTTATTATTATTTTATTAATTTGATAGCACTACTACTTTGAAAGTGAGTAGATGCTTGAATATTTGAGGGGCTAAAAGGGGTGTATCTTCTCCATTTAGGAGTGTTAGGTAGACACATTCATACCTGTTGTTCAGTATTCATTTCTGGTTTCAGCTGTCTCCACAAGAATAACTTGGATTCTGAGTCTCTACCCTATGGCTCCAAATCTCCAGAAGTCATTTTCTAGCACAGTCCTGCATACGTCTCCCTCTCGTTTCCCAAATGAGCAACATTGAATGTCAACAGCAATGAAGCTTAGTTTTTACTCTCAAACTTTATCTTCTCTTTGGGTCTCTTGTTTTAGGGAACCCCATGACCATTCTCCCAGATGTGGAGGCTTCGGTCTTTTGACAGCATTTCTGATTCTTTTTTCTCAGTCCTCCTCAGGAGCTGAATACTGTTGGGTGAATCTTTGTTGTCTTTCCCTTCCACTGCCATCCTCTTACTTTTAAATCTTTGTCTCTCAAACCAAGGTCTTGGGGATTTGAGTGTTCTTCATTATAAGTTACACAGGCTTCCCCAGTGGTCAGCAGTAAACAATCTACCTGCAGTGAGGAGCTTCAGGCAACACGGGTTTGAAGCCTGGGTTGGAAAGATCCCTTGGAGGAAGATATGGCAACCCACTCCAGTATTCTTGCCTGGAGAATCCCATGGACAGAAGAGCCTAGCAGGCTATTAGTCTATAACATCTCAGAGAGTCCAACCTGACTGAAGCCCCTTAGCATACATGCACACATCGTAAGTTTCACAGTTTTTATTTTCATGTCCAGGATAAGCTAATAAAATCCATAGGTACATGTTTGGGGGTGATCAGATTTGTGACTGAGTTCTTCTACTGATTTGAATGTCCACATTTGTATTGTGTGTGTGTGTGTTGGCTCTGAGCTGGGCAGGTCTTCTCTCTTGCACCATGAGGTGACCAACTTTGTCTGGAACTTCTTGCATTGCTATGACTGTCTGAGTCTGGCTTTCCCAGGGTTATTTTTGGATTCTCAGAACTTAGCATTAGGCCTGACACATACTGGGCACTTATGGTTATAAGCATTGTATGTATCTTATTCTGAAGCTTGCCCCTCATATAGTGTATGGGGATAGTTACAGCTATATGTTTTTTGTTTTCTTTATGTATTTATTCATGCATTTAGTTATGTTATTTTTTTTAGTTATGGCTATATTTAATATTTATGTAGTACTTAGTCATGTTGATGACAGCTGACTTAAACTGTCTCTTATTTTTAGACATTTGGATTATTTTTGTTTGTTGGCTATTTGAGTAGTAGACTTAAAAACGTCTTTGAACAAAGTTGTTTTTCTCTCATCAGTATTGTTTTCTTTGGAGTCTCTTAATGCAGTTAATAGGTCTAAAGGCACAGGCAGTTTAATTCATCTTGTGATGTGACGCTAGGTTGCTTTTTGTTCTGTTTTGCTTTAATGAAGAGCCTGGACAGAGTTTAATGGATGACCTCTTCTGAAATATCTTTCTTTAATTTTCAGTTACACTCCCTTTGGTTTGCAATCAAGCTGAGAAGAACAGCTGATGGTCATTATCCTCCTGCCTCTGCATCATTGCTCTCCTGCACCATTCTCCCTTCCTCCAGCCTTTATACCCTCAGCCACACCTTCAGAAGCTTGTGACGTGCATATTACTTCAGCCTGAGTAATATTTTAACAGCCAAATCTAATCGTTTAATCCATTTGTGCTCAAAACACAGCAGAGGCTTTCCGCTGCTTGCCAGATAAAGTGCACCTGTGTTGTCGGGGTGTACAGAGCCGCTCACGATGTGGGTTCTGTTTCCCTTTCTAGGCTTATCTTTGGCCACTGCCCAGATGCACTCTCTGCTCCCCCGATGGCACTGTTTTCACTTGGGAATGTGCATTCTTTTCCCTCCATCTGAAATGAACTTCCCAACCCCTTGCCTGCTGGGCATTGCCTTACTCAACATTCTTTAAGACTCTGCTCATAGTCTTAAGTGTTGCCCTCTTTCCAAACCTTATGACTTTCTTCACTCCCATTCTTTTATTTTTAATATTTATTTTTATTTTATTTTTATAGTATTTTTAATAATATATATTTTGATTTATTTGGCTGTGCAGGATCTTAGTTGGGGCAGGCAGGATCTTTGATCTTCGTTGCAGTATGTGGGATCTTTAGTTGTGGCATGTGGGATCTAGTTCCCTGGCCAAGGATTGAATCTAGGCCCCCTGCACTGGGAGCACAGAGTCTTGGCCACTGGGCCACTTTATCAGTCATTTCTATAATCCAGCTTTTAATTCAGTAACTAGCACACAGCTTGTCCTCAATAAACATTTTTTTTTTTCTGAATGAACAGAACTATTATTTTGATTTACTCAGTTGTATGTAGACTACTTATAGGTAAGTCTACTTATTTGTGAACTGAGAATCCATTTATGGTATATATGATAATTCTCAATTGTCCAGAATATCAACTTTACCCAACTACTTGTTTTTTTTTTTTTAATGGGCATCAGTTATAAATTTCTTTCTTAACTAAGCTGTAAACACTACACTGTAAGCTCCATAAGCAGTTATCTAGTTTACCATCATTTCCCTAGTTCTTAGTATTCATACCTGGCACTCAGTGAGCCCTCAATAACCGTTTGTTGAACGAGTAAATAGATGAATGAATAAAAATTTGAGAAAAAGCCACTAACCATGTCAGTTCAGTTCAGTCGCTCAGTCGTGTCCGACTCTTTGCAACCCCATGAATCGTAGCACGCCAGGCCTCCCTGTCCATCACCATCTCCCGGAGTTCACTCACTCAACGTCCATCGAGTCGGTGATGCCATCCAGCCATCTCATCCTCTGTCGTCTCCTTCTCCTCTTGCCCCCAATCCCTCCCAGCATCAGAGTCTTTTCCAGTGAGTCAACTCTTCGCATGAGGTGGCCAAAGTACTGGAGTTTCAGCTTCAGCATCAGTCTTTCCAAAGAAATCCCAGGACTGATCTCCTTTAGAATGGACTGGTTGGATCTCCTTGCAGTCCAAGGGACTCTCAAGAGTCTTCTCCAACACCACAGTTCAAAAGCATGGATTCTTCGGCGCTCAGCCTTCTTCATGGGGCATGTTGTATGTGTTTATATACACATACCTGCCCTGTTTCATTCACTGTCTGTGCTGCGTCATTTTAACTTAGTGCTTTTCTTCATAACCCCTGGGGCAGCTCCAGCCTCCACCACTGCATGACTGTGGGAGGGCCGGCTTTAACCATGCCATCTCACACGCACTTCTTTAATGCGTTAATGTTGTTTAGTTGCTCAGTCATGTCCGACCTTTTGTGACCCCATGAACTGCATCACGCCAGGCTCCCCTGTCCTCCACTATCTCCTGGAGTTTGCTCAAATTCATGTCCATTGAGTTGGTGATGCTACCTAGCTGTCTCATCCTCTGCCTCCCTCCTCTCCTCTGGCCTTCAGTCTAGCACCTTAAAAATGTCCACTACGAGCCTGGGAGCTAACAGCTTAGTGTGGAAGGCGGGGTAGTCCCTTTGAGCCTCAATGTGGAGCTAGGCAGTCTCTAGGACTGTCCTCCTCATTTGTCTGCAAACGTCAGCCAAACATCCTGTTGTCCTGGGAGCTAACTAAATCATATCTGCGTGACTGAGCTGATTTATAGAGACATCGTATTACCCAGAGCCTGCTGCCAAAACCTTAAGAGGTTATTTTGAGGTATCGGCAGAGAGAGATCACATCCGAGTCCCCTTGTGGAATCTTCTTGGCATATATTTCTCCCTTCTTGGTATCCTGGTGAGAATTTGCATGACTTTTTGACCACAGCCTATTACAAGGAACAAAATATTCCACCTACTGCTTAGTTTCTCTCTTATATTACTAGTCCTATTAAAAAGCTTTATGCTGCTGCTGCTAAGTTGCTTCAGTCGTGTCCGACTCTATAACAGAATACAAAATGGAGGTAGGAATTAGTGGAGGGGAGGGAGTACGTGGTGTTGTGAGGGAAAAGAATTATCTTCAATTGTGTTTCAGAATGATGAGGGCCAGGAAGACTTGAAAAAGAAAACCTAGGATGGCAACAAAAGTCCTTCTATTTGGTTCATTAAAAAAGATATTCTCCATTTTCAATGACCTGCTCTCTGGCTTAGGACTTCTATTAAAGCCCTGCTGGGTGAAAGCTAAAATCTTAGTTGAAAATAGGACGGATTATATTTATTAAAGCTATTATCCGTGGTGACTGCTCTCAAGTGCATTTTTTTTATGATGCTGGAAGGACTATAGGAAGCATTTCCAACTCGAGCATCGTTTAGATTTAGCCACAGGGCTAGCTGGAAACGATAGTGCTCAGCAGGCACAGACCAGAGTCTGTGTATCCGCGCGGCGGAGGCTGGCGGATCTCCACCAGCAGCAGTGTTACATCCACGTGGCGGGGGGCGCTTAATGCGGCTGGCTCCCATCTTAAGTCGTGGGTGAGCACTCATGGGGGCAAGAGAGCAGTGCCTGGCACACTGGAGAAAGATGAGTGCTGGATCCTAGGAGACCAGGGAGGACAGAGGAAGGCGAGGGCTGGATCTGACAGAGATGAGATGCTTTTCTTGCTCCATATCCAAGGCCATGGACGTTTACTTGGCCCTCAAATTCCATGGAAGCGGATGTATTAGGGTTCTTTAGAAAACGAGGCGAATAGGATATGTATAAATATATATACAAGAGGAGATTTATTATAAAAATTAGCTCATGTGGTTATAGAGGCCGAGAAAGTCTATGATTTGCTGTCTGTAAGCTGGAGAACCAAGAAAGCAGTGGTATCATTCAGTCCCATTCCAAAGGCCTTAGAATCCGCTGGTAGTATAAATTCTGATCTGAATCTGAAATCCAGAGAATCAGAAGTTCCGATGTGATATCCAGGAACCGGAGAAGATGAATGTCTCAGCTCAAGCAGGGAGGGAACTGGCCCTCCGTTCTGCCTTTTCGCTCTATTTGGGCCCTCAATTGATTGGCACGTGGCCACTCTCACTGGGGAGGGCCGTCTGCTTTATTCAGTTCATCAGTTCAAATGCTCATCTCTTCCAGAAACAACCTCACAGACACATCCAGAAATAATATTTTACAGCTCTCTGGACTTCTTTTAACCCAGTCAAGTTGACAACATAAAATTAACTAACACAGCGTATGAATTCTTGTGTGTATGTGTTTAGTCGCTAAGTCGTGTCTGACTCTTTTGCAACCCCAAAGAATGTAACCTGCCAAGCTCCTCTGTTCATGAATTCTTAAGTGTCTACAAAAACTCCCGTGTGTATTTCCAGAGGGCCCCCGGCCCCGTTTCCACCACAGGCACTGCAGAAGCAGCCAGACTCTGGAAGCATAAATAGAGTGAGTGAGGTAGAGGCTATTTATAAAGATTGGTGGAAAAAAGACACATTTAGAATGCATGGATGGTTGGGTTTGGTCCTTTATGAATCTGGAATTCTCTAGATACTTAGAAGAGAGAAGGTTTTCTATTTTGTTCTTGTTGTTGTCCCCTGCCCTACTCCCAACCCAATGAAGCGGACTGAAAACACGTTTTGCATGAGAAATAAACAGATTGGACCCCAGTGAGATGGGGAAGGTAGAGAGTGGGCTGGGGTGTTGGTCGGACCAGTTGTACTCTTTATTAGTTTTGTGATTCTGGACATGTGAAAATTGTGGTTTAGGAGAAAGGTGTGTAAGACCGGGAGGCAGAAGGCCCAGGTTCTAGTCCTAAATCTGCCTCGAGTTTGTCAACAGAGTTGAATCAGGAGCAATTCAAGCGTCAGTTGATATTTGACAAGCTGTGTTTTCTCCTGGAAAGACTATAGTGCCAGTGTGTATTATAGGTGCTTCAAATTTTTCTTCAACTGAAACAAAACCCGAAGCATTATTTTAAATCTTAATTTGACCAAAGATTAAAACTGAAATAGTGGAGAGACACTCATCACAAATTGCTAGTGGGAATATAAAGTTGACCAAGAGAAGGGGTCAACAAACTTTTTCTGTAAAGAACCCGATAGTAAATATTTGAAGCTTTAAAGGCCATGTGAGGTCTCTGTCAAACTTTCTTCCCCACCCACCACTTCCTCCTCCTCCTCTTTAAAAAAGTAGCTCTTTAAAAATGCAAAACTATCTTTAGCTCATGGCTGATTTGGCCTGTAGATCATAATTTGCCATCATCTGATCTGGAAGTGATTTGGCTTTATCTGTCCAAGTTACAGACACTACCATCTGAGCCACCAGGGAAGCCCAAGAATACTGGGGTGGGTAGCCTATCTCTTCTCCAGTGGATCTTCCCAACCCACGAATCGAACCCAGGTATCCTGCATTGCAGGCAGATTCTTTACCAGCTGAGCTTCCAGGGAAACCCACACAGTTATCAACAGGTGAAGTAATTCCACTTGCAGGAATTTATCCTTAGATGCGCTTGCATCTATGCAAAATAGCTGGTGTACAAAGTTACTCAGAGTAGCTTTGTTTGAAATGCCAAAATATTGGAAACAACCTAATTATTCATTATGAGAACTGGTTGAGCAATAGAATGTCCATACAGCAGAATATAATGCAGTCTTTTAAAAGAATGAGGCAGCTTTATGTGGAATAATGCCCAATATATGCCATTAAAAGGGGAAAAAGTAAGATGTAAAACAATATTTTTAGTATAGTACCATTTATTAGTTTTTAAAAGGAACAGTGTGTATGTGTGTGTGTCTGCCCAAGTGTACACATGTGATATACAAATGCTTGCACTTATTATATATATAGGATACTGGTAGCTATGATCATCCCTGAGGGGAGGGTAATTGAGTGTTTTACGAATAAGAATGCTAGGGAAGCCTACATTTTACTTTGTATTATTTTATAACTTAATGAGTTTAGTTCCATGTTCATGTATCACCTATTCAAAAAATAAGTTGAATTTTTAAAAAATAACGGAAATGGGGGAAATAATAGTAATTCTCAATGTGAAAAAATTCAGCAGTGTCAATTGCTTAAAATAAATCTGAGTCTTTCTTCAGTCAAAAGTGAACCTGCACTGCCCTGAAGAATATACACTTTTGGTTTCCTTTATACGATGGTCCTTGGCAGCTTTTGATCATCTAGGGTGGCAGAATCCGTATTTTGAGAGGTTGGATTTAAGGTTATGCTGTTGGTAGTGTTCCTCTGATCTTTAAAATTGTAACCAGTTGTACTACAGGTTGACCTGAAGAAAGAGTATATATGAAGAGAGTTCAGCTTCGTAGCAAAGTAAAATCCACAGCCATGGAATGTTGGTGCTGAAAAGTTGAGACTTATCCAACCCCTTGTTTGTAATCAGTGTCCTAAGAGATCTGGGGGCTTCCCAGATGGCTCGGTGGTAAAGAATCCACTTGTCAGTTCAGGAGACGGAGGAGGCTCAGGTTGATCCCTGGGTTGGGAAGATCGCTTGTAGAAGGAAATGGCAACCCACTCCAGTATTCTTGTCCATGTTCTGGGAATCCCATGGACAGAGGAGCCTGGAGGGCTACAGTCCATGGAGTTGAGAAGGAGTTGGACACGACTTAATGACTAAACAACAAGAGGTCTAGAGCCCCCCAAGATCAGGCAGCCAGTGACTGCACAGCCTTTAACTCACACTTGCCCATCTTGACACACACTGCTGACATGGAGAAGCTCCACCTCTAAAGGGAGTACTCTGTAGCCTTAAACTTCATTTTCCTGTATTCTTAACTCACTGAAAGGCAGAGATGCAGAACACGGTTCCCCAGCAGCCACTCTGCATGAGCCATGCCCAGCCATGCCTCTGTGGTCTGCCATGGAGTCGCTGTTCTCTCGCCTCCCTGCCCTCTCCCCTGGGCCAACTTTTTACCAGCTCACTTAGCAGTTCTTGTTCTTTCCCCTGAGCAGAAAGCCCAGCTGCTTCCTTGGGTCCCTGAGACAGCTAAAGTGTTGGGGCAAAAAAGCAGCCTCTCTCTTGTGAGGAGAAAGGGTGATTTATGGGCAAATGTTGCAGTGGTGAGATGTGAGTGGAAAGGATGCGGTGTCACTAATGTTTAGACGCAGAGAGCTGAAGGCAGAGATATACTGTGGCTGATCGCAAGCATGGCTAGTTCTCTACCACTACTCTTTTCAGTTCCAGGCTCCATTTCCTCACCCCTTGAATCTGGCCTGGCCTTGTGATTTTCGCTTTGGCCATCAGAGTGCTGTAGTAGTGATGAATGGCGTTTCAGCTCCAAGCCCAGGCCTCAAGAGGCATTGAGTGTTTCTGCTTGCTCTGCTGTGCTTCCATCTCATTACCATGAGAACATTTTCAGAACAGAGCCAAATGACCCTAATTTTCCTAGCCAAGAACTTCCTAAATCAGTGAAGAGCCAGCTGACTCCAGGGTAACAGTTATACCAGGGTAAGTAATTCCAGCCAAGATCGGGAGAACTACCTAACTGATCACCATACCTAACAGTAGGAGCTGTAAGCACTTATTACTGTGTATCAGTGATGTGTTTGTATTGCTTATTCTGCAGCATTATTGTGAAAGTATGTAATTGATACATATGGAGATGGTGAGAAATGGACAGGTACTTGGCTCTGTGTTTCCACATGGAGAAACTAAGGTTTTCTTTGCCCTCCTGAGTAATACTGTCTGAAACATGGAGAAGTGTCTCTGGTGCAATAGAACAAAATAAAACAAAACAACAAAAAGCCAGAGCTAAGTCCCAGCATCAGGCAAGTATTATATAGTTTTGTGTCTAGCAGCAGCTCTAGAAATGTCAGTACATTGTAATACCAGCGTTTCAGTAATTGTCCTTCCTTCCTTCTTTCTAAACTGTTTAACATGATCTGTTGGGATTTTTCCTCTCTTGCCATGAGGTAATGGGTTCCTAAGGCAATTTTACTTATGAACTTATTTGAATTTCCAAATATCAGGTAATTTCCATGTTATATATTTGCTATCATACTCAAGTAGAAGAGCTACCCTAGTCATGTGATTTAAAAAAGCCTGATAAAGTACATGGAAAAGAAAAGTCTAATTCGAAGAATCATTCAAGATGTTGGCATAACATTTTATGTCAGAAATATAAAGAAGTTTTTTTAGGAAGTCTGTAAATTAGACCAAGTCAATTCCAGTATGACAGACCATACTGTGCACACCCATTCTTAACTTAAAAAATAAAATTCTTAGAACAATAAGATGTTTCCTTAGATACTTTATATCTAAGGATAAACCAAAAAATAATGTATGTGTGTGGGTCCACACATGTACATGTATCTTAAACTAGCATCTAACATCTTTCTTAGTGGGAAACACTAGAGATTTCAGTTTAAAAAACCCAAGATGATATTCATTATTGTTCTGGCATTGCTTGCTTGTGCAATAAAGCGTGAAACGTGTATTTAAAGTGTAGCTGACAATAAGAAGAAAGTTTTTTTTTTTTAATAAGCAACATAATTATATACCAATAAAAACAGTCCAGATGGTGACACTTCTAGAATTAATGAGACATCAGTAAACTTGTGAGTATATACATAAGAAATAATACCAGTATTATGTATCAGTAACAGTCTGTTGGCTGTAATGGGAAAATGCTCCCAATCACAGTGGTGCCAAAAACACAAGACCCAAAGAAAAACTCTCACATCCTTGGACTTAAGTGAATAAAGGAATTTACTAGGAGAATTTTTTTAAAACGTTGGAACAAGTGAGAACTACATCAGTTGTCTGGATGTTAGAATATTGAGTACTTTATATGTGTCTTTTCACCCAGTTGTTTTTATAGATTTTATATAAGCCTTAGAGTGCTGAAGAAGAGGCCCATTGCTACAGTGTTTAAAGAGCCTCTGTCCCTTTGCCCTCAGGAAACAGAAAATCTGGTTAAGGATGGTTTAAGCAAGGAGAGATTTAGGTTTCTTGTCTTGCTGTCCAGCGGTGGCGTGTTTCCAGGGAATCCAGCCCCAGCCAAAAGGACGTGGGTTCTTTCCTTTTCCTGCTTTGCTATGTTTACCTGTTGACTCTTCCCCTCGGGTGTAGCTCCTGACGGTCACAAAGGGCTGCATCAGTTCTGGCAATACTTTCTCACACACTGATAGGTGGAGCTGAGAAAAGGGACCTTTCCTTCCTGCGCAGATGTCTTTCTATCAGGAAAACCTTTTCCAAAGCTTCCCAGAAGACTTCTGTCTCACAGACCAGAATGGCATTAAATGCACCATACAGTAACTGGTGATGAGATGGATTTAGCCTGCAGCTTAGACTAATCAAAAGAGTTTCCTCTCTTTCTTTTGCTGGGGAGAGCCCCGCCTGCCCAGACTCTGGAAAGATGGTAGCCCACAGGGTGAACTAAACAAAATGGATCTCTGCCAGCAAGCGAGGGCGGTGTGTGTGTGCAGGGGGCTAGTTTCTGTGCTCCAGTGAACAGCATTATTTATAATAATGAAAAATTAACTTTATTCGTTTTATAGTAACCACAAAATATATGGCACAGGTTTAAATTGTGAAAGTTAGTTGCCCAATCGCGTCTGACTCTTTGTGACTCCATGGACTATAGCCCACCAGGCTCCTCTGTCCATGGGATTCTCCAGGCAAGAGTACTGGAGTGGGTTGCCATTCCCTTCTCCAGGGGATCTTCCCTATCCAGGGATTGAACCTGGATTCTCTTGCATTGTAGGCAGATTCTTTACCATCTGAGTCACCAGAGAAGGCAGATTCTTTATCATTGGAGCCACTGTGATAAATTGTACATCTATGATAATATTATGAAATTATTAAAAATTGTTTTTGCAGCATAAAACTTCTAGAATATTTGTGGGGGAGAAGCAAGATATAGAATTATAACTAAACTGATCCCATTTTCATTCACTCATACACACTGAAGATTGGAAAGAAATATACCAGAGTATTGGTTTTTTTGTACTGCTAAATTCGGGGTAATTTTCTCCTTTTCCGTTTTTCCTAACCTTTTCCCAATAAGTACGTGATACTTTTAAGATCAGAAAAATTAATAGCATTAAAATTGCACACTTCCATTGTATTGGCTAGGTTTTGCTGTGCAATAAACTATCCCCAAATCTAGTGGCTTTATTTACGTAGCTTGGGACTCTGCTGGTCAGCAGTTTGGGCTGGGCTCAGGTGGCCTCAGTCAGGTGGGCAGTTCTGTTCTTGGCTGTAATTGCTCATGTATCTGAGTCGACTGATGGGTTGGCTGGGGTCTAGTTGTGAGACCTCATCTTCATGCTACGAGTTTTCTCATCATAAAGCCCACTAACCCTGGCTTGGTCTCGTGACTGTTGGAGTTCCAGGAGAGTGGGCAGAAAGGAAACAAAGCCTCTTGAGCCTAGCTTCAGAACCAGCATGGTGTCAATTCTGCCACATTTTATTGGTCAAAGCAAGTTACAAGGCCAGCCCCACTTCTAGGGGTAGGGAAAATAATGCTCCCTACCCCCACACGCTTGGTGGAGGAAGCCACATAATGTTGAAAAAGGATGTGGATACAAGAGGACTAGTGAACTTGTGGGCATTTTTACAAGCAGTGTGTCTACTATGTCTTTTTATTTATTTACTTTGGGCTGTGCTGGGTCTTGCTGCTGCATGCGGGCTTTCTCTCGCTGTGGTGCGTGGGCTTCTCATTGTGCTGGCTTCTCTTGTTGTGGAGCACAGGCTCTAGGTGTGCAGGCTTACCTCAGTAGTTGCAGCACGCAGGCTCCATGGTTGCAGCTCTCGGGCTCTAGAGCGCGGGCTCAGTAGTCATGGCACATGGGCTGAGTTGCTCCTCTATGGGCATGTGGAATCTTCCTGGACCAGGGATTGAACCCATGTCCCTTGCCTTGGCCGGCAGATTCTTAACCACTGGACCACCAGAGAAGTCCCTCATTTCGTCTTCAAAATAAAGAAGAAACAAAAGAGCCTCACCCAAAGATTATAGAAAGGAACTATGAAGTAAAATGCATATATTTAGATGCTGAGAACTTTTAAATGTTTTCCCTCAAGGTTATTGGGAAGATTTTATCTTCTCAGTTATGGATGGTTGAAGGTTTAGTGACAGCTTATCTCTGAGGTAGCATGAAGTGTTAAATCAGGCTGTTTCTAGAAGGAGAGGAGGGAAGCAAAACCCTCTCTGTAAATGAATTAGTATTGATGCACACTCAGAATGCGTCCTCTGGGTGTGTCAGTAACTCATCCTGTGTTGGAAACTAGCAAAGTGCTGAGTGATGGGACCAGAGGCAACGAACTGGAGCTTCGCCGTGCTCAGAGCCTCAGCGCTGTGTTCATCCCTTTCCTTATCAGAATGGAGTTTAGAAAGGGTCTGCGGGTAAAGACAGCTGAATAATTAAGATGGTACATGCCATTTCTTGATGATGTGTCTTTGTCACAGCTATGGTATTAGGCAAGAGATGATAACCGAGAGATGTGTAGCTTCTCAAACTCTTAGGGGTTTTGTGGGGACCTGAAGCCTTTAGCGTAAGCACAGTGCAGCTTCCTGAAGCATCAGTTTTGTTTTATTTTGAAATATTCTTAGATTTACAGAAGAGTTTGCAAATAGTGTATATTAATAGTGTAGACAATCTTTGTACATCCTTCACTTGCCTTCCCTTCATATTAACATTTTATGTAACCATGGTGCATTTGTCAAAACTAAGACATTTACATTGGTACAATGCTCTTAATTTTAATTACTAACTATGGACTTTATTCCGATTTCAGATTTCCCCAAGTTTTCTACTAATATTCTTTTCTGTTTCAGGATTCGATTCATATTGCATTTAATTGTCATGTGTGGTTATTCTCCTCTAGTTTTATCTTCCCTTGTCTTCCATGACCTTGACACTTTTCAAAGAGTAGTGATCAGGTAATTTGTAGAATGTCCCTTGATTTGGGCTTGTTTAGTGCTTTCTTGTGGTTAGTTTGAGGTTATAGATTATAGCAATGAGTGAAATAGAAGTGATATGTCCTGGTCATTGTATCAGGTCAGGAAGTAGATGACATCAACATGACTCACCACTGGTGATGTTAACCTCGATCGCTTGGTCATGAGGTGGTGTCTGTCAGATTTTGCTGCTGTTAAATTACTCTTTTTTTCCTTTCCATATTCTGTTCATTAGAAGAGAAATCACTGAGTCCTGCCTGCACTTAGGGAGAGGAAGGGAGTTTAAGCTCCATCTTCTAGAGGGAGGAGTCTCAAAGAATTTGTAGGTACATTTTAAAACAATCAAGTAATTAATGATGCTTTTATTCATATATATTGATATTTGGGGATGATACTTTAAGACTGTGCAGATATTCGTAATGTTTCATCCATAGGTCATCACAGGTGCTAACAGTCCACCCTTGTAGGGCCACTTCTTGGATTGAGACATTTTTGTTATAGTTGTCCTTTTAGAAGAAGTGTCACTCCTGTCTATTACACCTGGATTTGAGTTAGCCTTCTGGATTATTTTCTTCGTTGATGTCTGCCCAGGAGGAGCCTGGAATTGGGCTGGAGCTTTTACAATGAGCAGTGTAGAGTGCAGTCCAGTTCACAGGCCAGAGAAGGGGCAGGCAGCAGGCTAATGACCTTCTTGTCCTGGTTCTGTCACTACACAGATTTGTGACCTCGGGCAAGGCCATGAATCAGATGGTCTGGGGATAGTGTGTTACCTCATCTGACTTTGATAGACTCAGACACAGAATCCTCTTTTTTCTGCCTCCTTTTGCTCATCTGTGAAATAGGGAAACTTGGTGAGTGGTTTGGATGAACCTTAACATGCAGTGATCCTAGATAGCTGCCCTTCTTGAGCACACCAAGAGCGGTGGGGGGGAAGATGCAGAGATGCTGGGATTGGGGGAGGGGGAGGATGTGCCCTGCTTCAGCTGATCGCAAGGTTGGCGGCTCCTCAGAGGAGAGTGAGACCCTGAACAGGAGATGCTGGGATTGGGTGAAGCTGTCCTCTGCCGCCTGTTCTGTGTGTCTTGTTCTTCTGTTCCATTTGTCTGCCCTTTGCGTGAGCAACAAGAAATTGAGAACTCAAGCTGGAAGAACTGGAGACTAAAAACAGGCCAGGAAGATGTGTAGAGAAAGATTGCAGGCTAACTCAGTCTTCTTAGGCCCCACGGGAAGTTCTTTCTGGGCCCTCTGGCTTATGTCTGTGTCAGTGGTCCCAGAGTCAGCAGATGCACTTCTCCCATCTGGCTGCTGCAAAGAAGGACATTCTTGGTCCTCACTGAGGATGGGGGATGGTCTTAGACTTGGAGAGCAGCTGGAAACACCAAGCCCAGGTGGCTTGTTCCATCCAGCCTTGTCCCAGTAGGGGCCCACTGTTCCTTTTTACAGCCATTTTGATCTTTTTGCTCTTTAGTTCTGGCGACTGATCTGTCTCAGCCAGAGAAAGAGAATTGGCTGCTGGTTAGCTTTCTCTGGAATTTTTCTCATTCCCCCTTTTCCCCAGGCTTTCATATCTCTCTCTTTAACTAGGGACTGCCGAAGTCATCACTCCCATTTTCTTTTCTTTTTGAAATTTGTTCTTATTAAAGAGTTCTGCTGGTCCCTGACCTGTTGTTACTTCAGGCAACAAATTTCACATTTGCTTGGTGGTTTGAGAGTCCCCCATCTCCATCTCTTGGGCTTCCCTCCCAAACACAGGCCTGAACACAGGCCTGGCTTCTTAGGGCTCCACCCACCCCATTGCAGCTGCTGCATAACAGCCCTTCAGCCATTTGAGACTTGGCCTGGTGTCAAGTTTCTTCTTTAAATACAATCTTTAAAATGACTTTATGTTAATTTCTAAAGTAGTACATGTCTGCAGAGTTAAAACTTGGAAAACAGAGAAGATAATGAAAGTCAACCATAATCCCATGGCTCAGAGAATAACAGAAGGTTTCATTTATTTTCATTTATCTATTTTCTTCACTCACTTTTTGAAGTGTGTCTGAATGTGTGTGTATAGGTATGATCATTTAACATAATTGGAGTCATTTTGTACCTTTAGTAAACGTGTTCTTGTTTTGCTTTCATTTTCCTGGCAGCTGCTGGTGTGTTTTTTTTTAAATGTATTTATTTAGCTACGTCAGATCCTAGTTGCAGCATTGAACTCTTTAGTTTCGGCATGTGGGATATAGTTGCCAGACAAGAGATTGAACCCTGGCACCCTGCATTGGAAGCTCAGAGTCTTAGCTGCTAGACCACCAGGGAAGTAACCCCTACTAGCTACTGTTAACATGATTCTTGGTGTGTCTAAATTTTTTGAAGTTAAATGGTCGCAACGTGTTCTACTTACTTAATGATCACACATTCACTTTTTTTTTTTCCATTTAATCCCCATTTCCACTTTCACTTCCCCTCTGTTTTAGAATGGTGATGATCTTGAGTTTTATAGTGCTTACATCAGGTACTGTTTTAGAGGCCGTGTTGCTACATTTCATTCTCAGAATAGCCTATAGGGTTAGCACTTGTCTTAGCCTCCTATGATGGATGAGAAAACTGAGGTTAAGGAAGTTGCCTGCAGTCACACACTTTGGTACGGGACAGAATTAGATTTGAACCTTGTTATCAGCTCCCTTTGTAGTCCCCCTGTGAACACTTTCTGGGTCAGGGACATGTGCTTTAATGGAGAGGATGGATTGTAATTCAGAACAACAGTGTTTCCCAGTTTGTGTGGAAGAAGTTTGGTGTTAGTCTTGGCTTGGTTGCTTCTATGTTCTGTGACCTTTGGTAAGTTATTTCACTTCTCTGGTCCCCTGTGGGCCTTCTCAGCTTTCAAGGTCTCTCCCTTTGTGGTGGAAAAGCAAAATAGAGGCAACATTCAAGGACAGATCCAGAATGACGAGAGCATCATCCATTCAGATTTTAGGGCATTTATATCTGGCCCTCATTTCATGTGGGGAAGTTTCTTTCCTTATTATTTTTATTGCTGTTAGTGTACTGCTATTTGGATGAGCAGGAGGACTTCCTTGACTGTCCAGTGAATAAGAATCTGCCTGCCAGTGCAGGGGACATGAGTTCGATTCCTGGTCCTGGAAGATCCCACACGCCACAGAGCAGCTAAGCTCATGTGCCAAAACTACGGAGCCTGTGCTCTAGAGCCCATGCTCCCCCACAAGAGAAAACCACAGAAAGGAGAAGACTCCTGCACACCATAACTTAGTAGCCCCTGCTCACCGCAACAAGAGAAAGCTCACGCAGCAACAAAGACCTGGAACAGCCAAAAATAAGTAAATAAAAAATGAGCAAGAGAAGCCCCATAGAGGCCATGAGGCCTTCTCGGATGCTGAATTAAAGCAGTCCTCTTGATAGGTAAATCCCATGACATAGTTCCTACGAAGACTTTGAGTTCTTGGGGCTTTTGTGGCTGACCAGCAAGTGTGGAGACTGAAGGCCACTTGCCCCTCGGTCATGTTGTTGGTGTCTCTTCCCAGATGTTCTCTGAGGTGTTGGCCAGAGGGATGTGCTGGGAGGCTTGGGTTCTTGAGGGGCTGTGTGCGCTGGTGGGCCATGGAGAGGGACACGGGCTGGGCAGGTGTAACCATTGTACATTTCCAGTCATTGGTGATGAAGTGGTTCACCTGGTACCACAGGTACTTTTTTTTGCCTTTTTAAACTTTTATTTGTATTGAGGTGTAGCTGATTAACAAACAATGCTGTGATAGTTTCAGGTGAACAGTGAAGGGACTCAGTGTGCACGTGTGCTTGTGCCTAGATGCTCAGTCGTGTCTGACTCTCTACGACCCCATGGACTGTAACCTGCCAGCCTCCTCTGTCCATGGAGATTCTTCAGGCAAGAATCCTGGAGTGCGTTATCATGCTGTCCTTCAGGGGATCTTCCCAACCCAGAGATCAAACCTAGGTCTCCCGCATTGCAGGCAGATTCTTTACCAGCTGATCTATGAGGAAGCTCATATACATAAATGTATCCATTCTCCCCCAGACTCCCCTCCCATCCAGGCTGCCACATAACATTGAACAGAGTTCCCTGTGCTATACAGTAGGTCCTTGTTGGCTATCCATTTTAAATATAGCAGTGTGTACATGTCCTTTCCAAACTCCCTAACTAGCCCTTTCCCCAAGACTTTCCCCCAGAGAACATAAGCTCATTCTCAATACCACAGATACTTTTACAGGGTTCTGGCCCCCTGCCCCAAGCCCAGAAGGAAGACAGGGAGAACCAGAAGACGCTTGTCTTACAGAATAGAGTTCACTCGCATGCAGTTTCCCTTCCTGTTTCATATAGATTAAAAAAAAAAAAAAAACATAAAAAAGAAAAAGGTTTTTGCTCTTGGCTGGGATCCAGCTGTTGACTAAGAAAGCAGCCCACACTGAACCAGGGCCCCTTCTTCACTCGGTGGGTGTTGGTGACCCTCTGGGGCACGGTCTGGTCGTCAAGTCCCTGCGCCAGCTCCTCTGACAGATGACTTTATTTTTCTAGTGCTCTTTTCCACTGTTGGGCATCTCTGAGGAAAGGCTGACGTTTTCTTCTTTATCCAGTTCTCCAAGAAACAAATAACAAAAGCCTACCTAGTAAATGTTTTTTCTGTTGGGTACTTGGAAAATACCTAGCTTTTCCCAGGAGAGGGGACAGGTTTTGTTCTGTCCTATGAGGTGATTTGGGGACTTTATTTCAAAGTCGGAGTCTTTAAGATAACAAATGAGGATCACAGGGAGTCCTGGTGATGTCTCTGCTGTGGGAGTCTGAATTAAATGAACCAGAGCAGTTACGAAGCACTAAAAGTACATTGAGAACATGTGTGAATCAGTCACGTTTCATGCCTCCTGAGGGAGGGGCAGTAATATTGATGATAATGATGATGTGTTGATAATCAAAATCAGAGCATCATCATTTGCCGAGTACTTCCTGTGTGTTAGACCATGTGATATGTGTGAGGTTTTGTTTTTTAATTGCTTATTTATTTTATTTTGGCTGTGCAGAGCCTTCGTTGCGTCATGAGCTTTTCTCTAGCTGCGGTGAGCTGGGGCTACTCTCCAGTTGCGGTGCCTGGGCTTCTTGTTGCAGTGCCTTCTCTCGTTGTGGAGCGTGGCTCTAGGGCACATGGTCGTCGGTGGTTGTGACTGGTGCGCTCAGTAGTTGCGGTGCATGGGCTTAGTTGCCCCGTGGCCTATGGGATCTTCCTGGACCAGTGATCGAACCCATGTCCCCTGCATTGGCAGGCAGATTCTTTCCCACTGGGCCACCAGGGAATTCTGCAATGTATGAGTTTTGTTTTACAGGAACAAGAAACAGAGATTCAGATTCAGTCACATGCTCAGGGTTGCCTAGTAAGTCAGAAAGCAGCTTTTAGATACAGGTTGAGCCCATAGTCCCCATCTTTAACCGCTAGGCACCCTGACTCCAAAATCACATTATAAGAGAATCTGGCACTTATGGCTTCAAATTTTGAGATACCTGAAGAAATTGCTTTTGATAAGTAAGACAGAAGAAAAAGGAAATTTGTTCTTTTTCTCCATTATGTTTCTATGAACTGAAAATGACATATGTAATGAACATGACTAAAAGATCTACCCTCTGATCCAGGCCTACTTTTTCATGGGTCTCAGGGCTGTACTATATTTTAAAAGAGTTTTATTGAAGAATATTTTGCACACTGTAAATTTCAACTGTTTTAAATTCAGTGACTTTTAGTAAATTTATAGAGCTGTACAACCATCAACATAATCCATGTTTAAAACTTTTCTGTTACTACCAAATGTGGCACATTTGCAGCTGGTCTCTGCTGTCACTCCCAGGCAAGCACTGATCTGCTTTCTTTCTCTGTGAATTTGCCTTTTCTGGAAATTTCACATAAATGAAATCATTCAACGTATGGTCTTTTGGGTCTGTTTTTTTTTTTCCCCCAATTAGCATAATGATTTTGAGATTCATTCATGTTGTAATATGTATTGATATACATATTACCTTCCTTTTTATTGCTGAATATTTCACTGTAGGGATATACTACCTTTATTCACTTCTATGACATCTGTGTTGTCTCTGCTATGATCATTTGTGTGTGTGTGCTTATATGGACGAACGTTTTCATTATTCATTGGTAGATAGCTGAGAGTGAAATTTCTGGTACATATGGTAGATGTATGTTTAACCTTTTAAGAAACTGCTAAATTGTTTTCCAAAGTGGCTTATCATTTTACTTTCACACTACTGGAGTATGAGACGGGTTCTGTTGCTCTACAGATTTGAAACTGTCTTTTCAGTTGTAGCCGTGGTAGTGGATGTGTAGGGATGTCTCATTGTGGTTTTAATTTGTATTTCCCTAATGATGCTTTGGAACTGTGGTGTTGGAGAAGACTCTTGAGAGTCCCTTGGACTGCAAGGAGATCCAACCAGTCCATTCTAAAGGAGATCAGTCCTGGGTGTTCTTTGGAAGGAATGATGCTGAAGCTGAAACTCCAGTACTTTGGCCACCTCATGCGAAGAGTTGACTCATTGGAAAAGACTCTGATGCTGGGAGGTATTGGGGGCAGGAGGAGAAGGGGACAACAGAGGATGAGATGGCTGGATGGCATCACCAACTTGATGGACTTGAGTCTGAGTGAACTCCAGGAGTTGGTGATGGACAGGGAGGCCTGGCGTGCTGCAATTCATGTGGTCGCAAAGAGTTGGACACGACTGAGCAACTGAACTGAATGACTGTTGATTCTGAGCATCTTTATATGTGCTTATTAGATTAGATATTCATATATCTTCTTTGGTGAAATATTTGTTCAGTTTTTTTTTTTTGCATTTTTTACTTGGGTTGTCTTCTTATTGAGTTGTAAGAGTTCTTTATTTATCCTTGATACAAGTCCCTTTTCAGATGTGATTTTAAAATATTTTCTCGCATCTGTGGCTTGTCTTTTCATTTTCTTGATGGTGACTTTTGAAAAGCAAAGGATTTTAATTTTTGCCATGCCTCCTTGGCTTGTGGGATCTTAGTTCCCTGACCAGGGATTGAACCCATGCCCCCTGAATTAGAAGTGTGGAGTCTTGACACTGGACTGCCAGGCAAGTACACAAAAGGTTTTAATTTTGGTGAAGTCCAGTTCATCTGTTGTTTCCTTTTGTAGATTTTGCTTAGGCTGTGCCTTTTAGCCTGTGTCTTTGGTTTGTGGTTAGTTTAGGTGCTCCAGCTTTCACTCTTACATTCTCCCTGGATCCTGCATTTATTCTTCTTTGAGGACAGAAGGCAAAGCCCAGACTCCAAGTTCTCTTACTAATATTTTGTGGTGGATACTTTGTTGAAATTGTGTATGCAAGAGTCTGGCACTCTGTTTATGAAATTTTGAGATGAAGATAAAATTAGATCTGCCTTGGAAGTTTATACTTGAGAGAAAAGAAGAAACTGCTGCTCCATATGAAAGTGTTTTCTTTTTTCTTAAAGTTATTGGGTGCTTCTCTGTTTACTGATCACCATCAGTCATAATAAAAATCCCTTATATTGCTTTGAGTTCTTCAGAGTTTATTCAGTTTTATCATCTCATTTACATTTTTGCACATAAGCAATAGGGTTTAAGTACAATGGAAAAGTATTTAACAAAAATAGTTAATATTTGAGACTCTGATGTTACTTAATAATTTTTCCAGGCCTACCAAGAGTACTTTTAAATGTTCACCATTCACAACATAAAGATGAGCTGGAGGAGAGATAAGCACTGGGCTTTGTCTACTAGTGTGATGAATTTCAGTCATAATCAGAATCATAGGACTGCAGGTTCTTGGTGCTGGAAGAGACTTTAAAACTTTGGGATCCTTGGTTTTGGGACCCACCACAGGATCCTTAGATTGCTCTTGCTGGCACATAATCGTCTGTTCAGTAGCCCAGCGTGTCCAACAAAATAGAGCTTCTCAAGCCCATGAGATCAATGCTCGGATGACTTCGAGTACAGGAAAATCACTTCACATATGGAGCATAGCATTCCCCTGCAATTTTCACCTTTGGCAACACGCAATGACGTAGGGCCATCCTCTGTTGGCATTTCTTCAGATATTTGAATGTCGCTACCTTAAACTTCCACATTTACAGGTCCACACACGTCCTGTTCCATCAGCTATTTTGTATTTAATTTGGATTCCAGACCTATGGCTATCCTGGTCACTCCTTGCTAGATATGCTTCAGATTATCCGTATCTTCTGTGCCCACACCAAGCCTACACATCAGACATGGCCTGTCTGGTAGAGTTTACCGAGCCTATCAGTTCCTTTGATGCTGACAGCCTTGTGGGGATGGTTATTTAGCAGCTGCATTGCTCTGTTGGCACATGTGAAGCTTGTGGCCAACCAAAACTCCCAACCTTTTTTCCTCCTGTGGATTTTACACAAGCCAGTTTTCCATTAGTCTCTTTTTATGTAATTGCTGTTTTAAACATAAATTCAGAACTTTAAAGTTAATGTTGTTATTTAATATTAATGTTAACACTAACAGCTGGCATCTGTTGGAAATGTACCATGTTGATCTTATTGGGTTTTCCCCAGTATTCACCCTTTGGGACTGCTTTGAATCTTGTTTCTTCCCTTTCTTGTTTTCTTTCCCAAGAAACTTGTGTCTGTCTGTTGAGAGAGATGTTTGCATATCTAGTACCTGTCCATCTGGATGTCCTCTCTCTCCAGCTGTGTTTGGTTTTGGCAGGTTCATAGTGATGACAGCTGTGTAGGAGGCAGATCCAGGGGTGGGGATTTGAGCTACCTGCACTTGTGCACAAGTGTTTATGTACTCCTCCATGGACCTTCTGGTCTTGGGTAACATGGCTCATAACTAACACATTTCTGCTTTTTTTGTGGCTCAAGTCAGGTTCTCCAGATCATTGCCCTGTGTGGCTCACATTCTGATGATTATGAAGCATGTAGGCCCTTTTAGAAAAATAGTGACAAAGAGAGATTTTAAAACAAAACAGAGGAAGGAAAAAGATGAGCAGTATTTTTCACTTTTAAAATCTGTGACTCACTAGCTCAGCCCTAACATTTCTTTCCCAGTCTGCTCCATCTTCCTGCTTCATAATTATTTTCAAGTCATTAGTGACCCTTCTGTGCTGTGGATTGAGAGGGTTTCTCAACTGCTCCACATTAGAAAGTGAAATGCCCTTTAAAAAATGTTGTCCTTTATGTTTTCAGATGATATGTTCCTTCCTGAGCAAGGAATGGGGCTGTTTGCTGGAGAACCTGACTTGATTCATAGAAGGGCAGATTCAAAATAGGAAAAAAATATTTTCAAATTGTGTATCTGATAGGGAAATTGTATCCAGAATATATATGAAACTATTACAACTTCACAATGAAATCAACCCATTTTAAAACAGACAAGACTTTCAGTGACTGTGAGGTTGGAGAGATCCTGGCCAGACCTGGATCTCATTGTCTTCCCAAACCTTGGATCCTTCCTTGGAGCTCCTCAATGAAATGGATTGATTTTCCTTTCCCCAGTCCCCCTGTCCCTGAAAAACAGCAACAACAACAACAGGCAAAGGATTTGAATAAGCATTTCTCCAAAGAAGATACACAGATGGCCAGTAAACACATGAAAAGATATTCAGCATCACTAGTCTTTAGTGAAATGCAAATTGAACTGTAATGAGGTGCCATTCCACACCAACGAGAATGGCTAAAATGAAAAAGACAGACAATAACAAGTGTTGATGAGGTTGTGGGGAAATTTGAGCCTCCATATATTGCTAGTGAGCTTGTAAAATGGTGCAGCCACTTGGGAATACAGTTTGCTACGTCCTCAAAATGCTAAACACAGAATGACCATATGGTCCAGCATTCTACTCCTAGAAATGTAAGCATATGTCAACATAAAATGTGTATAGATTGTCTTCTGATTGTTGAGTTGAAAGAGTTTTTAAGTCCCTTGTCAGCTGTGTGATTTGCAATTATTTTCTCCCATCTTGTCTTTTTACTCTGTTGCTGAGGGCTGTTTTTACTTTGATTCCCAAAGTTTTAAATTTTGATGAAGTCTAACTTCTTCACTTTTTTCTCTTGTCACTTTTGTTTTTGGCTCTGTATGTGTTTGAAGTACTAAAAATATTAGCTTATGTTATATTCTGGGCTGACGTTGCTAACTGTGAGTAATTGAATAATTACTGTACTTTGTAGAGAAGACTAACAAGCCCACGTGACCCTCAAGCTCAGTGTGCTGGTTTTCCTTGTTTACCTTCGTATCACCCGTTCACCAAGCACTCGGCATGGTATTGTGTATATGATGCTCAAAAAAATACTTGATTAAATCTAGAAATGAAAAGTCACTTTTGGTAAAGACCACACGTGTATTTTTTGGGGGGCGGGGTAGTCTTGAAGTTCAATTCTTAGCTCCACCTAAGTGGCATTTCCTAAGCCACTTAACCTCCTTGAGCTTCAGTTTCCACATTTGTAAAAGAAAGACAGTAATGTGTCTCTTGGAAGATTGTGGTAAAAATCACATATAAAACCCTTTGGACATGTAGAGATTCTGCTAATAGCAATTACTGATTATATCAATTAATTGATTTGTATCTCAGTTTCTCCTTTAGTCATAATGGGAATAATGCTCACCCTTAGCCAAGTTAGTGGTGTACATGAAGATTCATGAGATACTGAACTCGATTGTTCCCTTCTTCCTTTGATAAGTAAAATAATCCATTTCCCAGAACCTAGGAAGAACCTCCCTTGATCCCTGACCACCTCTCTTTTTGTGGAATTCATGTTGAAGGAACTTTGACTATATTAGCTAGTTGTACTATTTAGTCCAGAAGTCATGGGCCACATGGCTTAGTGGTTATCTAAGTTAAAATTAACTAAAATTGAGATTTCAGTTCTTCAGTTGTACTAGCCACAGTTCAAGGGTGGAGTAGCTATATGTGGCTAGTGGCTACCATATTGAACAGTGCTTATACAGAACACTTTCTTCATTGCAGAAAGTTCTGTTGGACAGTGATGGAGCAAAATGGTGGCAATTTTAGGTGACTTTCTGTTCAGCTGCAGAGCCTATGAGATAAGGCTTTTCTGTAGATCTATTCAAGTAAAACCTTCCCCACACCTTTCCTCCCCCACTTAGGGGGTTCTCAGTCTCAAGGATCTTGAACACCTTTGAATCCTGGGAAACAAAGAGTTACATAACCCAGGATGCTTTTATTCTTAGTTATTTTAGAAACGTCACTTTCCTCTCTGCTGACGCTGTGCCTTTTTAGTAAGTTTGGTCATCAGGGAGACCAATGGTCGAGTGACTGTTACAGTGACCTGAGGGTGGGAGGCAAGATGCTTCCAGTACCCCTAATTTTCTGTGCGGTTTCACGTGCTAGGAAAAAGCTGTATTGCAAACAGCTATTCAGGATTCTGGAAAATTTTTTCCAGTTGTAGATTTAAGATAATGTTCTAGAGATTGGGGTCTTTGGAGATAGTTTGACAAGGAACCCCTTGAGCATTCCTCTCTGGTTGGGGCTGAGTTAAACTGACCTCAGTGAGTTTCTTCCTAAAGACTTTGGACATGTTCTGATTAGATTGTGATGCCCTTGCATTCTTCTCCTGGACTTAAATAGGAGGACAATTAAATTTCTTTTGTTGATTGGATTGCTCTTACATCTTCTTCTTTTCTTTTATTCTCAAAATTTTCTGAAATGATGCTCTATGTGGACCATTCCTAGAATTTATGGTTGCCTTCCTGGGTTTGGGATATACCTCATATGGATCCTGAGGATAGTTTCTTTTTGACTTGATTCTGGTCATGAAAACATGCACTGGTTGAGGGGCCGTGAGAATGCATAAGGTTAAGGTTCTTTCCTATCTACTTTTAAGTGTTGACTTTGCCAGGCCAGGTAATGAGCTCACTGTCATTCCTAAATGGAAAGAAGTGATTAATTTTAGGCTATTTCAGTATCCAAAGTGAAAATTCTGGTATATATATATATATTTATTTATTTTGGTAAAAGGGTATATGTGGCTGATTTCTTGTTGACTAAAAGAAAAATGCACAAGAAGTTTTATTTGAGGACCTTAACCGAGGGCTGTAGCCTGGAAGACAACCTTTCAGACAGCTCTGAGAAGCAGCTCTGAAGCAGTAAGGGGGGAGCCAGAATATATATGACATGTTTGCTGGGAGAAAAAAAAAAAACATGTGGTCAGACATAAAAAGATTACTGCTAATTGCAAAGAACAGCATCTCAAGTTAAATGCTTCTCTATGGGAAGATTGGGGAATCTGGGGTCATTGAGATTTCTCCTTAGATATGTATCTTAGATTCCTCGGGACCAGTAAGTACTTGAAATACGGTGGTGGTGGTTTAGTCACGTAAGTCATGTCCGTTTCTCGCTACTCAATGAACTGTAGCCCACCAGGCTCCTCTGTCCATGAGATTTTCCAGGCCAGAATGCTGGAGTGGGTTGTTATTTCCTTCTCCAGGGGATTTTCCCAACCCAGGAATCGAACCTGCATCTCCTGCCTTGGCAGGTGGATTCTTTTACCACTGAGCCACCAGGGAAGCCCGCTTGGAGTATGCTCTTTTTCTCTGTCCTGAATTCCCCTCAGGCCCATCGTGGGTGAGTGACCGCAGTGGCTACTGGCTGGATCCTCACAGAATTGGATTGGCAGCAGCATTTTTAGTTTACATTCTCAACCAGTGGGTAAAGCGCAACTAGCTGAATTCTTTCCTGGAAGAAGCTCAAGACCTCTGATATGTTGGTGGGCATTGTGACTCTCTGGAGAAGAAAATAGTATATATTTCCCAAACTTGACCTCGGGGCCCTCGCATGGCCCCGCACGTTGGGGACTGGCGGCCTGCGGAACACTTTGGGAACTGCTCACTGAAGGATGGTGTTCTAAGAAGCAGGGAAACGCCCACAGCGGGAGAGGGCAAATGGAGCAACTTTGAAAATACTTCTGCTTTCTGATTCTCAGTGGTATTTCAGTTTTTGTTTCTCAGTGACTATTTTTGACCCAAACAGTAGTCATCTGAAGTTCTCACATACACACAGGCCCATATCAGATAAAAGTGCCCCAGACCTTTCTGAATCAGGACCATCATCATCTGGCCTGAAGAGAAGGTAAAAATTGCTTTCTGAATTTTTTTTTTAAAGAACCTTTGAGTGAGGCTGCTAATTCACTTCTTTTGGGCTTCATTTAGGGTCTGCTAAGTATCTATTTCTGCTTCAAGGTACCATCACATTCTAAGAAACAAACAATTTATAGGCAATTTTTACATGATGAGAATCCATTAATGGCTTTTAGAAGATATCTAAAGCTCTGAGGGCAAATTTTGTTGTCAAGGGGATAGACTATATGTGCATCTTGCTTCTATTAATACTTTTCTAGGCAGATTAACTAAATGAACTTCTCTCTAACTTGGGTAATAGTCTTAGCCAGGACAGTGCCTGATAATGGTGACAGCCATAATAATAGCTAACATTTCTTAAGTGGTCAATGTCTGCCAAGCACTATCCCAGGTACTATTCATGTATTAACTCATCTAATCCTCACAAAAATTCAATGAGGTAACTGTTGTTTTTCCCACTTTATAAACTGGAAAATATAAGCATTCTATAATAGTGAAGGCCAGAATGATTGGTTCTGTGTTCATACCAATGAATAACAAAGCTTGTTTTACAGTACATTTTTTTTATTTGAAGAGAGTGCTAATTTTCGTCAAATTCTGTGTAGTATGTAGTGCATAATTGATTTTGCAGCTTATTTGTTCTTAAGATATCTGTCATACATTTTATATGTAAATTTTATAACTTCTAATTTGGAATTCTTAGATGTCAGTAGATGCTATAAAGATAGAATTTACTTATGTATTTATTCAACAGCCTTTTCTTAGGCTAGTTTCTGTATTCAGTGCTAGGAATGCAGAGTTGATTGAGCTGCAGCCCCTATCCTCACAGAGATGTCATCAGATAAGAAAGAGGAATAATCATCCAAATAGTCAGCATTTCTGTAGTCACAGCAAGGAAACTGACTTCTTGAATTTTATTTTAAAATGTCAAAAAGAAAACGTTTCTAGACTTCAGTGGGACAGGCAGCTGGGGAGAAACCACAGGTCTTGGTACTTTTTTCTAGCTTTATTGAGATATTATTGACATATATAAGTTTAAGGTGTACAGTGTGCTATATGTATTATATATATAGCAAAACGATGGCCCAAATAAGGTTAGTTAGTGCTTCCATCCCCGCTCATAATTACCCTTTTTTGGTGTGGTGATAACATTTAAGATTGACCCTCTTAACAACTTTCAAGTCTGTAATACAATATACTGTTAATTTTAAGTCATCGTGCTGTACCTTAGATCCTTAACTTATAGCTGGAAGTACACTTTGTACACTTTGACCAACAATTGCCTGGAGAAGTCCATGGACAGAGAAGCCTGGCGAGCTGCAGTCCATGGGGTTGTAAAGAGCTGGACAGGACTGAGCGACTGACTAACACATACACACTACCACAGTTAAAATAGGTAGCCAATGGGAATTGGCTATAGATAGCCAGTGGAAATCATTATCCAGTTTCCCAGCCTCTCAGCCTCTGGCAACCTCCATGCTACTCTATTTCTATGAGTTTGGCTTTTTAAGATTCCACACAGGTTGGGAAAATAAGATCCCAGAAGCCATGCAGTGTGGAAAAAAAAAAAAAAAAGACTCCATCTATCAGTGAGAATATGCAGTGTTTGTCTTTCCCTGTTGGACTTATTTCCCTTTGCAAAATGCCCTCGAGGCCCCTGGATGTCTGTTGAGTTGTCCTTCAGCCCTGGCTTGTTTTCACCCAGAGCCGTCAGCCTCAGGGTGAAGCATGATGTGCTGCTGAAATGCAGGCTTCTGACCACTTGGGGAGAGGGGTCTTCAGGGAGAAAGAACCACATGCTGTGAAAGGAATACCAGCGGCCCCTCAGTGATCCCCTGAAGCATCCTCTCCAGGGCAGGGTCAGTGTACTTCTCCGAATGCAGATGGAGAGAGGAGAGCCAAGCTGCAGGGAGAGTTTTCCAACGGTGATGAGCTGTGAGAAGGGCTGGCAGTGTGCTTCTCCTGATGGGTCTCCTTTGACACAGGGTTTGGGGGATTCTGTATAGGAAGCACCAGGCCAGGGCCCTGTTAGCCACATTAGGCCCTGGCCTCGAGGCCCATACTTCCTTAGGTAAATCATTTTTTTCTTTTATTTTTTAATCAGAGGACAGTTGCACTGCAATATTGTGTTGGCCTCTGCCATACATCAGCATGAATCAGCCACAGGTTTATATATATGTGTGTGTGTGTCCCCTCCCTCCTGTACCCCGCTCCCATTTCCCACTCCACCCCAACCCTCTAAGTTGTCACAGAGCACTGGGTTGAGCTCCCTGTGTCACACAGCAAATTCCCATTGGCTATCTATTTTATCTGTGGTAATGTATATGTGTGTGTCAGTAGCTCAGTCGTGTCCAACTCTTTATGAGCCCATGGATGGTAGTTCACCAGCCTCCTCTGTCCATGGAATTCTCCAAGCAAGAATACTGGAGTGGGTAGCCATTCCTTTGTCCAGGGCATCTTCCCAACCCAGGGAATAAACCCAGGACTCCCATGGTAATGTATATGTTTCCATGCTATTCTCTTAATTCATCCCACCCTCTCCTTTCCCGACTGTGTCAGTTGAATCAGTTTTAAAGGAAAACAAGTGGAAGTTGGGGGTGGGGTGAGGGGTGTGGGAGGCAGAGTCTTCCTGGGAAATTTTGCAGAAAGTGCCAGTTGATAGGGTTCCAAGCTCTTGGAAAAGCCAAATCTTGCAACCAGCCCAGGCCCTTAACTGTGGCCTGAGACATGCCTCTCCCACCCTCCAAATCCACCTCTCTGCTTGGTGTGCTGTGATAATTATGCACTCATCTGTTGGGTTGTACTTTTCACAGATGTGATCCTCTCCAGATAAAATGAACCACTGAAAGGAATGTTGGGAGGTTCACGTTTTTCAGTGTGTGTTGAGTGCTTCATACGTGTTAGGTGTTCTAAGCACTTTTCATGTCTTTAACTCATCACCATAGCCTGTAGATGTGCATTACTGTCCCCATTTAACAGTTGAGGAAACCGTCAGAGAGGTTGAATGACTTGTCCAAACCAAGACTCAAATTGGGAAGCCAGGTTTTGGAGGACAGTGGTTTCGTTTCTGCCTCGGACAGGAATCTAGTTAAATCACCCTGAGAAGATGGAGATCCTTTTTGAAAAAAGGTCATCTAGATACACAGCTCTCAACTCATCTTTACTAGTGTGGCTCTTGTGTGATTACAGTATTTGTCTTTGGAGATGACCAAGAGACGGAGTCATTTTTGGTTCCTTGGTTTCTGGGCTGGGTGACTGGGTGATGGTGGTGAGAAGTAGCAGGGACTTAAGGAATTCACTTGCATGGTTTTTACCTCTGGGTCAGGAGTCTTGAGTTGAATACAATGTGATATAATATAGTTCCAAATCAGAGGGGTCAGAAAGGAAGCAAGATAAGAACAGTAACCCCGTTCCTGCCTGCCCAGGTCCCATGCATCCCTGAACAGCCGCCTCCCTATGTGTGGTTACCTGTCAGAAAGTCAACTTAGGTTTCTGTCTGTTTTGTTTAATCCTGTTTCCCAGTACTTGGCACATTAATGGTACTCAGTATCTATTGAATGGATGACTAAAGGAGTGAATAAATCTCACATGGCTAACCATCTTAGCTTTCTAGACAGCCGCATGGCAGTTTATATCCTGTCGTATATCCTGTGGAAATGGCAATGACAGAAAGACACAAATGCTGTAATGCTGGTTTAGAAGAAAGCTTTTAGAACTAACTGCATTATTACTCTGTTTACTGAAATAAAAATGCCCAGTGTGAGAGCTGTGAGTCTCATTTGGGGACTTCCAGGGAACTGCAGCTGAGGAGACAACCTCTCAGATAGCTCTGAGGAACTGCTCGGTGCATATGTGGGTGGTCACTATAAATGTGATTTCGGTGAAGGGCTACATAAAGCACATATCTTGTTACAAGGTTGTTGATAGGAGGAGGAACAGACATCTTAGTTTATGGTTTTAGTACTTTTCTAAGTATGGGAAGGTGAAAGAATCCAGGTTTATAAAAAGTTTCTCCTGAAAATACCTAACGGTTTAAAGGTCTCTTCTTTCAGTTTTCCCAGAGCACAGAGTGCTTCGTTGCTGATCTCTGCCCTGAACTCCTTTCAGGGTGTGTTAAAGGTCAGCCACTGCAGTGGCTAGTGACTTGATCCTTGTAGAGCTGATGGCGGGTGGAAGACTTTTTTTTTTTTAAATAAGCACTACCAAAATATTGATAGGCTTTCAGTCAGCTCACTCACTCAGTTGTGTCTGACTCTTTACACTTGTTCTGAATCTTAGATCTAAGAATTATCTGCATCTGAAAGGAAATGGATTGATTGATTAGACTGTGAAATAAGGTAAAGAATTTTACATTTTATTTATTGCTACAGTTGTAGAACTTGCTGGAACCTCTCAGGGGATTTTTAGATGATTGTATGATTATAAGAAGAAATAATATTTGTTAGGCTTTACCTATATTCCAGAGTCTCTTCTAAGTGCTTTATGTGTATTAACATTTATTCCTCACAACAACCTCATGAAGTAGGTACTATTATTATTCCCATTTTACAGATAAAGAAACTGAGGTATTGAAAGATTGTCCAAAATTACACAGAAAGTAAATGATAGGTCCAGATTAAAATCTGGATAGGTTAGCTCAGAGTCTGTTTCTTAATTCTTATACTCTAGTGTCTTTGATATCCAAAGTACTCTGAAAAATCTTGTTAAGCAAAGGAGAACCTCTTTCAGAAAAAGGGGGAAAAAAAAAAAACAAAAAACTTCTCTGCCACTCATATTATTCCCCCTGTCTGAAATGCTCCCCTCTATAGTCTGACTCTTCTAGAAAATATCTAAAT
This sequence comes from Bos taurus, assembly GCF_002263795.3. Taxonomy (NCBI): domain Eukaryota; kingdom Metazoa; phylum Chordata; class Mammalia; order Artiodactyla; family Bovidae; genus Bos; species Bos taurus. The sequence goes on along the minus strand of NC_037332.1, from coordinate 24,537,468 downwards.
ATCTAGGAAATATTAAAAAAATTTTCAACTCAATCAGGATAAAGGTGGTGTGATGTGAGGCAATTTCAGCCTTTTTTCTTATTTGATTTCATAGTTTTTCCACCATGACACCATACTTCTTATAAACTTTATTTTAAAATTAGCATTCAAATCAAAAGAAAACGTATAATAATCTAGTTTGACTAATACCAACTTAGTTTCAGTAGTATACACTCCATTTCTGTTCCTCCTCCTTTGTATTGTCATTGCCACGGATGGGCTTCTGTGGTGGCTCACACAGTAAAGAATCTGCCTGCAATGCAGGAGACCCAGGTTCAATCCCTGGGTGGGAAAGATCCCCTAGGAAAAGGAATGGCTACCCTTTCCAGTATTTTTGCCTGGAGAATTGAATGGACAGAGGAACCTGGTGGGCTATAGTCCATGGGGTTACAAAGAATTGGACACAACTGAGTGACTAACACTGTCAGATTTACCCCACCATACACTGCGTGTCCCCAAACAAGATTTATCTTATAAGTAATATAGGAAAAAAGAGAAGTTATAAATTAAAAGTACGGTAATGCTTGTTTTTATATTTACCTGCGTGGTTACCTTTACCAGTGTTCTTTATTTCTTCCTATGGCTTTAGTTTCTTTCCATTTTAGCCTTCTTTTATCATTTCTCAGGGAAGCTCTTGCTGGCAATGAACTCCTTTATCTTTCATTTATATAGACATTAATTTTAATTTCTCTTTCATTCTTGAAGGATAGTTTTGTTGGACATAGAATTATTGGTTAACTTTTTTCTTTCAGGACTTTAAATGTTATTCCACTGTCTTCTGGTTTCCATGGCTTCTGATGACAAAGCAGCTATAAATTTATTGACACTCCCATGTATTTGAAGAGTCACTTCTCTACGCTTTAAAATTTTTCTCTTTCTTTGGGTTTTGACATTTTGCCTATAATTTGTCTCCATGTGGACCTCTGGCTTTATCTTTCTTGGAGTTTGTTGAGCTTCTTGCAGTATATACAGTAAGTCTCCTACATACGAACCTCACTTAGATTCTGTTCACTTTTCTTCCTTCTTTCTGCTGCTCAGATTTGTTAATTTTGATTTTTCCTATCTTCAAGCTTGCTGATTCTTTTTTCTGCTTGTTCAGATTTGATGCTGAACATCTCCAGCTCATTTTTCATCTCAGTCATTATACTTTTAACTTCCAGAATTTATTTTCTTTTTATAATTTTTATTTTTTGGTCAATATTCTTTTTGCTCATATCACATTTTTCTTTCTTTTCTTTTTTTTTTTTTTTCAAATCAAAGAAACCTTCTTTTTTTTTCTCATTTCATATATGATATTATACATGTTTCAATGCCATTCTCCCAAATCATCCCACCCTCTCCCTCTCCCACAGAGTCCAAAAGACTGTTCTATTATTTCTATTGATTATTTGTTTATTTCTTTTAGCTTATTGAACAGGTTTAACACAGTTGATGTAACATCTTTGACGAGTAATTCCAATGTGTAGGTTTCCTTGGGGATGGCTTCTGATGCATTCTATTTCTTTTTCTTTTCCTGTGAATGACCAGAACAGAAATTTTCCTGTTTCTTGTATAGTTTGTGTTTTTTTGTTGTTAAAAATTCTATATTCTGACTATTATCACGTGGTAACTGGAAATCTCATTCTCCACTCTTCAGGGATTGTTGATCTTTTTGTTGGTGGTGTTGAGGGCCGCTGCTATTTGTGACATTTCCACAGTGGTTGTTGCAAATATGCATTTCTTGTTGTATCTGGTCACTGAAGTTTCTGTTCCCTTATCTTGGAGGTCAGCCAGTGGCCTGACAAAGATATATTTAAATGTCTAGCTCCAAAAATAAGGGTTTTTTTTTGTTTTTTGTTTTTTTCTCCCGCACCATGCAGCATGTGGGATCTTAGTTCCCCAACCAGGGATTAAATCTCTGCCCCCTGCAGTGAAAGAATGGAGTTTTAGTCACTGGACTGCCAGGGAAATCCCAGGAGGGATTTTTTTTTTTTTGGTCTTCTGAAATTTTCCAGTGGATGCCATCAGTGAAGCTGCTGCCACTGAGAGGGCTAAAACCAGGGCAACTGTCTGTGTCAGTGCCTCAAGCACCACCAGATCAACCAGAGTGCACAACCCCAAATTTTTAGAGGACGAGGTCCCCGCTGCCCATCCTGGCACCAGTCAGCCACTCCAGGAATGTGAACTGCTCCCCGCACAGCTGTGATGGAGCTGAGGAATGGAGGGTGGGAGCTGGTTTACCCACACTGCTTGCTTAAGAAAGATGAGCAGCCTCTTTCTTCATCAGGCACTCCCCAGGTTGCTGTAAGAGTCCAGTTAGATTCTAGGTTCCCAAATAGTTGATTCCCACCACTTCTTCCACCTCAGTGGTTGCCTGAGTGGCGGGATGATCCCTCGAGCTTCCTGCTCTGCCATTTTTCAGGGAATGGCATCACTCCTGCAAGCCTTGTTTTAAATGGAAGAAACTTGGTCTTTATAGCAGAAGGGTATCCACAGGGAGAAGCATCAGCCAGAAGCTCTCTTCTTTCCTTATCTGTTGGGTACCCTGTGGGGTCTCTGCCCTCAAGGAGCTCACTGGAGGGGACAAGAGGCAGGTAAGATGGGAAACTTACAATTCCACGGAAGTGCTGGAAGTGTTGTAGTTGAAGAAAGGACGAAAGGCCCAAGGGGCAGAGGAGGGAGACGTAAGGACTGCTATAAAAGCTTCATGAATAAAGGAAAACTTTTTTTTGGCAGACACCAAAGTATTTTGTTAGCTGAGGTCCAGACAAAGGGTAGTAAGTGCAGGGGCCCCACTCTCAGCTTCTTTAATACCCCATCTTGCCACCCCGCAGCGTCTTACATCCTGTTCATGCCTGAATCTCACCCCAGTCACACTGTCTGACCCACTGTCATCGAAACTGCTCTTCTTTGCTTCAGTGTCAGCATTTCAGAAGCCTTTGCTGGCCACCCCATTCAAAATGGCACAGCTTTCTCTATCTTACTTCGCTTTCTTTTCATTCCTAGCCTGGGCACTCTGTGGTATTATGTTTATGGATGGGCAGGTGATATTCATTTATTCAACTGATGCTGATTTCAGCACCACAGTGTGCCAGGCACACTGCTCTAGGCTCAGTTGACAAGACAAAGCCCCTGATTTTGGGGGGTTATGTTCTGGTGTGGCGAGGCAAGTGTAAGCCCAATAAACAAATAGGATAATTTCCGGTAGTGGTAAATGTACCAAGAAAATAAAGTAAGGCATTGAGATAGAGTGATGGGTGGCTGGGGGAGAGTTTGGGATCTATAAGCCCTTCGAATTTTAAGAGCCAAAGTCTTCAGATAAAGTATAATAATAATTGAGATCTTCCTCTTTGCCTAGCACTGTGCTAAGTGTTTTACATGGATTATCTCATTGATCCTCCCACAAATCTTACTAGATGGCTAACATCCTTTCACAGATGAGCAAACCAAGAATCAGGGAAGTTAAATAAGTTAATGAAATTAGCTAGTAAAGCAGTGAACCTATGACTTAGATCTTTAGGCTCTTTCATGCTAGTGTCTACCCCACTCCAGTACTCTCGCCTGGAAAATCCCATGGATGGAGGAGCCTGGTGGGCTGCAGTCCATGGGGTCGCAAAGAGTCGGACACAACTGAGTGACTTCACTTTGACTTTTCACTTTCATGGATTGAAGAAGGAAATGGCAACCCACTCCAGTGTTCTTGCCTGGAGAATCCCAGGGATGGGGGAGCCTGGTGGGCTGCCGTCTATGAGGTCGCACAGAGTTGGACATGACTGATGTGACTTAGCAGCAGCAGCATGCTAGTGTCTGACCTTTGACTTTTTTTACTTGATGACATCATTTGCCATTGCAGAATCATGATGGCTGAAAGATTTAAAATTTGAAAAACCAAAAAAAAAAAAAAAAAGAATTATCAGTGCAATCTGCTATAGATTAAAATAAATAAATAAAATAGGCTGTTGATATGTAAAGACAGTTTCAAGATTATCATAGAAATCCTGGCATGATTGATTCTCCAACTTAACATATATGTAAAAAGTGTATATGTTAAAAATTAATTTATATATGATAGAAACAAAATACTAATCCTAATTCAAATACTTTTAAGAAGTTACCTTAAAGATGTCATGTTCCTCTTTCTTTTTTGGGACTGTGAAGTTTAAATGAGACAACCACAATATATACTTCTCCTTAAATCCTAACTGGCCCCTGTTTTTAGATGAGAGGAAAAGAAACTAGTGTCTGAGATGGTATTTCATCATTTTCCTCCCTCTCACAGAGAAATGGCTATTGTGTGTGCTCTGGTGTGCCCAAATATAGAGGGAGGAAAAAACCCTGCTTTCCGCTGCTGTTCTAGGTTTTCCAGCTGAGCCCTATAAATTAAATTGACAAAAGACAGATCAGCAAGAGAAAAGCAGACAGAGGTTTATTAACATGTGCATCATGCATACCTGTGGGAGGACTCAGATGAGACACCGAAGAGGTTTTATATAGCATTTTCACAAGAGAACAGTAAATTTCTAGACAAGTGATAAGACAAAGGAAAAGGACCTGGGGATCCTAGGGTTGGCAGACTGTGAGAAGATCAATGTATAAGGAAACTAATGGAAGGTAAGGGCTTGTTTTAGCGGATAATTACATAGAGTTCTCCAGTGCTGTATAGAGTTCTCTGAGCTGATGGGGGTCTAGACTGCCTTGGTGATTAACTTCTGTCCTTCCTGGAAGAGAGAAGGGCGGATGACCATATTTTCCTGTTTCTTGTATACTTTGTTGTTGTTGTTGTTGTTAAAAATTCTGTATTCTGACTATTTTCATGTGGTAACTGGAAATCTCATTTATCTTCAGCTCAAAATAATCCTTATGTTAAAGTAGCTTATTTGGAGGCTGATCTGTTCTTCTACTCTTCACAAGCTATGTATACAACATTATAGAGTAAATTTTTTTTTTTCCACAAAAAGTGCCTGCTGTGTTCTAGGCAATAGTTTCGGTGTTAGAGATACATCAATAAGCAAGACAGTAAACGTTCCTCCCTCCTTGGACCTTACATTCTAGCTGGAGAATATAGGCAGTAAGGAAATACATGAAAATAATATAAATACATCAGATGGTAAAATTTTATGGAGAGACATAAAGCAGGGGAGAGAGGAAGAAGAGTGTGCTTTGAGGGAAAGGTTACAATTTAGATCATCAGGTAAAGTGATATTTGAGCAAATACCTGAGAGAGGTGAGGAAGCGAGCCTGTGGGTTATGCAGGGAGGTGTTCCAAGCAGAGTGGATAGTAATTGCCCAAGCCAGGGCTGGCTGGAGTGGCTGGAATGGGGAAGACTAATTGGAGATAAGGGCAGAGAAATGATTGGAAATGAGTTGTGATAAGAACCTGGAAGGACTTGTAAGTATTACAAGACTTTGGCTTTAACCCTCAGTAAGGTGGGAGTCAGAGAGACCCTGGCCTGAACACCTAGATGAGTATAGTGTCCATTTACTGTAGAATGTCTTTACTAAGGACAGAATTAGGTGGGAATCGGAAGCTCATTTGGGGGCGTGAAATGCCCACTAGATATCTCGGTAGAGATGTCAAGTGGGCAGCTGAATATAAACGTCTGGAGTTCCAGGATGGATATTTGATAGCAGCATGCAGATTGCATTTAAATCCATGAACCCAGATGAGAACACCCTGAGAATTAGTGTAGACAAAGGGGTCTAGGACTCAACTCTGAGGCACTGCGTTGATTGAGGAGGCGAGGATGAAGCAGCAAAGCAGAATTAGAAGTAGCAGCACAGTGGGGTAGAGGGAAATATAGAAGAGACTAGCATCCTGAAGTCAAGTGAAGAAGAGGCTTCGCAGAGCAGATGCTGCTGATCGCTCAGTTAGGATGACCAGAAATGGACCACTGGCACCTGGAGGTCATTAGTGCAATTGCATTGGAAGATGACTGCTGGTGTTGCCGTCTGTCAGGACTTTTCTCTGTAAAGTGGGCTCAGTTGTACACTGTGGCTTACAGTAGACTTTTTTCTACTTTACCATCCAGGAAAAATGGTTTCTATATGTGTGTGCTCCTGGACGTGCAGTTTTAGATCTGAAGGATATTCTAGTGTAGCCACCTCCTTTCACATCTGTGAAGAGCAAGGCTTGGACAGGTTACATGATGCAAGCAGGTTTGCTCATGGTAGAACCAGGACAACTCTGGGCTTCCAGGTGCCAGGCCTGCTGTTTTGTCTGCCACACCTGGCCTGCTTTGCTAAAAAGTGCTGAAGGTCAGAGAAGGGCAGCTCTAGTGCATGGAGAAAGTGGCTCCCTTCAATCCTTAACCTTGAATCCTTAACCTTTCTCTCTCTGGTAAGCCTGTTGAGCACTGTGCTTCAGACACTGGGCTTGGATCTCAGTTCTTCAGCTAACAAACTCTGTGACTTTAGACAAGTTAATTCACCTCAGTCTCAGTTTCTTCATCCACAAAATGGAGATAAAAATGACACACTATTGTGTTGTAAGAATTAAAATGTTGCTTTCCTTGAGGAGTTCTTTGCACAGTGCCTGCCAGGACCTAATGAATGTTCCATACATGGTGGTTCTCAAGATTATTAGGATATTGGGATGTTAGTTTCCAGGGCATTGTTCATGTTAAAGCCATCTTTAAAAAGATATTTAATTGATGACATTGCCTGGGGTTTATTTATGAAACAAACTGACTAGCATTACACCCACAAATCTGTTCAAATTTTCCCTAAAGAAGTTACCAGATGTCTTTTCTTTTTTTTTTTTGCCTAGTTGCTGCTACTCGGGGAAAAAAATGCCAGCAAAACAATTTAAGACAACCTACTGCACACTCAGGGCAAATACGATTTGTTCCCCATTTATCAGCACTGAGAAAGTAGAGCTGTCAGTTTTCAACTCCCCAGCTCGCCATCTCTCATGCAGGAAGGAGCAGCACAAGGAGCAGCCGGACGTGCCAGCTTTACCTAAGACCTTTCAATCCAGGAGTTCAGTGTTGCTGGCCTTCAAGATGCTTAAGGTTTACCCTCACTATTTAGTAGCATCTCTGTGGTTGCTGGTAGGAAAAAATGCATCTTTTCAAATGAATCTGCAGCAACTTACTCTTTTCAAAACATACTTCAGAATTCGTGATAGAGCAAAGTAAGCGGTAACGAGGTTATCGATTTGCCTTCCTCAAGTCAGTATCTGCTTAAAAAATGACCATTTTTAGCAACTGCAGCAAAGCCTTTCGTAACTCCAGACCTTTCTTTCCTTTCTGTCAGTGAACTGCTTTCCTGACTCTGTGTGTATGTGCACGGGCAAACACAGGCACTTGTTCGTGTAGCACAGAGCGTGAGAGAGAAGAGGGCAGGAGCATAAAGGTACAGTGTGGGTTACAGAATATTTTTCAGAGCTGTTACAGCTGAATTTCTCTAAGCACATACATGGGCTTCCTTGATGGCTCAGTGGTAAAGAACCCACCTGCAGTGTGGGAGATGTGCGTTTGATCCCTGGGTCAGGAAGATCCCTTGGAGGAGGAAGTGGCAACCCACTCCAGTATTCTTGCCTGAAAAATCCCATGGACAGAGGACCTTGGCAGGCTACAGTCCAAAGGTTGCAAAGAGTTGGCTATGACTGAGCCCAGCACAAGCACATGCATGGACTTGAACTCACTCCAGAGTATTGGGTTGGCCAAAAAATTCATTCACGTTTTTCTATTCTATCTTACGGAAAAACCTGAACAAACCTTTTGGTCAACCTTGTATTTTTGCCTGTATTATTAGAATGAGACCTGATGCAGTGAATAGGAAAGACTAATACATTTAAACGGTCATTCATAGCATTATTTATTTACATTTATGCAATAGATACTGGAATTCCAATTATGTACCAGACACTGTGCTTAGCATGGGCCAATAAATAATAATTTATGCTAAGCTCTTTTAATTAGCATTAATGTTATGCAAATAACATGAAAATGATAAAGAATTCCACATTACAAAGGTACAGTTAAAAAAATGGGTTGCTTTTCCATGCCAGGCCATTTGATTTTCTTAACTTGATTTCCTGAGAATTTCACTGCATATGTACTTATGTAGGTAGCTTCTTATTCATATCATCTTGTTATTTTTTCCAATAAATGAGATATTTGAGAGAGAGTTCCACCTGTTGTTTTTTTTTTTCATTTAGCAATTGCTCTTGTTAATATGTTAGCACCAACCGATCTACCCCACTGGTTTTATTATAATTGCAAGGCATTCTACAGTATGGATGTACCATACTTAAATTTTCCAGACTTCTAGCTTATTTAAAATGAATACATTACTTCTTACGTTACAGAGTTCTCTTTTAATGAGAATTATACAAAACAGTGTCTCTGACTGCCGCCCTACTGCTAGGACATAAGAGATTCCCAAAAAGTGTTTGCAGACTGGATAAATAGATTTTATTTATTCATGCATTATACATATTGTTTTCATTTATAGATAATGAAAAAGTAAAATTGAATGGTAAGCATTCTCACACATTCCACATTAATGGAGTCTGTGTTAATGAGGTTTGTGTCCTATTACCTGCCTTGCTAGCACCTAATTAGCACAGTGACACACTCAGTGAAAGTGTCTGTAACGATGACAACATGAAGAGTTTTGTTGTCCATCAGAACCAAGGCGGGTAATGGTAGTGCTGTACAGATCAGCAGGCTTTGAGGCACATGTCATTCTGTCTGGCAGGTATTTTAGTTTGAATGACTCACAGAGACCTTCAGCTGAGACAGTTTAGACTCTAGGAGTGTATGAACACTGGTCAGGTTGTTCTCAGAATTTTTCAAACCTTTAGGGATCTGACTCTGAAAGCCCAAGAGCTGTATTTGGGGAGGGAGCTTGCATTCCTGTGGCAGAGACCCTCTATGTTCCCTTCAGACATACCTTCTTCAGTAGACAGATGGTCTACTTCAAGGTCATCTGACAAAATAGGTGTTCTGGAAATCGGTCAGTTGTGTCTTGTGTGCCTATCAGATGTCACAGGTGTCTGGAGTCCTCATGGTGGCTCAGGTTCCCTGCTAAAGCTGTCATGGAGGTCCCTGAGAAGTGCACAGTGCAGGGCATGCCCCGAGGGAGCTCTCCAAGTTGCGTGGGGAGACGTGGCACTGCCCCCAGACAGCACAGGATATGGTGTATTTTGGCAACAGAGAGCAGAGGCCCGGGGTCAGACGGCCTGGACTTGAGGCTCAAGCTGGGCAAGCTGTGTGACCTTGGCATGGTGTTGCTTCCGTTTCCTCCTCTGTAGACTGGCGATAATAACAGTACCTGCATCACTGTGGGAATAAATGCCTTAGTACATGAAATGTGTTAGAGCAGTGCCTGATGCAAGAGTGCTTAGTAATTGTTAGCTCTCATCATCATAACATCCAGCTCTACCAAATGGAAAAGATGATAATAGCTCCTATAATTACTAGGCATTTAAATGCCAGCCTCTGTGCTGACTGCTTCACATTCAGTATCTCATCCAATCCTTAGTGAAGTGAGATGTTTTATTTTTTTTAATTAATTTTTCTGGAAGTATAATTGCATACAATGTTTTGTTAGTGGGAAAGATTGAAGGTGGGAGGAGAAGGGGACGACAGAGGATGAGATGGTTGGATGGCATCACCGAATTGATGGCCATGAGTTTGAGCGGGCTCTGGGAGTTGGTGATGGACAGGGAAGCCTGGTGTGCTGCAGTCTGTGGGGTCGCAAAGAGCTGGACACGACTGAATGACTGAACTGACTAAGTGTACACAAAGTGAATCAGCTCTATGTGTACATATATCGCCTCTTTGGGATTTCCTTCCCATTTAGGTCACCACAGAGCACCTTCACCTTGAATCCACACTGAGAACAAGACTAGGGTTCTGGCTTCTGGCTTCCCAAGGTCTTTCACTCAAAACAGTTTCATCAAATGAACAGAAGCTGTATATACCTTTGGGAAGGTAGACTATGAAAGATTTATTTTTTTGCTTATTGGTCTTCTGTCCTCCAGTGTTTTCTTGATTTCTTTTCTTTTATTTCCTGCTGTTTTGCAAATTTAATACTATACATCTTTTCAGTCTGTTTAGTACCTATCAATCCTTTTGTGTGCATACCGGAGATTGCCCACGGCATTCAAGTGCCGGTCAAGAATAATTACTGTGCCAGGTAGTGAAAATAAAAGTGACAACAAATGAACCCTTGCTCAGGACAGGGAATTGAGTGAAGTCTAGATTTGTTTCATTATGCTAGAAAGAAAATAGCACTTATTAGAATGTTTCCTGCTGCAATCTTTTATTTTCCTATTTTTTAACTCTAGTTTGCTCCTTCATGGGGGAAAACATCATATTTTTAAAATGAAGTCATTTATTCGGTCGTTCTGAGCAATATAGGTGCCATTCCTGGTGTAGTTTGCCAAGTAGCAACAGCTACAAATACAGTTGAGGAAAGTGAGTGCTGTGATGGAATAATTCCAAGGGCTGTAGGCATGCACTGGGGAGGCACCTCACCCAGTATCTAGAGGGAAGGGACGTTTTCCCTCAAGTCAGTCCAAGTCACGTTAGGGTGAGACCTAAAGGTGATAGGAATTAGCCACAAGAAGAGTTTTCCAGTCAGAGAAAGCAACCTACACAAAACTGATGGACAAAGAGAACGCTCACGAATTTGAGGAACTACAGGGGGTTCTGCTTGGTGGAGAGCCTGGAGGTAGTCTGGTCAGTTGTGGCTACTCACAAAAATCCTATAAACCACATAAAGTTTCATTAGGGTATTGAGATGCCATTTTATATATAGGATTAAAACTGGGAAATGACACCTGAGATTTGAGTTGCAGAAGAGTCAAGCCAGTGAGGGATGGAGGGTGTTTGAGCACCTGCAAATACCCTGAGTGGGAGAGAGTTGGCTGTGAATGATAAACCGAAAAGACGATTCGTTTGGTAGGAGTGCGGGGAGCGATGGGGAAGGGCCCTGTTGAAGGCTGGAGTCTCCACTTTGAGTCTTGAAATCACTTCATGATTTTTTAGTTTAGTCTAAGAAAACCATTCCTTGAGCTTCTATGTAGCAGATGGACTGGGGGCAACAGGAGGTGCTAGAAACCAGCAGGGAAGCCATTGTGGTACAGGGAAGAGAGGTGGTGACGCCTTGGATTAAGATCATCCAGTGGAGAAAACAGGAGCGGCCCAGTTTGTGTATAATTTAAAGGCTGATCTACAGGGCAAGAGAGAGGGATTAAAAGGCGATGAATTTCAGAGATCGTAACTCACGCGGTTGTTCACAGTAGACTGGTCTGGGATGGTGCTCAGATGGTCCTCAGGATGGTGCTCTGTGGTTTCCCAAACGTTAACAAAACAATTCATTGGCTACCTCCAAGGAGCTCCTTGCTGTGGGGCAGGAAGGAAGCCTGAGGTTCATAGTGTGATCATACAGTGTGTTGGCTTCTTGAGCTAAATCTTCATTCTCCCCTTCTCTCCTCCTTGAACCTTTGACCCCATTGGTCTTGGTTCCAATCTCTAGGTTCTAGTAGAGCAAGGGTAATCCCTCTTCCACGTGATAGGTACTCCAAGAAAGCTATCCTGTTGATTGGTCCTCCTCAAGGTACACATCCCCTTCCCTCCAACCATTCTTCACGGGTCTTGCTGTTGAAGCCCTTTGCCAACTTGGCAGTCACCTTCCTTCTGACGCTTTCCATTGTGTGGTGGGGTCCTTCCTAAAACATGATGAATTGCAACTGGCTGTCACCTTGACGTCAGAGATAAAGGCCTGTGGAGAAGGAGACACAAACTCTGTGTTTCACATTTATAAACGGTAACATGTACTCATAGAAGAATTTTGAAAAAACAGAAAAGTATAAGGAAGAAAAACGTAAATCCCTGTAGTATGATCTTCTCAAGATAATTAGCTTAAACTTTGGTTTAATTTCTTTTACTTTTTTCTTCTCTGTATATTTCTTAATATTTTTTGATGGGTAACATATAGGTCTCTTCTTTTCATATTTAGCTTTTTCATGTCATTAAAACTTCTCACCACCCTTATTTTATTTACCTATTTCCTGAGATAATAAATTGTTTCCAGTTTTCCACTTTTATAAATAAAATGCATTGCAGCACATACAAATCTTGTTTGCATGTCTCATCTCCTTAGGATACTGGGATGGAATTGCAGGGTGGAAACATTTTTGAGGGACTCTTGGTACGTGTGGCCAGATTGTCCACTGGAAGAGACTTATCCATTCCTCTCAATAGCCCCCTTGACTGGGGTAAATGGACTTGTCCATTTCAGTATGTCTTCACTCTATCCAGAGTAGGTGATAAATGGAGATGCAAGTCCCAAATATGAGGAAGGCAGGCATAGAAGGGATACCACCAGTTCAAACAGCTAACATTTTTGAGTACCTACTTGTGTGCTGGTTCAAAATTGGGAAAGGAGTACGTCAAGGCTGTATACTGTCACTCTGCTTAATTGACTTATATGAAGAATGGTGCTGCTGCTGCTGCTGCTAAGTCGCTTCAGTCGTGTCCGACTCTGTGTGACCCCATAGACGGCAGCCCACCAGGCTCCCCTACCCCTGGGATTCTCCAGGCAAGAATGCTGGAGTGGGTTGCCATTTCCTTCTCCAATGCATGAAAGTGAAAAGTCAAAGTGAAGTCACTCTGTCGTGTCCGACTCTTAGTGACCCCATGAACTGCAGCCTACCAGGCTCCTCCGTCCATGGGATTTTCCAGGCAAGAGTACTGGAGTGGGGTGCCATTGCCTTCTCCTATATGAAGAATACATCATGCGAAATGCTGGGCTGGATGACTCATATAAGCTGGAATCAAGATTGCTGGGAGAAATATCAACAACCTCATATATGCAGATGATACACCCCTCTAATGGCGGACAGCGAAGAGGGACTAAAGAGCCTCTAGATGAGGGTGAAAGAGGAGAGTGAGAAAGCTGGCTTAAAAGTCAACATTCACAAAACTAAGATCATGGCATTTGGTCACATTACTTCATGACAAATAGAAGGGGACAAACTGGAAACGTGGAAGATTTTATTTTCTTGGGCTCCCAAATCACTGTGTATGGTGACCACAGCCATGAAATTAAAAGACGCTGCTCCTTGGGAGGAGCAAGCTATGACAAACCTAGACAGTGTATTAAAAAGCAGAGATATTGCTTTGCTGACAGAGGTCTATCTAGTCAAAGATATGGTTTTTCCAGAAGTCATGTAAAAAAGAGTCCTGAGCGCCGAAGAATTGATGCTTTTGAACTGTGGTGCTGGAAAAGACTCCTGAGAGTCCCTTGGACAGAAAGGAGATCAAAGTAGTCAATCCTAAAAGAAATCAGTCTTGAATATTCACTGAAAGGAGTGATGCTGAAGCTGAAGCTCCAATAATTTGGCCACCTGATGGGAAGAGCCAACTCATTGGAAAAGACCCTGATGCTGGGAAAGATTGAGGGCCAGAGATGAAGGGGGTGACAGAGGATGAGATGGTTGGATGGCATTATTGACTCAATGGACATGAGTTTGAGCAAACTCCAGGAGTTAGTGAAGGACAGGGAACCCTGGTGTGCTGTAGTCCATGGAATCACAAAGAGTCAGATACAGCTTAGGACTGAGCAGCACTTATGCACCAGGCACTTACTAAGTATGTCTCACTCATTTGTACTAAGTACTGCTCATGTAGATGCCACATATCTGTTGCTATTGGTGGTGGTTTAGTCACTAAGTTGTGTCTGATTCTTGCGGTGCCATTGACTCTAGCCCACCAGGCTCCTCTGTCCATAGGATTTTCCAGGCAAGAATACTGGAGTGGGTTGCCCTTTCCTTCTCCAAGTGCCACTTCCTTTTCTAGGTGCTATTGCAGGTAACGAAATAAATACACGGCAGTGATTTGCCGAAGGGCACACTGATAGTTTAACAGTGAAGGTACTTCTGGTACAAGTTACAGACTATTTGACTGAAAGAGACTTCAGTTTTAGGTTTTTTTGAAAGTAAAGCTTTCTCCAAGTGTAACATACATACAGGAAAATGCACTTGTCTTCAGTAGTGTTACTTGAATTAGCGTAGTTACCACGTCTGTGATCACTATCCAGATGAAGAAATGGAATATTACCAACCTAGTCATTATTCTTTACCTCCTCCTCATTTCTGACATCATAGTTGAGTTTTGCCCATTTTTGAACCTTCTATAAATAAAATCATACTGTTTGTAATACCCCCTTTTTTTTGCTTCTTTCCCTCAGCACGTTGATTGTGAGATTAATTTATTGTGTGTATTATTAACTTATCTGTGCATTTTTCCTACTGGAATGCATTCCTACTGTATGACTCTACTATGTTTTATCATTTTACTCTTGTTGAACATTTGTGCTGTTTCCAAATAATGTGGATGTGAGCATTTTTGTATAGCCAAAGGCAGATGTGTTCTTCAGGCCAAGGAGATACTGTTCTGTAGTTCTCTATTTCTCCATGTCTAAACAAACCCACATTAAAAACAAACCCAGTCTTCTCTAGCCAGGGCAGCCCTTTAGGAGCTCCTTAGTACAGGACTTGGTACTGTAGCTTCACAGTACAGAGCTCTAGTAATTCAAACCAGAAACACACAAGAGAAACTGGAGATGCCCCAGCTGCTGGTGAAGATGCAGAAACAGGTCCCACCAACTGTATATTTCATTAAATTAAAGAAAAAACAGCATATGTGTGTGAGAAAGACAGATAAGAGACGGTGAGAAAGGACACACTCATGTACACAGGAAGGCGCGAAGGCTAGGAGTCTCAGTGAACCTGCTGAAGGAGAGGGCTGTGGAGCCTCCAGTCAGAGGACGTGGCCGCAGCCGCTCAGAGTGATGCTCGCTCCAGTGAGCGGGTCATTAACTCTGCTGATTCTTTGGGAGGAGGAATGTTGCTCTAATTTAATTAGGAATCAGGGAAGCAAATGACGATCCTCTCCAACCTGCTCTGCTGGATGGAAGGATGCTACTGGGATGTCACACAGGTCTTCCAGGTTTACTGGAGAGGAACGGGGGATGGATTCCAGGTGTCCTTCTGGGGAGCTGCCTCTCTACCCCAAAGGAATGTGAACCCTAGAGAATAGGGTCCAAAAAATCTGGTCAGTCCCCCAAGTTAATCGTATCTGAACTGGGAAGATTAGGAAAGCATGTGGGAAAATTTAGAACCAAAGCCATCCTGTGTCATGGTGCCGGTGACACCTGGTTTCCTGGTGCAGTTGTAAATAGCAGTGCCTTCTCACTCCCAGAAGTGTCCTGATTTGTACAATAAATTATATGATCATCAACTTAGACACAACCTTTGAGGCTCTGCTGCTTACATGCACTGTGACCTTAGACAAGTTTCCCCACCTCTCTAAGCTTCATACCTGCCACCCAGCGTAGAAGTAAAGATTAAATGAGACATTAGATGCTGAGCCTTTAGCCCTCCTTGGGCTCAGAAAAAGGACTTGGATTCAAAGGCATTTCAAACATTGTCTTTCTGTTGTTATCATAACTGGAGTTTTCTTCAGACAATGATAATAAAACTGCGAATGTCTGAGACAGCAGAGGATTGGGAAGCTGTGCATTGTCTCCATCTTACTTCCCAAAGAATTTGCTTCTCTTCTTCCCAGGATAAAAGAAATAATTCGTTGTCAGGGCTCTCCTTCAGGGTTATACTTCCAGATGAAGATGCTAACAGCTTTTGAAATGTAAACCATCAAGACTGGATTTAAATGCCTTGGTTTTCACTTTAGGGGGGTGATTAAGAAATCCTATAATCATATTCAGGATTTAAAGGGTGACATTCAAAATAGTTAATTCTTCTTGTCCTAATGTATTTATTAATAGCATTTCCTTTCACTCTCAAATATGTCTAAGTTTGGGCAACACATTATATGGTTATCTTGAATATTTAGGTACTGCCTAAGCCACTGAACAAGAAGAAGCTTGTCTTGAGGTTAGGCGTTTTGGACTAGAAACAAGGCAAATATCCATAACAGGAGAATGTGTAAGTTAATTGTGTTGTATTCCTACAGTGGATTATTACTAAATACCAATGCAAATGAATGAAGTATAATTATATGTGTAAACGTGGATAAAACTCAAGATAAATATTGAATGAAAAAGCAAATTGCAGAAGAATGTATAATTTCATTTACATGAAGTTTAGTAAAAATATATAATCATATACAATTATATGATTTATTGCTTAGGGATATATATATATCCATATATACATGGAAATATATATAGAGAGAAACTATAAGGAAAAGCAAAGGAATGGTTCATTCAAAATTCAGATTGGCATTTGCCTGTGCTGGGTGGGAGCAGGTAGGGAAGGCAAGAAAGGGCTGGGAATCCTAGAAGGACAAAAAGGACTTCAAAGATGTTGATTTTTATTCTATTCTGTAAACTGTGGGATGGTGTGTGGGTGTTTCTTTTTTTTTTTTAATTTTAAATGTGTGCACCTGTTATGTACATTCTCTTGATTCCTTGGAATATATTCCCCCTCACAAACACACAAAAACAAATATACAAAGAAGACATATACATAAAATAAAATAAAAATACGACACGACGTTTGTCATATCAAACTGTATACTTTGTGTGTTGCCTTGGGTGATTGTTCATGGTTGAGTGAATTTAGGGAGTTGGTGAGCTCTGGGCTGAGCAGACAGCGAGGCAATTTAATGGCACCTTTTGGAGAAGGAAATGGCAACTCACTCCAGTACTCTTGCCTGGAAAATTCCATGGACAGAGGAGCCTAGTGGGACTACAGTCCATGGGGTTGCAAAGAGCTGGACACGACTGAGCAACTTGACTTCATTTCACTTTGAATCTTTAAAACTAGTTTGGTCTTGTTTCTTTCTTCTGGTGCTGCTGCTGCTGCCACTCCTGCTAAAGCACTGGCATTCATCTAGTGAGCAGCATGATCCTCCCTTCCCTGGGTTGAGAAGATCCCCTGGTGGAGGAAATGACAACCCACTCCAGTATTCTTGCCTGGAGAACTAGATGAACAGAAGAGCCTGGCGGGCTACCGTCCACGGGTTCGCAAAGCATCGGACGTGACTGAGTACTCACGTACGACGCACATAATCTTTTAATTCTCAAAAAAGTGCAGTGAGATCCACTGTCATCTCCACTGTACAGTTAAGGACAGCGGCCACTGATTAGGAAATCTGCAGGGGCTGTTGGAGCCTGCCCTGGGAACCTGCCCTTCGTCGTCCGCTGCCTCCGGGGCTGCCTGTGGGGGTGGCTAAGTCCATCCCACCTGGGTCTGAGCTGTAGGCACAGGCCTGACATTTTCAGGTTTATAAAAGGCCTTCGCCCTTTTGTGTTTTTGACGGTGACCTCTTTGTCAGGCTCTGCTTGCCCCGTGTCTCGGAGGCCTGTGAGTCCCTGCAGCTCTGTTAACGAAATGAGTGCTCCCCTGGTGCCCCTGGGGAGGGCGGTTTTCAGCACATGTCTGACTCTGCAGCCCCATGGGCTGTAGCCCACCAGGCTCCTCTGTTCATGAAATTTTCCAGGCAAGACTACTGGAGTGGGTTGCCATTTCCTTAAGGGAATCTTCCCCCACCCAGGAATTGAACCCACCTCTCCTGCATTGTCAGGCAAATTCTTTACCACTAGCACCGCCTGGGAAGTCCCTTCCAGCTCCTGATATAGGTAATTAGGGAGTGGCTGTTTTACGAAGAGCAGACACTGAAACTCAGGGGCTCTTGACCTGATGGATTTGGACTTAATTCTTACAAATGGGAGGGGAGGAGCTGATCTCTACAGATTTCGGTGAGATTTGAGTTCAGAGACTCAGTGTGGCTATGGTAAGAAAAAATATATATAATGAAAGAAAAAAGGAGGGAGCACTGTAGACAGAAGGAATTAGGTCCCAGCAGGAGGGACTATTGCAGTTAGAGTTTGCTCAGGGGATCAGAAAGCACGCTGACCCCCAGTTTTGAATCCTTGTTCTGCCACTTACTGCTAGCTGTGAACTTTGGCAGGTTATACCACCTCACCAAGACCCTGTCTCCTCATCTGTTGTTTAGAGATGGTGGTACTGTTTTGGACTATTTGTTGTTTAGTCCCAAACCATTACTCTTTCTTTCCTTGTTAACAAAGCCACTTAAACTCAGGAAAGATGGGCCTTGTTTCTGGCCTAAAGGTGCAGACATGTGACCTTCTGGTCCATGAAATGTATGGGGAAGTCTTCTGAGAGGAATTTTTGTTCCCTTGGGTAAGTAGGAGGTAAAAGAGGAGCACCTCTGCCTAAGCTACTTTCTGCTTCCTGCTTTGAATGCAACAGGGCTAGGATATGATGCTTGGAACTGCTGCAGCCATTTTGTGACTATGAGGCAGAAGACCAGGAAAATCAGGGATGCCAACCCCAAGTCCTACCATTATTGAACCCCCCGAAACATCTGGAACTGTTTCTTGTTATGCGAGGAAAATAGGCCCCTATTTATGTAAGCTTCAGTTAGCTATATTTTCTATTCTTTGCAATCAAAGAATGATTTAAAAAGTATTTAGGCCTTATTAAGCTCTCATGAGAATTAGACTGTATTTTTAACATACCTGGAACAGAGTGAGTACATAGTGGTGGTTACTGTCATCCTTACTCCATCAGCACCCCCAGGGTACCTCCAGGAGCAAGTCAGACTACAGGGGTGGCAGAAGAAAAGAAATGTTGAAGATTTTTGTCTCTTCTCTTCCTCATTATTTACCTCCCCTCTTATAAAGGGTTGTGCAAAGCATGGTGGGATGCCTGATATTGAAGAAAGAGTGTTAGGAGTGGAAAGGAAAAGAGGAAGAAAAAAAAGTAGCATTAGAGGGAAGTCAGCTAAGCAGTCTAGGCTCATGGTTTGAATTTATTGCTCTCACATTTTTTTCGCCTAGAAATGGGATTCAGTCCTCCTGGGCCCCTGATCAAAATAAAAATTTAAAAAATAAATGCAAAGGTATTTATTTTTTATAGGCTTTTTAGCATTCATAGATTTAAAACACTGGAAATGGTAACACTCTTAGCATCTTTAATGGCTACTTCTTTAGACAGGTGCCCAGGGAATAGCGCTTTTTTACACAGTAAACATTTCTGGTAAAGGATTATTATAATGAGGCAAAGTCTCTATTTTCAGCTCCCAATTACCTTTCCATCCAGTTGCTGTCATTACACAATGCTTGCATTTAGTGTGCTGGAAGCTGGAGAAATTAGTGCATGGCCATCAAAGCGTGAAGGCCAGTAGTGTTTTGCATAATCATCGCTGGAGTTGGTCCTCAGATTTTGCATTTGTCACTCTTGCCCTCCAGTGCCTTGGTTTGGGATTCTACCCGAACAAAGGTCTTCTTACTGGTTTTAATCATTTTCAAACCCTGTTGTGGATTGTCACCCACCGTTACTTTCCCCCGATCCCCACCACGACACTTTTTTGTTTTAAGCAGACTGCCTGTGACGATTCCAAATGTGTCAAAATAATAGGGGAAAACCTACTTGATGCCACTGACAAAGCAGACACTTTGAACTTCCCTTGAGGGGAAGGTTGAAAGACCCAGCTTGTCTTACTCACTTATAGTCAAATGGAGAGATGGAGATCCTAGTCCTCTTGAGAGGTGAAAAGGGAAGGTCTTTGATCTCCTGCAGAACTGCTGTGTCCAGGAGAGGGGACGAGGTGACATGAGAAGATGGGAAGCCATGGGTGAGGTGGGTGAGTGAGGCTGCAGTGTTGGATCTGTGGGTCAGGTGGAAATAAGGAGAAGCAAAACCAAGGCTGTGTTGAAAATATTTCTCAAATGATGCAAAACAAGAACTGCTCAGTAACTACTAGAGCAGTGCCCTAGGGTTCCTGTGTCATGTATTACTGTGTTGTGAGTTCACAGAGGAGGTCTGGGTGCTGGAGAAGAGACCAGTTGGCAACGGGACACAGAAGATGCTCGAGGCATAAGAAAATGTGGAAAAGAAATGACATGACTTTACTGCAGCTTGCAAGCAGAACACTTAACTCTGAACAAAACCTTTGTGTTGCCCAAAATGATACTATATAAGTAAAGAGCAGACAGGGTCTTTGCCTTGTCTAGTGCCTGGCACATAGTAGGTTCTTCACGAATATTTATTGAAAGAATTAATAAGTGAACGTGCCACCAAAAAGATGTATCAGAAATCCTCCCTGTGTGCTAAGAGAATTAGTTTTCAAGAGAACCTTCTTGTGTTTTGCTTGGTTTGGTGGTGTTTGTATTTTATGTGATTTTCAAAACGTGAAACAATGGCATGGACAGAAAAGAAAAACATCATCATTTTATAGAGGCAAGAGAATAATTTTTCATTTAAATAAACCAGAGAGTGATTGAATCTCCTGTTATTTTCCCCTTTTGTAGTCTGTGTTGTAAAATAATTTACACAGGATAAAAATCTACAATCTTTACAAAGGCAGCAAGTTTGGTGTTACAAAGGGCATGCGTTAGATGGTTTGAAATATTTGTGATGAAGAATTAGAATAGAATTTTTTTTCTGATGAGAAACATGAATAGAAAATGATAACAAGCACTTTCTAACCACAGGCTCTACATCAGAATGAAGCATGCTGTTTGTGTTTTAAGGCCAGATGTCTCCTTGGGGGAGATCATGGATGTGTCATAGTCTAGCAGAAGCTGTCACAAAAGCTTTCTGCAGTGGTTAGTTCTGATGAGCTCACATAGGAGGAGATACACTATATGTTAAGGTTGGTGGAATGTAAATTCCAGGGAGTTCATTTGACTTACCGTATTGCTTGCTGCAGAGAATTTGGAGTGAGTTTCAACAGATGTATACTAATGAAGCTAGTAAAGTGGATCTAGCAATTGAAAATCAGAAGCAAGGAAAAGAAGAGAATGCTAAAATAGTAATACTAACCATAAATATTAAAATTGACCATAAGCCATAAGTATTAAAATTGATTGATTTTACATGGAGCCTCATGGCAGCCATAGCAAAAGAGGAAATATGATAAGGCTCATAACTCATACTTGTGGAAAGAAGAGAGCATACAAGTGTCTCATAGGAAGTATGCTGCTGTTGCTGCTAAGTCGCTTCAGTCGTGTCTGACTCTGTGCGACCCCAGAGACAGCAGCCCACCAGGCTCCTCTGTCTCTGGGATTCTCCAGGCAAGAATACTGGAGTGGGTTGCCATTTCCTTCTCCCATGCGTGCATACTAAATCGCTTCAGTTGTGTCTGACTGTGCAACCCTATGGACTGTGGGCCACCAGGCTCCTCTGTCCATGGGATTCTCCAGGCAAGAATACTGGAGTGGTTGCCATACCCTCCTCCAGGGGATCTTCCCCACCCAGGGATTGAACTCGCGTCTCTTACATCACCTGCATTGGCGGGTGGGTTCTTTACCACTAGCGCCACTTGGGAAGCCCCATAGGAAGTATACCTTTTCTAAAAGATTTCTAAAAGTTTCTTTAAATTTTTACTTACTTATTTTTGGCTGTGCTGGGTTTTCCTTCTGTGCATGGGCGTTCTGTAGTTGTGCACAGGCTTCTCATTGTGGTGACTTCTCTTGCTGCGGTGCTCAGGCTCTAGGGTGTGTGCTCTTTGGCCATTGTGGCACAAGGGCTTCCCTGCCCTGAGGCATGTGGAATCTTCTGGACCAGGGATTGAACCTATGTCTCCTGCATTGGCAGGTGGATTCTTATCCACTGGACCAACAGGGAAGTCCCTAAAAGATTGCAGTTTTAACAGTTGTTATTTGGGAACTGATGAGTTAATTTTGATCATTCAGTTTGCTTCTTTCACTTTTTTTTTTTTTAAACTCTTGAAGTTACTCCTTTGCCTCCTAGTCTCCACATTGTCAGTGATCTATTTATTTTTAATGCCATTAAATGATACAGGGTAGGAGAAGGAGGTACATTCAGAACAGTTAGCTATGTAGCTGTTTTACAGTTTTGGTTAGAGTCATACATGAGGCGTCATTTTGGCTAAGTTGGTGCTATATGTTGATTGAAATTTCTTTTATTTTTTCTTCAGGCCGACAGAACAGAGAATTATTTTGACTTTATATAAAGCCCATCTAGCTTTCTACTGGTCTGGGGCACCTATCCCAGTTGGTCATTATTAAAAAGTTTAATTCATGTTTTCATTATATGCATTTAATGTATATCTAATAGCAATCAGTAAAAAACTTCTGTTCACTTCATAGGATAAAGTTTGTACATGGATTTTATTTGTAATGACTATATATTACAGCATTTTGTTTACTAATTCTATAATTCAGTTCTGTACAGTTAAGTATTTTTTCTTATTGAATACTTTTCAACAAACATATCTGTACATATAGTTTTATGTCACTGTTGAAGACAATTCAGGATATAGGTTTATTGGATCAAAAATATACCCCCTTTTACCATTGCATTACTTTCTGAAGCATCAATGAACTTTCTTTCACGTCATCATCCACAAAGTAGATAAAAAGAGCTGTTGATGAACTAGTTATCTCCAAGCAGTTTATCAACAGCTTTTCATCTCATTTGTGACTCACTTCTGAATACTGGCTCTTCCTTTATTTTTGTAAATCTTTGCAGCCCGAGTTCTGCAAATTTCTCGTAAGTGGAACTTAGTGATATCAGTGATACCCTCCTTTTAAAATACTCATTTGTTATATCTTGAGTTTTGAGCATATTATCTGTTGTGGCAGAGACTGCTCATTATACTTAACGACTTCATGTTCATGCGTTTCTTATCAGAGCTCACAACTCTTAGTTGGGCACAAGCCATCCAGGATAAAGACTACATTTTGTAGCCTCCCATGCAACCAGAAGAGGCCAGGGAAGTAGTTCTGGCTGATGGGATGTGAGTAGAAGGGTTGTTTGGTACCCTGCAGAATGTTTTTGAAAAAACTGGTGGGTGCTCTTTGCCCTCTCTTTCTTATCTATTCCTCCTTCCATCCTTGAGCCTGGAACACAGTTATGATGACTGTAGCCACCGTATTGAATCGTAAGACCAAGGTCGACACTCAAAGGGTATACGAAAGGTGACCTGGAAGATTTTGGGGTCTGTGAGGACTTTGTGCTGCCTGCCTCTGGACTTTCACACACAAGAGAAATACATTTTTATTTTGTTTAAATCATTATCTGGAGTCTCTGTTACTCACAGCTGAATCTAACCCTAACTGATGACAGAGGTTCATATAAAAGATCCTGTGTTAACAATTTAAGTGTTGCAGATATTATTTGACATAAATATTTCATGGTTAAGCTGAAAGTTGAGACCAAAGTAAAAGCAAATTGCAAGGATCAAATGGTTTTCTCAATTATTTTCTTACTCCTTTCTATTTAAAAAAAAAAAAATCATCTTGATGGTAAGAGCTATGTTTCTTGAACTCCTCTTCTGTACTTAACCTCACTTAATTCCCTGTGAGGAGGTACAGTTGTCAGGGGTCAGGGGAAAATGGAGAGTCACTGATGATGGGTTTAAGATTTTGTTTTGGGATGAAAGTGTTCTGAAATTAGATTGTGTTGATGGTTGCACTATAATAAACATACTAAACCCACTGAAATATGTACTTTACGTGGGTAAACTATGTTTTTTAATAGCTTCCCAAGGCAGCTATTAAAAACCTTAGCAGCACTATCACAGCATTTTCCAAGCGGAAGGTGTTGTATCATGAAAGCAGTCTTCTTTTGCCCTCCATAGCATAGAATGCTATACTTTTTTGGAGAAGAAATTAGGGGGTTGGTATAAAAAATACAAAGAAGAAAATTAAAATATCTCATTTTCCAAGTTGTAAGAAAGAAAAGAAAATCTTGGCACTATTTATCCATTTCTTAAACTGTAGAATTTTGTTCTTTCACAAGTGAGGACAGAGATAATAAAATTGAACTTTGTGTCAGAGGACTTTAAAAAATCTGAAAGATATTTTTGCTCTGTCTTTCCCTTGGTTTGTAAGTCTTTTGCTGTTAAATTTTGTACACCCATATCACTATACACGGACTTCCCTGGTGGCTCAGATGGTAAAGAACCTGCCTGCAGTGCGTGAGACCTGGGTTTGACCCCTGGGTTGGGAAGATCTCCTGGAGGAGGGCATGGCAACCCACTGCAGTATTCTTGTCTGGAGAATCTCCATGGGCAAAGGAGCCTGGTAGGCTACAGTCCGTGGGATCGCAAAGAGTCGGACGTGACTGAGCGACTACACACATCACTGTATGTGTACCCAATATTGCTTTACGTCTGTCCTATACTGCAAGCACCAGAAACTTCCCGGCTAAAGTTATTTCCTTCTTGCCTATGATTCTCTTCTCTCTCAGTTGGTGATTAGTCTCTCAACTGAACTGAATTAGTCGTTCAACTGAACTTCGATAAACAGCAGTCTCTCTTCCCTCTAATAAGCCAGTCTCAGGCAACAGTAGATGTGTTTAAGGCTACCGTTAATCTTTTGAACAGGTTTGACCTGTTCGATTAGTTTAAATCTGAGGTTGTCTGTGGATTTTATTTATCCATACCGTTCCTAGCATTGTTTACCACATAAGCAAACATTGGTTGGACTCTCCGTTCAATCTCCCCAGGCTTTCGTGTCCCACCCCATCCCCACCCCCCACCCACAGGGCTCTTTGCCTGGGTACCTGGCTCCTTTTCTTCATCAGATTGTGGAATCCTGGGAGGACCGGGGACAGCTTTCAACTTCTCATGGTGCCTTGCGCCGTGTAGGTGCTTGGTAATCATTTGCGGAATGAATAATTCTGAGTAGATAGAACTTCGGGAAGTGAGCCACAGGACAGCAGTCCCTAGGCGGTAGTTTTGTTATTTAATGTCTGCTGAGAGAATGGTACGCAACCAGCTGAGAGACACGCATGCTGCTCACTGTCTGATGGGTCATCACATAGGTTTACAAGCATGCTAACACGCCATTGGAGCACGTGAATTGAACCACAAGAATGAAAATAATGCTTTGCATTTGTTCCTGACAGTCTGTGCTTAAAATTTTCAGTCTAGAAGCTACCAGAAGTGCTCCAAAATGTGAGCTCTGGGTGTCTTTTTGCTTTTGCTTTTTTTTGGTAGAGTTGATTAAAGCCATCATCCTGTCAGGTGGCTTGACCCAGAGGAAGGTAAATCCAATCCAGAGTCAAGCACAGACTGTTTTTTTTGTTTTTTTGTTTTTTTTAAGCGGAGGATAATTGCTTTACCGTGTTGTGTTGGTTTCTGCATTCAACAGCCGAATCAGTCATGACTACGCTGCTGCTGCTAAGTCACTTCAGTCGTGTCCAACTCTGTGTGACCCCATAGACGGCAGCCCACTAGGCTCCTCTGTCCCTGGGATTCTCCAGGCAAGAACACTGGAGTGGGTTGCCATTTCCTTCTCCAATGCATGAAAGTGAAAAGTGAAAGTGAAATCGCTCAGTTGTGCCTGACTCTTAGCGACCCCATGGACTGCAGCCCACCAGGCTCCTCCGTCCATGGGATTTTCCAGGCAAGAGTACTGGAGTAGGCTGCCGTTGCCTTCTCCGAGTCATGACTATATATAACCCCAAAATAAGCCGGTGTGGCTCAGACGGTAAAGTGTCTGTCTACAATGCAGGAGACCTGGGTTACATCCCTGGGTCGGGAAGATTTCCTGGAGAAGGAAATGGCAACCCACTCCAGTACTCTTGCCTAGAAAATCCCATGGACAGAGAGGAGCCTGGTATCTGTGGGGTCGCAAAAGAGTCAGACACGACTTCACTTTCACTTTTACCCAGTTGAGCAATTCATCCCACCCCTCTTAAGTCATCACAGAGTGCCAGGCTGGGCTCCCTGTGTTGTATGGCAGCTTCCTGCTAGCTATCTGTTTTACACATGGCGGTGTATATATGTCAGTGTTACTTTCTCAGTCTCACCCTCTCCTTCCCCTTCTGTGTCCACTGTCCCTTTTCTACCTCTGTGTCTCCATTCCTTCCCAGCATAGACTTTTAAAGCAAATGTGTTTTGTATTATAACTTGATTTGAATTGGCCATTGAGAATGTAAATGATTCTTCTCAAGAAGAATCCTGTATTTTTACACTTTTTGTTAGAACTGGGATACGGACTCTATACCATAACAGAAGACAAAATTTCCATTTCGCCAAGATGAGTTCTAGAGACTGAAGACCTGAGGATGGGAGTGAATGTGATGGATGGAAATGTCTTCATCTTCTCAATACCGGTGGCCAGTGGCAGAAGGACAGGAAGCTGCAGGCCTGACCTCACTGATGTTCAGGCTTCCCATTCATAGCTCTGGTGGTCTGTGTCCTCTACTCTGGCCACATCCACCTTTTCAATGAAAAACCTTGTTCCAGAAGTCTGGAGACCTGAGTTTGTGACTTGGCCCTACCTTTGACTTTGGGTAGGTGAGGGCATCCTATCCCCTCAACAGTACTTTGGATATTTTGGGGGACAGTTTTAGTTGTCACAGTTATGGCTGTTACATTATTTATGAGTTAGATTTCATTTCAGGATAATAAAGTTAGCATTATATATGGAGATAATAATCATGAGGGTAGGAGGAACCTCCTGTCTTTGTTTCCATGGTGCCTAATGCCAAATAAATGAATAGATAAGTTATACAACTTCTTCTGCTATGCTTGCACATAAGTTATTACTGGCACTTGATGGCATTAAGTGATTAGCTCTTATCTCCAGCCAGAGGGTACATATGAAAAAACAAAAGCAAATTGGAGAATACATTGCTCATTTTGCTTTCTGTCTTCCCAGCCCAAGAAGCCTGTGGTTTTAGTGCCAGTTGTTGTGGGTAGACAATAGTTCTTGCTTCCATATCTTTTTAGCATACTGAGGTCATCAGAAGCAGAGGGAAGGTTGCCGTGAGCACCCCTTTGAAGTGGATGAAATATGATTAATTATATTTCATCTTTTCTAATTATTTTGAGGATCAAATTTGGAAATAAAGTGAACTGAGTCATTGTTGTTGTTCATTTGTTAAGTTGTGTCCAACTCTTGGTGACCCCATGGACGCAGCATGCCAGGCTCCTCTGTCCTCCACTGTCCTCTTCATGTCCATTGAGTTGGTGATGCTGTCTAACCATCTCATCCTCTGTCGCCCCCTTCTCCTTTTGCCTTCAGTCTTTCCCAGCACCAGAGTCTTTGAGTGTCTCTGACTCAATAGCAAAGTAGAGATAATGCCAGCTTAGCATTGCCCTTGTAAGTATTAAGTAGGGTCACATACATGAACTTGGTAAAGCAAAATATAACTAATCTATCCACTATCAATTATTTGTTTAATTCTAACTTCCTGCCATTAAATCTGCTGCCTAACCAGCTGTCTTATTGTTGACTGAATATAGCTGGTGATGTTCCATCTTTACACTCCAGATCTCACTGTGCTCTCTTTCTGAGCCCTTCCTGAAATTTTTTTTTATCTTAAAGAGATGGGAATACCAGACCACCTGACCTGCCTCTTGAGAAATCTGTATGCAGGTCAGGAAGCAACAGTTAGAACTGGACATGGAACAACAGACTGGTTCCAAATAGGAAAAGGAGTATGTCAAGGCTGTATATTGTCACCCTGCTTATTTAACTTCTATGCAGAATACATCATGAGAAATGCTGGGCTGGAAGAAGCACAAGCTGGAATCAAGATTGCCAGGAGAAATATCAATAACCTCAGATATGCATATGACACCACCCTTATGGCAGAAAGTGAAGAGGAACTAAAAAGCCTCTTGATGAAAGTGAAAGAAGAGAGTGAAAAGGTTGGCTTAAAGCTCAACATTCAGAAAACTAAGATCATGGCTTCACTTCATGACAGATAGATGGGGAAACTGACAGATAGATGGGGAAACAGTGGAAACAGTATCAGACTTTATATTTTTGGGTTCCAAAATCACTGCAGATGGTGATCGCAGCCATGAAATTAAAAGACGCTTCCTCCTTGGAAGGAAAGTTATGACCAACCTAGACAGCATATTAAAAAGCAGAGACATTACTTTGCCGACAAAGGTCCGTCTAGTCAAGGCTATGGTTTTTCCAGTGGTCGTGTATGGATGTGAGAGTTGGACTATAAAGAAAGCTGAGCACCAGAGAATTGATGCTTTTTAACTGTGGTGTTGGAGAAGAGTCTTGAGAGTCCCTTGGACTGCAAGGAGATCCAACCAGTCCCTCCTAAAGGAGATCAGTCCTGGGTGTTCATTGGAAGGACTGATGTTGAAGCTGAAACTCCAATACTTTGGCCACCTGATGAGAAGAGCTGACTCATTGGAAAACACCCTGATGCTGGGAAAGATTGAGGGCAGGAGGAGAAGGGGAACGACAGAGGATGAGATGGCTGGATAGCATCACCAACTCAATGGACATGAGTTTGGGTGAACTCCAGGAGTTGGTGATGGACAGGGAGGCCTGGCGTGCTGCGATTCATGGGGTCGCAAAGAGTCGAACACAACAGTAGCTACTGAGCTACTGAACTGAACTGAATTTTTTTTCACCTTCTCTGCCTGTCTCAGTCTGCTCTTCCCTAAAAATTTCTCTCATCTAGCCTGACACAGGGGCAGCAGGAAGTGCCTTCTCCTGTCAGTCTTCTGCTCGGTCATTTTCTTCTTGGAACGGTTGGTTCTCTTTGCACACACGTGTGCCTTAGTGCTCTCTGGGGTGGAAGGCGTGGGCCGTGCACTGGAGGACAGTACTCAGTGGAGGCTTGTTGATGCTCCATAGCCAGGACATGCTTGAGAATGAAGCAAGCCAGCAAAGCTAACGCTTGCTTCCTTGAAGATGTATAACCACCCAAGAGATATAGCTACAGAGTCACAGGCCTTTAGAACAGGAAAAAGCCTTAGAGAATTACTCTTATAATAGATGCTTTCTATACTTTATATCCTTCGTTTCTCATCATAATATTCAAAGATAAGTATGGTTACCCACATTTTATAGGCTTGGAGTCTCAGACTGAGAGAGATTAAATAACTTGCCTAAGGTCACTCATCAAGAAATGGCAGGAGGCCAATTGGAACCTTTCTCTCTCTCTTCAAAACCCTTGTTCCACCATTTTATTCTGCTTCTTTAGGGAAATAAAATTACATCATCACTAGAAAATAACATTTGGCATAAGAAATCTCAAAAAGTCAATGTTAAGTTTTGGTTTTCTTTGTAAAGCATGAAACAGCAGTCTTCTCCTGGGTCGAGGCTGCTGAAACATAGACACTGACCAACAGGTATGAGATGCCTGCCATCGAAGGCCACCTGGTTTTGGTAGGATTTCGAAGAAGGGGAGAAGGACTTAATCCTCAAATGTCATGAGAAAACCCAGAAACACATATGGAATGCAATAAGCAAGTTCGGATATCACAGTAGCAAGTGTACAGGCTCTGGGACCAGACTGTGAGTTTGAATCCCAGCTCTGTTCTTTCAGCTGCGGGACCTTGGCTAGCTTCCTTCTTGAAACTCCGTTTGTCTCACTTTCTGCATTTGTAGGATACGGGGATGATGATAGAACCTGCCTCTCAGGGTAGCTGTGAAAAGAAAAGAGATAATAACGTATCAGAACAGTACCTGCTGTATCACAAGGGCTCAGTAAGTTTTGGCTGTTGTTGTTGACCCAGAGGATGAGGAAACTATTGTACAGAGAACTTGAAAAATTCCTACTGCTCAGAAAGGGCCAGAAGCTGCCGGCCGGAGTCAGTCTGAGCTACCTGGTGGGTGTGCGATCAAGTGTCTCCTAACTCCACGGAGGGTCCACCTGAGTTCCCCTGCGCACGTGTGTCTGGCAGCCCTTAGAGCCAGCCGTTCCCCTGTAACAGCAATAACCATTTTCTTTGACTGAGAGACAAGTGTAGACAGGTGCTAGGCGGTTTTGTTATTAAAAGTAAATAGCAACACATTCTGTTCATTCCCCAAGATTCCAGAATAATTTGACTTCCCAGGAGGCTGTCAGTGCCGTCTTCCCTCTGCTCCTGAGAAGTCCCAGGGAAGCCCTGGAGAGGCATGAATCGTTTATGAAAATTTTGTATTGTATCTGCTGATTGGATCCTTCCTAAAGCCGGGCTTGCCTGCTTTTAGGAGAGTGCTTCCGTTATTAACGGGACGTGGCCACGTGGGCCTGAAGTTTCCTGTTTGGCTGGCAAGGTATCAAGGAGGTCAAGGAACTGTTTCCCTGATGAGACTTGGGAAACAGTAAGGACGAGGTCTGGAAAGGAATTTCAGCCGGTTTCCACCCTGCGCGTTCTGCCAGCTTTGGGTTGCAGCTCGTCCCCTTCCCCACTGGAGAGTGGGAGTGAGCTGACCAGCTGACCTGTTGATGTGTTGACACTTGGTCATGTGGAGTGGGAAACAGCAATTATCCTTTCATCAGCTTTTTAAAAAACCTGATTTACAGCATTGTTCCATCTCTGCTATATAGCAGAGTGAGTGAGCTTTGCACGTATAGACATTCCTTTTAAAATATTTTTCATGATGGTTCTTTCCAGGAGACTGGATATAGTTCCCTGGACTATACAGTGGGGTTTTGTTCTTTTACCCATGCTAGATGCGATGGTTTACATCTACCAACCCCACATTCCCACTCCAGCCTCCCCCTGTCCCTTGGCGACCGCAAATCTGATCTCTCTGCCTGTGAGTCTGTCTCCGTTTTGTGGATAGGTTCATTTGTGCCCTACCTTAGATTCCACGATAAGTGGTGTCGTACGGCTTTTGTCTTTCTCTTTCTGACTTACTTCGCCTAGGATAATGCTTAGTTGCATCTGTGTTGCCATCAGCTTCTTTTAAGGTACCTTATAACACCTGTGTAATTTGTTTTCCTTTTCATAAAGGCCTTCGAACTGCACTGCTGGCCGTAGGCACACAGCCCCACTGGTTATGAGCTTATATTGCTCTGTGGCTTGTGACCTGAAGCTGAAGTGATAATAACCCTGAAGGGATTATTTCTCACTGTGTGCTGCAGAGAGGGTCCTTACCTACCCTTAGTACCCCTTTCCCGAGTATTCCAGCATCCCGTTCCCTAGGATTCCAGGAGGCCCACAGGGCCACCGTGGTGCCTGATTTCTGGGATGTGAAAAAGCTGCTGTTGAGTAGGGCTTGACTCATTGGAAAAGATTCTGATGCTGGAGGGGGTTGGGGGCAGGAGGAGAAGGGGATGACAGAGGATGAGATGGCTGGATGGCACCACCGACTCGATGGACATGAGTTTGAGTGAACTCCGGGAGTTGGTGATGGACAGGGAGGCCTGGCGTGCTGTGATTCATGGGGTCGCAAAGAATCGGACACGACTGAGCAACTGAACTGACCTAAACTATGCTGGGCAAAAAAACCCATGGTCTCAGAAAGATGGGGATGAAGGAACCCTGGGAGTTCACTGCCCCAGCTCCTCCCCAGAACTTACCCCATCTGGAGATGCTGCTGGTATTGTGGGGACAGCAGCTCTTTGCGTTTTCCCCTGCTAGCCCAGGGGAGGTGGGGCCGGCCCCTTGCCCTGGAGAGCAGAGCATTGGAGGTCAGGGAGGCTGGGAGAGGGAGAGAAGGTGCCTGACTCACCATCTGTTCTCTGAGCAACGCTTGAGAGGATTTCTCATAAACTGTACACCGAGATGGAGAAAATGAGCAAACGTTCTCCGTTTTTATTCCTAAAGGTCAACTTCATATCTTGGCTACCCTGTTGTGTGTTAATAATATGACCATCATCGAACGCTTACGTCGCTCATTAAATCCTCACCACTTGGTGAGGAAATTGCTAGTACCCCCATCTTTACAATAAGAGAATCAAACCTCAGAAAGAAGAGCTTTCCCACCGTGTCCCAGCTGGTGAGAGAAGACGCTAGAATTCGAACCCAGGTCCAGCTGAACATCATTCATTTTGCCACGATGTTCATCTTTCTCTTGGCTTTGCCTCCTCTATTTTTCTCCAACTTGGTGCAGACACTGTGTGCAATATGTTAAGACCTTTCATGGTCTGTATTTTTGCATTTGGGAGGTCATGTAAATTGGTTGTTTAACATTCAGCTTTCTGGGCTCGGAGGTTCATTTCCATCTAGGTTCTGCATGCTCTGAAACGGAGGAGCCCCGCCCTTTTGAACAGAACACCAGTTTTCACCGGTCTGCAGCATGCCCAGGAGAGCCCTGAAGGAGACTCTCTGGTGGGAGCAGCTTACCCGGGGGCCCTGCTCCTCCTCTTCCAACCCCCTGGTCTCCCTCCCCTTGGTCCTGGCTGCCACTCCCCTCTGCTCCTGAGATCTTAATTCCTTTGTTTCTATCCAGCCCAACTCCTTTCTAGAAACACATCTAAGAAGTAAAAACATTTTCAAAAGAGCTTTTGCTCAATGGCAGGGAAAACCAAAAGAAATTAATAACAGTAGAGAAGTATTTTTTTTAAACTGCATGTTGCTGTTTCAAAACCTATGAATTTTACCAGGCACCTAACTCCTCTCAAATAATTCCACCTCAGTCTTTAATGAATGTGAACAGCTCCCTGGCCCTTTGATGGCCTAGAGCTGCCCTCTTATTTCCCCAGCACCTGGGACCTGGTTTATTTGCCACCCCCTTTTTTCTGGGATGCAAATCTTTTTCTCTAGATAGGGTCCTTGCAGTCAATTCTAATTTCCAGTCTGAGGTCTAGTGGTGGTTTAAAAATATGTCCAAATATTCTCCTCCATTTAAAAGGTAGAAGAGATTGTCTTCCCCTTGGTTATGGCCTGTGCTTAACAACTCACTGCTTCTTTTTAAAAAATACCTATTTGGCTGCTTCGGGTCTCAGCTGCAGCACGAGGGGTCGTCGTTGGGTCTCTGGTTGTGGCACACAGGCTCAGTATTTTGCAGTGCGTGGGTTTAGTTGCTCCTTGGCATATGGGATCTTAGTTCTCCAACCACAGATTGAACCTGTGTCCCCTGCATTGCAAGGCAGATTCTTAACCACTGGACCCCGAGGGAAACCCCCCAAAACTCACTTCTAATTAATAGAAAGTTGAGGAAGGGATGATGTCAGACTTTGGAGAGTAAGTCATAAAAGGCACTGTGGCTTCTGTGTTGCTCTCCTTTGAAGTACTAGTTCTGGGGAAGCCAAGGGCCATGGCATGAGGATATTGACTCCTGTGGAGAGATTCCCAAAGCAAGAAAATGAAGGCTTCATGCCAGCAGCCGTCTTGGAAATAGATCTTCCAGCCCCAGTCAAGTCTTCAGATGAACACAGCCTCAGTTGCCATCTTGACTGCAAACTCCTGAGGGATCTTGAGTCAGAACAGCCCAACTAAGCTGCTCCTCAACTCTTGACTCACAGAAACTAAAAGATAATAAATGTTTATTTATTTATACCATTAAGTGTTGAAAGTAGCTTGTTATGTAACAGCAGATCATCAGTAAGTTTACACCTAATTTTCAAGTGGTATTTGGGACAATGATTGTTATATACAGTTTTCACATCTTTACTTTCAGTTGCTTCTCCTTATGGTTAGGAACTTAACTAGCTGGGCAAATTATTTAAACTAAGCTTCAGCTTCCTCCTCTCTAAAATGGGGATAATAACAGGTTCTACCTTAGTGAGGGTATCCTGGTTCCATAGTAGGGCACTCAATGAGTAACTTCTAGTATAATTAATATATTCTCAACTAATATAATTCATGGTCCTTCTTGCTTTCTAACAGTCCATTCTTTTTTCTTAAGGCCACAACTTCTCACCTCCTTGAGAAACCTGGTCAGAAACTTCCTGTAACATGAACATGGGTCTCTTTGTGCTTTTTCCATATTGTACTCTGATAGATTGTGTATAGATCTCTCCAGTTGACAATCATGAGGGTAGGAGGAACCTCCTGTCTTTGTTTCCATGGTGCCTGAAAGTAAAAGTTGTTCAGTTGTGTCCGACTCTTTGTGACCCCATGGGCTATACAGTCCATGGAATTCTCCAGGCCAGAATACTGGAGTGGGTTGCCTTTCCCTTCTCCAAGGAATCTTCCCAATCCAGGGATTGAACTGGGGTCTCCTGGGTTCCATGGTGCCTAATGCCAAATAAATGAGTAGATAAGTTATACGGCTTCTTCTGCTATGTTTGCACATAAGCTGTTATTGGCACTTGATGTCATTAAAGTGATTAACTCTTATCTCCAGCCACAGGGTACATATGAAAAAACAAAAGCAAATTGGAGAGTACATTGTTCATTTTGCTTCTGTCTTCCCAGCCCAAGAAGCCTATGATTTCAGTGCCAGTTTGTTGTGGATAGACAGTAGTTCTTGCTTCCATATCTTTTTAGCATACTGGGGTCATTAGAAACAGGGGGAATGTTGCTGTGAGAACCCCTTCACAGTAGATGAAATATGATTGATTATTTGAGGCACTTTAAATTTGAAACTGTGACTCAGATTATTTATTGCAGCACAGGTTTTCAGAAAGAGGGCATTAAACATTGTTCTCTAATGTGGAAAGACAGCATAGAACAGAGAAAGTGAATGGGGTTGTTTCTGACCTAGGTCCAAATCCAGGTTCAAGAATTTATGAGCAGTATAGCCCACTCAGTATAACCAGGCTTCCATGAATCTTCTTGCCCCATATTCCCTCTCTTTGGGGTCTGCTTATTCACTAGACACTTAACCGGTATTTACCATGCGTCAGAGGCTTCCCTCATAGCTCAGTTGGTAAAGAATCTGCTTGCAATGCAGGAGGCCCTGGGTTGGGAAGATCCACTGGAGAAGGGATAGGCTACCCGCACCAGTATTCTTGGGCTTCCCTAGTGGCTCAGCTGGTAAAGAAATCTGCCTGCAATGCGGGATACCTGGGTTTGATCCCTGAGTTGGGAAGATCCCCTGGAGAAGGGAAAGGCTACCCACTCCAGTATTCTGTCTGGAGAATTCCATGGACTCAGTCCATGGAGTCTCAAAGAGTCAGACGAAACCGAGTGACTTTCACTTCACCTCACTTTACCGTGTTTCAGACAATGCTGGGCACAGGGGCTACACCAGCAGACAAGACTCCAGCCCCTCCCCTTACTGATTCCCCGAGGACTGACAAGTTGTGGTCTGCACATGGGGTGAATGGGTACCAGGCAGCTCCCCATGGTGGCATCACTGGGTTAAATTTCTCTCAGTACAGATTCTCGGTAAGCTGCAGCCCCTGGTGATGATATCTTTCTAGGTGGTGGGTTTGGATGCTATGGAGCAGTCCATTATGCTGTTTACTTTCAGTTTTGCTTTACTAAGGAAAATCTGGGACTTGTTATTCTGCTGTTAAAATGTTAATTAGTTATACTTGAGACTGTAAACACGTAAGCCCAAATTAGTAATTTTAATACCTCTTTGCTGAAGCCAACTGGGAGGGAGAGCCAGATTTGGTGGAATATGAGCCCAATGCTTTATAATCAAAAGCAAAGTGATGCCCAGTGGAATTTAACCAAAGAGGAGAGACTGTCACCGTGATGAATACACAAACCAGTCAGGAGTGTCCTAGAAATTGGAAAAAGACAACTTATTCATGTGGCTCAGTGTCTTTCTTGGTACTCCTTAACAAAATTCATCTATTCAATCCATCTAGTCTGTCCAGTCCATCCATCCATCCATCCGTCCATCCATCCAATCCATCCATCTATCCATTCATCCATCCTTCCAACATCAAGTGCCTGCTGTATATCAGAAGTCAAAGACAGTTTTCTTTCTCAAGAAATCTGTGATCTAATTATTTAATAGAGATAGAAAATTGACAGTTTCAACATGGTATTATATATATTTAAAAATATTAATACCCAGTATTAGTGAAAGAAAAAGGAGATGACTGTATTTAAATACCGATACTGGGAGTGTTAATCGAGGCACTTGTTCTGGAGAGCAATTCAGTAATACTTCGAAATGCTCTAATTTGTATTTGCATTTGTCAAGCAGTTATAGGAATCTGTCTGGAGCATATAATAATGGAAACATATGTGGATATGAAAGAATGTTTATTATTTTTTATGATAGCTAGAAAAAGGGAAACAAATGGAATGTACAGTAGTAGGGGATTAGTTAGTGACATTAGTTTGGAGACTCAGTGAAATGCAATGCAGTCTTGAAACAATATGTTTTGGAAGAAAGTTTAATGCCACATTGTTAAATGAGAATCGGTTCAAACAGTTCATTCGCTCAGTCGTGTCCGACTCTGTGACCCCATGAATCGCAGTATGCCAGGCCTCCCTGTCCATCACCAACTCCCGGAATTCACTCAAACTCACGTCCATCGAGTCGGTGATGCCATCCAACCATCTCATCCTCTGTTGTCCCCTTTTCCTCCTGCCTCCAATCCCTTCCAGCATCAGAGTCTTTTCCAATGAGTCAACTCTTTGCATGAGGTGGCCAAAGTACTGGAGTTTCAGCTTTAGCATCATTCCTTCCAAAGAAATCCCAGGGCTGGTCTCCTTCAGAATGAACTGGTTGGATGTCCTTGCAGTCCAAGGGACTCTCAAGGAGTCTTCTCCAACACCACGGTTCAAAAGCATCAATTCTTCAGCGCTCAGCCTTCTTCACAGTCCAACTCTCACATCCATACATGACCACTGGAAAAACCATAGCCTTGACTAGATGGACCTTTGTTGGCAGAGTAATGTCTCTGCTTTTCAATATGCTATCTAGGTTGGTCATAACTTTCCTTCCAAGGAGTAAGCGTCTTTTAATTTCATGGCTGCAGTCACTATCTGTAGTGATTTTGGAGCCCCCCAAAATAAAGTCTGACACTGTTTCCACTGTTTCCCCATCTATTTCCCATGAAGTGATGGGACCAGATGCCATGATCTTCGTTTTCTGAATGTTGAGCTTTAAGCCAACTTTTTCACTCTCTTCTTTCACTTTCATCAAGAGGCTTCTTAGTTCCTCTTCACTTTCTGCCATAAGGGTGGTGTCATCTGCATATCTGAGGTTCTTGATATTTCTCCCGGCAATCTTGATTCCAGCCTGTGCTTCTTCCAGCCCAGCGTTTCTCATGATGTACTCTGCATAGAAGTTAAATAAGCAGGGTGACAATATACAGCCTTGACGTACTCCTTTTCCTATTTTAAACCAGTCTGTTGTTCCATGTCCAGTTCTAACTGTTGCCTCCTGACCTGCATATAGGTTTCTCAAGAGGCAGGTCAGGTGGTCTGGTATTCCCTTCTCTTTCAGAATTTTCCACAGTTTATTGTGATCCACACAGTCAAAGGCTTTGGCATAGTCAATAAAGCAGAAATAGATATTTTTCTGAAACTCTCTTGCTTTTTCCATGATCCAGCGGATGTTGGCAATTCGATCTCTGGTTCCTCTGCCTTTTCTAAAACCAGCTTGAACATCTGGAAGTTCACGGTTCACGTATTGCTGAAGCCTGGCTTGGAGAATATTGAGCATTACTTTACTAGCATGTGAGATGAGTGCAATTGTGCGGTAGTTTGAGCATTCTTTGGCATTGCCTTTTTTGGGATTGGAATAAAAACTGACCTTTTCCAGTCCTGTAGCCACTGCTGAGTTTTCCAAATTTGCTGGCATATTGAGTGGAGCACTTTGACAGCATCATCTTTCAGGATTTGAAATAGCTCCACTGGAATTCCATCACCTCCACTAGCTTTGTTCATAGTGATGCTTCCTAAGGCCCACTTGACTTCACATTCCAGGATGTCTGGCTCCAGGTGAGTGATCACACCATTGTGATTATCTTGGTCGTGAAGATCTTTTTTGTACAGTTCTTCTGTGTATTCTTGCCATCTCTTCTTAATATTTTCTGCTTCTGTTAGGTCCATACCATTTCTGTCTTTTATTGAGGCCATCTTTGCATGACATGTTCCCTTGGTATCTCTAATTTTGTTGAAGAGATCTCTAGTCATTCCCATTCTGTTGTTTTCCTCTATTTCTTTGCATTGATTGCTGAGGAAGGCTTTCTTATCTCTTCTTGCTATTCTTTGAAACTCTCAAAATCATAATAGTATACCAGTTTTGTATACTAAATATATGCATAAAAGCTCTGTTGACAGTGGCTGAATTAATCTTCAAATTTTTGTTCTTTTTCTACAATGAACGTGAATTACCTTGATAGTTATGAAAAACCATTAACAATAGGTGTGATGAAAGTACAGCTCCGCTACAGGGCTTGGCCAAGTGCTCTGGGGCACTGAGGTGAGAACTCAGAAGCAGAGCTCAGCTGAAATGAAGCAGTTCTGTCTCTCATGCTTGTGCGTGTTCATTAATTCATTCAGTACACACCCACGTTTACACGTGTGAGTCAGGCAGTAAGACCAGAGAGGGCGGCAGAAGCCAGCTTATAAAGAGCTTCACAGACCATTCTGGGACTTGGATTTATTCTGAATGAGGTGGACAATGTTGGAAGGTTTTGAACTGAGGAGCAGTGTGCTCTGATCGCTTCAGCTGCTCTGAGCCACCGTAGGCAGATGTGGGGAGAAGGCGGCCCATTGAATGTTTGGAGAGCTAGAGTCCTGGGCATTGCCGAGTATGTGTCCACTTAAGCCGTGGCTTGGTACCATCAGGAAGGTGGCTGTGAGCCCCTGTGTCCTGCCAGCTTTCACCGGCAGCCCCAGCCCTCCTTCTCCATCCTGCTCTGAGTCCTGGGAGATGAACTGTGAACCAGCTACCAGGCTCCCTCATCCTCTGGTTTCCCCATTGGTTTCAGCCAGCGGGGAGGCCAGTGAGAGTGGTTGGGAGAGAAGATTCATAGTAAAGTAAGTTTTCCCAGCTTCCTCCCTCTTAAGTCCCCTCTGGCTCCTGAGTCCACCTTGACCACAGGTTTCAGCTCTGGTGAAGGAGAGTCTCCATATTCCTCCCTCCTGGGACTTCAGCAGTTCCTTCCTTCTCTCTATCGAGCCTTGGGTGGTGACTGTCCCTATGGTCATGAGTTTTGGCCCCATACCCTACCCACACCTTTGTAAACAATCCTTTTAGTAATCTTACTTCAGATTATATAGTCTGAATTTGCCATCTGTCTGCTTCAGCAACACTTGTCTGATAATCCACCTCTTCCTAGTGGGATTGGGAATGTTCTGACTCAGCAGGGCACCAGGGGCTGGTCCACAGGAACCCACAGCCTGGAGTGGCCTGCTGGTTAGAGGGACTTCCCAGAATAGGTGTTGGTTACTGCCGTTCCCGGTGAGGTCTGGAAAAGCTGATGCCCTCGAGGTCATGTCTGTAAATTGTTGTCAGGGTCCCTGTCTGCCCCAGGGATTTCCCCAGACCTTGGGCGGGAGAGTTCCTTCTATCCTTTCCCATCTATTCCCATCCTCAACACACACTAGATTCAGAAGGACATTAACCTTCACCTGTACTTTGGAACCAATGAACATGTCAACAGAAGGTGGTAGGGTGGTAGCACCGTTAAGGGCTTGGACTGCAGAGTTAACTAGACCTGGGTTCACATCCTGCCTCTGTTGCTGGGAAACCTTGAAAGAGTTACTTCATCTCTTTAGTCTCTCTCTTTTGTGTATTTGAAATTTTTACAATGAAGAGTTTGAAGTTCATGCATCAATAAAAATTTGGGGGAAGATGAGCCCCCAGAAAATCTCTCCTAAGTCTTCTTCTTGAGAAGCAAACAAATGCATAATAAACCCTCCTTTCTTTGTGCTGTTCACTATTCAACTGCTCACAGTTGTTAAGATTCCTTTCAGAGGCTGTTTTGAAGTCATCTGTCAGCAAGGAGTGGGGAAGTGTTTTGCTAGGAAAGCAGCAGAGGGTGTTTTTCTTAATGACTTGTAAATTATATTCTGCTCTGCACTTTCTAAAATAATGTCTTCTAAGGAAATAAGCTTACTGGATGGCATAGTTTGCTTTTAAATTGGGTTGCAGACTTAACAAATCTAGGAAAGTGGTACAGATGAGCCTATTTGCAAAGTAGAAATAGAGACACAGACAGAGAGAACAAACATATGGACGCCAAGGGGCAAAAGGGGAGTGGGATGACTTGGGGATTGGGATTGACGTGGATACAGTACCGTGTATAAAATGGGCTTCCCAGGTAGCACGGTAGTAAAGAATCTGCCTGCTGACGGAGGAGACGTGAGCTCGATCCCTGGGCTGGGAAGATCCCCTGGAGTAGGAAATGGCAATTTGCCCCAGTATTCTTGCCTGAAAAATTCCATGGACAGAGGAGCCTGGTGGGCTACAGTCCTTGAGGTAGCAAAGAGGCAGATATGACTGAGCAACTGAGCACACGCATGTATAAAATAAATAACTAATGAGAACCTGTTCTGTAGCACAGGGAACTCAGTGCTCTGTGGTGACAAAGAGGGATCTGTGTCTATGTATGGCTGATTCATTTTGCTGTGCAGCAGATATTAACACAACATTGTAGAGCAACTAAACTCCAATTTTTAAAAAAAGAACACTCATTTGGGAATTTATATGAGTTGAGGGGAAGATCGATTGTGTTAAGCTACTAAGATTGGGGAGTTATCTGTTATAGCAACTGGTGTCAATTTACACAAACACTTTCACTTTTTCCCCCAGAATTTTCCTGAAGATGATTTTAAACATCAAATATAAAAGCACGAAAATAAAAGGAAAAAGGAAAACAACATTAGAGTCTCACCAAAACAGTGTCTTTTCAGGGAAGGGAAGGGTAAAGTGGAAGAAAGAGCGAGTGTGAGTGTTAGTCACTCAATGGTGTCTGACTTGTTGCGACCCCATGGACTGTAACCTCTCAGGCTCCTCTGTCCATGGAATTTCCCAGGTAAGAATACTGGAGTGTGTTGCCATGCCCTCCTCCAGGGGATCTTCCCGACCCAGGGATCGAACCCGCAACTCTTATGTCTCCTGCATTGGCAGGTGGGTTCTTTACAACTAGCGCCACCTGGGAAGCCCCCTCTGCCCTCTAGGAGTTGGTATTTTAATGGGAACACTGTTCCCTACAGCTTTACGTGTCGGCTGCTTCTGGTGAGACAGAGAAGCCCTTTCATCTGTCACTTAAATTCACTAAGCTTTAATGCTATTGGTGATACAATTTTACTCATACCTGCATGGTACTTCTTCAGATTACATGCTGAAGGAGAGCTGTGATGGGCAGGCTAATGAGAAGACAGACTTTCTCTGTTCTATTCAGTATCTCCCACTACCTACCCTAAAGGTATTAGGACTAATAGGGAAGAAGCAGCTCATTGCCTTTGAATTTCTTCTGCTTTTCCTCAGACCACAGGGCCTCACCTGATGAAGGGGTAATGGGTAATATGACAGCCACAGAGTGAAAGAAGCTTCAGGAATAAGAGATCACGTGGAAACAACCTTTTTTTCCCTGGGACAATTCACCTTGCAACAGGAAGCAGCTAGAAATTGGACCTAATATGATAAGAGGGGAGAGGGCAGGGAGGCAGCGGGTAGGAATACTGAGAGATGCCAATTTATTTGGATAAATTGTGTTAAAGGCCACTTAACTTTCATCCAGCATGCCAAGGATACACTATTTATTCATGAGAGTTTTGGTCTGTTTTTCCACTCCAGTCTTGAAGTGGAGATATGTGAGCCCTGCTTGGCAGAGTGCCCTGCTTACACAGCACTGTCCCTGTAACCTCACCCTAGTTTCCAGGGAGTCTGGGGCTGGACGTGAAGCAATCCAGAGCAGTTTTCTTGCATTACATGCACCTTCCCAGAGTCTTCCAAATAAATGGATGGTCAGTTTGAGCAATAATAACTTGTGTGTTTTTTTATACTGCAAGTTTTGAGTATGATATCTTTGAATTCAGTTTAGATCAGAATCTATTGCCACTCCATTA
Source organism: Bos taurus (assembly GCF_002263795.3). Taxonomy (NCBI): domain Eukaryota; kingdom Metazoa; phylum Chordata; class Mammalia; order Artiodactyla; family Bovidae; genus Bos; species Bos taurus. The sequence continues at coordinate 24,495,898 of NC_037332.1, read as the reverse complement.
TTTGAAAAAGATCCTTAGCCCACCCCTACAAATGAAATATGTCTTCCAAGATGTGGGAAAGAGACATGAAAGAAGAAATAAATATTAATGATGGTATACATTTGAGATTTCCCAGTTCTTAAGAAATTCAGGCCTGACCTTAACTTATTTGGGTATTATCCAGAAAAGCTGTTTCTAACAGAGCAAAATAAAAGAATACCCAAGGCTGAAAACAAACTTTGGATTATATGTGGAGAGGGAAATTCTAATGCCATGACAGAAATGGGCCTTGGAAAATCTACCTTCCATGCAAGAGTGACACAGACCATATGTAGCGCAGAAACTTGGGTGTTGTTTAATTTGGAAGAGAAGCTTCAGGTGTAACATGCTAGCTCTCTGCAGATATATAATGGGCTCCCATGTGGAAGAAGGGTTGAATTTTTTTCTGTCTATGAGGCAAAGGGTTGAACTGCTATATTAATGTGTAAACTCATTAAATGAGGCAGAGAGATGGGTTTCTCTTTAGTAAAAGGAGACATTTCTGGGGAGTGGTGTAAGAATGGAAGAGATCTTTGCAGAGAGAGGTAGAAAGGTTCTGATCACTCGACAGAGGCTGGAAAACTCTTCCTCTACTTGCTGCATTCCAGCCACGCTTCTTTTTTCCAGTTCCCCAGAGGAGCCAAGCTCTTGTCTACACTATGGTTACCTCTGCCTAGAATGCCCCACGCATTCTCCCCCGCCCCTCCCCCGACACTTTCAGCCTGCTAAATCTTGCTCTTCCTGTAGGCTCAACCTAATTGTTACATTCACATAGGGTTTTCCTGAACCCCTTGTTTAGAGTCTTACCAATAAAACTATACCATGACACCTTGTTCTTTTCTCTTTATGCATGCCTGCTAAATTGCTTCAGTTCTGTGCAACTCTTTGCGACCCTGTGAACTGTAGCTTGCCAGGCTCCTCTGTCCATGGGATTCTCCAGGCAAGAATACTGGAGTGGGTTGCCGTGTCTTCCTTCAGGGAATCTTCCCGACCCAGGGATCGAACCCTTGTGTCTTATATCTCCTTCATTGGCAGGTGGGTTCTTTACCACTAGTGCCACCTGGGAAGCCCTTTTTTGTTTATAGCACTTAACAAATAAAGGCATGTTTGTGTGTGTGTGTGTGTATACAACCTTATCACAGGCATATCATATTTTGATATATCTTACACGTATCTACATATATTTATATAAAACAGCACAAATATACTTTTTTTGAGTTTTTTTTTCATTTTTTGACTGCACTGTGTGGCACGTGGGATATTAATTCCCTGACCACAGATCAAACCTATGCCCCCTGTAGCGGAAGCATGGAGTCTTAACCACTGGACCAGCCGGGAAGTCCCCACAAATACACTTTGTGTCGCCGTTTGTTTAATGTAGGTTTCACCACTGAAAGGTGAGCTTTTTTGTGAAACGTACCACGTTTGTTTTGTTCATTCTATTGTGTACCTTGCTTGGAACGTAGTAGGTGCTCAGGAAGTGTGTTGAATGAATGAATGAGATTCAGCCACCAAAGTGTCTTGATTAGTATGCCTCTTGAGTAGGACATGAACCACTAGAGATGATTTTAGATGGAGCCTGGATCTAGCACTAAATAATATTGCATCACCTTGTGTGAAAGTAATTTCTTTTCAATTTAATTTCAACCCTCTGATCTTGTCAAAGAGAAAGCTTTTTTAATGATAGTCTTTAATAACGGCTCTAACACTTGCCAATCTCCCTTGGCAGTGCAGAGAGAGACCAGGCAATAGTATCTAGCTGGAATTTAATAACATGTTTTGTTTTTATTGCATTCATTTGTGGTTGCTTTTATTTGTGGCAGGTGATATTGATTTTTCCTTTATGGACATGATCTATAGTTTTCTTTTAAAAGAAAACTAAAAATGTGAGTTTATTTAATCAAAAATATTAACTGTACTGAAATAATGTACAGTAATGATATAATATCTTTAACATCTAAAACTTTGGTTCTTGGAGGATCTGAAACTTTGGAACAATCTAGGTCACTGATTCCTATTAGTCTATCCCCAAACCAGCTCAGGTCCATGACAGAGGAAATGCAACGAAGTCAGTTTCATAAAGCTAAATTTAATCATTGTCATTCTGGTAGCATGTTCCTTTGTGATACTAAAGAATCCTTTTCCAAAAGAGATGGTGATTTTAAAAAGTCCCCAAATTGGTAAAATAGAGTATTGGCAGCTCCATGTTGTTCCTTCCCTTTTAATTATGTAGGATGATCGTGTGGGGGAGAGAGTTGCACCTGCCTTGGAATCCGAAAGTCTGGGCCCTCCTGAAATTAGAGGACCGATGTAGTCCCTTCCAGTGTGGAGAGTGGATTACCAGTTGCAGGTACAGTCTTGTGTGCCCTCTGTGTGAATAACCACTGGGTGTGTGTGTGTCACGCTCACAGTGGGCCCTTGCTCCCCATCCTCCCTGTTAAAAGGATTTGTCTGTTTTCGATTCATTTCAAGCAAGGATTCCAAGTAACATATTTATTAATAGGATGTGTAAATAATTTATAGAAATGATGAGTAGTGTGTGAGGGGTGTAATGGGAGAGAGAGATGGTTGGAAGTGGCGTGGGGTGTCCTTGTAGCATCCTCTTCCATTGGAGAGAGGACAGGGTGGAATGGGGTGAACTGGCAGGATGGATGTTCTGAGGGCAGCAGCCTTCCTGTTTCCTGAGCTGGGGTGATGGGAGTCGGGCACGGAAGACAGCAGAGGTTGGCAGGGAGAGGGAGGCGGTCACCTGTGGCCTGTCGCACACACGAGTCCTGTGCCACCAGGAGGCCCTGTTGCCCAGAGAGCAGCCTGGGGAAAGGCTGTCCCGTCATGGAGTTGTTGTAACTGCTGCCTTTTCCTGCCATCTGTGGCTGTGCGGGATTGGCTTTGCTTACAGAACCCGAACCCTGAGGCTAAGATACTGATATTCCTGTTAGAAATTCAGCAGAGATATTAAGACTGAAGAGATTCTAGCCTTACTGATTGAGTCCATTTTGACGACCCCCTGATTAAAAACAGCCAAAGAACCAGGTCCTTAAAATGATTTAAACTGGGTGTAGCCCATGGCACTGTTTTGGCTTTGCATGTGAAGCTGCTGACCTCGGTGGCATTCTTACTGTGGTTGGTATCATCTCTCACCACCTGAGCTGGTTATATCCGTGGTGTGTATGTGTGTTTGTATGTGTGTGAAGAGTGTGCTCACACATATCCAAGTCAGTGGCTATTTAGATCTGAGCCATATATTCAGAGGTTCACACTTTCAACTTGGCAAATACTCAGTGGATACTTACGGCACCCCTGTCAAACATCATGGTAGCGGGGGGTGCTCCATGAGCGCTAAGTGTGCATGTCGGCTGGTTCATACAACTCATGTTTGCAACAGTATCGTCTAAGTTAGGATGAAGCAAGTACTGCTAGAAAGAGACCAACACAGTATTCCAAGACCACAGAGCAAGAAACATTTACTTCTTGGGGGATAAATTAAACAAGGCTTTACTGATATTTGATACTGGCCTCAAGAAGATGGCGTGGGGTGGACAGGCAACGGTAAAGACATGCCATCCTGTGATAAGAAAAGAGTGAATGAAGGTATAAAGGAGAACATTTTGTTTGGGGATGGTGCTTTGTGAAGGAAACTCCCAGATGATCACACAGCACATGGGTAGTGGTAGTAAGGGCTGTTTTTACGCCTTCTGTTCAGACAGTGCCAAACAGCTGTGGCAGTAGATGGTGCTGAAGGAAGCGTGGGAATGCCATCAGCAATGGAAAAAGTCAAGTGGTGATGTGGATTGACATCTTATAGAATATAGACCTAACTTATAGTCAATAGTTGTTTCATTGCTAAGTTATGTCTGATTCTTTGCAACCCCATGAACTGTAGCCCTCCAGGCTCCTCTGTTAATGGGATTTTCCAGGCAAGAGTACTGGAGTGGGTTGCCATTTCCTTTTTCAGCTTACAGTCATCAGGTAATAGATGTTTGTGTGAAGACGGGTCCAGTAGACATGTATTTTGCTTTACACATTGATAGTTGGGAGGGATGCATTTAAGAACATGTGGACTATTTGACAGATGACCAAATTAATAATGTTACATCCAGCAGAGTATGATTTTCTTTATACTTAAACCACAGTCAATGGAACTGTATTTTTCTTCGGAAAAGTCAGAATTCTTTTAACACAGCTTGCTTAAAGAGAGCTTCCTACTTTAAAGTATGCTGTCCATCACAATAGGTGATTTTTTTTTTCCCCTCCAGAACAATCCAAATGTTACACTCCTGAATAGAAAATGACTTGAAGCCAGTGAGTAGAGCTTCAGCCCTGCTGCTTACTGGTGATGAGTCTGCTTTAACCTGAGTGGCCCTTCTAAGTATTTGCCAGCAGGTGGTGACAGTGCAGTCTGTGCAGTTTGTTTCCTTTTATTTATTTATTACTTAGAAAACACATACTGCCTGTTCATTACAGGAAAAATTAGAAAGAACCTTGGAGAAGGGTGGGCAGGAGTCTCAGTGTCCCACAATTTGTAGGTAATCACTGCTGCATTTCCGGCATACGACAGCCTTGGTTGCACGGTGACCAAAGTCAGTTCAGTAGTTCACAATTAATAAGGCCATGCTTGGTAGGTATCAGTAGCCTCCAATGATTACAGATCCCTGGAGGTGAGGACCATGGCGAGGCCCGTGGCAAAGACCATTGCCACAGCTTCCCAAAGAGGTAGAAGGGTAAATCAAAAACCGTTCTCTGGACCAAATCCTGTTACAGGGACAACCATGCATCACCAGATGGGCACACAGCCACGCTGGGAACTGCCGGTGAGCCCCCAGTTCCTGGCCTTCCAGACCCTAAGTGGAGCACCTTGAATGGAAGCACGTGGGGCGAGCAGTTGTAGCACCGCAGCTGTGGGATTCAGCTGGCCTCACAGGCTGCTCACACCACAGAACCCACCTCCACACGAGCTGGAGGGCCAGAGGCAGCTGGGCTCGCCTGATTCTCACAGCTGGACCGTGGCAGAGTTGCTGGTATAACATTTCAGGCTGAGCCATATATTTGCAACACGTGTCTTTTTATCAGTAACAATCATTTCCAATATCCATTATGGTTATTAACAAATGCTCTGATATTAATCAGAGAATAAAAGTAATTGAAGCCTTATAATAGACATGTCAACATGTGATTTGTTGTTCTGGTCATTACTAGGTCATGTCTGACTGTTTGCGACCCCATGGACTGTAGCCTGCTGAGCTCCTCCGTCCATGGGTTTCCCAGGCAAGAATACTGGAGTGGGTTGCCATTTCCTTCTCCAGGGGATCTTCCTGACCCAGGATCAAACCCGTGTCTCCTGCATGGGCAGGCAGATTCTTTACCACTGAGCCATCTGGGAAGCCCCAACATATAATTAAGTCTTTAAGATGCTAAATAAGCGCTTACTTGTAGGATATAAATTAAAACTCACACATCTGTATATCACAGTTTATGCTAGCATATTTTGAAGAGAATTGTACTTTTTCAATTTATAGTTTAGGATGTATGTGTGTATAAATTGCTTAACACTTTTTAATTTATATTCTGTATATGTGTGTCTGTATTGCTTAACAGAAGTGAAATTTCATGCTATATATGGTGTTATAACCTGCCTCTGTCATTACTAGCATGTTATGAATCTACTTATGAACCAATATGCCTCTGCATTATCAGTGCTAATGACTGTGTAGTATTCCATTTTATAACATAAGTTACAGCTCACTACTAATGGAAATTTGTGATTTTTACAACTTTTTACTATTACAGGTTATCACTACAAAGATTATCTTTGTCCATCTTTCTTTGTATACTTGTTTATTTTATTAGAATATGTCCCTAGAAATGAAATAGCTGAATCATAGCATATGCACATTAAAAGATGTTTTGAACAAAATTTCAAGTTATTCTTTGAAAGGAAGTATACTCTCACCGGGCCCAGCTTTCTTTTTTAAATAATTGTATGTATATTTATTTTTGGCAGTGCTGGGTCTTTGTTCTGCGGGGGCTGCAGTTCACCTGCAGTGCTCCGGCTTCTCACTGCGGTCGCATCTCTCGTTGCAGAGCAGAGACTCTAGGGCACAGGCTCAGTAGTTGTGGTGCGCAGTCTTAGTTGCTCCGAGGCGTGTGGAGTCTTCCCGAATCAGGGATCAAACCTGTGTCTCCTGCACTGGCAGGCAGATTCTTTACCACTCAGCCACCAGGACAGCCCAGCACCAGCTTTCTTAAATACTCTCCCACATTGGAAGAATGTTTTTAAAAAATTTGCCCATCTGATAGGTCACAAATGGTTACTCGTTAGTCTTGTTAACAAGACTTTAAAAAATGTTTGCTATTTCATTTTCCCTTTTATTATTGTTCCAAATATGGGCAGTGTAGGACGATTAACCCTCATATATTTACTCTCCCTATCAATTGCCAGATGCCTTAAAATTACTTATTTTTTGGATTGGGAAACATACAGTCAACTTAAAGCGTTTTAAACCATCACCTTTTCGTAATTGAAGCCCCTGTTTAAAAGTGGGGCAGGGTTTCAACTGTGGTAGTTGTGGTACTTCCCCCAGGATCCCATGGGCATTGTTTTAGACCCTGCTTTAGGAAGGGAGGAAGAGACCTTTTAGCTGCCAAGCTATTCACAAATGCTGGTGAGATGCTTATTAGGTCATCAACATTGAACCTGCAGAGTAATATTCATATAACACAATGTGAAATGAGAGCTTAGGGTTATTGAATTAATTTGATGGATGTGGACAGCCCAAGAGACCATTTAACCACCAGAGGGATACTTTCTCAGCAGAATTCACTAGTTTTCTTGTCTCCAGTTGATTAAATTAACCAGAAAGTGGCTATAGCTTCAGTTCATTTGCTGATGTGTTTTAAGGAAATGAGCTACAAGGGACTAATATCCCCACCTCTACTCCATCAGTGTTTTAGAATCCAACCTATGGATCCTGGACCAAGCTCACAGTTCTGAGAGGGCTGTTTCCATGTGGTTTAGACATGAAAAGAAGACTAGCTTCCAAGTGTAGGTGACTCCACCCATGGCCATGAGGAACTTTCTCCCTCCATCTTCACCTGTTGCCTGATGTTCACAATTGCTTTAAAAAACATTGGATCTCTAAATTAAGGATTTGTATTTAGTGAAAGTGTTAGTTGCTCAGTTGTGTTTGACTCTTTGCAACCCCATGGACTGTAGCCCGCCATACTCCTTTGTCCATGGAATTCTCCAGGCAAGAATACTGGAGTGGATTGCCATTTCCTTCTTGGGATCTTCCTGACCCAGGGATTGAACTCGGGTCTACTGCATTTCAGGCAGATTCTTTACCATCTGAGCCACCAGGGAAGTTAGGACCTAAAATTAAAATATGTTGAAAGGTAAGAATGACTATAAGTTCACACTGAAGTATAAACCACTTACCTTAGATCTTTCTGAGAGAAGGATTGGGCTCCCAAAAACGAATGGGATAAGTGAGTCTCCACCAGGGAGAAAGAGGGAGAGGCTGGGGTTTGGTCTGAAACTCATCTTGGACGAACTACAGGTTTGCTTTCAAAGCCCTTTCCGTTGTGTCACTGGTATTTGTAATGGAACAATTTGTGAATAAATTGGCATTTTAATTTAAATTGTTCTGTTGTTTAAAACAACTTTCTCTCTCCCTCTACTTTCCCTCTTAGCAAACAAAGTTGTAGTCGGGATTTAGTGAAAATTTAGTTTTTAATCTGTTTAGTAGATACCCTCCTTTAAAAAGATGTGTTAAAAAAATTAAAAAATAAAAGGATGTGTTGATACCTCTGCTCTTCAGATGTTTCCTGCTTTTCACTCTTGAAAATCCCTGGTCCACTTTTCTCTGCACTGTTCTCGTCCGTTTGAAGAGCATTCTTCGGTTCTTCTGTTCTTGTGCTGTTTACTCATTCCGTACTCTCTGTCCTCCATTCTCCAAGGAGAACCCCTCATTTCGGTCTCTCCTGTGAAGCCTCCCCTGGATCCCGTCGCCTGCACTCAGGTGCCTCCTGTATTCAAATAGCAACCATCTGTTTCTGAATGCACGCACATGTGCTCAGGTGCTAAGTCGTGCCCAACTCTTTGAGGCCCCGTGGACTACAGGAGCCCACGGGGCTCCTGTCCATGGGATTCTCCAGGCAAAAATACTGGAATGGGTTGCCATGCCCTCCTCCAGGGGAGCCTCCTGATCCAGGGACTGAACTTGCATCTCCTGCATTGGCAGACGGATTCTTTACCGCTGAGCTGCCAGGGAAGCCTGTTTCTGAATACACACTCTCTAAAATCTCTGCTTTTTTTGTACTCATAACTATCCAATTAATAAACTTTAAAAAAAAACTTTTTTAAATACTAAAGAAATACGTTGTCATAAAAATGTAAATATAGAGAAGGTGAGAGAATGAAATTCCCTCTCCTCACCCCTCTCCCTCCCCTACCAGCTCTCATAGGCCTAATATGGCTTGTTGTGTATCTTTTCTGACTTTTCCTATTCATATACAAACGAAGTATATATAAAATTATTTATACAAAAATAAGATCACGCTATTCTGTAACTTGCCTTTTAAAACTTAATATGCTATTTGTAAGTTTTATATTTTCATAGTTATGTTCTGGTGTACTTCCCACTTTATTTAAAGAATCCCCTCTTGGTGGACACAAGTTATTTCCAGTGTCATCTTTTTATATACTTATTATATACTTATCACTTATGCATCCAAGTGATGCAGTGAACATCTTTTTACACAGACCTTTGTGTATGTTTCCTGGCATTCATCTCAGTAGAAGAGGAACATCTGAGTGGAGGGGTCTACACATTTTATTTTAAAAAAATATTTATTTTGTTTGGCTGTGCCAGTTCACAGTTGTGGCACGTGGGATCTTCAGTCTTTGTTGTGGCGTGTGGGATCGAGTTCCCTGACCAGGGGTTGAACCCAGGCCCCCTGCATGGGGAGCAGAGAGTCTTAGCCACTGGACGACCAGGGAAGTTCCTGCACATTTTAAATACTGACAGATATTCCCGGATTGCTCTCTAAAAGGGCTGCACTTACTCCAGTTTACACTCTCACTGGCAAACTGTCACTCAGTTCTTGTCTCACCTTAAGTACCGCTTTCTTGGGGAAGCCTGACTTGTCAGTTTCACCTCCAGGTGGTGTGGGGTGCCCTCCTTTCTTCTCATGGGTCCCATCAAAGTTCTGGTTCTTTGCTGAACTTTGGCACTCACCCCTGTATTTGAATGTTAGAAAATCAGTCATATCATTCTATCATTGAGCTCTTTATTTTTCCTGTAAAGTTTTTATTTCCCCTAATTTCTAAAGTCAACCATGGGCACTATATAAAATCCCAACATTATGGAAATATCTTACATTAAGGAAACAAAAAGATGTTTGTTTGTGTTAGATAGTCCATTTATAAACCTGTGTTTCTCATTAGCACTGATAGCATGTACCATACTAACTGATTCTTGCAACTGTCTCACTTGCAAGCCTGAATTCTCTGAGGGGAAGGGGCCATATGTTTTCATTTTTGTGCCCCAGCACTCAATGTGGTACATAGTGCATCTCAGTAAAAGTTTGTCACCTGAAAGGATTGGTTGAGGGGAGGGTGTAAGGTAAGCCTCAGAAAACATGCCAAGTTACTTAGTGTTTTTGCTTCAGTTCAGTTCAGTCGCTCAGTCATGTCTGACTCCTTGCAACCCCATGGACTGCAGCACTCCATGCCTCCCTGTCCATCGCCAACTCCCGGAGTTTACTCAAAATCATGTCCACTGAATCAGTGATGCCATCCAACCATCTCATCCTCTGTTGTCCCCTTCTCCTCCTGCCTTCAATCTTTCCCAGCATCGGGGTCTTTTCAGATGAGTCAGTTCTTTGCATCAGGTGGCCAAAGTATTGGAGTTTCAGCTTCAGTATCAGTCCTTCCAATGAATATTCAGGACTGATTTCCTTTAGGATGGACTGCTTTTTGCTTAGCCTTCTTTAATAAGGATGGCTTTGAATGGGTTCCTCCCATAGTACTAGGCCCTTAACAGAATCTTTAATTCTGATGTAACTCACCCTTTTCTAGAAGATTTGGTTTCATAGCCCTCAGGACCTATTGAGTTCTTTAACAAAGCAAATGCAGAAGCCTGGGAAGCAGTTATTAGCGGAGGGAGATTGGTTTACCAGTGTGATTTGTTGCTATGTGTGTTTATTAGCCACTGGCTCTGTGCTTGTGAAGTCAGTATTCCCTACACTCTGCTGAACCAGGCAATCTGGTGAAATAAGAAGTGAGGCCAGGCCTTGTTCAAGTTCCAGAATCTAATTGCAACCACAATAATAGCTACCATATATTGAATGTTTTCCATGTCATTTCATCCTCATAAAAACCCTACGAGGAAAGTATTGTTTCCTCTAGGTTCCAGATGATATTCAGCCTCGGGGATGTAAACTTTCCAAGATTACACAGCTCTTAAGTGGCGGTGTGTGATTTTGAATCCAAGTCTTTTTGTTAATAAACCATCTTTACTCCTTTTTTTTTTGGATCCTCTTTCCTTGTCTCCAGGTGCCCAAAATGATCTTTCTGCTGTGAAACAGGAAAAGCAGATCATTTTGATAGAAAAGCTTGGGGTCTTTTTGTTCATTGAAAATGCTCTTTGAATCCTTGAGAAAATACCTCATCTTTAACTTTGCTTTTTTTATACTCCTCTTCTAAAATCATGGACCCTTGGAGATGAAAGGAATCAAGTCCTCAGCTCACACACTTTTGGGAGAGGAGTAGGTAGTGGCTGACTTGTTACCCATCCTTACCATCGTGGTAGAAAATCTTCCCAACTTTGCTGTGTGCATGAAAAGCCTGGTGTTGCTTTGGATTTATCTGGGTGCAGAGGTAGAGTTTCACAGAGTTAATCATCAGAGGTAAACTCTAAACTAGGGCTGGAACATAAGGATAGGCTTGTCCATGGACCTTATGAGGACATGCAAATTGCCTCAAAGCCACGTTCCTTCAAAGAGTCTAAATGAGATCTTGCAGCTGTCTTTTTGATTGTATCCATCCCATCCCAAATGGTCCAGCATTTCTTTGATTTTTACCGATGTGTAGAAAAGGAAATATATGTCCAGAATCAGTTATCTGAAATTTTAAAGGAAATTCTTGGCTTATTACATCTTATATTGCATCAGACCCCCAGTGGGGCTGGGGTTACACTCTGTGATCAGACATGTTGATATATCTGTGGTATGACTTACAGCTAGAAGGGAAGACTATAAATACGTTGTCACTTGGCGTCAGATTTTTGTTACCAAGTGATTGATTTACACACACTTAGAAAAAAGCTTTCATATCTCGGAACTTTCTGGGTCTCAGAATTAAAGGTAAAAATGTGTGGGCCTATAATTTCCTCCCTATTTGCTCTGATAGAAGTTGAACTTACGGGGCGCCAACCTAATGTCTGATAGAGGGCGTTGTTGTTCAGTTCTTCAGTCGCTTGTTGTGTCCGACTCTTTGTGACCCCATGGGCTGCAGCACGCCAGGCTTCCCTGTCCCTCGCTGTGTACTGGAGGAGGGAACAGCAAGCCACTCCAGTATTCTCGCCACGAGAACCCCAGGCCCTTTGTTAAAAGCAAAGCAAACCTTGTTTCAAGAAGGCTTCTGCCTTTCTGACATTTAGGGGGCTGCTTGGCACCTTTCTTGTGTGTGTGTCTGTTTCCTTTCTTTGTGTGTGTGCCCACACGTGACAGGTCTCGGGGGTGGGGAATTCCCTCAGGCTGCTCCCCCTGACCCCACTTCAACCAGCTCCTCAGCCACATTCCCTTTCTGTCTCCAAGGGAACCTGAACAGCCGGTCTCCACCCTTGTCTTTGTGAGGACCGTCACACCTCACACTACTCAGCAGGCTGCTTTTCTTGAAGCCACATACTCTGTAAGCCTTTGCTCCTTGGTTCGGGGAGCCTTCACCATGGCAACCAGTTTGGCTCATCTCAGTCCATTCCCAAGTGGTCTCTGAGGCTTTGCCCATGCGGTGCCATGCTGAAAAATGCAGCGTGGCCCACGAGATTGCTTTCATGTTTTAATTGCTTATTTTGGCTTGTGGCACAGGCCCAGGGATTTTTCTGCAGAGGGATGGGTTTCACCATGCCTGGTGGCCAGGCTGCTGTCTCTCACCCTTCTCGGTGTGAGCCACACGCACTTCTTACACCCATGGTGATGCCTCGCAGTTTCTAAAGCTTTTCTGAGATTAGGAGAGGCCAAAGCCAGATGGTTCGACACACTCTTGTTTCTGCTCCCGCTCTGGTTCCTTGTGGCCGCTTACATTCTGTTTAGCAAATGCTTTTCCAGTTTGTGGGCTCCATCAAGCCATGAGTGTCTTCAGAAACTATTTATACCCTGAAGTGTCTGTTGCTGCTAGTGGCTGGAGTTTGACAGCTGGTACCATCAGCTTCTCCCGGCACCTGATTTATCAGAGTGCAGTGTTCATGCCAGGTGGCTCTTGGGCCAAGAGTCTTCAGTCATCCGATGACTTAAATTGCCAAGGCAACAATGTCTGGTGAGACCTCAGGATTTATAACCTGTTCCCAGGCTCTCGAATTCTTGCTGACACAGGTTTTATTCTCATAACCACCCAGAACTGCGAGGTGTGTAAATCTTTGAACTTTTCTGCAGAATTCATTTCTCTGCCTTGAACAAGGGCTCAGCCCACAGAACGTGGGCTTTAGGGAACCCATGAACTTATGGACATTGTGGGCACTGTTTTCTATGGACACGAATGTGGGCACTTGTTGAAGAGAGGCTTACATGGGTTCTTAGCATCCTATTCTAAAACAGTGTGTCCTCCGGAAAATGATTTAGTCTTCTGAGCCTCTGAGAAATGAGAACAATAAGAGGTCTTACCCCATTCGTTTGCATGAGGAGACAATGACAAAATGTATATACACCGCCTGGTACAGTGCCCATAGCAGTCAGTAAGTGGTGGTGGTGGTGGTTAGTCTCTGAGTCATGTCCAACTCTTTTGCAACTCATGGACTGTAGCCCATCAGACTCTGTGCGTGGGATTTCCCAGGCAAGAATGGGTTGTCATTTCCTCTTCAGGGGATCTTCCCAACCCAGGGATTGAATCTAAGTCTCCTACATTGGCAGGTGGATTCTTTACCGCTGAGCCACCAGGGGAGCCCTTCAGTAAATGTTGGCGATCACTATTCATCTGTGATCCTCAAAAAGTTAAAATTATGTGGCTGCTTTTTATCTCTTGGGATTAAGTACAGATGTATAATCAGTAATGATTATCAACATTCTTACAGCCCTTCATGCTGTACCAAGAATCTTTGCAATACTGCCTCATGTGATTTTCACATCCTTGTGAATGGTGTGAGAGACTGTGTAATTATCCCCTCCCACAGATGAGGAAACTGAGGCTGAAGGGAGACCAGACCACTTGGCTAATCGGGCTCAGAAAAATGACTTCTGCTCAGTTCTAGTGATCAAACAGACTATTAGACAAATGGTTACAATACAGAGTGTGATGAGTACCTTGACCTTTGAAGTCCAGAAAGTTAAGGTCATCAGGAGGGTCAGGGAAGCCTCCTGGAATAAGTGACTTTTAATCTGAGCCCTTACACAGAGGTAGGAATAGGCCAGGTGATGAGTGGCTGCAGAGTGTTGCCTACAGAGGCAGAAGCACAAGCTAGTTCCTGGAAGCAGGGGTGCCTCTGGGGATGGGTGCTTTGTGGCAGAAGGGGATGGAGACGAGGCGAAAGAGCAGTTTTTGCACCCCCTGCCTTGTGACTCAGCTGGTGAAGAATCTGCCTGCAATACGGGAGACGTGGATTCGATCCCTGGGTTGGGAAAATCCCCTGGAGAAGGAAATAGCTACCCACTCCAGTGTTCTGGCCTGGAGAATTCCATGGACTGTATAGTCCATGGGGTCGCAAAGAGTCGGACACAACAGAGCAATTTTCACTTCACTTCCAAAAGATGAGTGACTGAAGAAAGAGGGAAGGAATAGAGCAGAGAATTACATTTGGACTTATAGGCATACCTACAGACCGTGCAGCTATGTAAAACAATTCTGAGGAAGACAGGCAACGTGGGGGTGTGTTTGGTATATTAGGTGAGGAGGAGCACGTATAAAAGTACCCGTATGCCGTGATTTTAGTTGTGTAGAAGTGACTCTTCCAAGGACCAAGACTTAGAAGTTAAGTTGAAGAAAGAGAGTAACTCTTTTGTTGAGTTGATATTTTGGGGTTTATTTTTTGGCCATGCCACGCAGCGTGTGGGATCCCAGTTCCCCAATCAGGGACCAGACCATCAGGGAAGTCCTGGACCATCAGGGAAGTCCTGCGATGGTGTATGTTTGAAACTCACTGTGTTATCTCTTAGGTTTTATTTTAGTTGTTTGTGGAGAAGGAAATGGCAACCCACTCCAGTGTTCTTGCCTGGAGAATCCCAGGGATGGGGCAGCCTGGTGGGCTGCCATCTATGGGGTCGCACAGAGTCGGACACGACTGAAGTGACTTAGCAGCAGCAGCTCCCAGTACTTGGCCTGGGGGATCCAGGCTCCAGCATTCATTCCACTGGGCCTCTAGCCTCTTTAGCTTTGACTGATTGATTCATTTGTTCATTTTGTGCTTTTGTGTGCTTGAGCAAGTCCCAGTTATGTCTGTGTGTCTGTCCCTGGGTGGGTCAGTATTCAGACAGCTCAGCCCCCAGGCCCCTGAGCCCCCTTTCTCTGTGTCTAGACAAGATCACTTGCTCTCATGACACCTGTAATTACTAGTCCTCTCTTCTTTATGTGAGGAAAAAGAAAAGGCAGCGGCAGTCAGTGAACCAGGTGGCCCTTTCCACTATCCAGGCAGAATGAAGCAGGGAGACTAAGTAACTGGAGAGGTGACAATTGAAATAACTGGGTATCAGGCAGAAATGTCCATTTGACCTGGCGTGTTACTGTGTGAAGTCTGGTGCTTTTGGAAAATTGCCTGGTTCCTTCTAAGGTTTTCACAGGGATCAAAGGCATTTGCAGAGTTTGCTTTTAAGCAGTTACTTGGAAGGTTTCCCTCTCGTGCAGGTCAGGGAGAAAAAAATCAGCGTGATGCTGTGAGCGTGTACATCCATAAGCAGCCTTTACCTACTGGTACTCTTTATACATTCTGTGCATTTCTGAGGTTCTGAGCCTTCCAAAGGCAGCTTCAGGGCACAGGGACAGTTAAAAATGGTGTTGAAGATTTGGTACATGGTGTCTGCTTTAAAGTGCTCCCAATACACGTACAGTGTGGGGGAGAATATGAAATAAGGGTGAGGGGCATATGGGTTCTTTATACTGTTCCCTTCACCTTGCTTATGCTTTGTTTGCTTGTTTAGCTGCACTGGGTCTTTGTCGTGGCATGCAGGCTTTCTCTAGGTGCAGCTTGCAGGGCTTCTCTCTAGCTGTGGTGCGCAGGCTCTTCTTGTTGTGGAGCATGGACTCTAGAGCTTACGAGCTTCAGTAGTTGGATTGTGCAGGCTTAGGTGCCCTATGACGTGGGATCTTTGCTCCCCGACCAGGGATTGAACCCCCATGCTCTGCATTGGAAGGCAGATTCTTAACCACTGGACCATCAGGGAAAGTCCCTTGTTTGTTTTTCAAAAAAAGAAAAAAACAAGTTTAAGTAGCACTTAAAAGACTGGTCACCAAATACTGGAAACAAATGTGAAAAGCCCTAGTGACAGTACACACTCTGATGCCCCTGGGGACAGCCAGCGCAGATGCCACGGCCCTCACTGGACCCTAGAGTGAATGGGAGCTGAAGAAGCAGGGGAAGCAGAGGTGCCCAGAGGTGGCAGCTGTCCATGGGCATGGACCTCGTTAGAATATATAACACAAAAAGGATAATCATGTGCATTGTAGAAAACCGGAAAGAAATACTCCAAAATTCCACTCCTGCATGATTCGTTTTATTGTTTTATATTTTCAGTATAATACAGAATTAAAAGAAGACTCTTCAAGTCTCTGTCATCCCTTAAGAACCCTGAAGCTCTGATGATGGGATTACATGAAAGTGAAACTTGAGTAAGTGATGAGGAGCTGGGGCCAAGTCCCATATCCAGTTAGGGGCGGAGCTTGGCCAGGTGCTGGGTGTGGCATGTATGTGGCGTTACACTAAAAATAAAACAAAACAAAAACATAATTTTAGTTCTGGACCCTTTTCAAAATGAGCGGGTCTTTTCTAACCAGCCACGTCCCAGGTTCTTCTTCTCCCTTCTGTATTGAGCTTGGCGTTCCCTGGCAGACAGCTGTCTTTCCACATTCAAATTGTTGACACCTAAGGAGTATGTATTCCTTGCATGGTCATCAGTGAGTCACTTGTCAATCAGTATTGAACATATGTATTGTCAGACGCTGTGTTAGGCACCAGGAATGTAGTGGTGAACAAGACACAGTCCTTGACTTGAAAAGTTTACACAGACTGCAGAGGCAAAAAAAAACAAGCACTTACAACACAGAGGTCCCTGCCTTGATGAGGCCAGGCTTGGGAGCATGGCCGTGGGGGAGGGGGGAGCACTGACCTGGCTTTGGGGATGTGGATTGGGGGTGGGGGGGTTGTTCCAGGGAAGTTTCCATCAGGAAGTTGTTCCAAGCAAGCATCTGAAAAAGCTATTAACTAGGAAGAGGAGTGCAAAAAGGTGAGGGAAAGCTTTCCAGGCAGAGGAAATAATTACAACCTTTCCCAGACCATGGCTGAGGGCTGCAGGATATTAATATTGGATTTACTCTTACCACTTGTATTTGCAAAGAAAGTGTAACTTATTTTTCTAGAGTGAACTCAGGCTTCATTTGAACTCCTTGGGTAGCGGAGGAAAACCAAATCTTATTCTAATCCAATAGCTTCGTCTCCTCCAACGACTCAAATCGGCTGTCTAGGTAATTTGGTTTTGTCTGGAGGTCTCTGTCGTTCAGAGCCCTGTCCGCACTCCAGCTCCTCCTTAAAAAGGCCCCTGAGAAGAGCAGGAAGCGTGGTTTGTGTGGCTGGTAGTGGCCGGTGGCCGGAATGAGCGGCCCACATGCTGAGTCCTTGAGTCCCTGTTTGTGCCCAGCTGGGACTGTTCCCTGGAGGGAAGTGGCTGAAATGCCTCGGGTGTCACCTGACTTCTCAGGGTGGCTTGTTGGGAGCAACCAGCAGTGGCTGTAGCGCTGGTCACCACTAGCCTCCAAATCCCTGCCGCTGCCAGTCCATCAGCCCTCAAATACAAAAGGTGGAAAAAAGCATAATGATACATTTTAACATTACTCCTATTTATTATCCTTGTACACCCAACATTTGGCTAAGTTTCTGGCTATGGAAGTTTGGTGCCTCAATTAATATATATTAGCTCCCTGTCCTCTTCCTTCTGGTTCAGTTTCTCCCCTCATCCCTTGAAGAGAGGACGGGCGGGAAGAAGATCCTTATGGACTCAAAAGTGGCATTTGGGAGGTAAGACCTTTGGTACTCAAACAGTATGGGATTTTAAGAATAAAGTGGAAGAAACCTGTCCATATCCTCTAAACTTATTGAAACACTGTGAATTGCCAGTAAAGGCCAACAATAAAGTTGTTATTACAGTTGGTATTTGTAAAGTGCATTGCAGTAATTTCCACAGAACAGTGCCTGACTCATTGTATGCACTCAGTGAATTGTTGCTGCTATTAGTTCTCATTTTATTTAATCTCTGCACTGAATCCCTCCTTGGTAGATGAAGGTATGATCCCTTTTCACAGATGAAGAAACTGAGGCTCAGATAAATAGGCTTTCCCTAGAGCACTGTCAGAGAAGGCAATGGCACCCCACTCCAGTACTCTTGCCTGGAAAATCCCATGGGTGCAGGAGCCTGGTGGGCTGCAGTCCATGGGGTTGCGAAGAGTCAGACACGACTGAGCGACTTCACTTTCACTTTTCACTTTCATGCACTGGAGAACGAAATGGCAACCCACCCCAGTGTTCTTGCCTGGAGAATCCCAGGGATGGGGGAGCCTGGTGGGCTGCCATCTATGGGGTCGCACAGAGTCGGACAGACTGATGCGACTTAGCAGCAGCAGCAGCAGAGCACTGTGTCATAAGTGGGAGGCAGCTTGTGAATCTAGGTCTTCCTGCTTCAGCTCCTTCTTCAGTCTCCTTGGTTCCTCCTCCATATCTGTCTCCCAGCCACTCTGGTTCACTTACAGAGTCTTAAGGTGAGACAGGATTTCCATCTTTCAACCAGCCCAAAGGGAAATTCTTAAATTCTAAGACATAATCTTCCTTAAGGCTTAAGCACAACGGAGCCACATGGGATCAAACTAATTAGCTTTTGATTTTATCCTTCAGGTAAATTTACAGGCAAATAAAAAGTACGAGCATCTTTAAAGGATTGTCTTCAGATTTTAATGTTAGATCCTATGTATGCACACACAAACACCCG
Source organism: Bos taurus (assembly GCF_002263795.3). Lineage (NCBI taxonomy): Eukaryota > Metazoa > Chordata > Mammalia > Artiodactyla > Bovidae > Bos > Bos taurus. The sequence goes on along the minus strand of NC_037332.1, from coordinate 24,477,484 downwards.
ATAGATTATTTTAGTTGGTATCGATGAGAATGGAATGAATGAGCCTCATTATCTTTAGGCTCACTAAGAGCTTTCTACATTGATTTAGAAGATAATGAATGCACAGTTTGAACCATTTCTAATTCCAGCAAACAAACTAATTTAAAGAAACCCTGCATCCTTTGAGTTCAGTTCAATTCAGTCACTCAGTTGTGTCCGACTCTTTGTGACCCTATGGACTGTAGCACGCCGGGCTTCCCTGTCCATCACCAACTCCTGGAGCCTGCTCAAACTCACGTCCATCGAGTCACTGATACCATCCAACCATCTCATCCTCTGTCGTCCCCTTCTCCTCCTGCCTTCAATCTTTCCCAGCATCAGGTCTTTTCCAATGAGTCCTTTGGCAGTCTGCAAATAGTCATTAGGATCTTCCCTTGTAGCTTAGTTGGTAAAGAATCAGCCTGCAATGCAGGAGACCCAGGTTCAACTTCTGTGTCTGGAAGATCCCCTGGAGAAGGAAATGGCAACCACTCCAGTATTCTTGCCTGGAGAATCCCATGGACAGAGGAGCCTGGCAGGCTACAGTCCATGGGTTTGCAAACAGCCAGACACGACTTATCAACCAAACCACCACCGAATAGTTCATTAGTGTTGACTAATGACTGTGCAGAAAACAAAATCCAGCGAACCTTTTGACCTGAATATGGAAAGCAGGACCTTTCTCCGGATATTCAGTAGAAAGACAACCAGCCCAGCAGCCAGGGACTCTGGCAGGAGGAGGGTTAATCATTTAGCACATTTCTGCTATGACTGTACTGTGTTGCCTATTCAGGTGGACTCCAAACAAGTGTACAGATGAATAATTCATGCTGGCAATGGCTTTGACCTCTCTGAGCGAGTCTCCCTCCTGAGCAGGGAGCATCCGACCTTGGAAAGACACACCCGGGCCTAAGGTTAAATCCTTGTTGTCCCTGCCCTACTAAATTGGCCATTTCCTGTTCTGATTGCTAATCTTTAGTGAAGTGCCCAAACCACCCACCTTTGGGCCAAGGCAAGGGAGACCAGCTGATATGTGGGGTGTGCGTTGAGGTAATGGCCCCCCAGCAGTCCAGATTTTGAAGGGGCCTCCATGGAGTGTGTGAGAGGGTTAGCTGAGCCTGGCAGTTTGGGGAACATGGGCCACTTATGACCCCTTAAAGCTGAGGCTTGGGTGAATCATTTAACTTTCCTGAGCCCCAGCTTCATCAGCCTCCAAAGCCAGACCTATAGTCCTACCCTGCCTGCCTCAGGAGGAGGAAGTGGTAACACTTGGTAAATGTTTGCAGTTTAAAGCACGATTAAACCTAAATTGTTTCGAAAAGGTCAAATGCTATTTACTGAGGTACCTAGAGGAATAGAATAGATGGAGACAGGAGGTGGTGTGGTGGTTACAGGTGGGTGAGAGGAGCTGGGATGGGACTTAAGTGTTTAATGGGTACAGAGGTTCAGTTTGGGAAGATGAAAAGTTCTGGGAATTGATAGTGGTGACGTTTGCACAGCGATATAAATGCACTCCATGCCACTGAACTGGACACTCAAATGGCTAATTTTATATTCTATACATTTTACTACACTAAAAAAAAAAAAGGGAAACTTAAGTTGTTTTAATGTTCCTACACCCACATTCATCCAAGCCAGTCTTGACGAGCAGCCTCCCTGCTACCAGACCCCAGGGTCCCTTCTCAGACTTCCATGCTGCCCACCTTCTCCAAGTGCACTGGTTGAGCAGAGGTTACTGGAGATGCTCAGGTCTGCCCTCAACCCCCACTCGTGCCAGGCTCTGTGCCAGGCCCCGGACGGACGGAAGTAAAAGGATGCGTGCCTCCAGCCTGGAGAGGGACGCAGACGCACACAAGCTGACTTCCGAGACAGCGTGGGAAGGGCTGAGATGGGCTGGGCAGGCTGCTGAGGGAGGGCAGGAAGGCTTTGCAGGCTCCTGAAGGGTGTGCCAGCGCCAGAGTTAATCAGACCAGGAGACTGGCGGGGGCATGGCCATCCCCTGCATTTGCCTTAACGCTCCATTTATTTCCTGCTTCTCTGCATTTGCTGGTGCTCCTCCTTCAGCTAGAGCGCACTCTTTCCCTTCTTTCCCCCTGAAAAGCCTCCTAATGTTTCAAGTGCCAGCCCAGATGCCACCTCCCTTCTGGAAGCATTCCCTAAACCCAGCTCCAGTTCATCTCCCCTGCTCTGGAACTTGCACGGCGGCCTCTTCCGTCTCCATCAAGCATGTAGTTCACTCTGTCAGGCGATACAGCCATTTGTATTTCTGCGTCTCTCACTGGATATAGACTGGGATTATTCCAAGTAAGAAAAACCAGCTGGAATTCACCTTAGCACAACAGTCATTTATCAGAACACGGACCGGGACTCTGTGTTCCTGCTCTCCTCCCCGCTCAGCCGGCTTCACAGTCCCCGCGGCGGGGCGATGGCACTCCAGGCTTCTACACTGCTTGGGGCAACGATCGCCTCTTGACCGGGTAGCTGTGGCGGGGGAGCAGGATCGCACACACACTGGCCGTGGGTCAAAGCCCGTGTGTACTGGGGAGGAGCAGCCTTGCTGGCGTCACTCTCGGCAGTGGTGGGCCCTGCAGGCCACTCAGGCCTTCCAGCTCCTCCCTGGGCGCCCCGCCTTGCTCCCCTGCTCCCTGCCCCGCCTCCTCTGTGGTTCCCTTCCTAGGCTGCTGGCCATCTCTTCCTTCTCTTATTTGTAGATCCCTGCTGTTAGTGTTGTTTTTTTCCTGTGATTTCACTGATACATCTTCCTATTTTACTCGTTGTCTTTACACGATTCAGTTCATCTACAGTTTGATGGCTCTTTGTTTGCATGCACAGTTAGTTACTGTTCAGATCTGAGGGCTTGACCCGTGTGTTCTGCCGTCTGGTGGTATATCTCCAGGAGATGCCCCACCACATGCACAGAAGTGCGGGTGCCATCTACCATTCACCTGCCGCCCTGCATTTTCTATGGCTCTGAATGGTATCAACTATCCCCTGTCAAATCTGGGAGCCGCTGTGATGCTTTCCTGTCCGGTACCAATGAACCCAAGCTGATGTCAAGCCCATTCCCTTCATGCGTCTCAGAGCTGTCGGTTGCCATAGCCGTAATCAGGCCTGCATCATTTGTTACTAATTTGTAAGTGGCCTCTTGTGCCACCTGCAATTTGTTCCCTGTAGTGCAGCCCATGTGATCTTTCTAAAGAAGACATCTGAGTATGTCAGTTCCTTGTTTAAAATCCTTCAGTGGCTCCTTGTTGCCACTGGAATGAAAGTCAGTCTTTAATGTGTGAGACACAGAACTCTCCCACACCTGCCTGCCCATATATGAAACCTTAGCTCCTGGTGCTCTCCAGCCTTAGAATTTCTGAATATGCCTTGTTCTCTGGGACTCCCCCCATGCCTTCCTTTTTTAGAATAAATAAATAGATAATGTTTTATTATTTACAAATGAAGCATTAACACAAGAGTGAGTAAAAGAGCACAGACTGCTTCTCGATTTAAAAGGGGGAAAGGTGAGGTCATTAGGTTCAAGGGAAGTGCAGCTACCTCTTCCATGTGTATTTATACAGCTACCGTTGAGTCCAGGAGTAGTAATAATCTTATATCAAATATACCAGGCTCCTAGAAACCTACTTCTACCAAAAAACAGAGAAAATGGCCTGAAGGTTCTAACAGTAAATTGCACTTGCCCTGAAGTAAACCACATTTCTGCACCTCATATTGAAATCTCTCGTATGTAAAGTGAAAGCTGGAAGCTTAACTGTGTACACAGTTGCAGAGCACAGCCCCAAACCAACTTTCCTGTCTTTTATTAGGTTTTGCCCAGGTGACTCAAATGGGACTTGCTCTGGGGCTGGAAAAGAATATGTTGGTGAGAAAGAAGACAGAGACACATGTCGAGTAAACAGCCAACAGCCTCTGCCACCATCCTGACTTGATGGTTCCATGATGAACAGTATTTTATGCTGCTCTGTACCAGACTGGCTACTTCCTTCTGTCTGCACTGAGTCACTGATTATAGAGAATTCTCGGTCTTGGTTACCCAAGGTTCAAACTTCTCAGTACAACTTCCTGTCTTGGGCTATTCTGTTAGTAATGTTCAGTTGCAAAGAACAGAAATATCAAAGAACAGTGGTTAAAACAAGTAAGAGTGTGTTTTTTTTAATCACATAATATAAAGTCTAGAGGTAGTCTGGTTGAATTCCTCATCAGGGCTACTTGGCATGTTTACTTTCATCCTCATGGTGACAGTATGGTGGCTGCAGCTCCGGCATCACGTCTACATCCAGGTTAGGAGATGAGTAGGAGAAGGGTTCCTTTTGCCAACTATTTCCTTTTATTAGGAGCCAGACACAGACTTGGACTTTATTCACCAGAACCATGACCTATGGCCATCTGTGACTTCAAGGGAGGCCGGAAAATAGTATATTTAGCAGGGCATGTTAGAGTAGTGACCAAAATGGGGGTCATGTTCACAAGAAAGAAAAGAATAAGTGCAATCACAGCTAACAGGGTCTGTCATATGTTCCATCAAATATGTTTCTGTTGCCAGAGCTACACAATCATATTTACTCTAGCTGCAGGCACTTTAGTGTTGTTCTTTTATCTCTTGAAATGCAGGTGTCCGAATACTTTCGCAAAGTGCTTTCTGCAGAATGCAGTTTTACATTGGCGATAAACCTGGCTTTAAATGGACAAAAGATATTGGCTGAACTAAATGTTTTCTGGAAACCATACTCTCAAATTGTATTAGTTTTTCCACTATTGAACTATTTAATTAGACGTTCACAATATATATGCAAATCATGTTAATCTTCTGTTAATGATAACAGTCAGTCTAGATGGTCTGTGCTCGACACGGGAGCGTTAGAATGACTCAGTGCACGAAACTCTACTGCTTGCATCAGTAATCCTTCACAAGCGTTTAGTTTTGTAATCTAAATTTGTTGGATTAAACTTGAACAGCTCATAAATACTATAATTAATTTTTGTTCCACTTCAGGTCCAATTACAAATTGATTTAAACCCATTGCTGATAATTCTCTCTGCTGCCCATTTATTCCCGGGATCATGACACTCACCTTGTTGTTGATGTTCCACTATAGTCTCATGACCTGGGAGAGCGCGCACCACATTATCTGCTAAGCAGAGTGCCTGGCCCGTAGTAGTGCGCAGTAAGCCTTGGTGGAAGAATATCATTGCCAAATGACTCGACAATAATCAGTTACATATCAGCAGCAAGAGGCAGCCCCCACTGGCCTACTAGGTCCCGTGTGCCAGCCAGTGTTTTATTTAAAAAGAAATCATAGTCTGCAGAGTAGAATATGTCAGGCTGGGTTTGGATGTCTCGGCTGTCTCTGGTTGTTTCCTATATCCCTTTGAAACATGCGTGCGTCTCATTGTCCAAGAGAATGTCTTTGTAATGCCAGCTCCCAAGTTGCAGGGAACTGTCGTTAATGGTCCTAATTTGAGTCAGGAGCCAACCCCTGCACCAGGCAGGCTCTGTGTCCAGGAGGCCGGGCCGCTTGTAAACATTTAAGATGGGATAGAATCTTTGTGTAGAAGCAATGCCTATCAAAGAGGTTTGAGACAGACAGCCCCAGGGAACTGACCCGGCCACCTCGGCAGATTTGCTGTTCAGCTGCTTCCCTTGCACCTTGCTGCATGCACACCCGAGCTTTGTTGATTCGTTTACTCAGCCGTGGCTGAGCACTAGCTGGGGCGCGTGTGTCGGTGTTGGAGTCTGCTGCTGACCCTGGGTGTGTCCTGTGGCTTCTCTGTGCCTCAGTTTCCTTATCTGAACAATAAAGCAAGAACACTTAGTTGATTGATTTATTTATTTTTTTTAGGAACACTTACTTTATAGGATTGTTTTGAGCACAAAATGACATTTTATAGATGCAGCCTATATATTATTTATAACATGTTCATAGATATATGTAGAATATGTTGTGTTATATACAACTGTATAGAAACTTGGAACAGCACCAAGATGAGTATTAATAAAATGTCAGCTGTCACGAGTCCACAGCCCCTTTCCCATGATTAAAATACCCAAAAACTTTTCGGGGGGGGGTGGTTTAAAAAAGTTTTATTCAATACTTATAGACAAAAATTCAAGAACCTGCTGTGACCAGGTAGGTAATGACTTTCAGCAATTCAGGAAAGTTCTCAGCTATTATTTCTTTGAATGTTTCCTTACCCAAAAGCTCTTGACAACCAAAATTCCTTCATAACCGGGGCAGAAAATTCTGACTTGCTCTGAACTCAGTGGCTTGCAAAGCCTGACCCGAAGGGAGTCAGGGTGAGGTTATTTTGAGGCTTTATTTAGCCGCTCAGTGTGAATATTCACACGTTTTGCTGCAGAAATATCAGTGGTGGCAGATTACTGGGTGCTGCCCAGCTCCACTGGCGCTATTACATCAAGCTATCATTTTCAAATGAAAAATTCTGAAGCCCAAAGTGCATCTGGGCCCAAGGTTTCTGACCAGGGATCGTGGCTCTCTCATCGTTTTCCAGCCTCTTCCCCAAGGAGCACACTGTGCCTGCGTGACTGGATCACAGTCTCTGCTCTGGAGGGCTCAGAGTGCTGAGTGGGTCCATGTCAGCAGCGTGTGTCAGAGGCAGCCTAAGGCCCTGAGAGCCCTTGGAACAGCCTTTAGCTCACGTGGTATGGGGACGGTGGTTAAGGGAAGCATCTGAAACAGGTGCCGTGGGTGAGACCGGAAGAACCCAACACCTCCTTGCATCAGGCCTACTGCAAGGATCTGAGTTGCCCCAACCTGGAGGCCAAACAGCGAGGCGGCTGCAGAAGGCAACCACAGCCAGTAAATGAAGATAGCAGAAGTGATGAGCAGTGTTCTGGGTGCCCTGGGAGCCTGTGAGAGGGAACCAACCTTGTCTCAGGGGTCAGAGGAGACCTCCCTGTCCATGTTCCTTCCAGACTGAGACCTGAGAGGGCTGAGCAAGAGTGGGGTGGGTGAGAAACCTGCAGACACGTGGAACAGGGCGAGGAGGTGGGAGAAAGCCTGTGGGCGGTGGGAGGGAAGGGGGGGTCCCTGGGCTGAGCCAGAGGATGCCCAGAGTCTGGTGTCTTGGTAGACAGTCCTGGTTTATGACAGTTGTCCCAGCATTGTTAGGAATAGCAGTGTCTTTCATTCTCCAAGGTGTCCCTGTTTGGAGCATCTACGTATATGGTCTTACATAAAGGCCAACATAGGGAACTGAGAAATTATCCTCAGGGAAGTGGGAATCCACTGGAAGATTTTAAACAACGCACATTTTAAAAAGGTTACTTGGGCTTTTGCACAATAAAACACTCTTTTTTCCCCCTTCCTCTGTTGATCAGTCTCTTGGTCCCAAGGGTTCCTGGAATAGACGCCAGACCTGGCAAGACAGCCCAGAGTTCTGAAGGCAGCGCAGCCTTTGCTGCCATAGGAAGCAGAACCTGTGTGTGATCATGGACATGGAAACAGAGCCAGTCTGATGATCCTGTGGTGCGCACACGTGCTCTTCCCTCAGCTGAACTCTTAGGAGTTCCTGTGTTGTCTGGACCACCCTTTGAAACAATTGTAGGGCTGTCCTTGAAAGTTCAGGAAGGGCGGTGGCCTTTTCTTTCCTTTCTCCCCACGTCTGGCCTGTGTGTGTTTGCCTGCTAGCAAGCCCGTGCTCAGGCGCCTGCCTTTCCCCCATCTGATTTTCTTTGCTGGCCAGAGCTCGCAGTTGGCAGACACTGACTTATCAGTCTCATGCTTTTAGCCAAGAAAAGACAGAGGAGAATTCAGGAAACCCAAGATTCATGTTTTACTTTTGTGTAGGATGCTTTCAGCGCCTCTGAGAGACACAGACTTGCCCCTCTGGGAATTTCTTTACTCCTAGTTCTTACTTCTGTCACATTTTGAGCTCTCCTGTCTGCTGCTGGGTAGGTGGAAAGATAAAAGCTCCATGACAGCTGGTAATCCCCTTTGGGCCACACAGCGGGATGTAGTTTAAGGCGGTTTAGCAGTAAGCAGCAGATCAGTCCTCTGCGATTAGAAGGAATTGGAACAGTTCACAGCTGCCAGAAAGGCTCCCATGGGGACTGGTGTCCTCACCTTGATGGTGGCCGTGAGCATAGACACTTGGAGGTGGGAAGAAGTTAACAGGGTCCCCCGCCCCCCCCCCCCCCCGGTCCGGGGCAGGCTGCCTGGGGCCCCAACAGCTGGCTCTCACCTGGGTGAATTCATCTCAGCTGCTAAACTGAGGAACAGTATAGAGGAGTGGACGATTCGTCCCTCAAGGGTGGACTCACGTGAACACACGAAACTCCCACATCTACGTGCACCTACACACACAGACACACGGAGCATACGAATACCACTTTAGTCACTCTCAAATCAAACCCTTGCATTTTTTCCCCCCAAAGGCCAGCTGAGCTGCAAATTAAGAGCCTATTTTATTCATTTTATCTCCCTGCCTCTGAGGCAAACTTCACAGGTGATGAGGCTGTCATTTTAGACCGTCTCTAATACAGCCCCTCGGGGTACACTCTCCCCTTACCGCCCCCCCCCCCATCCCGTAGTTAAGTTTTATAAACTTGGGATCCCTCGCCATGCACTGGGAGCCTGAAGGCACCATGAATATTTGTGTGTGTGTGTGTGTAGGGAAGGTGTGCACGTGTGAGTTTTTCTGAGCAAAGAATTCATAGGTTTCCTGAAATACTCAACAACCACCCCCCACCCCAAAAACAGAAGCATGTGAACATCCACAGTTGGCTACTAAATTGATAGCCTTTAAAGTAATACTTTATCACCTTTAATAAACTTTAATGCTTATGCAGATACACTTAAAGGGATGGCATGAGAAATGGCATCAGCTTTTCCCCTGTTGTCTCCAAAATTGAACTCTGATCCCGACTTATGTTTGCCACTCAGCATAAGAAAAGCCCTGCAGATATTCAGATCTGTCACTGCCCCCAATCCCACATCCCTTCTAGAGTATCAAAATGGTTCTCAATTAGAGGAGAAATCACTGAATGAAAAGAGAAATATTTCCATTAAGGAAGGCTGAGGTAGTTGGGAAAAACTTGAAGAGATGGTCTTCTAGAGTTGGAATTATTGAACAAAGCCATATATTGGAAAGGTGTCTCCAGATGGTGTTATTCCTAAAGGCAGAATGTAAATCTTACCGGTATTCCCAGCAGAGGAATAGCACTGTACTTTATTAGCCGGGAGAGAACACACTTTGCATTCTAGGATAAGATTCAGGCTGTTTCTAAGGCAGCCATGCACACCTGTAATCAGGCAAAGCCCAGCCAGCACAGTGTGTGGTGGCTGGTCCCCCTTCGGGACCCCTCCTTTTGTCCTTGGAGGTCTGATGTGCCCATGGACTGGCCTGGCGGGATTTGGGTGTTTAATGCAGTGTGATTCTGGGGATCAGACTCCTGTCTCCCCTTGTAGTTCACAGGTGAAATGTTGGCAGTCATCCTACCTCTTCCATCTGACTTTGGCCTATTCCTATTCACAGCTTCACTCTTCCTGTTTCAGTAGTAATGGATCTTCGTGATGGTGACCATCATATGAAAACGATACAGGATAATAATGATTATGCATTAGTTGTAACTTAGCTTTAGTTTGCTTGGAAATCTTAGTGTAGAGTATTCTGCCCTAGAGCTGGGCTTATGAGAGGCTCTTACTTTCCACATTGTGTGTTTTGACAGTATTTAGACTTTCATGAACATGCATGCTGCTGCTGCTGCTGCTGCTGCTAAGTCGCTTCAGTCGTGTCCGACTCTGTGTGACCCCATAGACGGCAGCCCACCAGGCTCCCCCGTCCCTGGGATTCTCCAGGCAAGAACACTGGAGTGGGTTGCCATTTCCTTCTCCAATGCAGGAAAGTGAAAAGTGAAAGTGAAGTCGCTCAGTCATGTCCGACTCTTCACGACCCCATGGACTACAGCCTACCAGGCTCCTCCGTCCATGGATTTTCCAGGCAAGAGTACTGGAGTGGGTTGCCATTGCCTTCTCCATGAACCTGTATGATTTTTATATATAACTTGATTGAGGGTAATTAGAACAGCACTCAGAACTCCTGGTTCTCAGCATTGACCACCCCCCGTCCCCTTCTGCCAGCACTTGGATCCACATGTGTGATGGAGAGGGGGGGATAGGCCAGGTAGTAAGTACTTCAGGCTTCTGGGGCATATGTTCTTGATCTCAGCTCTTCATATCCACAGCTATAGTGCAGAAGCAGCCATAGATGATATATCAACAAATGGAGCTGGCTGCATGCCAATAAAAAACTATCACAGGCGAAGAAATTTGAAAATTTTCACACGTCACAAACGAGTACTCCTCTTTAGATTTTTCTGTTAGCTGTTTAAAAATGTAAAAACCATTCTTAGCTCATGAAGCATACAGAAATGGATAATGGGCTGGATTTTGCTAATCCCTGCTCTTTTGTATATCAACTTACCCCCAAAGTAGGTTGTAATGATAGAAGTCTTAAAACTAAGATATGATGTTAGAGGAAGTCAGTGTTTGCTTTTGGGCATGAGGTGGCGATTGACTCAAAAGGGCCAGCGAATCACTTGGTAATGGCCAGGGGTGTGGGTTCCGCAGGTGAATACAGACTGAAGGTGTATTTAAGATCTGAACATTTCATTGTGTATAAATGATACTTCAACACAAGGGAAAGGAATAACCGTTGCATGCTGTTGTTTAGTCGCCCAGTCGTGTCCTGCTCTTTGCAACCCCATGGAATGCGGCACACCAGGCCTCCCTGTCCCTCACCATCTGTTGCATAACAACCACAAAACCTCAGTGCCACCTAGTAGACAGTAAGCACTTGTTTCTCCCTCTCAGGTCTGTGGATCAGCTGGGGCGATTCTGCCCCATTCATGTGCCTATTTTGAGCCCAGGACTGGGGTAGTAGTTCTCTCGGCTGTGGCAGAAATGCAAGGCAGCAAAGCGAGCAGTGCATGCACATTTCAAACCTTCCCCACCTCAGTTGTTGTATTGCTCAGACCCAGTCCAACTGCTAGCAGCTACATACCCTAATTTAAGAAAATACTAAAATGCAAAAAAATTTTTTAAAAAAGCGTTATCCCTCATGTTTGAAACATGCCAAATCTCCACCTTTGGAAGAATGGCAAGTGTTACAGGACAGAAGGACATGCATATGAAATGACAGAGGCTCAAAACAGGACTGAATACATGTCAAAATACACCTCCAGATAAATACAGGCGTCTGGAGCGTCTTCTGTTGTCCATGCAGTGGTGACGACATCCGGGATGCCGCTTCCTCTGCCCATCCCAAGACAGGGATGCTCTCACCCTGCTCGGGCCACCCCCTCTGCGAACTTAGCCTGTGCACAGCTTCAGCAGCCCCATTGTGCTGCAGCCTGACCGCCCTCTTGAGCTCTAGACCCCCACTGCTGTCTGTCTCCTGTATGCCCCAACTGCCACAAACACATCCACGGCTGTGTTTGTGAACTTCATACTCCGATTTCACTGCATACTCTGATCTCAGTGAAACAATACCATCATCAAGCCAGGCATGCAGGTCATCCCAGACTCTTCACTGTCTTTCATCCCCAAATCCAAGCACCGCTGTCTCTAAATGACTCAACCCCCTTATATTCCACAGATTCTTCAAGTTTGTTGTCGGTCAGTCGCTAAGTCGTCTCTGACTCTTTTCGACCCCATGGACTGCAGCACGCCAGGCTTCCCTGTCCGTCATTGCCTCCTGGGGTTTGCTCAAACTCGTGTCCATTGAGTCGATAATGCCACCCAACCATTTATCCTCTTTGACCCACTTCTGCTCCTGCGCTCAATCTTTCCCAGCATCAGGGTCTTTTCTTCTGGTTGCTATGGTCCTATTTCACAATTGTATCATGGGTCGCCATAGCAATTGCAGTATCCTCCATGCTGACCTCTTGGTGTTTGCCTCACTTGCCCTAACCCTCCCTCCACTGCACCCAGGCTGACCCACATCTGATCCTATCACTCCCTTTCCCATTTGTGTGTTTTTAACAGTAACAGTTGTCTCCAGAAAAGAGCACTTGGGGTCTATAATGGGAGGGAGACTTACTTTTTTTATTATCTATCTTTTTATAGTGTTAGACTGTCTTTCTAACAGTGGATGTTTTTCTTTGAAACTCAGTAATTATAAGCAGAAATATTAGTAGAATTGGTAGCTGGACTTTATGATTCATGAGAGATGGAGATGAAGGAGAAGGAAGTGTCAGATGATTTTTGAAACGTGAAGCCTGAATTACTGGCAGGTGGTAGTGTTTTGGGAGCTAATCAGCATGCGGGTATTCTGCAGTTATAAATTAAGGACTTCACCTTCCAGTTTATGGGTCATAAGCTTCACCAGGCTACACAGGGCTGGCTGCTCAGATTGCTGAATCCCGCAACTCCTAAAGAACAGGTAGTGCTTTCTTATCAACCCTTCACTGTGCCCAGCATAGTCAGTAAAAGCTGGTACAGTAGACCATTACTTTTAAAGACCTTTGGACTCCTGAATCCTGACTCTAACACATGCTAATTCTATAAATTTGAGCAAATTACCTGACTCCTTTGAACTATATTTCTGTCATCTGTGGAACGAGAAATATAAATAATGTGCTTCCCTGGAGGCTCAGATAGTAAAGAATCTGCCTGAAATGCAGGAGACCCAGGTTCAATCCGTGAGTCAGGAAGATCCCCTGGAGAAGGGAATGGCAACCCACTCCAGTATTGTTGCCTGGAGAATTTCATGTACAGAGGAGTCCGGTGGGCTACAGTACATGGGGTCGCAAAGAATTGGACATGACTGAGGGACTAACACACTCCTCCATAACAGTGTTTTGGGGATTCAATGAGGCATTTCATGTGGCGCTTTCATTACAGTGCCTAGTTCATTTTGTACCCTTGGTAAATGATAGCTTTTTGTGAGTGGTGAGGCAGGGGGTGCTGCGCCATGCATGGCTCATGGGATTTTCGTTTCCCCAACCAGGGATTGAACCTAAACTCTCGAAAACGAAAGCATGGAATCTTAACCACTTGCCTGCAGGGGAATTTCTTATTTTTGTTAATGAAGTGTGTCCAAGAAGTAGTTTTCTTTTTGCTTGAAAACCTCCATTGCACAGAAGGTTATGTTTTTGGTAGCTGTGTCCTATTGGTAAGTCATGTGGAGTTAAGAGTCATCTGTAATTCTTCCTTCTGAATCTACTTTCCGTGTTATGTTGGTGGTTTACTTGCTATGTCGTGTCCGACTCTTGCAACTGGACTGGACTATAGCCTGCCAGGCTCCTCTGTCCATGCGATTCTCCAGGCAAGAATACTGGAGTGGGTTGCCATTTCCTCCTCCAAGGGATCTTCCCAAACCAGGAAACAAGTCTCCTTCATTGTAGGCAGGTTCTTTACCAACTGAGCTACAAGGGAAGCCCGTGTTATGTTATTCACATTTTTTTCAGCCCTGTCCCCTCACTCCACCTCCCACCTCCCCCACCAATATTTTGCAGGCTTTACAGTTGTTTTTATCACATTTCATCTTGTTTAGCCTTATCCTGCACACTGATCTAGGATGAAGATGTGGGCGAGTTGAAAAAGCATTTGTGTAAGTCTGTGGATTATAAAACCAGAATGAGATATGGAGGCATGTTATGGGGAAATCACCAACGTTTTGAAGTCATAAAGTTTAGTCCTTCAACAAATATTTAGTTGCGGCAAGTGTCAGTCACTGTTCTAGGTGATACAGTGAGCAAACCAGGGAATCTTCCCCCTGAGTTGACTTACTGACAGTGAGGATATAGGTCAAGGAGGCGGTCTCGGGTGGTGATAAGTGAGGAAATGACACTTGAGCTCTTAAGAATGAATCGACTGTGCGGACTTCTGGGAAAGGACTGGCCCGGATGGAGAGGACAGCGGGGTAAAGACTCTAGGGAGAGAGCCAGCTTGGCACATTGACAGAGTGACGGGAGCCTGAGTGGAAGGAGAATGTAAGTGAGAGAGAGAGAGGCGATCGGGTCTGGGTTGCATGGGTGACATCAGGCTGGTAAGCCATGGTCAGGAGCTGCTCTGTTTATTTATGTTGTGCTTTTTAAAATACTTTTTATTGGAGTGTAGTTGCTTTACAACACTGTGTTAGTTTCTGCTGTACAGCGAGATCAATCCACCACACACACATTCGCCTTTCAGACTTCCTTCCCCTCAGGCGACCGTTAGAGCTCCCTGTCTGGTCGAGTGTATCTTCACTAGTTAGCTATTTTATGTATAGTGTCAGCGGTGTATATGTGTCAGTCCCGATCTCCCAATTCCTCCCACTTCCCCTTTCCCCCTGGGCATGCATATATTTGTTCTCTATGTCTGTGTTTCTGCTTTGCAATTAAGATTGTCTATACCATTTTTCTAGATTCCATGCATATGCGTTAATATACGATATTTGGTTTTCTCTTTCCAACTTACTTCACTCTGTAGGATTCTCTCTAGGTCCATCCATGTGTTGGTTTTGATTTTTTTTTTTAATTTTATTTTATTTTTAAACTTTACAATATTGTATTATGATAGGCTGAAGAAGGGCCCTTCTAAACTATCCGTGTCCTAGTCTCCAAGCCTATAAAAATGTCACTTACGTGGTAAAAGAAACTGCAGATGTGATGGAGTTAATTATCTTGTGATGGGGCGACCATACTGAGTGACCGGGGTGGGCCCAGTGTCATCACAAAGGTCCTTGTTCGAGGAGGGCAGGAGAACCAGAGAAGCTGAGGAAGGAGCCACAAGTTGAGGAGTGTAGGAAGCTCTAGAAGCCAAAAAAGGTATGGGAGCAGATTCTCCTCTGAAGCCTCCAGGAGGAGCCCAGCCCTACTGACACCTTGATTTTACACTTCTGATTTCCAGAACTGTAAGAGAGTACATTTGTGTTGGGCTAAGCCACCAAATTATGCTAATTTTTATACCTGCAATAGGAAATTCATAAAGATGTTAATTCTAAAATGCAGCTGGGGGACTTCCCTGGTGGTTCAGTAGTTAAGACTCTGAGATTCCACTGCAGGGCACTGGTTTGATCCCTGGTTGGGAAACTAAGATCTCACATGCCATGGGGCATGGCCAAGAAATTTTAAAAACCAGCCAAAAATTTAAATAGAAAAAAATGCAGATGGAAGCTACTGAAGGGTTTTAAGCAGGGGAGCGATGGGATTGTATTTAATTTTTAAAAGAATGGGTTGTTGGGAGACAGAAGGGACAACAGAGAGGCTATTTAGGAGGTGGTGGCAGTAATCTCAAAAAGGACATGACAGAGATCCAGATTAAGGTGGTGGCATGGGATGGGGAGGAATGGACAGGTTTTGGTTGCAGAGTCAGTGAGAACTGCTGATGGCATCAGGCTGGTAAGAAAAAAGAAATCAAGGGTGATGCTGACTTTGGGCTTATGTAGTTGGGTGCCATTTATTGAAATGGAAAAGATGGGATAAGAACTAGACTTAGAGGAGAAATTATGCATTCTGCTTTGGACATGTTAAAATGTGAGATGCCTGTTAGACATCCAGGTCTGTGTTGAAAGCAGATGAATAAATCAGCAGATGAATAAATCAGAAGAGAACCCTTTGCGTGTCCCCTCAGCCCTGGATAGGGCTTGCCCTCCCGGGGAATTTCCCTAGTGCCACCATCACTAAAAGACTTACCTGGCCAGCTGAACTTGACCCAGTGTGGCATCTCATTCCACGTCTTTATTTTTTATCCTGGGTTCATTTTTCATGGCCTACTCTGAAAGCTGAATGAGCAATTAATAGAGTCTAAAATGAGGCCCAGTATGTTTGATGACTAAAGACTGATGGGAAACAATTTAGGATTAATTTGGGCCCCAAATGTGTATGGTTATTTAGTGATTTTTCAGAGAGCTAAATGGATTGCATGAATTTTAATTGATGTTTAACTTTTATTGTGTTCCTGTGGGGTGGCCAGTTGGAACCATGCCCAGTAAGACGGATGAGTATACAGACATTTGCATGCAGTTTGCCTTCCAAGGGCCAGTCAGGGAGAGGAAGGCTTCAAGTAAGGGGAGGAGAACTGTAAGGAGTGGATAATCTTGAAACACATTTATTTTGAGAAAAATGAAAAATTATCGAATACTTTGGTTTTCTATTCATCTTAAATAATATGAGGTTTACTATTATTTCTTCTTATTAGTGTTACTGTTTCCCCGCCCCCCCGCCAGAAAATTTGAACTTGTCTTTAAAAGGAGCTAGGTTGTTATTTACAATGGAAAGAACTGTAATTTGCATGCATTGAAGGTTCAGTTTGTGAGCCAGGTCAACAGAATGTTGTTTACTGAATGAGCTTCCTATGAAGTACTTTGCTAAGCGTTGAAGGGGGTATAGTAATTAGGATGCTTTTTGGCCAACTCACGGGCTAAGTGATAAGGAAATCTGTTGTCTTACATAAGAAGGAGCAGTCTGCAAGCGCGATGTGTCAAGCTTCTGCTGTCCTCTGTGATCCTCATGGTTCTGCCCTCCTATGGCTGCATTTTTAGATCGGGAGCAAGATGGCTGCAGTGATTCCAGGCATCACATCCAGATCTGCTAATATCCAAAGGGAAAAGGAGGGTTGTCTCTTCCTTAACCGTCTAAAACGTGAAATAGTCTTTCCTAGGAGCCCCTCAGCAAACTTTTGTCACATTCCACATATTAGGATTGGGTCCTGTGTCCATTTGTGAGCCAGTCATTGACTGAGGAAACGGCCTTAACTATGATTAGTTCAGGTCAGGGTTTGGCAAGTATTACTGAAGTGTAATTGGCATAAGCCAGGCTCAGTCATTTACATAATGCCTGTTGCTGCTTTCATGATACAGCAGCAGAACTGAACAGTTGCAACAGCGATCTTCTGGCAAAGGCTAAACTATTTACTGTCTGCCCTTTACACAAAAGCCGCTGATCCTTAACTTAGATTAATCATCTGGGATGTATGGGTCCTTGAGAGTCAAGGACAGCAGCCACTGTAAACACAAAAGAAATGTAGGATGTGATCCTTTTCCTCAAGGAATGTGTCAAATGCCATACTTTAATATGGAAGGGAAAATGATACTTTAACATGGTAAGAGATCTACAGCTTCTGGTTACAGTTTCATACTCAAATGAAAGATGTCTCATAAATTCTTATAATTGGAAACCATCTTCCTTTCTGCTACAAAGGAGGAAAAAAAACCCTCTCCACCCATTTGTCATGCTTCATTCTAAATAAATTATAAAAATGAACATCAGATAAAGAACTCCAAAGAAATTATAAATATGAGCATCAAATAAAGAACACCTAAGGACTTAAAAGCATTAAAAAAAAATTCTGGAGAGTGTAGTAGTAGTATTCAGAAAACAAATTTATGCAGTTTTAAGAAACTGTGCTCTAAAGGGGGAGGAAGCAGTGAAGTTAACCAATAGCCCAGTGAAAGCACTTCTCAACTCATATTTTGCATATGCTTTTTCCTTTAAGACAGTTGATCCAGAAAGAACAGAGCAAGCTTGTTTAAAAGATTAGTGGGTAGGCAACACGAAGGACTCTTGTGGTGTTAGAACCATTTGTTCTGTATCTTGACTGGATACATGATTTTGCACAGGTAGTGATGTTGTGGAGAAGTTCACACACACACACACACACACACACATGAGTACACGTAAAACTAAGGAAGTCTGAAGAAGATATGAGGATTTTATCAATATCAATATCTGGTTGTGGTATTATATCGAATATGACAGTTTTGGAAAAACCATCGGGGGAAACTGGGCAAAGCACACAAGGATCTCGCTGTTATTTCTTATGACTAAGTAAGAAATTATGACTAATGTTACTGGGGTAACATTTTCAATTCTTTGTGATCCCATGGACTCTAGCCCACCAGGCTCTTCTGACCATGTAATTCTCCAGGCAAGAATACTGAAGTGGGTTTCCATTCCCTTCTCCAGGGGATCTTCCCAACCCAGGGATTGAACCTGGGTCTCCACCATTGCAGGCAGATTCTTTACCATCTGCGCCACCAGAGAAGCCCACAATAAAAGATAAATGAGTTAGAAGAAGACTGAAAGGATAGGTGGAGAGAGGCTAAGAAAGCCTTGTCTGATTACATTCCATGTATGAGGGCGTTGACCTTAGGGCAACTATTAGCAAATTTTGAAAAGTTGTGGAGAATAGGAGCATTGGCTCCCAAAATGGGAAAATACTGTACTGTTTTTCACAAATAGTCTTTGACTTTTCTCTTAATCCTTAACAAGTTTAGAATAGATTATCAAATAGATGATGGGAATGAGAAAATAGTAAAGAGATAACTAAGAGCCATAAAGATTTACTAAGAATATTCTTTATGGTAACTTGGTTCAGAGAAAAGTACATAGTAAATCTTAATTTCAACAAGGTACTCACAAAATCCCGTATCAGATTTTGAAAACTAAGTTAGCTAGCATAACTCAGTGAAGCTATGAGCCATGCTGTGCAGGACCACCCGAGACAGACAGGTCATAGTGGAGAGTTCTGACAATATATGACCCACTGGAGTAGGGAACGGCAAACCACCCCAGGACACTCACTGTGAGAACCCCATGAACAGTATAAAAAGGCAAAAAGATAGGACACCAAAAGATGAGTCCTGCAGGTCAGAAAGTGTCCAATATGCTACCGGGAAAGAGTGGAGGACAACTGCTGATAGCTTCAGAAAGAATGAAGCAGCTGGGCCAAAGCGGAAATGATGCTCAGTTGCGGATATTTCTGGTGATGAAAGTATAATGTGATGCTGTAAAGAACAGTATTGCACAGGAACCTGGAATGTTAGGTCCATGAATCAAGGTTAACTGGATGTAGTCAAGCAAGAGATGGCAAGAGTAGACATCGACATCTTAGGGATCAGTGAACTAAAATGGACGGGAATGGGTGAATTTAACTCAGTTGACCATTATATCTATGACTGTGGGCAAGAATCCTGTAAAAGAAATGGAGTAGCCCTTATAATCAACAGAAGAGCCGAAATGCAGTACTTGGGTGCAGCCTCAAAAAATGACAGAATGATCTCGGTTTGTTTCCAAGGCAAACCATTCCACATCACAGTAATTCAAGTCTATGCCCAGTCACTAATCCCAAAGAAGCTGATCAGTACTATGAAGAACTAGAAGACCTCTTAGAACTAACGTCAAAAAAATAAATAAAAGAAAAAAAAAACACAAAAAAGAACTAACATTAAAAAAAATTGTCCTGTTCATCATAGGGGATTGGAATGCAAAAGTAGGAAGTCAGGAGATACTTGGAGTAACAGGCAAGTTTGGCCTTGGAGTACAAAATAAAGCAGTGCGAAGGCTAAGAGAATTCTGCCAAGAGAATGCACTGGTCATAGCAAACACCCTTTTCAACAACATAAGAGATGACTTTATACATGGCTGAAATCAGGTTGATTGCATTCTTTGTAGCTGAAGATGGAGAAGCTCTATACAGTCAGCAGAAACAGGACCTGGAGTTGACTGTAGCTCAGATCATCAGCTTCTCACAGCAAAATTCAGGCTTAAACTAAAGCAGGAAAAACCACTAGGCAGGGCAGGTATGATTTAAATCAAACCCCCTATGAATATACAGTGGAGGTGATGAATAGATTCAAGGGATTAAATCTAGTAAACAGAGTGCCAGAAGAACTATGGACAGAGGTCCGTAATACTGTACAGGAGGCAGCAAACAAAACCATCCCAAAGAAAAAAGCAAGAAGGCAAAGTGGTTGTCTGAGGAGGCTTTTAAATAGCTAAAGAAAGAAGAGAAGCAAAAAGCAAGGAAGAAAAGGAAGGTTTCTAAACGCAGGGTTACAGAAAATAGCGAGGAGAAACAAGAAGGCCTTCTTCAGTGAACAATGCAAAGAAATAGAGGAAAATAACAGAAAGGGTAAGACTAGAGATCTCTTCAAGATCATTGGAACTATCAGAGGAGCATGTCATTCAAAGGTGAGCACCATAAGGATAGAAATGGTGAAGATCTAATAGAAGCACTAGAGATCAAGAAGAGATAAAAAGAATACACAGAAGAACTGTACGAAAAAAGATCTTAAATGAACCAGATAACCTTGATGGTGTGGTCATTCACCCAGAGCCAGACGTTCTGGAATGTGAAGTCAAGTGGTCCTTAGGAAGTATTGCTGTCAATAAAGCTAGTGGAGGCAATGGAATTCCAGCAGAACTATTTAAAATCCTAAAAGATGATGCTACCAAAGTGCTGCACTCAGTATGTCAGCAAATTTGGAAAACCCACCAGTGGCCACAGGACTGGAAAAAGTCAATCCTCATCCCAGTTCCCAAGAAGGGCAGTACTAATGAACTGTCTGGCAGTTCAAACCACCAGCCAGTTACACTCATCTCCCATGCTAGTAAGGCTATGCTAAAAATCCTGCATGCTAGGCTTCAGCATTAAATGGACCAAGAACTTCCAGATGTCCATGCTGGGTTTAGAAAAGGCAGAGGAACTAGAGATCAAATTGCCTACATTCACTGGATCATAGAGAAAGCAAGGGCATTCCAGAAAAACATATACTTCTGTTTCATTGACTACACAAAAGCCTTTGACTCTGTGGATCATAACAAACTGTGGACAACTCTTAAAGAGATGGGAATACCAGACGATCTTATTGTCTCCTGAGAAACCTCTATGCTGGTCAAGAAGCAACAGTTGGTACTTTGTATGGAACACCTGACTGATTCAGATTGAGAAAGAAGTGCAACAAAGCTGTTTATTGTCACTCTGCTTATTTAACTTATATGCAGAGCACATCATGAGAAATGCTGGGCTAGATGAATTACAAGCTGGAATCAAAATTGCAGGGAGAAATATCAACAACCTCAAATATATGGATGATACCATTCAAATGGCAGAAAGCAAAAGGGAACTAAAGAGCCTCTTCCTCACGGTGAAGGAGGAGCATGAAAAAGCCAGGTTAAAACTCAGTATTAAAAAAAGGAAGATCATGGCATCTGGTCCCATCACTTTATGGCAAATATAAGGGGAATAGGTGGAAGTAGTGACAAATTTCCTCTTCTTGAACTCTAAAATCACTGCGAGCGGTGACTGCAGCCATGAAATTAGAAGGCAGTTGCTTCTTGGCAGGAAAGCTATGACAAACCTAGACAGTGTGTTCAAAAGGAAAGACATTACTCTGCCGACAGAAGGTCCATATCGTCAAGGCTATGGTTTTTCCAGTAGTCACATATGATTGTGAGAGCTCGGCTATAAAAAAGGCAGAGCACCAAAGAATCGAACTGTGGTGCTGGAGAAGACTCTTGAGAATCTCTTGGACTGCAAGGAGATCAAACCAGTCAGTCTTAAAGGAAATCAACCCTGAGTACTCATTGGAAGAACTGATGCTGAAACTGAAGCTCCAGTATTTTGGCCACCTGATATGAACAGCTGACACATTGGAAAAGACCCTGTTGCTGCCAAAGATCAAGGGCAGGAGGAGAAGGAGGCAACAGAGGATGAGATGGTTGGATGGCATCATGCATTTAGTGGACATGAACTTGGACAAACTCCGGGAGATAGTCGGGGAGAGGGAGGCCTGGCATGCTGCCATCTATGGGGTCATGAAGAGTCTTGGTGACTGAATAACTAATACAGTTAACTGGAGAGAGTCCAGTGAGTGATTTGTTTCCTAGTGAATGTTATTTCTGTCAGTTTCAGGCCACATGAAAGGAAGGATAGTAGTGAAGAACCCTTTTTATTAGGAATCAGGGAAAAAAACATAGAGCCCATGGTCATGAAACTTACAGATGAGAAAAAGATCTCAGGAGGAGACTTCATGATGATATGTGGCAATTTAATTTCAGAATTCTATAGGAGTACAGGGATAATGGCCCCAAACTAATAAAAATAAAAATATTTTTAATGAAAACGCAACAATCAGTCCTATATATAAATTTAAAGGAACAATCATAAACATGCCAGATGAACAGCTTCACGATAGTTCATGTGGGGGGAAAAAACCCAGAGAGATTTAAGTGATACTGCGGTTGGCATAGCATGCAGACACCTGAGAGTCACCCAGGACCGACTATGGGTGGAGTCTGGGAGAGAGTGGTAGGGTGGATTGGGGTGAGGTGGGGAGGGAGGTCAGTGACCAGAGGGAGCTGTACCCGAGAGTGACCTATGCCTAGATTTTGAAATACCAAAGCTGTACTGGACAGAGTTCCTTCAAGGTGAAGAAAATGGTATCAGAAGCAAAAGATAAGAAGGGCTGGTAAGAATTAACCAGAGGTTCAGGATTGAACCCCAGTCTCCTAGAGAACCAAGAGGAGCCCAACTCTCAGGGCGCCAGGAGCAAGTAAAACATTTCAGTAAGGCCAAGGCATGGGGCTCCACTGGGGAAGGGTTCCAGCATGAAGGACATGTCTTTGAAATCTGCAGAAATGTTCCTTATCTCTCCCCTTTCTTCCTGTGAATGCCTGGGACAGGTTACTTGCCATTCCTGAGGACTGGTTTTTGCATCTGGTCAATGGAAGTGATCATAAAATCCACTTCCCCGTTGTTGGGAGAATTGAATGTAGTTTAATAAATGCTTAGTGCAGTCTATGAGTTGTTTTGTAGAAGTCCTGTCAGGCGCCTTGAGCTCTATTTACAGATAGCGAGCTACAGACGAATTCCAGAGCATATTTACCTATTAAGAGGGATTTCCTATTGCAGTGACTTTGAAACCTGGTTGTACATTAGAATCATGGGAGCTTAAAAAAAAAAATACTGATTTTGAAAAGAATGCTCCAATCGACCAAACCAGACAGAATCTCTGGCATTAGAATGAGGCATTAAGAGTTTTTAAAGCTCTCCAGATTGTTCTAATATGCAGCCAGAATTGACAGCCACTGTCTTACTGAACCCTCAGCCCTGCTTGTCATTGACTCAGAGCCTCACTTAACTTGGATGTGGCCAGGTGGGGCTGTGGACAGTGTCAGTCAAGTCTAATCTTGGTTTGATCCAGAGGAGGAGGGAAGCTGCTAAAAATCAAAGCCACAAATGCGTTCACAGTAACAACCATCTTGAAAAGTACTGCATGGAATGAGTGAAGCACAGGCCCCCTGAACTCTGAGCTGATCAAGGCACATGTGGAATGTTGATTCCCTTTCAAGAGGAATCGGATGAGAGCAGACAGTCTCTTTTTTCTATGTGTAAATTACAGAGAAAGAAGGGCAGTGGAGAAGGTTTTGCTTGGGTTTGTTTAAATAGAGTCACTATACATGTTGGTCTACAATGTTCTCTTTTAGAGGGGAGAAATATCATGGACATTTTGCCACTATAATTTTTATAACCACTGGCAGTCCAGTGGTTAAGATTGTCCATGTATATAAAATTAAGCAGTTGATTTTTTCATATATATATATATATATATATATATATATATACACACACACACATACACACACGCTTCTGTAACAGTGCAGCTTCTGCCCCCCAGGGGATAATTTTGTCTTTTTGTGTGGAATGCCTGAGTTTGAAGCCTGGAATTTCTGTGGGCTTTGACCAGAGCTTTCATTGCAGGTCTTGGGCAGCTCCCACCCTTCTGATTATGAATCTTTCCTGGCATAGTATCCCCATAGGAACCACTGACCGGAGCCTCCTCCATAGGATTTTGCTGTCAGATGACAGTTGAAAAGCGTATTGGAAATTCAGCTCTCTGATACCCATGGTTTGGGGGCCAAATATTTGTGAGAGCTAGAAAAAATATTGTTGAATTCCTATTGCTTTTTTGTGATTTTGTATAATGTGAATTCTCAGTGACTCATGTACATTGATCAGTAACAGAGGGGTTTGTGAGAGGATGGTGTGTCATTTAAAAGAACAGAGTGGATGAATACGTGACCAGCCTAGCCTCCATGATGGAGCTTTCTGTTATTATCATGCTGGGAAATTGACATAATTTAATTCCACTGCCTCTTGCAATAGCTGCTCTTATTCATTTCCCTTTTATTCCAATGGGAGAAAGACAATCTAAGCTTTGAATAGCTTTTCTTTCTCCCTTACCCTTGAGGATCACAATGAATATCATGCTTTTCATGATATATTTCCAAAGTGCTTTAAAATATTGCTGTCATTATTTCATTCTCTTATCAAATATTTTCCGAGTAACTATTCTGTGGCAGTCACAGTACCTGGCCTTTCTGAGCAGAGAATGCAAGATAAATCAGTTTTCACATCATTGTCTGGGTGGAACTTCCAAGGTTGGTCACTGAGGAAGGATGGATATAGAACTGAAGTGGTAAGTGTTTTTAAATGAGGGTATTTTGCGTATATATAGAACAATAGATGCCATGTACTGATTTATGACTCTGTGCTAAGTGCCTTTCTAGGAATTTTATATCAGTTATCTCATTTAATACTCATAGGAAACTTTATGAAGTATATGCTCTTATTATTTCCCTTTTGTTGATAGGAAACTGAAGTACAGGAAGATGAAATAATTTACTGGGAATCACCCAGCTAAGAAGTGGTACAGTCTGAATTTAAACTCAGACAGGACTTCCCTGGCAGTCCAGTGGTTAAGATGCTGTGCTCCCAATGCAGAGGGTCCAGGTTTGAACCCTGGTTGGGGAACTAAGATCTCACATGCTGTGTGGCCAAGCAAACAAAACACTCAGACCATCCAGTTCCAGAATCTGTGTTCATTGTGAATTATTACTAAAGAATCTGTTGGCTCTCTGATATATTGTATTAGCAGCTTTCAGTTTTTAAAAAAGATGGTTAATTATTGTTAGCCATCAGTATATCTGGAATCTTTTGGATTTTCAGCCTTGAAACATGTTGAAGAGCTTTTAGAGATATAATATCATAGTGAAGTTCGTGATCAGAACTGATTTCCAGACTTTAAAGGAAATTGATCAAATCTTTATAGTGTGTTGTACTTTCAGGGGATGAACTTCTACCTGTAGTGGATGCAGAGTCATATCAGAATGGATCTTATTCTCTCACTTGCAGTGTTGTTTGTGCTGAAAGGAAGTCCACTGAGCTGTTATTTTTGCAGTTCATCAAGAAGCTTGCTATAATGTAGGAAAGTGTATGTTTCCCCAACCTGCATCCGTGTGTATGTGGTTGTTGTTCTTCAGTCGCTAACTCATGTCCGACTCTTTGTGACCCCATGGACTGCAGCATGCCAGGCTTCCCTGTCCTTCACTATCTCCCAGACTTTGCTCAAACTCATGTCCATTGAGTCGGTGATGCTATCTAACCATGTCATCCTCTGCTGCCCTCTTCTCCTTTTGCCTTCAATCTTTCCCAACATCAGGGTCTTTTCCAATAAGTCGGCTCTTCACATCAGGTGGCCAAAGTATTGGAACTTCAGCTTTAGCATCAGTCTTTCCAATGAGTATTCAGAGTTGATTTCCTTTAGGATTGACTGTTTTGATTTCCTTGCAGTCCAAGGGACTCTCAAGAGTCTTCTCCAGCACCACAATTTGAAAACATCAATTCTTCAGCACTCAGCCTTCTTTATGGTCCAACTCTCACGTCCATACGTGACTATTGGAAAAGCCATAGCTTTGACTAGATGAACCTTTGTCGACAAAGTGATGTCTCTGCTTTTGAATATGCTGTCTAGGTGTGTCATAGCTTTCCTTCCAAGGAGCAAGTGTCTTTTAATTTCATAGCTGCAGTCACCATCCACAGTGCTTTTGGAGCCCAAGAAAATAAAATCTGTCTCTGTTTCCACTTCTGAATGTTGAGTGTGTATGCCTATGTTTAAATGCATGTAGACATTCTCTGCTTAAAAATGTGAAAATCTCAATGCATTCCTAGATTCTCATTTTATATATCTTGTACTCAGTGATTTTAAACTCTTTCAATTGGTAATCCAGTCTGAAACTAACAGCTACGAGTCACTATAAGCTAGGCTGTATAACCCTCGATTCAAATTCATAGTCCCAGATTACGTTTTTCTCCTTCACTTTACCATAATAATCATGAGAGCTGTCACTCACTGGATGTTGACAATGTGTTAATCTTCATATTAAGCACTTTACCTGTATTCTCATTTAATCCTCACAGTAACCCTTTGAGACAGATCTTGTTATTCTCATTTTCCAGATACATAAGCAGAGGCGTAGAGAGATGGTTACTGGTTCAAAGTCACATAGATCCCAGTGGGGACCTGAATCCAGGTTTGTCTGCCTCCCAGGTCAGTCGATTTCCACTGTGGAAGCACTGAGGCAGACACCGATGAAGGCAGGAAGATGTTCTGAGTACTGTGTGCTTGTGTGAGGCTATGTTTATATGTAGCTTAATTTTAAAAGATGAACAATAGTAACTATAGCTTCCTATGGTAAGGTGAGGTCAAAGACATCAGAATTTGTATCCTAGCTCTGTTTAATATAAAGTTGCTAAACCAATCACAATTTCTCTGAGCCAGTTTCCCCATCTGTAAAATAAGCATAATAATACTTGTTTAACCACCATTATAAGGTTTTTGTTATAAGGAAGTGAGATCATAGATATGAAAGTGCTGAGGAAGTTGTTTACAGGTGTAAGGAATCGCTAGCCAGTTTCTCGTCCCATTCACCTCACACGAACCCTTAAAACTTATTTCATATGATTCAGATTAGATCTTGCCGTGGATCTGGTTTAACTGCTTCCTTAAAAATTTAGGATGTAGTCTGGTTTTTCACTTCATTCATTCAGCATTTTTGGGTCTCTATCATATCCCAAGTCTTGGCATTGTTGCTGGAGGTATAAATTCACTCACACTGGATCACAGATCATTCTAGACATTTTCTGGTTAGGATTGTTGGCCATATTCCAGTCTAACCCAACTACATGTTACCTGACCTCATGCAACGTGAATAGGGTCAGACTCTGTCCATGGCAGGCAGACTGCTCTGCATGAAGAGATCTCGGGTCAGATGGGGCATTTGGCATGAGTTGCGAGTTTGTATCTTGTCCTGTGAGATGGTGAGGGATGGAGGTGGGCTCAGATGAAGCCCAGGGGAAGAACTTCCGCATCCACCGAGCACAGTATGTAGCCCTCGTGGACTTGAGTCACAGTCTGCCTAGACCCAGGAGGCCCCTCGCAAGTGTGTTTCAACTGGAACTGCCTGTGTGGCTTTTTAAATCCCCCCAGATGAAAAGAGCCACATTTCCCCCGGAGCTCACCAAACAACAGTAATTAATAATAGACTCGGGTCCATTTTGAATACATTTTAATTGTGTGTTCAACAGTATTTCATACTTGCACTCTGCTTTTTTGTTTAGTGTTCAAACTGAACATGCACACAGTTCTATAGCATCTGGAGTGGAGACAAAGGTTGCTCAGTTCAATAAGTATTTACTAAGCTTTCCCCAGGTGGGCATTGTGAAAGATCACGACACGGTCAGCTCCAGCCGTAATCATCAAAACAACTAAACCTCTAGCTCTATTTATTTATTTAATTGGAGTATAATTGCCTTACAGTGTTGTGTTTGTTTCTGCTGTGCCCCAAAGTCAGTCAGCCCTGTGTATACGTTTATCCCCTCCCTCTTGAACCCCCATCCCACCCCTCCAGGTCATCGCAGAGCACCGAGCTCCCTGTGACCTCTAGCTCTTTTTGGCGCCAGCCCTCCTCTTCGGGTGCTTTTGGTCCAAGCGCCGACAGTGCAGTGCAAGAGGCTCTGAGACCATTCAGAGCCTCTGTACCTGCCCTACAGTCTGCCCCTAAGTAAGTCCCATGAAATCCATCAGCTGTTCCAGTAAATGTGAAAGGGCCAAAGTCCCTATTCAAAGATAACAGTTGATTTGGCAGAAAATGCAATAGCAGCTACATGACACCGCAAATCACATTAGATACCACACCAAAACTCTCTAAAAAACAAAGAGCCACAGCAAAGCAGGTGCTAAGACTAATAAGAAATAATAGGATTGATATGTAACACACGACTCTATTTAAAATGGATAACTGACAAGGACATACTCTACAGCACAGGGAACACTGCTCATGTTATGTGACAGCCTGGATGGAAGGGGAGTTTGGGGGAAAATGGATACATGTATATGTATGGCTGGGTCCCTTCACTGTCCACCTGAAACTGTCACAACATTGTTAATCAGCTATACATCAAAGTAAAATAAAAAAAGTTTTTTAGAAAAAAAATGAAAGTTTAAGGAATATAATGTGGAACAAAAGAATTTTAACATTAAAAACTTCATTAATGAATGAGAAAAAAAAAAATTTTTTTTCCCTGATTTCCCAGGGAGCGTAGGCAGATGAGAAATCCGAGGCCTGGAAAGGTATAAAGTGCAGTTTGTGTGTTCATTTGGGAAAGTATTAAAACCAGTTCTGTGCTCTCTGATAGCACACATGTGCCACTTTCCCAACTCACCCTCTACCACCCCCTGCCTATGCACACATAACCACACATCCATTTCAAAAGGCTCACCAGTAAGATATGGAGTTTGGGGCAGTGAGGGGGGATGGGTTTTCCTGGGGGGAAAGGGAGAATGAGTTTCTGTTTCCAAATACTGGGATCAGAACTGTTTCTAAAACATCATTTAACTGAATCAGTGCAGCGAGGTTAATTTGTAGGTGAGTTACAGCTTAATAGACTTCCTTGGTGGCTCAGATGGTAAAGCATCTGCCTACAATGCGGGAGACCTGGGTTCAATCCCTAGGTCAGGAAGATCCCCTGGAGAAGGAAATGGCACCCCACTCCAGTACTCTTGCTTGGAAAAGCCCATGGACGGAGGAGCATGGTAGGCTGCAGTCCATGGGGTCGCAAAGAGTCGGACAAGACTGAGCAACTTCACTTTCACCACAGCTTAATGGAAACAACAGCTTCATCACACTTGAGTTGCACATTTCAAAGCAGTAAAGTGATAGTGACTCCAGTGCCAGCCCCCGAGCTTCCCCCACTGGCAGCTGTCCCTGTGTGGGTGGTCTTGGCCATGAGTGTCTCAGGTCACCCTGTGTCCCTGTGTTTGTGTCTCACTGTCAACAGGCACATGGGGACCTCGGCAGAACATCCCAGACTCATGCCAGTGACTGTCTAACCCTCAGTTCATTAGGAAAGTCAAGCTACTTCAGAATTAATGCGTAGATTGCTTACACTTTTCATTTAAACTGGGCTTGAAGCTTTCAGTGTTTTCAGCTGTACATGCTTCAGAGGGGCAGGTCTTTAGAAATCAAAAGGGTGTCCTGAAGGAGGGCTCAGTAATTCTGACTGGCCAACAGGCCAGGCCAGATGTCAGTGAGGATTCAGGCCACCTGAGAGAAAGAAATCACAGAGAGGGTTGCTTTGATGGCAGGGCAGCTGGGAACCTTCCCTGCCTGGCAGCATTCCTTCAGCAAGACAGATGTTCCCAGGGCCCAGTCTGTGTATGTCTGCTCCTGGGGAAAATAACTCTCATTCCTGTTCGTGGAGGTCCACCCTCCCTGATTACATTCAGTTCTCTGAGCGATTTGTCAATAATTTTTGAGTGGCTGTGGAATACTCAGCTCCTGGTCTAATAAGAGAGGAGGGGGCTGCTGATGGCTCAGTCTCCAGACTCCTTCCTTGGGACAAGCATCCCCATCTTCTCCAGGCCAGTGTTTCTAAAGGAAGCAGGAGGGAAGTGTTCCAGATATGCCAGGGCAATG
Source organism: Bos taurus (assembly GCF_002263795.3). Lineage (NCBI taxonomy): Eukaryota > Metazoa > Chordata > Mammalia > Artiodactyla > Bovidae > Bos > Bos taurus. The sequence continues at coordinate 24,447,918 of NC_037332.1, read as the reverse complement.
CATATGGAATTGATGCATGTTGTTAGAAAACGTAAAGGATGTGATCTCTTTCCGATCCTGTAATCTCCCCAGAAACAACTATTATTAAGTTTATCTACTTCTACAAAGATATTCTACTCATAAATACATATACATGTTGTACATATTATACCTACATGTACATACACACATAATATGCATACATGTATTTATTTATCCTTTTTATTTATATAAATGGGGGCATACTCTGGAATAATAGGTATTTCATACCTTACTTTTTACACTTACCTTGAGAATTGTTCTAGGATAGCACATGTAGAGCTGCCATATTTTTTCTTTTTTTAAAAAATTTTTATTGAAGTAAAGTTGGTTTACAATGTTGTATTAGTTTCAGGTGTACAGCAAAGTGAATCAGTTGTACATATGCATCTATCCACTTACGTTTGCACTCTTTTCCCATCTAGGCCATCACAGAGTATCAGGTAGAGTTCCCTATGCTATATAGTAGGTCCTCATTAGTTATCTATTTTATATATAGCAGTGTGTATATGTCAGTCCCAGTCTCCCAATTTTGGGGCTTCCCAGGTGGCTCAGTGATAAAGACTCCCCCTGCCAATGCTGGAGCTGCAGCAGACTCAGCTTCAATCTGTGGGTCGGGGAGAAGGCCATGGCACCCCACTCCAGTACTCTTGCCTGGAAAATCCCATGGACGGAGGAGCCTGGTGGGCTGCAGTCCATGGGGTCGCTGGGAGTCAGACACGACTGAGCGACTTCACTTTCACTTTTCACTTTCATGCATTGGAGAAGGAAATGGCAACCCACTCCAGTGTTCTTGCCTGGAGAATCCCAGGGATGGGGGAGCCTGGTAGGCTGCCGTCTATGGGGTCACACAGAGTCAGACACGACTGAAGTGACTTAGCAGCAACAGCCAATGCTGGAGCTGCAGCAGACTCAGGTTCAATCCCTGGGTCCGGGAGACTGCCTGGAAGAGGTAATGGCAACCCACTCCAGTATTCTTGTCTGGAACATCCCATGGACAGGGGAGCCTGGTGGGCTACAAAGAGTCAGACATGACTGAGCAGACATCTCAGCACGCACATGTACAGTCTCCCAATTTATCCCTCCCCTCAGCTTATGGTTACCACCTGGTAACCATAAATTTGTTTTCTACATCTGTACATATTCTTTTTAATAGCTGTGGAATGTTTGTTCCATATTTCAAATGGACCATCTAAACCATTTACTTCAGCCTTGTATTGTTGCGCAGTTTGGCTGTATAAGCTTTTGTCATCCCAATAATACTTAGTTGAATATATGTGAATACTTATGGGTACATGGTGCTGATTTATATAGAATCAGTTGGTAGAAGTAGAATTACTAGGCCCAATGGTATATCCTTTTTGTTTTGTTCTATTTATTGGCCATCTATATTTTTCTTTTTTTTTTTTTGGTCTCAGGTATATAACATAATGATCTGATATTTGTATATGTTGCAAAATGATCACCAGAGTAAGTCTAGTTAATATCTGTCATCATACATAGTTATAGAATTTTTTTTCTTTTAATGAAAAGGTTTTAAGATTTACTCCTTTAGCAACTTTCAGATATACAAATACAATATTATTAATTGTAGTTTAATGCTATAATTAATAATAGCTTAATTCAGTATTGTTAATTATAATTTAATATATAATGCTGTATATTATATCCCATGACTTATTTATTTTATAGGGTATATCCTTTTTGATATTAGTAGAAATTACCAAATTGCCTTTCTAAACAGGATTTATTCATTTACACCTTCCCAGACATGCATAAGAATGCATAATCTGACTGTCTCTCCCCAACGCCCACCCCTACCTAGGCCATATCAGTCTGTCTGTTGTAGGGGAGAAAGTTTTGGGCTGCATATGAGCCTGAGTATTTTTAAAGTACCTCTTGAGTGTTAACAGTCTTTTAGTTGGTTTCAGGTCATGGAAAATCTATCTCAAACCAAAAAAAAATTTTTTTAAGTGGAGAAATGTATTGGCACATGTAACAGAAGTCCAGGTTCAGGCATAACTTCAGCCAAGAAGGGCTGCCGTGCTGTTGCATCACTCCCGGGGGCACATTCAGGTTTTATTAGAAAACAGTGTGCTGTGCCCCTGGAATTAGTGGCCCTGTGCTTGGGGGCACAATTGAAGTCCTGGGAACTTGGTCTTTCTCCACCTCTTAGCCCTGTTTTCCAGGGGTTTGCTTTGTTGCCCAGCAGGCCTTCTCTTAAGAGGTCACCCTAGGGGTGGCCCTAGGTTTCTATTTTATCAGTTTTATAACCTCAGAACCAAGAGCTTTTCCTTCTCTGTAGATGTGGCAAAAGATTCACAAATGAGCCTCCTTGACCTGACTTGGGTCAGGTGCTCATCCTTAACAACTCATCACTTTGGGAATATCTTTTAATGTGTTTGCCCATCACTCATTCTCTATCTTATAATAGCACTTTGAATGATTTTTTCTTCCTTGGCAGTCAGTCCACATGGCCTGACTCCCTGCCTTCCTGCAGGGGTGAGCATGGTACCCAGGCATCCATCTTACCAATGGCCAAAGCATTTCTGATCCTTAGATACCACCACTAATGTATCTGCATGCTAGACGAAGGATTCTTAAACTCAAGAGATGTACAGCTGAAGGAGAAAGGATACAAATTTTGTACATCCAGAATACCTGGCTATCTTGTAACAAAGCAGATTTTGGCTCACTAGTTCTAAGATGGGGCCCAAGATTCTGCATTTCTAACAGGCTTTAGAATGATGCTCATGCTACTGGTCCAAGGGCCATGCCTTGGAACAAGGGAATATACCATGGATCCAATGAGTCTTTGAGTTCCTTTAGTCCAGTACTTTTGAGATTTCATAGCATATCCAGGCTATTAAATAAACAAAATCTCCACATGCAGTCAATTTCAATGTGTCTTCATTTCACAGAGCAAAGAGAAATTACTTTCATAATCACATTTATCAGAAAACATTATTAAAATGTTCATTCATTTGAGACATAAAATTCTATTGCCAGCCGTGATGGAGAGGGGAGAGGAAGCCTTTGGTGGACTGCTTCTGAAGAATTGCACTTTTGTCCCATGTTGGCAGGAAAGTACCTTTTCCTTCTGGGGACTATGAGCTCTCTGTTGTCTTAGTTAAAAAAATTAATAAACTGTTGTTTCCACAATCAAACCAGTGATTTATTAGTGCTTTGCCTGAGGAACCAGTTTACTCTTGGTAGACACTACTGCTGCTGCTGCTGCTGCTAAGTCACTTCAGTTGTGTCCGACTCTGTGCGACCCCATAGACGGCAGCCCACCAGGCTCCCCCGTCCCTGGGATTCTCCAGGCAAGAACACTGGAGTGGGTTGCCATTTCCTTCTTCAGTGCATGAAAGTGAAAAGTCAAAGTGAAGCTGCTTAGTCGTGTCCAACTCCTAGCGACCCCATGGACTACAGCCCACCAGGCTCCTCCGTCCATGGGATTTTCCAGGCAAGAGTACTGGAGTGGGGTGCCATTGCCTTCTCCATTGGTAGACACTAAGTTTTACATATCCAGTTATCCCATCCTGGCTGGGTGGTCTGTTAGCAAATGCACGGACAATATATTGGTTTCTTGGAAATAACAAAGTCACTTTCTCTCATGACCAAGTGCTCCTAGATTTTCTTTTCTCATCATCTCTCAGAACCAATATCTCAGTGCAGGATTAACTTGAAAAGCATTAAAGATTTTCTTTGCTCTCCCTAATTCAGATCAGGATTGAATGGACCTTTCCCTTCCCCCATACCATTTATTGAATCAGAAAAATGAGTTCTTTTGCAAAGCAATTTCATGCCTTGTTATCCCCCACATGTCTCTCAAATACAAAGTTAGATGGCATTGCCAGAAAGTCTCTACTCATTCTAAAGATTGAAAAGGGAATTTTTTGAAAGGGGCTCAGCAAACCTGTGACACTGCCCATTCGGTTTTCTCCTGCCTTGTGTAGCATCATGATAGTATTTGTTTTCAAACCATGCCTCCTCCAAGGAAAACTGTGGCCTCGAGCATTTGCATCATTATGTAAATACAGGTTAATGAATAGACTATACAGAATGTACTGTGACTGATAATTTGGCTTTTTTATGAGAAAGTAAAAAGCAGCTGAATTTTTCTTCTTCTTTTTTTGTTTATCCTCATACTCTTCTGTTTTACAGATATGGCTTTTACGAGAAGGTTAGTCTAGAGAATTCTGCAGAATTCTCATCTTGCCCTTCATTTTCTTATTGCCAAACTGTTAAGTAAAGCCAGTCCCATCTGTAAGCTTGGAAAACAACTTTAAGATTTAATTATTAAAAGGTAACATTTCCTCTGTAAATGCTGTGGGTGCATGCTAAAGCATTTCAGTCATGTCCAGCTCTTTGTGACCTTATGGACTGTAGCCCTCCAGGCTCCTCTGTCTGTGGGATTCTCCAGGCAATACTGGAGGGGGTTGCCATGTCCTCTTCCAGGGGATCTTCCCGAACCAGGGGTTGAACCTGTGTCTCTTATGTCTCCTGCGTTGGCAGTTGGGTTCTTTTCCACTAGCACCACCTGGGAAGCCCTCTGTAAATACTGCTGCTGCTGCTAAGTCACTTCAGTCGTGTCCGACTCTGTGCGACCCTATAGACGGCAGCCCACCAGGCTCCCCCGTCCCTGGGATTCTCCAGGCAAGAACCCTGGAGTGGGTTGCCATTTCCTTCTTCAATGCATGAAAGTGAAAAGTGAAAGTGAAGTCACTCAGTCGTGTCCGACTGTTAGCGACCCCATGGACTGCAGCCTATCAGGCTCCTCCGTCCATGGGATTTTCCAGGCAAGAGTACTGGAGTGGGGTGCCATTGCCTTCTCCCTGTAAATACTGATCCTCTATAAATATTGTGTTGTATACATTTGCTTTTTGAGATTAGTATAATCTACCCACTGAGTTGGAATTAACTTAAAATGCTCAGGAAATGGGATGTTGAATCCCTCCCTTGGTTCTCTGTACCTACTACTGACTCACTAGTGACCGAACTGTACTTAGATGATAACCAAACTGGCAAGTCATGAATCAACAAATTGTACTTTGAAGGTGGCATAGAAGGGAGAGGATCATTTATTGCAGGAGTCTTCTTCATCCATGAGCAGTATGAATAGTTGGAGACACAAGCTGGAGGTTGGTCAACTGGCCAAATGACACGTTTAACAACTCCTTATTGAATACTTGCTGTGTTCCAAGGCATGAGGGTAGGTTCTGGGAATATAGTGATAAATCCAATATATGACTTCATGGAGATAACTTAAATGAGCTGTTTCCCTTCTTCAGGCCTTAGTTGAAAAACAAGGTTAATTCTTAACCTCACAGGATTTCTATGCTGACACATTTGAAAGTGAAAGTCACTCAGTCCTGTCTGACTCTTTGCGACCCTATGGACTGTCCATGGAATTCTCCAGGCCAGAATACTGGAGTGGGTAGCCTTTCCCTTCTCCAGGAGATCTCCCCAGCCCAGGGATCAAACCCAGGTCTCCCACATTGCAGGCGGGTTCTTTACCAGCTGAGCCACAAGGGAATCTCAAAAACACTGGAGTGGGTAGCCTATCCCTTCTCCAGGGGATCTTCCCGACCCAGGAAAAGAACCGGGGTCTCCTGCATTGCAGGCAGATTCTTAACTGAGCTATCAGGGAAGCTGACACATTTAGAAAAGTATCAACAATTGAGCAGTTGTAGAGTTATTTAGGTCAACATGTTTACACAGCCTCAGCAGTGCCCTTATCCTTGAACTTTCCTAGGTTGGCTGCTTTGCCTATTATTTACTTTCATCAAGTTATCCTCAAATGACCTTCCCTTTGCCCATTGTCTTTCTGCAACAGTTGCATCTTCCTCTCCAAAGATGATCCCATTTTCCTGATTCGTGATCAATGCCCACTTCTTATCTGCTTCATTAAAAAAAAAAAAAAAAAAACCTCTTTAAAAGGAGGGGGCTCCTAACTCAGAAATTTCATAGGCATTTGATGAGATCCCAGAAAGAAGAAAATAATTATTCATAAAAGATGGAGAAAAAAGTAACTTTCTGTATTTTATACACAATAAAACCAGATACTTAAAATAACACCGCAGAATACAGTTATCATGAGACATGTCTCTCATTTCCTAGAGTTAGAAATAGAGAACAGTGTTAGAGAGCTGGGCGAGTGGCCAGCCTTGTCGTTTGTGGATAGGAATGATGGGGGTCATGGTCTGAGCCAGGGAGAAGGCTGGGAGGGGCTTTCTCTGGAATACGCTGGAGCAGCTGTGACTTGGAAGCATGCAGGGAATGCTTCTAAGGATGCCTTTGCTGTACAAGTAGGAGAGGGATCTCAATGCTTGCATTGAAGGCTCCCTGGCCTGTCACAAACTCTCCCGGGGTACAGATTTTTGACTCGCTGCACTAATTTTATGTACCATCTGTTCACTGAGGGATCTGCCCCCAAATCCTAACATCCATTATAATGTGTGTTTCTCTGTCTTTTTCTGCTCTGTGGCCCTGTCTCCGCATCTCTGCCTCACTCCCACCCAACTCTTTCACCCCACATGTATGAGTTCATCACTAAGAATGGGAAAGCACAGCAAACCTTGAATCTGGGCTCCTAAAGAAATATTTCTGAGGGTCTTTTTTACACTTTGCAGATTGCACAGTTAGCAAATCTTCTTAGGGATGAAGAGATTCTTCTTTTCTCCACCCCCTGACAAAAATGAGGGTGTTTGGTGGGTAGTTAGCATCATGGCATAGCGCAGGGTTGGCAGATGGTTTCTGAAAAGGGCCATATAATAAATATTTAAAATTTTGGGGGTCATATGGTCTCTGTCACAACTGTTCAGCTCAGCTGAGGTATCATAAAAGTGGCTACAGGCAAATATATAAACAAGTGAGCATTGCTATATTCTAGTAAGCTTGATTTATGGACACTGAAATTTGAATTTCATGTAAGTTTTACATGTTAGGAAATATTCTTCTTTTGACTTTTATTTTTTTAACGTTTTATTTTATATTGGAGTATAGCCAATTAACAGTGTTGTGATAGCTTCAGGTGGACAGCAAAGGGACTCAGCCAAACATATACATGTATCCATTCTTCCCCAAACTTCCCTCCCCTCCAGGCTGACACATAACATTGGGCAGTTCCCTGTGCTGTATAGTAGGTCCTTGTCGGTTATCCATTTTAAATATAGCAGTGTGTGCATGCCCATCTCAAACTCCCTAACTATCCCTTCCCCCCAATATTTTGATTTTTTTTAACCATTTGGAATATAAAAGCCATGCTTAGCTTGTAGGCTTTATAAAAAAACCAATACAATATTGTAAAGTAATTAGCCTCCAATTAAAATAAATAAATTTAAATTTAAAATAATAATAAAACAGTCAGAGAGTAGAATCTGGTCTATGGTACCATCATTGTTTACCAACCCTTAGTATTGTGGAAGAAACACAGAACTAGGGGGGAGAAGTACTATGTTCCAATTTCAGTTTTACTTTCTAACCTTGACATAGTTATTTGACTTCTAACCTGTTTCCTCATTTGCAAAATGAGTGTGGAAAGCAGGAGTGGAGGAAGAGTAACTCTAGAGAGACCTGGTGAGTGCTGTCTGCCTGGTGGTCAAGGTTCCTGTCATTACACGTAAGTCGTGTCGATAGCACGTATCCTTGCTGTGGGATGAAAACGGCACTTCACCTCTGTGGTCATCCTCTAAGAAACTCATCACCCCAGTCAAACATGGGAAGAACGCCAGACAAACCTAAACGGAGGGACATTCTACCAAATACCTGACCAGTATTCCTCAAAGCTGTCCAGGTGTTCAAAAACAAGCCTGAGCAACTGTCACAAACCACGGGAGACTAAGGAGATGTGATGGCTAGGAGTACTATATACTTGGAATGGGATCCTGACACAGAGAAAGGACACGGGAAAAATTAGTGATGTCTCAATGAAGTGTGGAGTTTCCTATGTGACAGGTGCCCCGTGGTACCATGAAGTGCAAACAGGAGAATATGGGAGCACTATTATCTTTACAGCTTTGTTGTAAATCTAAAACTATTCTAAAATAAATGGTTCATTTATATTTTTAAAAAAACTAAGCAAGAACAGTCCCCAGGATATGGCAATGGATTGGGTTTGGAGGGTAAAGGAGGAAGAGAAGTAAAGTTTATGTCATAGTGTTCAACCTGAGTACCTGGGAAGGAAGCCCTGCCATTGGACAGAAATAGTGAATATAAGAGGCAGGTTAGGCTTGGAAAATTAAAAAGACGCTTGCTCCTTGGAAGAAAAGTTATGACCAACCTAGACAACATATTAAAAAGCAGAGACATTACTTTGCTAACAAAGGTCTGTTTAAGTCAAAGCTATGGTTTTTCCAGTAGTCATGTATGGATGTGAAAGTTGGACTATAAAGAAAGCAGAGTGCTGAAGAATTGATGCTTTTGAACTGTGGTGTTGGAGAAGAGATCACACCAGTCCATCCTAAAGGAAATTAGTCCTGAATATTCATTGGAAGAACTGATGCTGAAGGTGAAGCTCCAATCCTTTGGCCACCTGATGTGAAGAGCTGACTCACTGGAAAAGACCCTGATGCTGGGAAAGATTGAAGGTGGAGGAGAAGGGGATTACAGGGGATAAGATGGTTGGATGGCATCACCAACTCAATGGACATGAGTTTGAGTAAACTCCGGGAGTTGGTGATGGACAGAGAGACCGGGTGTGCTGCAGTCCAGGGGGTTGCAAAGAGTCAGACACGACTGAGAGACTGAACTGACTGACTGAGGCTTGGAATGGGAAATAACAAACTTGGAGTACCAGGTTGCATCCATAAATACAAGATACTGTTTAATACTTAAACTGATAAAATACTTGGAGAGAGGGCTTTTGGATTTCAGATGTTTTAAGTTATCTCCAGCCAGTATTTGACAGTGAGGTCCTAACTTAAGAAAGATTAACTCGATTAAATAATAAAATAGTTATTGGACTTTGTATAAATGCCTGGATTCCTGCTTGTAAGTGTATCTGTCTTTTGTGGGTGTGTGTTTCCTATTGTCGTTAATGCATTGCTTGGAACTTGGAGTGGTTCTGAACATCTCTTTATTTGCAAAAGGAATGAAAGTTATGTTGCCAAGTGGAACATAATCTAAATGACTCAGCAGCTAGAACCAGCCCTTTTTCTTTAGTAAGAGGTACTAATTGTGTTGACCCACAAACGGAGAACGTGTTTTGTTTACTTCAGACAAGAAGTAAGAGGTTTGTTTGAGTGATTCCTTTTTTTTTTTTGGTCACTCTATGTATATTTTACAGCCAGAATTGCTTCAATAGTGCATTCAGTCCTCTGGAGGCCTGTGATGTCTGCTCTGCATTAACAATGTATGTGGTAAAACCTGCACCTGCATGCATCCTGATCAGACGATTCACAACAACAGAAATTCAGATGATAATAAATGTATGAAAAACACTTCACAAAGAATCAAAGCTATGTCATTAAACAAATGCCACTGAGGTGGTAAGGACAGTAAAGAAATGGACAATCCAGGGCTGGCCCAGCTGCGGAGAAGAGCTCTCTGTTGGAGTGTAAATTAATAGGATTTGGGGGAGGAGGGTTTGAAATCTATATTCCAAGCTTTAAAATGTGTATGTTCTTTATCATAGTAATTTCACCCCTAGTAGACTATCCTAAGGAAATAAAGGGACAGGCATGTAAAGCTTTGATATAAAGAATGGTTGTGTTGTTGTTTAGTCTCTGACTCTTGTGCGACCCCATGGACTGCAGCCCACCAGGCTCCTCTGTCCATGGGATTTTCCAGGCAAGAATACTGGAGTGGGAGTTGCCATTTCTCCAGGTTATCTTCCCAACCCAGGGCTTGAAGCCTGTTTTGGCAGGCGAATTCTTTACCACTGAGCTACCAGGGAAGCCCTAATTATTCTATTAGCATTGTTTAAAATAGGGAAATGTTTCACATAGTATCCAACAATAGGCCATTAGTTAACTTCGGCATTGTGATGTTTGAAAAAACATATTTCAAAAAGAATCCATAGCCCAGTTTATATAAAAGTGTATGCGTGCAAGTGCATTTCTAGAAAAACATATGCTAAATTTTAAAATGCTTTTAAAATGTTGATGAAAATAAAAATGTTTTAAAATCTAAATCAAAATCTAGACTTTTAGTATTACATTTGAGTGGTATTCTTGTCTCATAAATTACTATTACTAGTAGAGCCTAAAACATGTTCCTGTTACCACCCATACTTCCTTTTCCAAAGTAATCTTGACTCTCTTAAAAGTTATAGCTCATCCTAAATTATTGAGTAAAGATTTTTATTTGCAGTGTGAAGAATCTAGTGCTGTCTTAACTGATTTGTTTTACAGTAGTTTAAGATATCCCAGGGAATTCCCTGGCATAAGATTCCACTCTTTCACTGCTGAGAGCTGGGGTTCAATCCCTGGTCAGGGAACTAACATCCCATAAGCTGTGTGGTACAACCAAAAAAAAAAAATACGCCAAACAGAACTTATTAAAATGCACTGTAAATAAGGATATAGGGTGGAAAAAATATTTAAAGGAGAATTTTGTCCTTCAACTTGATTTCATTAATTTATGTCATGTCTCCTTCCAGCTGTATTTAAAGTACCTAGATTTCTTCGTAGAATGTGTGCTGAGCATAAAAATGTGTTTATACACATGAACAAACCAGCTGTATCATTGTACTACCTCCAAGGTAATAATGATTTATAGGTAACAGAATGTATATATCCAGAAACACTCACAATCTCTGAACTAGAGGCCTTATCTTTAACAAGTGAATGAAATGATTCAAAGGCATCTTCCTAGTCAGTAGAAAACTATGTGGTCATGTTGTTCAGATCAGGGCGTAGAGCTTGAGAAAAAGAGCTGACTATAACTAGCAGAATTCTCAAGTAAATAAAGCTTCATGTAATCACACACAGCCCAATAGAAAGGGGAAAAGAGTAAAGGGGTGGGGAGAGGGGAGGGGTTTATAGGTCGCCTGCTCTTTGCCCAGCACTGAGCTTGAGTGCTGACTGTGCACTGCCTCATTTAGTAGGCTGCAAGCATGGATATAATGTTTAGGTGGTAGTTTGATCTGAATATTTCCAAGTAAGTCAGTCCTCTTCCTGATGTGGCTCTCACCAGCTGCATCCTGGGGGCAGCCATTCTGTAGATCTTTCAGTTATGGGATTAGTTGTTAGATCCCAGACTTTCCCTCCTCCCACCGCATCTCAGTACTCCATCAGCCACTGATTAAACCATGCGCCACAGTCAGGGTGGGGAGGGCTCAGAATTGTTTGAAAAGGTCTACCAGATGCCTCAGATTTCATAGCCAGAGTCATGGGCAATATATTGCCTTCATTTCCCTAACATGTGTCTGTCTCTTTCCAAAAAGGATTTGATCTTCCAATAGGATGATGTGTGTCACAAGACATTTCACAAGAGGGAGAGCCTTAGGATCTCCACACAGAAGGGCAACTTGTGAAAAAGCAAGCAAGACAGTGAGAAAAGAGAGAACGTGACCTCCCCCTCCCACCATGTGGACAGAGGCAAAGGCAGTGGGGGAGAAAGCCTGAGGACAGTTCATGGAGAAAGCCTGAGGACAGTTCATGAGAGTGGAGCTCCTGAAATGGCTTTAGTGATGAAAATTGGTGGTGTATGTGAAGGGCCAGCCCTTGGCTGATTGTCTCAAGAAGCCTTCTTGTGTTCAGAATTCAAGACAAGTTTCCTTAAAAAATTTTGCGTGTGTCAGTTGCTCAGTCATGTCTGACTCTTTATGAACCCATGGACAGAGGAGCCTGGAGGCCTGAACCCATGGACTACAGCCTGCCAGGCTCCTCTGTCCATGGAATTCTCTAGGCAAGAATACTGCAGTGGGTAGCCATTCCCTTCTCCAAGGAACTTCCTGACTCAGGGATTGAACCCTGGTCTCTCGCATTGCAGGCAGATTTACCTTCTGAGCCATGAGGAAAGCCCTACAGAACCTTGTGCCTGGTCAATTCCATACCTGTTACTGGCATGCTTGGCTACACCCTAAATGTCAGCCTCTCTTGTTGTTCAGCCCTCACTGATTTTCCCATTCCCTTACCACTGTTCCTGAACCTCCCACAAAGTCCCAGACAGGGGCCCTGGGCTAAGTCTGACCCTCTGCACACTCCACCTTTATTCCCACATAGCAACCACTGGCAGGAGCCAAGAGTCTCCCTGAGAGGGGAGATATGCTCTCCTGTTCGCCAAAGTCCCTACCACTGTCTGTTGCTCCCCAGCCCTGATGAATGTGTCAGATGAATGTGTTCAGTTTGTGCAAATTCATAGAAATTTTAATTTTGTATATTATTTGCATATGTTATATTTTTTTTAAAAAATTAAAAAGCAGAATCTTGGTTTCCCCCTGCAAACCTGATGCAATAGACATTATTTTCCCCCATTTTGTAGCTGAGGCTGTGAGGATGTGGAAGAATCAAGCAAATTGTTCATTATTGTGTAGCTGGTGTATGGGCTAGGAATCATACCCAAATGGTCTGTGCTTCTGACTAACGTGATTTATTCCCTCCCAAGAGAGGCATCTGGCACCCTTTTCAAACAGTCTGGGACCCTCCACACATTTCCAGATTTTCAGAGACACATTTACACTGTTTCTATGATGTGCTATGGTAGCTTAACGGTGCTACGGTAGGTAAATTCCTTGAAACTCCTCCTGTTGAGACACGGGATTGAATTCTCCTCCTCCCCTTGAACTTGTGCTGGCTTTAATGATTTCCTTAATTGGTAGAGTGAAGAAGAAATGACACCGTGTGATATACAAGGTGAACTGTAAGAAGACTTGCGGCTTCTGCCTTGGCTTCTTTGAATACTGACTGTTAGAAACCATGCTATAAGGAAGCCCAAGACACCAAATTAAGAGGCCCCCACGGAAAGGAAATAAGGATGCTGGTTAGTGAGTGCCAGCTTACCAACCACATGAGTGAGTCATGTGCAAGTGGATCCTGTAGCCTCCATTGAGTGACCCCAGTTGATGCCACGTGGAGCACAGAAGAGATGTCCCCACTGAACACTGCCCAAGTTGCAGAGTTCATGAGCAGCATAAATGACTATTTCTGTTTTAAACCACTAAATTTTGGCATGGTGTGACCGGAGCACCTGCCAACTTTAACCAATATAAACCAGAATCAAATGTAAGGTCAATAAAGTATTGTTTTCTTTTTTAAATTTATTTGTTAATCAGAGGAAAATTACAATGTTGTGTTGGTTTCTGCTGTACAACAACATGAATCACTCATAATTATATACACATATCCCCTCCCTCTTGTGTGTCATTTTCTTTAGTTTGGGGCTTCCCTGGTGGCTCAGAGGTTAAAGCATCTGCTTGCAATGCAGGAGACCTGTGTCCAATGCCTGGGTCAGGAAGATCCCCTGGAGAAGGAAATAGCAACCCACTCCAGTGTTCTTGCCTGGAGAATCCCATGGACAGGGGAGCCTGGTGGGCTATAGTCCACGGGGTCGCAAAGAGTCAGACACGACTGAGTGACTTCACTTCACTTCAGTGCTATTACAGGAAGTCTTCTAGAAGAAGAAACTTAACTCTTAATTCAAATCATACCTGAAAATAATCCCAGAAATTATTTTTGCACAGTTAAAATGTTTTTCCCCTCTATCCTCTCTCAAGCAAATATCAAAGACCACCTACCTTAGTACAGATTTACTGACTGAATTGAAATCTAGTAAGTAAAAATACATTTGTTGGTGGAATGTCAAGAAAGTGCCATCAGAAAAATTACAGAAACTAAGTCAATGTAACAGATTCACAGTTTAAGTGAATCTGTGAGTTGCTGGAAATTAGGTACAAGTATCACACAGTCTAAAGTTGGTTACTCACATTAAATAAAAGGGCAGAAGAATAAAATCTGTTATTTTTGTTCAGGGCTGCTCACTCACCTAAGACATTTGTTTGGCAATAATTTTCCCAACCAGGCAGCACAATTACAATGGGTGTGTTCCACCAGACCTGGCCAGCGCAGTTGGGGAATGACTGATGATCAGGTTGTTGTGTTTACTTTAAAGGGAAATCAGAGGATTATCGCTCCCATTTCTCCTGAACCTTTTCCAATATGCACTTCCTGTGCTTAGTATGGAAGATAAGCGAGGAGAGGAAGAAATGCCCTTGAATGCATGACTGACGATGAAATACCTATTAGAAACTTGGTGGGTCTAGGGAAACTTAAGATGGCCATGATATATAGTTGAATGAAAAAAAGCAGGCAGACAGAAGGTATTGTGTCAAGCAATCTGATAAATAGATGGATGAATAAAAGATAGTGGGTTAGAAAGAGAGTTGTTTTTAGAAAGGCTGATAGGATCTATTCTGTTAGATGAGGGATGCTGCTCAACTCTACAACTCTGGTGAAAAAGCAGCCACAGACAACACAAGCAAGCGGATGTGGCTGTGTGCCAGTGAAAACTTATGTATGGAAATTGAAACCTGAGTGCATGTAATTTTCATATGCCACTAAATACTCCTCTTCTTTTGACTTATTTCAACTATTAAAAAAAATGTAAAAACAATTTCTTAGCTCACAGGCTGTACATAAACAGGTGGCAGGCTGGTTTGACCCTTGGGCCATAGTTTGCAGACCTCCCTGGTCCTTTGGGTGGGGGAGGAGTTGAAGGAAGAGGGTGGGAGGTGGGGGTAGGTGGGAGAGGAAATGACTTGCTTTTCACTTTCTAAACTTTTATATCTGGGGAACTTTTAAGACCAAATCTGTATATATGTCTTTTTCCTCTCCCCACTCCAGTACTCTTGCCTGGAAAATCCCATGGACAGAGGAGCCTGGTGGGCTGCAGTCCATGGGGTCACTAAGAGTCGGACACAACTGAGCGACTTCACTTTTCACTTTCATGCATTGGAGAAGGAAATGGCAACCCACTCCAGTGTCCTTGCCTGGAGAATCCCAGGGACGGGGGAGCCTGGTAGGCTATAGGCTATGGGGTCACAAAGAGTCGGATACAACTGAGTGACTTCACTTTCTTTCTTTCTTTCCTATGAACCAAGCATTGTTCTAGGCCCTGGAGATAACTGGAGTGAACATAGCAAAGTTCCTATTCTACGGAGCCAATATTCTTTGTTGAATCTGATATTGCCCTGTTCATCTGAATTGATGTTTTCCTTCAGAGAAAGCAGATGAGGTTTGTGTCACAAGTCAAATCTGATGACTGTTAGTGGCTGCTTGGGATAGCATGTTAGGAGAATTTCTGGGGACTGGCTAGAAGGAGGACCCTCTTCCATTACTCATTTGGGGAGAAGAATGTGAGAGCAATGGGCCACATCTGTGTTATCCTTTATGTAGACTGTGAATTGTGGCAACGTGGGGTGGGAGTGGGGGGTACAGAGGGGAGTGTGATGTGATGGTGGAATAGATACAGATTTAGTGTCAACAGGATTCAAATTAATTTCTCTTCTTTCTTAAAAATTTTAATTAATTTTTACTTAGAGGAGGATAACAGAAGATTCGTAAATGTTTTATTATTGGCCTTAAACAGATGTAGGATGTTTCCCTCGTGGCTCAGATGATAAAGAATCTGTTGGCAACGCAGGAGACCCAGGGTTGATCCTTCAATTAGGAAGGTCCCTTGGACAAGGGAATGGCTGTCCATGCCAGTGTTCTTGCCTGGAAAATTCCATGGACAGAGGAGCCTGGCAGGCTGTAGTCCATGGGTTTAGGCCACCAGGTTCCTCTGTCCATGGGTTCACAAAGAGTCAGACATGACTGAGTCACTAACACTTTCACTTCACTTCAACAGATGTAGAAAGAAGGCATCTATGAAATGACAGAAGATTTTAAGATCCTTAATACATATTGTGTATGATTTTTGAAACATGAAGGTAATAATACTTATTTGTGCTGTGCTTATTTGCTCAGTCATGTCTGACTCTTTGCAACCCCATGGACTATAGCCCACCAGGCTCCTCTGTCCATGGGGATTCTGCAGCAAGAATACTGTACTGGGCTGCCATGCCCTTCTCCAAGGGATCTTCCCAACCCAGCGATTGAACCCTGGTCTCCCGCACTGCAGGCAGATTCTTTACCATCTGAGCCACCAGAGAAGCCCAAGAATACTGGAGTGGGTAGCTTATCCCTTCTCCAGGGGAATTTCCCAACCCAGGAATTGAACTGGGGTCTATTGCATTGCTGGCAGATTCTTTACCAGCTGAGCTACCTGGGAAGCCCTAATACTTCTTTCAGTTCAGTTCAGTTCAGTCGCTCAGTCGTGTCCAACTCTTTGCAACCCCATGAACTGCAGCATGCCAGGCCTCCCTGTCCATCACCAACTCCCAGAGTTCACTCAAACTCATGTCCATTGAGTCGGTGATGCCATCCAGCCATCTTATCCTCTGTCATCCTCTTCTCCTCCTGCCCCCAATCCCTCCCAGCATCAGAGTCTTTTCCAATGAGTCAATTCTTTGCATGAGGTAGCCAAAGTATTGGAGTTTCAGCTTTAGCATCAGTCCTTCCAAAGAAATCCCAGGGCTGATCTCCTTCAGAACGGACTGGTTGGATCTCCTTGCAGTCCAAGGGACTCTCAAGAGTCTTCTCCAACACCACACTTCAAAAGCATCAATTCTTCGGTGCTCAGCCTTCTTCACAGTCCAACTCTCACATCCATACATGACCACTGGAAAAACCATAGCCTTGACTAGACGGACCTTTGTTGGCAAAGTAATGTCTTTGCTTTTGAATATGCTATCTAGGTTGGTCATAACTTTCCTTCCAAGGAGTAAGCGTCTTTTAATTTCATGGCTGCAATCACCATCTGCAGTAATACTTCTTTAGGATTAATTAAATGTTGTATGAACAATGACATGATGCTGATCAATTTTAAAGAATGTCATCACTTTTACAAAAGTGTTTTTTCCAACTTTATGCAGTTGTGAAATTGTAGATTCCCTATAGCTCCCTAAGGAAACCTTTATCTTCAGATGAAGGTCTAAGACTTCTGGTGCCATAGCTCTTCACAGAACACTTTGAGAAGGCATTAACCTATTCTTTTTGCACAAGTGAATTCAGTAGGTGTAAGATATTTTATTCATAATTAAAGACTCAAAAAAAAATCAGGGTACTTGATTTAAAAAATAATAGTTTTTATTTTAGTTTTCAGTATGTGTCGTGTATACATGTATGTACAGTTGACCCTTGATTTAAACTGCAGAAGTCCACTTAGATGCATAGTTTTTTCCAATAAATATACAGTTGGCCCCTCAGTATTCTTGGGCTTCCATCTGTGAATAAGGGGGGGCCAATGGTACTAAGCTGTTTTCTATAAGGGACTTGAGCATCCTTGGATTTTGGTATATACAGAGCTCCTGGAACCAATCCGAGGGATAAAGGTATTTCTATTTTAGTTGACTAACAGGTTAGTTGTCTTTTGGACTCATTAAAGAATTCACTCTTACATAGAAAGCACAGTCAACAGATCAGTGTGGGCTTTTCTATCCGCGAGAAGCAGCCCCAGATGAATCTCTCTTCTGCCTCTTCTTTGTGGTGTAGCTCACGAGGCCCGAGTTTACTCTTAAAACGAGGGAAATACCTACCTTGGAAGATTGTTTTAAGAGTTGCTTACTCGTCTTCATAACTATTGTCTCCTCAAAATCATTATTATTAATAGTAACATTTATTGAACATGTATTCTGTCCTGTTGGCCACTTGACAGTATTATCTCATTTAGTTCTCTCAATAACCCTACAAGGTGGGTCCTATAATTGTTCTCATTTTACAGATGAAAAACTGGGGTACCGAGGGGTTACAAGTCTGCTCAAAGCTACACAGCACATGATGACAGAGTGTGTGAAAGTCCCTGCACCAGACCTGCTGCATCCCAGGTGCTCACTGCATGTTGAGGGAACCACCAGCCCTGTAGGCGGTGTGTTTATAGGTGGATAGGTAAAGCCCATTCATTCTTGTTCTTCCTCCAGGCCTCCTAAGGTTACATATTCCCTTAGGATATGTCTAATAGTGTCTTTCTTTTTCATTTACTGTGAGGGCTTTAGGTTGGGTCTTTGACAAGACTATAGTATTAGCTAGAGTCCAAATAGGACATAATTTGAAGAGAATTAATAAAGAAAGTCCTTATAAAGGTGGAGAGAAAACGCAGGACATGTGCAGGGCTACTTCAGGCTGATTGCTGCCCTAGAGCTGAAGAGGAAGGGAGTGGTCGCCAGAACCGAGGACAGAGACTGTACGCAGGGAGCTGCCTGGCCAGAGCTATGCCTTCCGGTCAAAAGATGCAGCCAGCTTGCAGGGAGCCGCAGAGAAGGAGACTGCTGTAATGACTCTCCCAGCCTCCCTCTTCTTTTCCGCTTCCTGCCAGTGTTGCCCCACGGTGAGCCTGCCTGGAGGTTCTTGCTGCAGCCTGTGTGGGCTGAGCTCCCAGGGAAGGCACAGTAGATTCTTGAGGGGCAACTGGAAGACCCTCAACACCAGTCCCATCCCTGGTGTGACTGGGAAATGGGGAGGAGGATTGCAGACTCAGCTTCTCACACTGCTTGGTATTTCTGCGGGTTCCAACGTTCTTGGCTCCAGCTGTGTAACAGGTAGAGCCACCAGGTCGACAGTCACAAGTTACTTTTTATAAGTGCACACGTGGGAGAGTCTGTGGCCATGATTTAATTGGAGGACAAAGAATTGGACTGGTATATCCACAGAGCCTGTGAAGCCTGTTCACCATCTCAGCCAGAACTCTTCAAAGTCTCAGTTCACTGTTTCATAAGCTGGACATAGTAAAATGCTCTTCTCAGAGATGAGTGAGGCTTCAACTAGTCAAAGTCAGTTCATTTTGTGAGATTTCTCATGGAGATAAGTTTTATTATGATGAGCATCAGATGCATTAGTAATTAGACATAAATCTCTTTCATTTTGATTGGAGATAAAAGTGCCCTTGACTTCAGTTTGTTAATTATGTGGCTAATTATGGACTATCATGTCTTAGAGGTTCATTTGGGAGGTTAGCAGCTTGACTTGAAAGGTTATAGGGGTTTTTCTCTGACCTTTGTGTGTGTTAGAAGGTCTCAGGCATGTTGACCAGGATAATAATGATTGTAATAGTACAGACAGTTTCTACCAAGAATCAACCACTTGAAACAAATGTCTAAACCCTCCTTTGTTATTGTACTCTATGTTCCAATGGTGAAAATCCAGAATAAATTTTTGTAATATAAATGGAATGTGTAAGACTCTGTCATGTCGTATCTATCAAGTATCTTCAAGTTTAGACAGCATATTGGTAACTGTGTGGAATAACTGGAACTAATCTCATATTACTTGTGGGAATGTAAATTGGTTCAGTCAGTTTGAAAAATCAGCAGTTTCCACTAAAGTCATGCCTATACCTAGCCATTGAACAGCAGCTCCACTCCTAAATAAACATATAAGAAAAATGACTGCATGTGTTCACTGCGAGGGAAGGGAAAAATAATTTTCTGGGTTCTTAGCTGAGACTCCCCATAATAAAAAGACAAATGAATGGGAGAAAAATGAATCTAATTACATACAGGAATCCACAAGATATGAGAATCAAAGGCAGCCATGCAGTTAGGCTTGTACCCTATCCTGAGATAAGGAAAGGGACAGGAATCTGGAGCTTCAGAGGAGAGGAACCCACACAGAACTGTAAGAAAGAAAGGCAAGCATTTGGTAAACAAACGTTTGTCCTGCATTGCAGATTAAGTCTAATGAAGAAGTTGGTAACGACTGTGTTCTTAGTACAGTCCCCCTTCCTACTTTTAGGCAGTTAGGGGAGAAGGAAAAACTTTTCCTGTTGCTGGATCTTGTTTGCCTTCAGCTCAAAATGACCCACATGGCGAAGTGGCACATTTTGGGGTGGCCTGTTCTGCCCTCCTTCATCACCAAAAGACATGAACAATGGTGTTATACCAGCCTTATTTCTAATAGCTCCAAGCTAGCCACCCAAATGGACATCAACAGGGAAATGGATAGACGAATTGTGGCACTTTCATGTAGTAAAATATTTCATAGCAATGAAAATGATGAGCTAATTTTAAAAATGATCCAATGACGCATGCAAAAGCATGACTGCATCTCAAAGGTATTATGTTGGGCAAAAGAAGCCAGGCACGAAAGGAGTACCTGTATGAAGTTCACGCTCAGTCACTCAGTCATGTCCCACTCTTTGTGACCCCAGGGACTGCAGCCTGCCAGGCTCCTCTGTCCATGGGATTTTTCCTGGCAAGAACACTGGAATGGGTTGCCAGTTCCTCCTCCAGGGGATCTTCCTGACCCAGGGATTAAACCTGAGCCCCCTGCCCTGGCAGACAAATTCTTTACCACTGAGCCACCTGGGAAGCCCTGTATGAAGTTCAGAGACAGGTAAAGTTAACTGATGGTGATTAAAAAAAGAAAATCTCTTGTTCCAGGGGGGGATGGGGAGGTATTCTTGGGAAGTTCATGCTCAAAAGAGCTAAACACTCCAGTGGCTTTCCGGAAAGGGTTTTTTAAGACAGTGTGAGAGGGAGGCTCGTGAGATGGATGATCAGATTGTGTTCAGTTCTCTAACCACAATAGTGGTTAATAGTGAGGTAACAGGGTGATGTTTTGGAAATATCGATCATCAGCTTTTCTGATTTTAATCAATCTGGGATCTGCATGCTGTTGGTCAGCATGCAGTTAACTTCTTTCACCTGGCCGGGGTTTTAGTATCTATAAAACAACTCAAAGATATGGCTCAAGATATTATCTATAGCCCTTAAGGAGGAACTAAAGATCCTTGATTTTGTTTTTTAGTTAAACTATCATAATTTTGTCTTGTTTGATTTCCTTTGGTTTATTCTGATTCTGTAACTTTTCTGAGCCTAGGAGGCTAAAGGTTTTTTTTTACAGGGAAGAGGCTAGGGACATGGGGAGGCGCGATGAGAGGCCTGTCCCCAGGAAGATCCCATGGGGTCCTGCTTGGCTTTATGACTTAGTAAAATCCTATAGACATCATTAAGAACAGATGTACGTGTTTATCCATAAGGATGTTTGTTTCAGTGCCCTTTGTAATATTGAGCATTTGGAAACAATCCAGTGTTTCCAGAGCATATTGGTAAATATACTTTGTAATAATGTGCAGCTATTTGAACAACATGGTGGGGAAAGGGCCTATATTTACAGTCATGTATGTTTCTACTAAGAAAACCAGACAGACACAGTAAAGACTACAGGAAACTGTGTTAGTTGACTCAAAAAGTAGCTGTAGTGATGATGAAGACATTTGCAGTGTATCAGTTCAGTTCAGTTCAGTTCAGTCACTCAGTTGTGTCCGACTCTTTGCAACCCCATGAATTGCAGCACGCCAGGCCTCCCTGTCCATCACCAACTCCCGGAGTTCACTCAGACTCACATCCATCGACTCAGTGATGCCATCCAGCCATCTCATCCTCTGTCGTCCCCTTCTCCGCCTGCCCCCAATCCCTCCCAGCATCAGAGTTTTTTCCAATGAGTCAACTCTTCGCATGAGGTGGCCAAAGTACCGGAGTTTCAGCTTTAGCATCATTCCCTCCAAAGAAATCCCAGGATGGATCTCCTTTAGGATGGACTGGTTGGATCTCCTTGCAGTCCAAGGGACTCTCAAGAGTCTTCTCCAACACCACAGTTCAAAAGCATCAATTCTTCAGTGCTCAGCTTTCTTCACAGTCCAACTCTCATATCCATACCTCACATCCATACATGACCACTGGAAAAACCATAGCCTTGACTAGACTGACCTTTGTTGGCAAAGTAATGTCTCTGCTTTTCAATATGCTATCTAGGATGGTCATAACTTTTCTTCCAAGGAGTAAGCGTCTTTTAATTTCATGGCTGCAGTCACCATCTGCAGTGATTTTGGAGCCCAAAAAAATAAAGTCTGACACTGTTTCCACTGTTTCCCCATCTATTTCCCATGAAGTGATGGGACCAGATGCCATGATCTTCGTTTTCTGAATGTTGAGCTTTAAGCCAACTTTTTCCCTCTCCTCTTTCACTTTCATCAAGAGGCTTTTGAGTTCCTCTTCACATAAGGGTGGTGTCATCTGTATATCTGAGGTTATTGATACTTCTCCCGGCAATCTTGATTCCAGCTTGTACTTCTTCCAGCCTAGCGTTTCTCATGATGTACTCTGCATATAAGTTAAATAAGCAGGGTGATTATATACAGCCTTGACGTACTCCTTTTCCTATTTGGAACCAGTCTGTTGTTCCATGTCCAGTTCTAACTGTTGCTTCCTGACCTGCATACAAATTTCTCAAGAGGCAGGTCAGGTGGTCTGGTATTCCCATCTCTTTCAGAATTTTCCACAGTTTATTGTGATCCATACAGTCAAAGGCTTTGGCATAGTCAATAAAGCAGAAATAGATGTTTTTCTGGAACTCTCTTGCTTTTTCCATGATCCAGCGGATGTTGGCAATTTGATCTCTGGTTCCTCTGCCTTTACTAAAACCAGCTTGAACATCTGGAAGTTCATGGTTCACATATTGCTGAAGCCTGTTGTGGAGAATTTTGAGCATTACTTTACTAGCGTGTGAGATGAGTGCAATTGTGTAGTAGTTTGAGCATTCTTTGGCATTGCCTTTCTTTGGGATTGGAATGAAAACTGACCTTTTCCAGTCCTGTAGCCACTGCTGAGTTTTCCAAATTTGCTGGCATATTGAGTAGAGCACTTTCACAGCATCATCTTTCAGGATTTGAAATAGCTCCACTGGAATTCCATCACCTCCACTAGCTTTGTTCATAGTGATGCTTTCTAAGGCCCACTTGACTTCACATTCCAGGATGTCTGGCTCTAGGTGAGTGATCACACCATCATGATTATCTGGGTCATGAAGATCTTTTTTGCACAGTTCTTCTGTGTATTCTTGCTGCCTGTTCTTAATATCTTCTGTTTCTGTTAGGGCCATACCATTTCTGTCCTCTATCAAGCCCATCTTTGCATGAAATGTTCCCTTGGTATCTCTAATTTTCTTGAAGAGATCTCTAGTCTTTCCCATTCTGTTGTTTTCCTCTATTTCTTTGCATTGATCGCTGAGGAAGGCTTTCTTATCTCTTCTTGCTATTCTTTGGAACTCTGCATTCAGATGCTTGTATATTTCCTTTTCTCCTTTGCTTTTCACTTCTCTTCTTTTCACAGCTATATGCAAGGCCTCCTCAGACAGCCATTTTGCTTTTTTGCATTTCTTTTCCATGGGGATGGTCTTGATCCCTGTCTCTTGTACAATGTCACGAACCTCCGTCCATAGTTCATCAAGCACTCTATCTATCAGATCTAGTCCCTTAAATCTATTT
Source organism: Bos taurus (assembly GCF_002263795.3). NCBI lineage: Eukaryota > Metazoa > Chordata > Mammalia > Artiodactyla > Bovidae > Bos > Bos taurus. The sequence goes on along the minus strand of NC_037332.1, from coordinate 24,424,596 downwards.
CTCACTTCCACTGTATAATCATAAGGGATTTGATTTAGGTCATACCTGAATGGTCTAGTGGTTTTCTCTACTTTCTTCAATTTAATTCTGAATTTGGCAATAAGGCGTTCATGATCTGAGCCACAGTCAGCTCCCGGTCTTGTTTTTGTTGACTGTATAGAGCTTCTCCATCTTTGGCTGCAAAGAATATAATCAATCTGATTTCGGTGTTGGCCATCTGGTGATGTCCATGTGTAGAGTCTTCTCTTGTGTTGTTGGAAGAGGGTGTTTGCTATGACCAGTGCATTTTCTTGGCAAAACTCTATCAGTCTTTGCCCTGCTTCATTCCATATTCCAAGGCCAAATTTGCCTGTTACTCCAGGTGTTTCTTGACTTTCTACTTTTGCATTCCAGTCCCCTATAATGAAAAGGAAGTGGTCAAACAGGCGATGGCAAGAGTGAATGTTGACATTCTACGAATTAGCGAACTAAAATGGACTGGAATGGGTGAATTTAACTCAGATGACCATCATATCTACTACTGCGGGCAGGAATCCCTTAGAAAAAATGGAGTAGCCATCATGGTCAACAAAAGAGTCCAAAATGCAGTACTTGGATGCAATCTCAAAAACAACAGAATGATTTCTGTTCGTTTCCAAGGCAAACCATTCAATATCACAGTAATCCAAGTCTATGCCCCAACCAGTAACACTGAAGAAGCTGAACTTGAAGAGTTCTATGAAGACCTACCAGACCTTTTTGCAATGTATACATTGAATCAAATTGATAGATGAAAATATAATAGATATTGATTATATATTATTCACCTCCCTGGAAGAAACATACTGTAAATTTTATGTTTATTCCTAAAATCTATTTATTCTCATATTCTTTGGTTTGGCCTTCAATTTACTTTCTATTCTTCTGACTTAGACTCAGCAAATGAAATCTTGTCTGTGGCCTGAAATAGCAGTTTTCCTTTTCAGCAATTGCTGGTTAAAAAAACCCTAAGCGTGTAAGAGAGGGTGTTAATGTAAGTACAGAGACTGGGAGCTAAACGGTAAGGCTGTGTGGAAGAGAAAGCTGTTGAATAAAGTTGAAGGCTGAAAACATCCCATAATAAAATCCTACTCTGTTTTTAGTAACCATGAAATGTCTTTTTAGAGTTGTCTCTAAGAAACCCACTGGGAAACACCCAGATTGTCTAAAATTTAGTATCTCCAATGGAAATAACATTACCTGCCAATTAATTGTCATGGTATAACATTATTCAGATTAGGAACTGTGGTGGCTCAGATGGTAAAGAATCTGCCTGCAGTGTGGGAGACCTGGGTTGGATCCCTGAGTCGGGAAGATCCCCTGGAAAAGGAAATGGCAACCCCCTCCAGTATTCTTGCTGGGAAAATGCCACGGACAGAGGTGCCTGGTGGGCTACAGTCCATGGGGTCACAAAGAATTGGACATGACTGAGCGACTAACACAAGATTACATAAAGTTCTTTCAAGAAAGAGATCCTCGAAAATTTATTTCTGTCTTTTCTTCTTCTGGCCAAAGGAAGAATTAAGTCAGTGACTTTGGTGGTTCCTTATTTTGAACAGTGCATATCAGAAATTGTGTACTATCATTTTTAAAAGCTTTCTTCAGTTAGCCAAGAATCTTTGAAAGAGGGTAATTTTTTCATTGGGGAAAGGAAGAAGCACTTTATTGTCAAGGTTGCTTTATATTTAGCCTTTTTAAAAACTTCTTGGCCTCGATTTCTGTACTATCAAATGGAAATAACAGTGCTACAACATCTTATTGGTATTAGATGAATTAAATGGTGTCTGGAATGAGGCAAGTGCTAATAAATAGTAACTGTATATTTCTGTATACACATACATAACAGCACACAGATATAGCTCTGTGTCCAGGAGTCTTTTTCTTAGTTTTTCATCTCCTATATTTGGCTATATTTGGCTCACACCTATATTTGGCTCACAACTATATTTGCTCACACTAGGCCCCATAATTTTTGATTGAAGCCCCCCCCCTTTTTTGGTTTGTCATATATAGCAGAAAAAAAAACTTTAGTGACTCATTTTATTCTTCAGGCCACAGCAACCTGGGGTTTCAGTAGAATTATAAACATCTCCTAGAAAAACTTAACATGACAAGAGCAGATCTAACCCCTTCCAAAACTCCCCTTTTTATTCAAAAGGATTTTTGTGGTGCCCAGGCTTTCTGCCTCCTTCATTCATGCATCCCATAAATATTTACTGAACAGTAATTATAACTTGTACACATAGTTAGATGCTGGAGACATTGTGAACAAAACAAGAAAAGGCCTTTGCCCTCATTCATGAGATTTATTCTGCTGGGGGTGTCCCCAGCTATCATTTCGTCTGCTCCAGTGTTTACCAAGCAATTCTCACCTCCCCGACCCCCTCGCCGCACCCCAACTGTTGGGGAGAGCAGCCTCTTGCTTCAGTGGGCACAGCTGTTCTCTGAGCAGTGGGCTTTGAAGCCTTCCTCCTCCTCAGCTTTGCTGGACTTCTGAACAGGTCAATGGTTATGTAGTCCAGACTGCATCTGGAACCCTCTCTCCAGAACTCCGTTGAAATGAACTTATTGTTGCACAGTCTTGGCCCCAGGCTTGAAAAATATCCCACAAACAAATACCAGCTTATCTGAGGCTTGTCCACATGATGTACTAGCACCCTTTTGCCTTACAGAGATGGGAAAGGAATACCAGGGAAATGTGTCAGCTCCTACTGGCAGGCACCGGAGATATTTTCAGGGAAGAGTAAGGCATTCCCATCCAGAGTCTCTTCAGATTCTTGAAACTGCAAGGATTGTGCAAAGACAAAAAGCAAAAGTAAACACTAAAACTGTGAATAAAGAATGAACACAAAGAGGGGATATCCTTCTATGGAAATAAGCTTTCCTGCAGAGGAGAAAAACAAGAACCTGATGAAAAATCTGTCAGCCTGGACTAATAAGTGGAGCCCAGACTCTGCACCGTGCCTCCCGCATCCCCAGTTCTCTGCTAAAACACTTTGTTTTTAAATGGAAATTAATGTTTGGTAGCTGAGGGACTGACGTCGTTGACGCCGGTTCCATTGTGGAGCGGAGACACAAACAAACAACAAATGAGAAGATTATTCTGAGAGTGGGTTAAGCAGACCGTGAGAGGGGCAGTAAAGTGACGGGGAAAACCAAGCAAATTCTGTGAAGTCTGGCTCACCTGTAGAGGCAGCTTGAATTGAGAAGGTCCTTGCACGGAGTCCCTGGTGGCTCAGAGGTTAAAGCGTCTGCCTGGAATGCGGGAGACCTGGTGGCTCAGAGGTTAAAGCGTCTGCCTGGAATGCGGGAGACCTAGGTTCGATCCCTGGATCGGGAAGATCCCCTGGAGAAGGAAAATGGCACCACACTCCAGTACTCTTGCCTGGAGAATCCCATGGAGGGAGGAGTCTGGTAGGCTACACCCCATGGGGTCCCAAAGAGTTGAAACGACAGAGAGACATCACTTTCACTTTCACTTTCCCCTGAGTTCGGCATTTGTTCACCCCAAACGTCATTTGTTCAGTATCCAAGCCTCTTACCCGGTGCTGGGCTCTGGGGACTCAGTGGGGGTTGGGGTGGGGGAGGAGCCAAAATCCATCCAGCCCTTCCCACTCCCCCCCAACCCCACCGCCTTGGAACTCCCTCCCAGCACTGGGAAGTCGGGGAGCCAGATTCACTTTGAGGTCTTTCCAGCTCCTGGGCTCGCTGTCCCCCTGTTGGGGTTTTATTTGTACTTTTGTGTGTGTTAAGTACTAATAGTCGCTTGAGTTTGACTCTCTGCGACCCTATGGACTGTAGCCTGCCAGGCTCTTCTGTTCATGGGATTCTCCCAGGCAAGAATACTGGAGTGGGGAAGATCTGCCCCCCACCCAGGGATCCAACTGGGGGGTCTCCTGCATTGCAGGCAGATTCTTTACTGCTGGCACCACCTTCAAACCCTGTTGTGGTTTTGTTTTTATTTGTACTTTTAATCCTGGCTAAAATCTTTATTTCTGCTGTGGAATTCCACTTTTCCTTTGATCTTGGAAGCAGCTTTGGGCCACAGTGTTCTTCGGACCCAGAGAACCATATTCTCAAGTGATATGACTGATTCTACCGTTTGTTTCCAGCGTCAGTATTTTTCCCCCTTACCCTCTGAATGAGTTTCTTTCTAAGCTCTGATTGATGCTTTCTCCTCCCAGGTATTTTCTCAAGTCCTCCCAAGATTTTCTCTGCTCCCCAAGACAGACACAAAAGCCACCTCCTTTCAAACCAAACTCAGTATAAACTGAAATGAAAGCAGGAAAAGAATTACTGAAGGTGCGCCAGAATTTTGACTTTTCTCATTCTAAAATCAAATTCTGTTTGAAAGGCAGGGACAGGTTTACAGGAGAACATGATAAAATGAAGGTCCTTATGTTTGATTCAGAGAACTCTAATGCAGAGGCTATAGAAGAACCGTAAATAAACATGATTATGAAAACTTTAAAATGATAAAATATGACTCTTACATCTTTAATTTTAACCATTCATTCATTCATTCAGCCAACTGATGGTTGTTGAACACCTGCTGTGAGCCAGGCCCTGCAATGCTGAGGAAACACTGGCAGTAAACAAAGTAAACCAAAAAAAATGTCTTGCTCTTGCAGAGTTTATATTCCAGCTCTGTGAATATTGACTGGAGGAAACAGTCAATAAACCCAACAAGTAGGCACACTATATGTTAGAAATCGATACATGCAAAGAAGGAAAATAAAGCAGTGAAGAGACAGGGCACATTGGGGATATGGTTGCATTGCAGCTTTACGCTGGGAGGCCAACAGAGCCTCTCTGGTGAAGGCGTGAATGATTGTCCCGTCTGAGGGGACCGCATGCACAAAGGCCTGAGAAAGCATGCCCAGTGAGTGTGCTTGGAAGAATGAAAATGCCGGCTGGGCTGAGGCACAGAGGGTGGAGCGGGTGGAGCACCTGTGGAGGTCTTTAGTAGATGTTGGCCTTTCTCTAAGTAGGGTGACAAGGACGACACCCTTTGAGCAGGATGGACAAGGTCTGACTTAGTTTTCATCGAGATGTGGTCAAGAGAGGGCTTTTTAAGGATGAAAAAATGACAGCATGTTTGTGTGCTTTTGTAAAGGATCCCCGAGGGAGAAAATAAAATGATGCGGGAAAGAGAGGGGAGAATCTGGCCATATGCCCTGAGTAGGGAAGGAGTTCTGGGGTGTAGAGCGGGAAGAGGAGCCTGGCCTCAGGACCACAGACAGCTCACCTGTGACAGGAGGGAAAGCAGGTGTGAATGGGCACAGGTGCACGTGGTGGGTCAACGCGGTGGGGGGGAGCTTGTGGGAGTTCTCTTCTGATCGCTACCTTTTTTTTTTTTTTTCAAGAGACATGGAAAGCAAAATCATGAGCCAAGAGTGAGAATGGAGGAGGAACAGGTGTTGGAAGTTTGAGGAAAGAGGGGTATGAATTAACCGTCTAGGAGAGAGGGAGGGCAGAGGGACCAGATGGCAGGATTATCAGATGGCAGTCCTGGTTTCTGGTCATGGATTTAAGATGAGAACAGCCACATGGGTATGTTTTTCTCCAGCCATGTTGAGCTGCACTGATGCAGGCACAGAGTAAGTGAGACAAGGCAGAGGTTTTGCTGTGTGAATATTAGGATGGGAAGGAGAGGCAAGGAGTTGGAGGTATACGTAGGTGAATGGTAAGCTGTTTGAAGAAGCTGGGTGGAGATAATGCAGGATATTATTAATAGTGAAAAGATGGTAAGATCAGTGCCTCATAGGTCTCCTTGGATTGTGAGGGAACTAAAGGGAGTCAGCCGGAAGTCAAGCAAGTGGTGGTGGGATGCTTGAAATGGAGGAGGGTGGCAGTGGGGTTTGGCAGTGGCATGGTCTGGAGCATGACTATGGGGGAAGCTGCGGTAGGGTGGAGGACAAGACATGTGATGGGAAAGTGGTCAAGGAGCTTAGAGGCCAGGAGTATTGGGAGGCTCCCCTGTGGATTTTGAAATCAGGAAGTATTTTATAAAGTAAGTAATGTTGGCAAAGGTAACAGTGAGTCAGGGACTAATATATTTAAGGAATGAGAGCGGATGGGGAATTCCCTGGCAGTCCAGTGGTTGGACTCGATGCTTTCACTGCCAAAGGCCTGGTTCAATCCCAACCGAATAGTTCAAACAAGCCGTTCAGTACGGCCAAAGGAAAACCAAAAGGAATGAGGGGGGAGTGGTAAGAGGTGGCCTTCTCTTGATAACTGCAGCAAGGAGCCGCCTGTCGTTGAATCTAATGACAGCTTTTAAAAGGTGGGAATGTAGACAGAAAGGAAGATCACCGACACGGAGGAGGCCAGCTGTGGAGGTGGACTCAGGCTTCGCACAGTGAAAACGCGAGAGAAAACAGCAGGGGAAGCAGTGACCACAGGTTTCAATTAGAACGGGGAAGTGAAGAAAATGTTTGAAGTTTGAGGACAGAGAGCAATTTGCTGCTGGAAGACTATGGACAGAGGACAGAGTGGAGAGCTTTGGCGTGTATGAGGGTAGCAGCCTGGTCGGGGATGCTTACTTGCCTGCATCCCTGGAGAGCCTGGGCTTGTATAATCACTGTAGCAAGGGTGATGGGATAGGGCTTGTTGGTTTTGAAGGAAGACAATATATGTGCTGGGAAAGAGGATAGTTCGGTAAAGGCAGGACTTGGCAGGACATCTTAGATAGAGCTTTTTCTCCTCTCAGTTGCAAGTGTATATAATGACTGCTTCGGAGAAAAGTAAACAGACGCACATTAACACCCTCATGGTGGTTGTAGCAGGGTGATGGAATTATGGACTGTGTTCCTCTCTTTTTCACTGTTTACCCCTTGAAGCCCATACAAAGGTCTCACTACTCAGTTTAAATATTTTACCACCTCTTGCTTATAGCTTAAATAAAACATCCAGTACTCTTTTTACAGGGTTCAACTAATTTTGTCTAGATTCACAGAGGAGAAAAACACGCACTAAAAACAATGATGATCACAAATACTATCACTGCTGGTGATATTTCCTTGGGTGTTCTAATTGTGTTTTCCCAGGATAGCTCAGATAAAGCAAATTCCTCTCTGACCTTGAATATGGCTAAGTACCATGCATCCTGCCCCAGTCTGGATTACCTTTTGTTGGCCAGATCCAGACTCTCAGGTTCTTCCAGGAAGTGTGTTTCCAAAAATTTCAAAAGCCTACATATAGAGTTCTTTTGTGCCCAGATAGACAGATTTGAGATTAGTAACAGCTAGAGTTCTTTATGCCTGTCATCTAAAGTCTCACGAGATGTTATAAGTGAAATTATTCTAAATTCTCAGTTTGGTTATCAAATCTTTTTATTTTTGCTGTTAATAGATGAAGAATGCAGTTATTCCCTTAACCATCAGTCTTATTTATCCCCAGCAGGACTTTGTAATGAAACCTCCTGATTCTGCAAACCAAGATTATTGTACAAACATGTGTAGAAACTTGCCAGCCTGTTATCTAACTAACATATTAAATACTATAGAATATTTTTGCAATTAACTATCATATTTTGCTTTAAAGAAAGTATATTAATTTTCCTCTATAGGTAGAATAATATCTGAAGAGAGACACACCGAGACTGAACATAAGTTTGGGGAATACTGTTAATCACAATGTATTTCTAGAATGAATGGATGACTATTTGATTAGTATTTCAAAGACTTTCTAACCTCCAAGCATTTCAAGAGATAAGAACTGGATCTTGAGTATGAAATCCTGCAGAAAAAGTAAGAACTACTTGAAACTAGCAAGAGAAAACTGAACTGTGTCCATGAATGTGTCTAACAGTAAATACCTCTGTCGACTTTGGGCAGTTGGCTTACCCTCTTTGGTTTTCATTTTTGTCATGAACCTGACAGGATTTAACTAAAAGCATAGAATTATGTAGAGGATGAAGGGATCATAGGGATTTTATAATTTCCCTCAAAAGAAACTGGGAGTTCTAGAGAATTTCCTGGTGGTCTGGTGGTTGGGACTTTGCCTACCAATGCAGGGGGTATGGATTTAATTCCTGGTTGAGAAGCTAAGATCCCACATGCCTTGAGCCCAAAAAGCCCCCAAATAGAAAACAAGCAATACTGTGCTGTGCTTAGTGGTTCAGTCGTGTCTGATTCTTTATGATTCCCATGGACGGTAACCTGCCAGGCTCCTCTGTCCATGGGTTTTTCCAGGCAAGAATACTGGAGTGGGTTGCCATGCCCTCCTCCAGGGGATCTTCCCAACCCAGGGATCGAACCCAGGTCCCCCGCATTGCTGGTGGATTCTTTACTGTCTGAGCCACCAGGGTAGCCCAAGCAATACTGTAACACATTCAATATAGACCTTAACAAATAATAATAATAAAGAAACTAAGGGTTCTAATTCCAGTTCACTTCCTTTTCCATTATGCTGTGCTGAGCTGGAAGCCACTTTCAAATCAAATAGTTGATGATTCCAACTTTAAAGGTAGTTTCAAAATGGTGATGCTTTTGCAAGCAGATTTGCACAAGTCTGTCCCCACCATCTTCCACACCTCATGCCTCCTGAGCCATTTCTGAGGAGTTTTGGATCAAAACTCCTACATCATAGTGATGGTTGCACAACTCTGGAAATGTACTAAAAAGCACTGAAGGAATTGTATGCTTTAATGGAGTGAATTATATTCTGAATTATGTCTCAATAAAACCAGGTCAAAATTCTTTTTTTGCAAGTAATGGGAAATGAAGTGAAGTGAAAATTGCTCAGTCGTGTCCAACTCTTTGTCACCCCATGGACTATACAGTCCATGGAATTCTCCAGGCCAGAATACTGGAGTGGGTAGCCTTTCCCTTCTCCAGGGGATCTTCCCAACCCAGGGATCGAACCCAGGTCTCCTGCATTGCAGGCAGATTCTTTACCAGCTGAACCACCAGGGAAACCCAGACTACTGGAATGGTTAGCTTATCCCTTCTCTAGCGGATCTTCCTGACTCAGGAATCAAACCACGGTCTCCTGCGTGGCAGGTGGTTCTTTACCAACTGAGCTATCAGGGAAGCACCAACTCCCAACTCAAACAGAGAAAACAGGGAGTTAATAGACCAGGTCATTGACAAGTCCTACCCTACATGTCCAGGCATGACTAGATTCTGGTCTCAAGCAATAACAAACCCCAGAAATGACTGCTCTGTCTCTCAGCTCTCTCTCTTCTGTGGGAGACTCAGTCTCAGGAAGACTTTCTCCACAGGTGGCCCCTGGCAGTTCTCATATGTTTACCAGTTTAGTGACTCTAGGAGAAGTATATCCAACCAAAGTTCTGGGACCGAGTGTCTTTGGCTTGGTTTGGGTCACATGACCATCCAATAATAGCATCCAATAATAATAATACTATGAACCAACTCTATTCTTCCAACATCCCATTTCATATATGAAGAAATTAAGGCATAGAGCCATTATATAACTTGCCTAGAATCACATAGTAGTGAGTACAGAAGCTGGATTTGAAATTCATGCAGTCTGCCCCTAGAGTTTATGGTCTTATTGGTTTTAAATATTCATACTGTGCTGTCCCCAGTCACTGGAGCCAAGGGAAAGAAATGAATACTCTCATCGGTCAATTCTGAGGCAGGTTTAGTATTTGCAACTGCATTCTCTCCTTATGTCCTCTGTTCCAGAACTTTGATTGATTATATATATATATATATATATATATATATCACTTATATAAGTTATAACATATAATCTTACAAATTATTATATATATTATAATAAATGTCAAGATCTTGGCCTGTCTTAAAATAATACACTAATCTGCAACTTTGGGAAGGAACAACAGGGTAACTTTTCAGTGTTTCATCAACAACATTAAGTTAAAGGAGACTTTAAAACTACTCAGCATAACTAATAGACAATAGCTAATAAGTTATAACTAGAAGACACACCCCTTATTGCAGAATCCAAGGATTAGGCTGAAAGTGAGCATTGTTTTTTAAAATGCAGATAGAGAGTTAGAAAAGTAAAAGAAGATTTTCGGTCTTTTTCTGATGCAGGAAATATACTTACACATGTTAAGTATTTCTAAGGTGTCAGTCACTGCCCAGGCTTTTCAAAGTGTGGCACCCAGAACCCCTGATATTGAAATCACCTGGGATGGTCTTTATTAAATCATAATCCCTTGTAGTGGGCCTGGGAATCTGCATTTATTAAACACCTTCAATGATTCTTATGGCCTCTGAAGTTTAAGAATCATCATTGTAAGTAGCTAGGGAAAGTGGCTAGGCTCTTAGAAGTAGGATCTTAGGGAACTGAGGTTGGACAAAGGGCAACATCCATAGGAGGCATCTTCTGTTGGGTAGGAAAGAGGGAGTGCTCACAGTCTCAGATTTCAAGCAGCTTTAATTGTTAGATGGTCCCTCCACAGTTTACCTCCCCTCCTTCTTTATGTTGAGAGGTGTGGATATCTGTATTCACTGTTGGATCTGCAGACCAGAAAAAAATAGCACTAACCAGTAAACTTCAATGAGGAATTTTTCAGATGAAAAAAGTGTTCCTGTGAGCTGTAAACCATGATCTCCAACAGTGGCCATTTAATATTAGTAATTGTTGTTGTTCAGTCACTAAGTCATGTCTGACTCTTTGTGACCCCATGGACTGTAGCCTGCCAAACTCTTTGGGGTTCTCCAGGCAAGAATACTGGAACGGGTTGCCATTTCCTTCTCCAGGGGATCTTCTCAGACCAGAGATCGAATCCCCTAGTTGGCAGGTGGATTCTTTACCACTGAGCCACCAAGGAAGACCTCTAATATTAGTAATAGTAATCATTAAATACTTTCTGAGTACACTGTACTGGGCACTTTCTATGCATTATTGCATTCTGTTCTCCAGTCATCTTATGGATGAACAGGTGCTGATTATCAGACAAGCAGACCCAGGATCAAATGTTAAGTCGTACATCACAAAAATGGGGCAGAATTGGGAGTGAAGGGGTTCAGGACATACTACCCCAATGGGGCCGTTGGTGTATGAATATTTTATGCTGTATGGCCCTTGGTGTATTGAATATTTTAAGCTGAATGAACAACACAGGCAGGAAGGTCACTCTGACCTTTCCTCTCCCTTCTCCCAACACAGATCATAAAACCCTTCTGCAAGAGGTATCCTTCCTACACCCTGAGCAAAGGAGCATCCTTATCTCCAAAGACAAAGGTACTCGGAGAGAATCTCAACAAACAAGCTTTGCTAGTTTCCCTCAGTTTATTGCTGCTGCTGCTGCTAAGTCGCTTCAGTCGTGTCTGACTCTGTGCGACCCCATAGACAGCAGCCCACCAGGCTCCACGTCCCTGGGATTTTCCAGGCAAGAACACTGGAGTGGGTTGCCATTCCCTTCTCCAATGCATGAAAGTGAAAAGTGAAAGTGAAGTCGCTCAGTCATGTCCGACTCTTCTCGACCCCATGGACTGCGGCCCACCAGGCTCCTCCAGTTACTTTATATTCCTTAACCTGTCGTATTCCTTCACCACTGGGCATTCTCCATCAAACCTTGCTTAAAAGTACACAGGCTTAACTGCTTCCTGGGGTCTTCATTTCCATATGAAGTATCTTGTGTTAAATGAAGTTGTATGCTTTTCTCCTGTCAGTTTACTTTTCAGGCCCAGTCAGGGACCCTAGGACTTCCTGGTGGCTCATTGGTAAAGAATCTGCCTGCACTGATTCTTGTTGATGTATGACAGAAAACCACAAAATTCTGTAAAGCAGTTATCCTTTAATTTAAAAGAAAAAAAAAAAGGACTATGCAATGCAGAAAACACAGGTTCTATCCCTGGGTTGGGAAGATCCCCTGGAGAAGGAAATGGCTACCCCTCCAATATTCTTGCCTGGGAAATCCCATGGACAGAGGCTGTGGTCCATAGAGTCACAAAAGAGTTGGTCACGCCTGAGGGACTAAATAACAGCAGCAAGAGGGACCCTAACAGAGTCGTGGAAAACGAAAACTTTTTCCTCCTCCACAGGACGTTCAGACCAAGTCCGCTTAGCAGGAAAGCCTGCCTGCTGTTTGAGCCACCTTGCCTTATGCTCTCAACAAGAGTTTATCATTCTCCATGAGACTGAAAACAGAGAATCTAAAGGAATGTTGACTGCAGCAGGCATACATTTATAATAAACTTACCTGAAAAGAAAGACCCTCCCAGGACTCACCATTCTCAGTGATCTACCTGATGCACACAAAGGCAGTTCTTACATGTCTCAGATATCTGGTCACCAAAATTAGGAAACAGTGGTGCCCATGTCCTGTGGGCCCTTTTGATGCTTCTTGAATGTTTTAAGGATCAGATTTCTCCTACTTCCTGGGTCTTGGATTCTTGACCTTGGATGGCCAATTATAATTGCCATTCTTTACTTGTCCTAAAGCCTTTTTGCTGGATGAAATGAGAGAGATCATATGCCTGGAAAAATCAGGCATAGTGATCTATCTAGAAATGCATAAAACAACACCAAGTTACTTTTGCTCAAAGCCAAACACCCCTTTGAACCAGGCCCCGAGTTACTATAATGGGATAGCTCTAGAAATGCATAAAACAGCACCAAGTTACTATTGCTCAAATTCAAGCACCCACTTTGAGCCAGGCCCTGAGTTAGTATAATGGGATAGCCAAAGATATACGACCTCAAAATTCACAGAGCAGATGGGACACGTGTATATTACAGTACAAGGCAACTTGCAGGAGAGCGTGTGAGCTCTGGAGTCAAGCTACTCCAGCCCACTGCCCTCACTGCCCTTTTAAAATATCTAACATTTCTCAGCTTCGGTTTTCTCATCTACAGAAGGGAACAGTAATGGTGTGTCCTCATGGAGGTCACTGTGAGGATTAAAGGGAAAAAACAATCAACTGTGTCACGTGATTCTTGTAGTATGTGCTCACTAATCTTATTACCAACTTTACTTACTGTTGTAGACAGAAGATTATTGCTTCTGGTAATTGAGGAAGACTTCTTTGGGGAGGAGCATTTGATCTGGGCCTGGAAGGGTGGAGTTCCTGTGAGAGAGGAGGGGTTGTTGTTCTCGTTTAGTGCCTAAGTCTTATCCCACTCTTTACAACCCCATGGACTGTAGCACGCCAGGCTTCCCTGTCCTTCACCATCTCCCAGACTTTGCTCAAACTCATGTCCATTGAGTCAGTGATGCTATCTGACCATCTCATCCTCTGCCGCGCCCTTCTCTTTTTGCCTCCAGTCTTGTTTCCCACCATCAGGGTTTTTCCCAATGAGTCGGCTCTTTGTATTAGGTGGCCAAAGTACTGGAGCTTCAGCTTCAGCATCAGTCCTTCCAATGAATATTCAAGGTTGGTTTCCTTTATAATTGACTGGTTTGATCTCCTTGCTATGCAGGGACTCTCAAGAGTCTTCTCCAGCACCACCATTCGAAAGTATCAGTTCTTTGGTGTTCAGCCTTCTTTATGGTCCAACTCTCAAGTCCATACATGACTACTGGAAAAAACATAGCTTTGACTATACAGACCTTTGTTGGCAAAGTGATGTCTCTGCTTTTTAATATGCTGTCTAGGTTTGTCATAGCTTTCCTTCCAAGGAGCAAGTATCTTTTAATTTCATGGCTGCGGTCACCATCCTCAGTGATTCTGGAGGCCAAGAAAATCTGTCACTATTTCCACTTTTCCCCCTTCTGTTTGCCATGAGGAAAGGTTATGCCATCAGCTAAAAAACAGCACGGAGATGAGACAGGTCAGCATGTGTAGGGAATGGTGAGCAATGCAGGCTGACTGAGGTGTGGAGGGCGGGCCAGCTGCAGAAAGGGAGGAGGGAAAGCCTGGTCAGAGGTATTTGTGGAAGGTTTCCCATGCTGACCATCATCATGTGACCAAGCAAAGGGCTTGCGTGCCTGTGGTGCAGAAAACCAAATTCTGGCAGTGGGAGCCTGCAGCAAAGTGAGGATTTTTTGCAGAGCGCCAAGTATGGGAGGAAGAGATCCACTCCAATGTGGTCTTTGAGGTTAAGAATCTTTTTAAAGAAGAACAAAGAAACTAGTCATCATCATCTTGTGACATTTCTGTGATATTTCTTAACTGTGGTTTCTAGAGTCAGGATGTCTTTGGTTTATGATTCTCTGGCCTTGGCTCATGAGGGATCTGTGAGCTCATCATGCCCTGGAGAAACAACCTGAGTTTGTACGTTGAAGATGACATCTATAAGAGCAATTCTCATCTTTACAAACAATTTTAGTACATTAACACCATTATCAACAACAGCAATCTTGGTCATCTGACTCTGGTTGAGTAGTGTTCAGTTAGCACAGAATTGAGGTCAGAGGGGACAAGAATGGGAATGAAGTTTTGGAGATTAATCGTCAACTTGGTAAGTCAGTCTTAGGGGGACTTGGTTTCAATCATATTTATTTCCTAGTCCAATTTCGGGGATTCCCTGATAGCTCAGTTGGTAAAGAATCTGCCTATAATGCAGGAGACCCTGGTTCGATTCCTGTGTTGGGAAGTCCAATTTCAGTTTTGGGTGCCAAACACCCAGTAAAGAAGGATTGCACTGCCTTTTTCTTCCTCTTCCTCTCCTACCCCTCTTCTCCCCCTTCCCATCCTCCCACTCCTTCTCTCCTACCTCCTCCTCGCTTTTTTTGTCATTGATAATACTCATGATCCTGATGCTTCCCAGGTGACTCAGTGGTAAAGAACCTGCTTGCAATGCAGGAGCTGCAGGAGACCTGGGTTTGATTCCAGGGTAGGGATGATCCCCTGGAGGAAGCAATGGCAACCCACTCCAATATTCTTGCCTGGAAAATTCCATGGACAGAGGAGCCTGGTGGGCTACAGTTCAGAGGGTTGCAAAGAGTTGGACACAACTGAGCATGCACACATAGGCATACTCGTGATCTTAGCCAGGGCTGACTTGGCGGCAAGGAGAATTCCCAGAAGCTTAGGAGGCAACTCTTTTTTAATATTTTAAAGAAATTATTTATTTTTGTTTTTTAAAAAAAATTATTTATTTTTGGTTGCGCTGGGTCTTCGTTGCAGTGCATGGGCTTCTGATTGTGGTGGCTTCTTCTGTTGCGGAGCACAGGCTCTAGGTGCATGGGCTCAGTATTTGCAGCTCACGGGCCCTGGAGTACAGCCTCAATAGTTTTGGCAAATGAGCTCAGTTGCTCCGTGGCATGTGAGATCTTCCCGGACCAGGGATCAAACTCTCATCTCCTGCATTGGCAGGCAGATTCTTTACTGCTGAGCCACTGGGGAAGCCCAGAGGCGACTCTTTTTGAAGTCACAAGTACATCATCAAAGTTATGCTCTCCCCAGCCCCACCTTGGCTGTTGCTAACTACAGCCGCAGCAGCCCAGAAGATGGTGTGATTCAAGTGTTACTGTCACTGGGCAGCCGAGGACCTAGGCCCTGGGGTCAGGGAGAGGAAGGAGAACCAATCTTGTTTTGCAGAGACAGAGGAGGATGCCAGGAAGAATTGTGTGGAGAGGGTGATTTAGCTGTTATCTGCTTGGATGTGGGATTGATTCGCTCCTACTCTGGAGAAGGCAATGGCACCCCACTCCAGTACTCTTGCCTGGAAAATCCCATGGACGGAGGAGCCTGGCAGGCTTCAGTCCATGGGGTCGCTAAGAGTCTGACACGACTGAGTGATTTCACTTTCACTTTTCACTTTCGTGCATTGGAGAAGGAAATGGCAACCCACTCCAGTGTTCTTGCCTGGAGAATCCAGGGATTGGGGAGCCTAGTGGGCTGCCGTCTATGGGGTCGCACAGAGTTGGACACAACTGAAGCAACTTAGCAGCAGCAGCAGAGGTTCTGGGAGCCCAGAATGGTACGTAAGTGAAACACCTGATGCTTTTGGTCTCTGTAACAATTAATCCACCACCTCTGCCCCCATTCAACATTTTCAATATTTGTAACATACAGTGATAGCTAAAGGGAAGGTCTTGATGTTTTAAATTTTAAAAGAAAAGCCCTTGTGGTTCTGTTCTCTGTCCCTTTAATTGGAGATGGCTATGTCTCCATAAGAAATGGCCCCAGTTGGAGAGTAGGTACCAGGCTGCAGTCTTGTATGATCTTGCCCTAAGTAAGCCTCAATTAGGAACTACTAAAGAGAGGCTTAAAGCCTGTCTGGTCTATAATTAGACTGGCTGTACTGGTTTTTCTTTGGTTAGTAATGCATTTACTGTGTGCCAGGATTTGCCTACAGAATTGTTACACTGTCAGATTCAGAGCAAGCTGAAAGTAAGTATGTCACACTCTGCATTTTCTGAGAGCAGACAGCGCTTCCAGCTTAGGCCTGGCTTAACCTCATTGTCAGTCGGCTTCCGCAGCACCAGTGGTAGGAATTAACAGTAAGTATGCAGGTGTTTCTAAATAAACGACATGTGTAATTGTTAAGCAATCACTGAAATTTTTTTGTTCTCTTGAATCAGTTGGTGAATGTTTGTACACATATCCAAACGGTTACTGTCAGCTTGCATACATTATTGGAAGTATCTTTTAATGCTTGCTGTTACTTAGTTGCCTGAGTCGTATCTGACTCTGTGCGACCCTGTGGACTGCAGGTGCCAGGCTCCTCTGTCCATGGGATTCTCTAGGTAGACAAGAGTACTAGAGTGCCATGCCCTCCTCCAGGGGATCTTCCCTACCCAGGGATTGAACTGGGTCTCCTGCACTGCAGGCAGATTCTTTACCACTGAGCCACCAGGGAAGCCCCCTTTTAATGCTTACTCACCTTCAATCACAAGAAATAGGGTTGCATTTGCATAAAGCGCTTTTTCTGGCTCCTCCTTCTCTGATTCTGCCCAGAACCAAGGGAGCCTTAAGAAAGATCATTCTGACACTGACGTTGGACAGATTGCACAAGAGGACAGAGCTCAATAGTGGCTCGCCCAGAAGGACTAACCAGCTAGGTTTTCTTCCTCCATGTACACTGTGGGGTCTGTGTTCCAGGCTGTCACAAAACAGTATGGCTCCGTTGATTTTTCTAAAGCTCTGAATTTTCAGCCTCCTGAGAGAACTGGAGTAGGTCTTCTTTTTGTTTCTTTGTCATGTTGACCCAATTACACATCTTTTCTGTGGATTTTTCCATCTTGTAGGATGTAGGGAGCAAGTTTTATGCCTAGCCAATGACTTTTAAAAACCAAATTTGTAAGCAAAAAATCTGAATTTCTTTGGAGCAGGAAACTTGGAAAACAAATACCTTATCTATGCTGATTGCTCCCATAGAGTTGCTAAGCAAAACTCTGAAAGGGTTGGGTTTTAGAAATTCAAATTATTTCGTTGTCACCTAAAATAAAACCCACCTTGATTGTAAATTAGTGCGGCCACTGTGGAAAACAGTGTGGAGGTTTCACAAAAAACTAAAAATAGAAGTCCCATATATCCACTCCTGGCATATATCTGAAAACACTAAAAACACTAACTCAAAAGATACATGCACCCCAGTGTCCATACCAGCATTATGTATAATAGTCAAGATATGGAAACAATCTAAGTGTCCATCAACAGATGAATGGATAAAGGAGAGTGTGTGTGTATATACACACATATATATATATATTTGTAACATACAGTGATAACTAAAGAGCAGGACTTGATGTTTTAAATTTTAAAAGTAAAGCCTTTGTGGTTCTGTTCTCTGTCCCTTTAATTGGAGATGGCCATGTCTCCATAAGAAATGGCCACAGTTGGGGAGTTGGTACTGGGCTGTGGTCATGTATGATCTTGCCCTAAGTTAGCCTCAATTAGGAAGTATTGGAGAGAGAGTGTGTGTACACACACACACACACACACACACACACGTATATATACACACTGGAATACTACTCAGTCATAAAAAGGATGACATTTGTAGCAATGTGGAAGGACTTGGAGGGTGTTATGCTATGTGAAATAAGTTGGAGAAGGACAAATACTGTATGATATCACTTATATGTGGAATCTAACAAATACAAGAAACTAGAAGCAGATTCACAGATACAGAAAACAAACTCCTGGTTACCAGTGGGGAGAGGGAAGTGAGAAGCGGTGAGATAGGGGTAAGGGAGGGAGAGGTACGAACTACTATGTATAAAGGAAGCCACAAGGATATACTGTACAGCACAAGGATTATAGCCAACATTTTATAATTATAAATGGAGTATAATCTTTAAAACTTGTGGCTGCTTCCCTGTCCTCGTTTCCTCCCCTTCCTCTCACCTCTCTCTCTTCTTCAGTCCGGAAACGGCCAGATTTTTGTTAAAGTCACCCGTGAATGAGTTCAGTGGGCAGCTTTTAGGACTCAATTTAATTCCTCTCTTAGCAGGATGTAGTACACATGGCAACCTTGGGGAATTACTCAACTTCCTCTTAGGATTGTGGCCAGGTCTAAATGAGATCGTTCGTGTAACGGTGAGCACCGTGTCTGCTGCAGCAACGTGTGTGCGTGTTAAGTCACTTCAGTCGTGTCCAGCTCTCTGCAACCGTATGGACTGTAGCTCGCCAGGCTCCTTTGTCCATGGGTTTCTCCAGACAAGAATATTGGAGTGGGTTGCCATGCCCTCCTCCAGGGGATCTTCCGAACCCAAGATAGTGATAAGCAACAATAAGTGTTAACTATTGCTTTTATCAGTGCACTCGTCTTTGGTTTTAGTGACACTCTTCTTGTTTTCCTCTTACATCCTCAATCCCTTCTGCTCTTCTATGGTGTCATGAAATGTCGGGATTTGTTCATTCCACAAATAATTTAGCAAGTGCATATTTCATTCCAGGAAGTTTTCTTGGCTCTAGGGATGCAGCGGTGAACAGAATTAAGTTGCTGGTTTCATGGAGTTATGCTTGGGGCTGGGAAATTGTAAAAATTAATACATACTGTATCAGATGACAACTGACACATAGTAAATGTATATAATATATACAACTGTATTGTATAACACTATATTGTATATAATGAACCATATGTCTAGTGGACATATATCAGATATTACTAAGTTCCAGTAGGGAAAGGGGAATGGATGAATGCTGCAATTTAGGATAGCATACTCAGGGAAGTCCTCACTGATTGGCTGATTTTTGACTAGAGACCTCAGGAAGTAGGAAGTAATACATGTAGAATATTTAGAAGACCATTCAGGCAAAAGCAACAGCCAGTGCAAAGGCTCTGGGGCAGGGGAGTACTTGGTATATTTGAGGAGCAGCAAGAAATCAGTGAGGCTGGAGCAGAGTGAGCCCAGCAGGAGAGGGGTGGATGTGGAGATGAACCCAGACAAGTGGTCTGTGGTGAGGAGAGGGGCAGGGCAGATCTTGAGACATTTTCCAGGCACTGTAAGGACTTGGCTTTATTTCAAGTGAACTTAGAGGTCATTGGAGGGCTTTGAGTAAAACAATGACTTTTGATATTTGGCAAAACTAATACAATTATGTAAAGTTTAAAAATAAAATAAAATTAAAAAAAAAAACAAACAAACAAAAAAATAATTAAAGTCAACCCCAGATTCTCTGTGGAGAATAGACTACTGGGGACAAGGGTGGAGGCAAGGGGCTGGAGAGGAGGCTGTTGGGAGGGTCCAGGCTTTCTCTGGGTCTGTAGGTGACCCTTCCCCTCCCATCCTGCTCTCTCTCCTAGACCACGCTTGGCTTCAGAGAGCACTGATGTGCCTACAACTCCCACCCTCAATTCTTTCACTCCTCCCTGTCTTCTGACCTCCACTCTTGCTTATTTCTTTACCTCTACTAGCACTTGGTGGCCACTGAGTGCATCCGAATATACTCACGCTCCTCCACACCCGCTCTGGCTCCTCTGGGGTCACACTGGTCAGTGAATGGCACCCTGACACAACCAACCATCAACAACCCTCCTTAGAGTGTCCCTCCCTAGCACATGACATCTGGGGAATCAGCACGTCCTCTTGTTTGTATTCCACAGCATCTCTCCCCTGTTCTCTTTACTCCAAGCCTGGCAGAGCAGTGAGAAGACTCTTGAGAGTCCCTTGGCCTGCAAGGACATCAAACCAGTCAATCCTAAAGGAAATCAGTCCTGAATATTCATTGGAAGGACTGATGCTGAAGCTCCAATACTTTGGCCACCTGATGCGAAGAGCTGACTCATTGGAAAAGACCCTGATGCTGGGAAAGATTGAAGGCAGGAGGAGAAGGGGACAACAGAGGATGAGGTGATTGGATAGCATCACCGACTCAATGCACATGAGTTTGAACAAGCTCTGGGAGTTGGTGATGGACAGGGAGGCCTGGCGTGCTGCAGTCCATGGGGTCGCAAAGAGTTGGACACGACTGAGTGACTGAACTGAGCAGAGCAGTAGCCTCCTAGCTGGTAACTGTTTTGTTTGTTTTAATTTATTTATCTGGTCATGCCATGTGGCATGTGGGATCTTAGTTCCCTGACCAGGGAGGACAGACCATTGCTCCCTGTGGTGGAAGTGCAGATTCTTAACCACTGGGCCACCAGGAAAGTCCTTGGGTTCTTAAATGATATTCTCCACAAAAATGCAGAACTCTATGAGGAGCAGAGTTTTTCTGTAAAGATACGTCTTTCTCACAGTGGAACAGCCTTTTCATTTATTAAAGGAGACACTTAATAACATCAGAGCATTTGCTTTTGGATTACATTACTGGCTTGGAGAGCTACCAAAGGACAGTGGGTATCCCACTGACATTTGCGTGATCAGAAAGCTACTTCCCAGAATAAAGAATGCTTTTCTTTAATATCATATCTGGGCAAACCCCAGATATGAATTGTAACAGTTTCCCTTGACCACAGGAAGCTTATTAACACTGAATAATAGTTTTGAACCTGCATCCTGCTGCTCAGAGGACCCTCCTACTTAATTGGAGGGTTTTTTTAAATTAAAAGAAGGAGTGGGTGTGGTACCTATGCATGTTCACTTATTTATTTAGTTTTATCAGAAGAAAGAAACTAGATTCTCTACTTCCACCCCAACTGCAGCCATAGTGACCTAAAATGACCACAAACAATAATAACAATTGGATCATATGGGGTCGCACAGAGTCAGACACGACGGAAGCGACTTAGCAGCAGCAGCAGCAGGGTATGACTTCTCTGCTTGGAACAAATCAGTGGTTTCTAATTGCCCTAGCAATCAATTCTAGATTCCCTCTTCTGGCCCACCAGACTCTGTATGGTGTGGCTCTTACCTTTTCTTCAGCTTCATCGCTTACTTTTTCCAGCTGCGTTATATTTATCTCCATTTCTCAAGTGTACACCACTCTTCCCCTCAGCTGTCTTTCTCTATCCTTTCTGCACCAGCTTAACAGCTGTTCTTTCTTTAGGCTTCAGCGTAAGAGTCTCTTTATTAGGGAATCCTTCTCAGCTCCAGACTTGGTCAGGTCTGTTGCAGGAAGGGGGACCAGGGCCCGAAACTGAGCTCTTGTCTAACACTCAGAAATGAATTGTGTGCTGACAAAGCAAGATATTTTATTGGGAAAGGGCGCCCGGGTGGAGAGCAGTAGGGTAAGGGAACCTAGGAGAACTGCTCTGCCACATGGCTTGCAGTCTCGGGTTTTATGGTGATGGGATTAGTTTCCGGGTTGTCCTTAGCCAATCGTTCTGACTCAGAGTCCTTCCTGGTGGCGCACGCCTTGTTCAGCCAAGACGGATGCCAGAGAGAAGGATTCTGGGAGGCGGTCGGACATGTGGTGTCTCCTTTTGACCTTTCTTGAACTCTTCCCATTGGTGGGGGCTTATTAGTTTCGTGTTCCTTAGCAAGATCTCCTATCGTCAAACAACTCATGCAAATGGTTACTATGGCGCCTGGCCAGGGTGGGCAGTTTCTATCAGTGTGCTTCCCCTAACAGGTTTGCGGGCCCTGAGACTCCAACACACCTGTTTCTTCTCGAAAGCCCGCAGTGTGCTGTGCTGGTCTTCCCCATCAGTGCTTTGCTGCGTTCAGCCAGGGGCAGTTGGGGATCTCATTCTGCAGCTGTCACCCTACAACCTGGTCAAAACTTGACACACAGTGGGCCCCCCGGAAATACCAACTGGCCGGTTTGCCTTGGTTTTGCTATAAATGTCAGGATGTTTCATAAAACAAAGTGTTTTCCAAG
Source organism: Bos taurus (assembly GCF_002263795.3). Taxonomy (NCBI): domain Eukaryota; kingdom Metazoa; phylum Chordata; class Mammalia; order Artiodactyla; family Bovidae; genus Bos; species Bos taurus. The sequence continues at coordinate 24,402,535 of NC_037332.1, read as the reverse complement.
TGAAAGTTGCAATGACCACTCGTTAATTTGGTTGTCCGGACCTCTTAAAAAATGGAAATAGATTTTCCAAGGGAGATGGTGAACCCAGAGAGCAAGAAAACTGGGATAATCCTGAGACTATTTATCAGCCTGGTTTGAGGTTTCTTGCTTGTTCCTGTTTCGTCAACTGTACTGACTTTATATGCCTAACCCAGTAAAATAATGTTCCTCACACTCTAGACTTGAATGAATCGGCATCACATGTTCTCCCTGAGTGAAAAGTCTAGGGAAGTCTGGGATAGTGAAAATAGAAAGTATCCTCACAAACCCTCAAGTTCAAAATTAAGTGACTTTTGGAAAGGGGAGGGGGAGGGGCAGTTTAGGGGTAGGTAATTAAGAAGTACAAACTATTATGTATAAAATAAATGATAAGAATATGTTGTAAAACAAAAACAAAGCAAAAAAGAATATGTTTTATAACAAGGGAAATATAGCCATTATTTTATAGTAACATAAGTGGAATATAACCTTTAAAAATTGGGAATCACTATACTCTACACCTGTAATTTATATGCTATCTTACATCAGCTATACTTCAATTTTTAAATAAAGGGACTTTTTGCCTTCCCTCCTGCCCAGGTTACCATCAAAAGCTGCATATATACTCTGTGGAGTTGGTTGTTGTGGTACCAGTATGTTTTATAATTTGTATAGTAATGTTCATGAAATAAGGGACAAGTTTCCAATTTCTACTGGAGTAGGATGAACTCAGATCCTGCCAAAAGTTTTTTCCATCTTAAAAAGACTTAATCCAAGCTTAAAGATGTCAGCTTCCTTCTTTAAAACATGGCTTCTTTTCCTCAGGAAATGTGTGTTTCTACTGGGATACAAATGGGAATTTAAATACTGACGGAAGTAGATGTAATTTACTGAATGTACTTTTGGCAACTGAGAGAAAGCAATCTGAGATTTAGAAAGCATAATTACCAGGTTTGTCAGTATTATCACTTTGGGTTACAAAAGAGCACAAAGTTACAAGGGTATCGTTCCTTGAACTTTTTGATTGTTTTCTTTTTAAAAACATCGCCTCATTATGGACATGGTGACATAAAAACAAAAGCAATTCATTGCCTTCCCAGTTCCATTCTACTGAGGATGACCCAAGGCAGACTTAGATTTTTTAAAGTGATCTGAAAGAAGATTGGGTATTAAAATAGCTTTAACCTCATGCATTAAATGTGAGCAGAAGGACACAAAAAGTCTGCTAATGAGTGTTACTTGCTGTCTGTTAAAAACTAACATTATGCCATTGGCTCCTAAAGTAGTAATAGTATTGAGTTGGCCAAAAAGTTCGTTTGGGTTTTTCCAGAAGCTATTATGAACAAACTTTTTGGCCAACCCAGTGCGTACCTGTGGGTTGTTTTATTATAGTAATAGGTCACACTCTTACCTAATCACTCATGCAATTCAGATTTTCCAAATGAAGATTTAAGGATGACCTTTGTGGTGATGGCACTTTGAGTCAACAGGAGTGAAGCATCAGGTCTCATTAGCCCTGTGGCCCAACAGTGTTGAGTTTAGTAGCTATGTAGATACCAACCTGTTTTAAATAAATACAAATTATTTATTCTCTCTGCCAAATAAAACCGATCTAATTAACAGGGCCAGAGAAATTGAGCACCAGTCCTTAGTTTGATGAAATGGTTCCCAAGAAGACTGTAAGTTCTGTGAAACAAATACAAAATTCTAAGAAGCTTTCATATTTAAATATGCTGGATGTATTTTAAATGTACATTCTGCCCCACTTCTTGGCTTGGTTTCTGGTGCCAGGGGGCCAGGTGGCTCAGTGATAAAGAATCCAGCCACCAGGGCAGGAGACATGGGAGACGTGGGCTCGATCCCTGGGTCGGGAAGATCCTTGGAGGAGGAAATGGAGACCCACTCCAGTATTCTGGCCTGGAGAATTCATGGACATAGGATCCTGGCGGGCTACAGTCCATAGGGTCACAAAGAGTCGGACATGACTGAGCACGCACCCATCATGGCCTTGAGTTTGCATCAGTTACTAGCTGATTTCTTGTACCTTTTTGTGCCTCTCACCATGAACATTAGGTGATGGGTATGAAAGATATGGAGAAGGAAATGGTAGCCCACTCTAGTACTTTTGTCAGGAAAATCCCAGGCTACAGTCCATGGGGTGGCAAAGAGTCCAATGCAACTGAGTACACACACACACACACACACACACATACACATGTAAGACATACTCAGTAAATTTCCAATTTAGGTAAGACATGCTAAAGGGTCTGCATTGTATTTCTTTCAAATAATTCAAATAACCCTTCAAAAGATTATGAATTTTTTAAATCACTGATTCATTAAGGCCAGACAGCTGGGATTTCACTTGATTTATACCTAAATATCGGAGAAGGCAATGGCACCCAACTCCAGTACTCTTGCCTGGAAAACCCCATGGACGGAGGAGCCTGGTAGGCTCCAGTCCATGGGGTTGTTAAGAGTCGGGCACGACTGAGCAACGTCACTTTCATTTTTCATTTTCATGCATTGGAGAAGGAAATGGCAACCCACTCCAGTATTCTTGCCTGGAGAATCCCAGGGACAGAGGAGCCTAGTGGGCTGCCGTCTATGGGTCGCACAGAGTCGGACACAACTGAAGCGACTTAGCAGTAGCATTAGCAGCAGTATACCTAAATATGTATTAATTCCCGAGAAGGCAATGGCAACCCACTCCAGTCTTCTTGCCTGGAGAATCCCAGGGATGGAGGAGCCTGGTGGGCTGCCGTCTATGGGGTGGCACAGAGTCGGACACGACTGAAGCGACTTAGCAGCAGCAGCAGCATGTATTAATTCATACTTTCTGAGAAAGTGAAAGTTGCTTAGTCATGTCCGACTCTTTGCCACCCCACGGACTTCTCCAGGCCAGAATACTGAAGTGGGTAGCTTTTCCCTCCTCCAGGGGATCTTCCCAACCCAGGGATCAAACCCAGGTCTCCTTCATTACAGGCAGATTCTTTACCAGCTGAGCCACCAGGGAAGATTAAATATGTAGTAATTCATACTTTCTTAAGTAAATGTCAATTATGCTGCCAAAGTTTAAACAGGTAAAAATCAGAGATTGAACAGTAAGGAATAAACCCAAGGTTTTGAGAAATTTTATATAATGCCATTGTAAATATCAGCTTTGAACTTAATATAACTTGGTCTGTTTATTTTCTTTGAAAGTGTAGGGAAATCGGGAAGGGTTGGTGTGCAGTATCAGACAGACTTGGGTTTAAATCAGTCCCTCCGGTGACAGTGGGCAGGTTTCCTAACATCTCTCAGCCTCAGTCTCTCCCCTGTCCTGGGACTGTGACAAGGATGCTGTGAGGTGTGTGTGTGTGAAAGTGCATGGACATAGACCTGGCTCTGGACCTGCCCACAGTCTCTCTTCTCTCTTTTCTCCCACCCCTTCCTCCAACTATCTTACTGATTTAGTGAGTCAATTTACATATCTGTGGCTCAGTTTCCTCATCTAAAACACAAGGCTAGACCATACACTCTTGAAGATTCTGGAAAGTTCTGCAATTCTAGGTTTTAAAAGTAAAATATATATATGAAAAAAAAAGAGTTCCTACTTGGAAAAAAATATTGGCACCAAAAAAATATTGGCTGAGAATTATGACTGATCTGTTAATGAAAGTGTCTACAGACCATGAACTGGATCTGTTCTTTGAGCCAAAAGTAAATTTTTCTGAGAGCAAGTTAATTGGAAAATTTGGAAAGCACCAATAAGTTCTTGCATTCACCTTAAAAGAGCAATGAAATTCCATATCCTGCAGTTTTGAAGTGAGTAATGGAAGGATGTAAATATTTATTGAAATGAGAGTGGAGCAGAGAGAAGATCTACTTTGTCTACTGGTGGGTGGTAACACATCTATGGATCATTGTTTGCACTAAGCATTTAATAATCCCATCTGTTGAAAATGTATATTCAGAGGTACTTGGAAATTGCTATAAACTACCTAGAAATTGGCAGGGAAGTACTCCTGGAGAGATTCCAAACTCTGCAGTAGACCAAGAAATCCAATATAAATCAATATGTAATTATAAAACCCCATCTTTAGCCAGAGCTCTTTAAAAGATATTTTTTTACTTAGGCATGGTATAGATTTTTAACACCAGAGTCTGGGACTGTAGAGTCCTTTGCTAACCTCAGATTCAGTTCTGTTTATTTGACCTGAAAAACCCCACTCTTCATTTGACCCAGCAACAGCAGAACTTCCTTCTATCCCCATGCCCGGCTGTTGCTATGGCATCATCTCCTCATACCTCCATGCTTTCCTTGTCTCCCAGGTCCTTTTAAGTAGATCATATCTCATTTCAAAAATGAATCACTGAGCTTTACAACAGATTTATACTTCTTTTTCCATCTCATTGTGTCTTTTTCACATCCAAAATTCTCTTGGTCCATCCTGCCCTAGCATTTCACTCAGAGAAGCGCCAGTTACAGCATGGTCTTACCTCTCGAGTGTATTTTATTTTTCTTACTGTACTTCTTTCTTTAAAAATATCAATTCACTGGTTTTCCTTTTCTCCCATCTCTTCTGTTTCTCTCCCCACACTCTCCTTTTCTGCCCGTTTATCACTAGGCCCTACACATATGTTTTACACAGAGAGATGACACATTGAGAATTGGAGAAAAGGCTAGGTATTTTGCAGGAGTTGTTAGAGGCAATTAATGGACCATTACTTCTTTAGTGGGCTTTTGTGGTGGCTCAGACAGTAAAGAATCTACCTGCAAGGCAGCAAATCCGGGTTTTACCCCTGGTTTGGGAAGATCTCCTTCAGAAAGGAATGGCTATCCACTCTATTTTTGCCTGGAGAATTCCATGGACAGAGGAGCCTGGTGGGCTACAGTCCATGGGGTCACGAAGAGGTAGACATGACTGAGTCACACACACACACACACCTCTTTAGTTATCTCTTTGGATGAAATCTTATACCTAAGTCTATGTGAAATTTAAGTAGGAGTTTAAGAGAGTACCTAATCAAAATGAGAAGTTTTCTACAAAAGAAATCAGGCATTACCTACCCGCCTCCCCCACTCCCCTACAGGTCATGGAGTTTCTCTGTGGGCTTAGAGATCCCTTCTCTTTCACTTCTCAGCTGCTGTTCCTCCCAGCTTCACAGCATGGCTGCTTACATGTATTTGGCAAATTAATCATCCCATAAGTGGTGTTTGGGGCTGCATTGTGTCCCCCTAAAATTCACATGTTGAAGCCCTACTCTTTCATACTTGAGAAGATCACTGTGTTGGAAAAGGGGATTTTTAAGTTAAGATGATTAAGTTAAAATGAGGCTGTTAAGTTGGGCCCTATTTCAGTCTGACTGGTGTCCTTGTAAGAAGAGGATCTTTGACCACACTGAGGTACCAAGGATATAAGGGCACAGGTGATGACCAAGGAAAAAGGCAAAGCGTCGAGGGGGCTGCCATGTGCAAGCCAAGGAGATTGGCCCCAGAGAAAACAATCCCTGTTGGTCCTTTGATCTTGGACTTCCAGAATTGGGGGAAGATATGTTTCTACTATTGAAGCCACTCTATCATTGAAGGTATTTTGTCGTGACAGCCCCACAAACTAATACCAATGGTGATAGCAATATCCCATCTGTGTTACGAGGTCACTACAAGCCCACTCAGGAGAATCGAAGCTATGAGATCTAGAAAACAGGCTTTCAAGCAGGAAATAAACTCATGTGGGAGATGATCTGAGCACATGTGGTATTGATAGGCAATGTGTTTGAAACACTCTTTTCTTTCCGAGCCTGGTTTTGGGGTTTTGGCCTCCCTGGAAGTCCGGGAAGAAATTCCACCACTTGCTCAGAACTGCAGAAAGTGTAAGCAAACCATGCGGCATGCGGGATCGCACTTCCTCTGCTCTGAGTGTCTGATGCGTGGGGTTACACTCAGAGTAACTGGCTTAGATCTGAGTGAGTGAGGGTCACACGGAGCTTCGCCTCAGTGAAACAACCCAGATGGGGCTGAGTCGAGAGGCGCTGTTTCATAGAGTGGAGCACTATCACTGTGCAGCTGGATTTGATTCCAGCTTTATGGAGTTAACTTCAAAGAAGCCCTTAGAAGTACTTTGCACAGTAACTGAGTCCCTCCATGGATTTACTGGCCTCTACCTCAGTTCTGAAATTTTGACCTTCAGCCACAGTGACTTCTGGCTTGGTTCAGTACATTAAAGAAGAAAAAATGTGTTTTATGTACCCTGTTGTGTGGGCATCTTTAAAATAAGTCCTTAAAAGTACTCATTTCTGTTCCTTTCTATTACCATGGGGTAGGGACGGTGTGTTCACAGTGTGTAATTTATGTGTTACATAGTCCACTTGGAAATCTCAATGAATCATCAATAGTAGAAAACATGACATATTTTTCAGAGGTGAGTTGCACCTGAATTTTTTTATTTTGGTGTGAGAATCTAGTGCAGTTTTCCTTTTCTCCATGTGAACTACCAGTATTTTCCTTTCCCCGCTGACTTACAATGCTGCCTTTGTCATAGATTATGCTACTAAATATGCTTGAGTCTATTTCTGAGACCTCTCTATTGGTCTTATTCCTGGTCATGGTAACTGGTCAGTTTCGGTTTCATTTATCAATTGATTTAGGGGAACTTGTCATTTAGTTGATATTGCGTCTTTCCTTCCATGAGCATAGAATTCCTCATGATTAGTTTTAGGCTTTCTTTTATAGAACAATGAACTTAAAAAAAAAACAAAACTTGTATACACTGTATTCAAGTTTTCAAACATTTATGAAAGGATTTCCATTGTAAGAACCACAGTGGGGAGTGGCAGATTTTTAGAATGAGCAAGTTAGTCCTCCTATTTCAAAATGCTTACAGTCTAGTAGGGAGGGTGTGGTAGACATGCACAGTTTATTTCATATAAATTAGACTGTCAGGAATTCCCTGGCAGTCCAGTGGTTAAGGCTTCATACTTTCACCACTTTGGGCCTGAGTTCAGTCCCTGATGGGGGAACTTAAATCCTGCCAGCCACCTGATGTGGTCAATAAAAATATTAGACTGTCATAAGTACGGTATTAAAATTATACATAACATGCTAGCAGGGAAGGAAGATTAATTTTGACCTGAGAGATCATTTGAGGAGAAAGAGGTATGCATAAATAATAGTATGTTTATATTTGTCTCATATTTTCTGTAATGAGATTTACAGAATACTGGTCAACCTCTGTGTTTTCACATTTTGGCAACTAAATAAAAATGGCCTTTGTTGTTTATGTTAACATGTAGTCAGTACCAAAAATATTAATGAATATTTTGCATTTGGGGGTACTAAATCTTCAAAATGTAATTTAATTAAAATAAAATAAAAAATTCAGTTCCTCAGTCCCAGTAGGCACATTGCAAGTGCTCATGGGCCACGTGTGGCTAGTGTCTGTTGTGTTGGACACTGCAGCATTAGACAATCATTTATCATGCAGCTAATCTTTATCTCAGTGAGGGAAAATATTTTAAACACAATAATTTAAGTAGGTGCTTGTGCACTGGAATTTTATGAATAATATACATTCTAATTGATTACCTGTATTCTAATGGTTTGGGAGAAGGCAGTGGCACCCCACTCCAGTGCTCTTGCCTGGAAAATCCCATGGACGGAGGAGCCTGGTAGGCTGCAGTCCATGGGGTCGCTAAGAGTCAGACACGACTGAGCGACTTCACTTTCACTTTTCACTTTCACGCATTGGAGAAGGAAATGGCAACCCACTCCAGTGTTCTTGCCTGGAGAATCCCAGGGACGGCGGGGCCTGGTGGGCTGCCGTCTATATCTAAGACATTATGCTATTTTTGAATTGACAAAATGTAATTCCGTTTGTAAAAGGATCAGATGGAACTAATCAAGCTTGGGAAAAACTTCATCTCCATAGAGCTGTGTCTAGAGAATAGTTTTACAATTATCAGAGTCGGGAGGCCACAGTAATATTTATGGATTTTCTTCTTCTTTGGGAACAGATATTCCAAATCAAGCTTTATAAACAATTTCGTCTTTTATCATATGTTTGTTTGTTTTTCCTCTTATTACCTCCAAGAGTCCCTTTTCGCAGTTGAAAGGGTTATTATTGTTTTTAACTCCAAATGACCAAACCCTGTTGCATTTTTGGTAACTTCTGATAATTCATGTGTGTGTGTGCACATGTTAAATGCATGTTCATGCTCATAAGCAGGGGTGGCTACCAGCTGGGTACCCTGCATGATGCTTTGTTAGCTATTTTAAATCTTGTGCCTAGGGTAGCAGTTTTTTTTCTTTTGTGAAAGACATTCTCTCAATGGAATGTCAGAAATACTGACTGGGAGTGCATCAGCCACAGCTGATCTGGCAAGAAGCAATGAGAAATAATAGAACTGTAGAATACCTTTCAACAGTGTCAGCTAGGATGGTGAGTACTTCTAAATACTGGTAGGAAATTTAGCCATCCCTTCCACAGTGATCTGAAAATTGAGTTCTCATTTTGCATTTTGAAATGAAAAACTGGAAAGCTAAAAGTGCTTGGAAATGATTAAAAAAAAAAAGATTTACAAGGAGCCTTCAGATAAAGTCCTAATGATATAATTTTGACTTTTAAAAGCTCTGCTCATTTTCTTTCTTCAAGGAAAGAACAGGAAACGAGAAGCTTAGAAAATAGACATCATCTTCATGGGACTATTAAAAATGCTGCTGTTCATTAAACTCTTCAAGTGGTGCAGAAAAAGATCAAGCGGGAGGTGGGGAGCAAGTTCATATGAACTGCATGTTAAGTGAGGCGCCAGGCATCAGTGGAGTTTCCAGAGGCCTTGAGGTTCCTCCTTGTTCCTTTTCTTAGTGATGCTAGTGTAGGTCTTTGGTTAAGAGATGGTAATGTTAATGGTTGCAAGTATCCCCACTCTACAGGTGAGGAAACTGGGGCCTAGAAAGGTTAAATAAATTGTCCAAGGATATATACCTAAGTGGGCTTTGATGTCAAAAAGGCCTGGAATTTGGACTCCACTTTTGCCATTTATTAGCTGAATACCCTTGGTCAGATAACTTATTTAGAGACCCAATTGCCACTCAGCAAAATAAAAAAATAATAGCATGTACTATCACAGAGATGGGGGCAGGGAAGGGGTTTGCCATAATTCAGAGTTGATATATTTAAAATTCCAGTGCAGATGGAGTAGGCTGCTCCTCCTCCATATTATCCAAAAGACAATAACAACTATCATCTTTTGCTGACTCTGTACAGAGTACTGGACAGATGCCATAGGAAGACACAAAAGTAGTAGAGGAAGATTTTTTCCCTTACTCTTCAGTAGCAAAATGTTTCAGGGCTTCTGCTAATCATTTTGCTCTGAACATTTGGGGTAGGTCAGGGAGAATTAGCATTTATGATACTTTATACTGGGCATTTTGTTTGACTCTGGGTCAATCAGTTTGGCTACCTACAACCAAAAAGCCATACTTTGTAAAAATTAGTCAAGTTAATGAGAAATAGGCTGTAGTTAGCATTTTCATGCATTTGATTTTCAGCAACAGATGACAGACATTAAGTGGAAAATGTAATTCTCAAATACAACTTCTACAGTTTACCCATTTGTTGTTGATGACAGTTGGGTTATTTCCTGCTGGGGACTCTTACCATGTTGAACATCCTTGTCTTTCTGTTCTGGTTGACTAGTCTCCTCTAGGAAAGGGGTCCCCAACTTCCAGGCTGATACCTCCTGTCAGATCAGCAGTGGCACTGGATTAGAAATAAAGTGCACAACAAATGGAATGTACTCGAATCATTCCAAAACCATCCCCCTAACCTCTGGTCCATGGAAAAATTGTCTCCCATGAAATCAAGAAATCAGTCCCTGGCGCCCAAAAGTTTGAGGACTACTGCTCTAGGATACATACTGATGAGTGGAGAGGTTGACTCATAGGATAGGCAGCTCTAGGATACATACTGATGAGTGGAGAGGTTGACTCATAGGATAGGCATGGCCTCAACTTTATGAGATAATGCCAGATGGTGCTTCAGAGGGCTTGTACCTGTTTATGTTCCCACCGCCAATGTGTAAGAGTTCCTGCTGCTTCAGGTCATTGCCAGCACTAAACTAGAATACTTTTTAAATTTTTGTCAATCTGACAAATTAGGGTTATCAAGATTTTTTGCATAATATTATTATATAAGCATTTCCCCATATGATTACACATTCTTCCTAAGTATAATTTGCAATAGGTATACTCTCTTTTTGTAGAACTATCATAATTTGTATCATTAACCTTTTATCTTTATAAACAATAAACAACTGTTTCACAAACAGTCCTTTAGATTGCTCTGAACTTTGCAGAATGATAAAACACTGTGATGGGCAGTCTTTGTCTATAAAACTTTTCCTGTGTTGTATTTTTTTTTTTAAATAGAGTCCTAGAAATGGAATTATTTGATCAAAGTGTACAAGCCAAAAACAAAAAAAAAAACCAAAAAACAATTCTGTGTTATATGTGGGAGCAGGTACCTTGAAGACGAAAGGAATCAAAGGTTAATGTGAAGAGAAGTTTACCTTTCTTGGTCCAGAGCTTGGCCACAGGCGCCTACTCTTTCTTAGTTCTGTTACAAAATTTGTGAAGATAAGGTGTGACATCAGAGTGCACCTCTTCCTTAATAGGATACGTTCCAGGATAAGGCCGGTCGTGGAAGTCTTACTGATCAGGAGAAAAATGTGTCACGTGAATTCAGATTTTGGATTTTGTTTTGCTTTCTGTAGACATTTATTGAGCCGTCATTTGGAAATGTTTTTCATATGTCTTAACTCTTAGCAATAATGAGGTAGATTCTTTTATTATTCTCAGCTTACAAATGAGAGAACCAAGGCTTCATAGCCAAGTAGGTAGTAACATCCAGATTAGAATCCAGGCAGCGTGCCTATCTCCAGTGTGTATGGTACTGCCTTCCTGCAACAGCAGAAGAACATTTCTACTTAAATGTTTATCTGACTGATAGAAGCAACAGATGCTGTCAGAATTCAGAGAAGGGATACGTGAGTGTGGATTGGAGTGGACAAGGAAGGCTTCATCAAGCAGCAGCCTCCCTTTTGGTTGGACTGGGACTTGTGTAGACATCACATCAGATTTTTCTGGCAGTTTCATCTCCCACCATCCTTATCTTGCAAAGTGAATTGATAAAGTGCAAAGTGAATTCACAGACGCTGTGTTTCTGAAGTGAAGCTAGCTCAGCGTTCAGGCTCAGTATGTGTTTGATGAGAAAGAATTCTCCTTGGCTGGTCATGCAGAGCGTGAAGTCAGCTAGAGATCAGAACACTGCTGCCTCTGTGGTGAAGGGAAGTGGGAACCTGAGCGTCACAACTCTAGTAAAGACTTAACCAAAAGGAACACTTTGTGCCGAGTACAAAGTAAGGCATTTGCATCTAGGTTTGTTTTCTGTCATTGTTGTGGCTTCTGGGAAACTGCAGGAGCAGACAGCCAAGAGTCATAAACGGTGATCAGATAATGCAACCCTTTCCTAGTAAATGGGAGGTCAAGAGGTTAGAAATAACATAGCACTCATGTTATCATCTGTGTGTTACAGAATGTAATTCAGAGACTCAAACCAATATGGGAACTCTCAGCAGAACAGTGAAATTCTCTATTCAATGTAGAAAATATGAATTTTTGCATTTTACTGAAAATGATCGGTCTGTTCGGTCTGTTCGGTCTGTTGTTCTTAATTGTCAGTCATTTATTCAAACAAAAACATAGAATGACTGCTTCTCTGTTAAAAAGCTGATCACTGGCTGGCTCAGGATAAAGGACTAACCCCTGGCCTCAAAGTCTTCGGAGTTGACTAGAGCTTCAGACACAGCATCACTGCAGCCAAGGGCTGCTGTTGGCGATCTCATTCATGGACACCACCTATGGTCTGGCCCTTACTTGCCGATCTCTACAGCTGGTCCCCTTCTGTGGTGTGGTAAGGGGCCAGAACTTGGAGGCACTCTGCTCTGTGGACCGCTCCTCCAGAGAAAAATTCTCTCTACCACCCACTCTGCCGGGAGAAATATCAATAACCCCAGATATGCAGATGACACCACCCTTATGGCAGAAAGTGAAGAGGAACTAAGAAGCCTCTTGATGAAAGTGAAAGTGGAGAGTGAAAAATTTGGCTTAAAGCTCAACATTTAGAAAACGAAGATCATGGCATCTGGTCCCATCACTTCATGGGAAACAGATGGGCAAACAGTGGAAACAGTGTCACTTTATTTTTTTGGGCTCCCAAATCACTGCAGATGGTGATTGTAGCCATGAAATTAAAAGACGCTTACTCCTTGGAAGGAAAGTTATGACCAACCTAGATAGCATATTCAAAAGCAGAGACATTACTTTGCCAACAAAGGTCCGTCTAGTCAAGGCTATGGTTTTTCCAGTGGTCATGTATGGATGTGAGAGTTGGACTGTGAAGAAGGCTGAGTGCCGAAGAATTGATGCTTTTGAACTGTGGTGCTGGAGAAGACTTGAGAGTCCCTTGGACTGCAAGGAGATCCAACCAGTCCATTCTAAAGGAGATCAGTCCTGGGTGTTCTTTGGAAGGAATGATGCTGAAGCTGAAACTCCAATACTTTGGCCACCTGATGTGAAGAACTGACTCATTGGAAAAGACCCTGATGCTGGGAGGGATTGGGGGCAGGAGGAGAAGGGGATGACAGAGGATGAGATGGCTGGATGGCATCACCAACTCCATGGACATGAGTTTGGGTGAACTCTGGGAGTTGGTGATGGACAGGGAGGCCTGGTGTGCTGCGATTCATGGGGTTGCAAAGAGTCGGACACAACTGAGCGACTGAACTGAACTGAACCTGCACCACCCACTCCCACTTGCTGTGTTGTTCCCCTTTCCCCAAACCCAAAGATTTTCCTGTGAAAATCATCCCAGTTGCACCTACATTTAAAATACATTTTATTTTATTTATTTTTAAAATTACGTGTTTTTGGTTGTGCTGGGTCCTTGCTGCCGCTCATGGACTTTCCCCAGTTGTGGTGAGCGGAGGCCACCCTTCGTTGCAGTGCATCGTGGTGGCTTCTCGTGTTGCGTGGGCACGGGTGCTAGGCTCACAGGCTTAGCAGTTGTGGCACATGGGCTTAGTTGCTCTGGGGCATGTGGAAACTTCCTGGACCAGGAATCGAACCCTGCACTGGCAGGCGGATTCTTACCCACTGTACCACTAGGGAAGTCCTAAAATACATTTTACATTAACGTTTTCATTTTGAGATCATTATACAGTCACATGTAGTTATAGGAATAATACAGAGAGATCCCGGGTACCTTTTACCTAGTTTCCTCAAAAGTAACGTCTTTTGTAGAAGTAGTACTACAAATAACACGGTAGCATTGAAGCAATTCACAACCTTAATCAGATTTTTCCCAGTTTTGCTCGTGTAATTGATCGTTGAACAACACAGATTTGAGCTGCGTGGGTCGACTAATACACATAATTTTTCAGTGAACACATTCCATACTATACCTGCAGCTGGTTAAATCCGAGGATGTGGAACTATGGATACTGAGGGTTGACTATGGGAGCATCTGTGGGTTTTGGAATCTGCAGTGGGTCCTGGAACCAATGCCCCATGGATACTGAGGGGCAGTTCTGTGTGTGTGTGTGTGTGTTTAGTTCTCTGCAGTTTTTTCACATGAATGAGTACTATGCCACTACAGTCAAGATACAGAAGACTTCCATCATCACAGGATCCCTGGCGTTGCCCTTTTATCACTCTGTTCGCCTCCTCCTGTATCCCCCTTCCTCCCCACCCAGTTCCTAATCCTTGGCAATCACCAGTCTTGATTCCATTTCTATGATTTTGTCATTACAAGAACGCTACATGAATGAAATCATTGTGTGGTATATAACCTTTGGAAGATTAGCTTTTCTCATTCAGCATAATTCCCTCAGCACTCACCCAAGTTGTTGTATATCATTTGTGTGTACCATTTTCTTGCTAAGTAGTATTTCATAGTATGGATGTCCCAAAGTGTGTTGAACCATTTATCTGCTGAAGGCCATCCCGGGCCATTTCTAGTTTGGGGCTTTTATGAATAAAGCTACTATGAACATTTTTGTGTAGGTTTTAATGTGAACATATGTTTTCTTCTCCCTGGAATAAATGACTTAAGAGTGTAATTGCTGAGTCATATGGTATTTGCATATTTAGTTTTATAGAAAAATGCCAAATTATTTTCCAGAGAGATTGTACCATTTTACATTCCTGCCAGAAATGTATGAGTTATTAAGTTTCTCCATATCCTTGCCAGAATTTAGTGCTATCACTATTTTTTATTATTACCAATCTGATAGGTTCTCATAGGTATGTCGTGATGTCTCAATTGAGGTTTTAATTTGCATTTCCCTGGACACGGAACAACGGACTGGTTCCAAATAGGAAAAGCAGTACATCAAGGCTGTATATCGTCACCCTGCTTATTTAACTTATATGCAGAGTACATCATGAGAAACACTGGGCTGGAAAAAGCACAGGCTGGAATCAAGATTGCCGGGAGAAATATCAAGAACCTCAGATATGCAGATGACACCACCCTTATGGCAGAAAGTGAAAAGGAACTAAAAAGCCTCTTGATGAAAGTGAAAGAGGAGAGTGAAAAAGTTGGCTTAAAGCTCAACATTCAGAAAACGAAGATCATGGCATCTGGTCCCATCACTTCATGGGAAATAGATGGGGAAAGAGTGGAAACAGTGTCAGACTTAATTTTCAGGGGCTCCAAAATCACTGTAGATGGTGATTGCAGCCATGAAATTAAAAGACACTTATTCCTTGGAAGGAAAGTTATGACCAAGCTAGATAGCATATTAAAAAGCAGAGACATTACTTTGCCAACAAATGTCTGTCTAGTCAAGGCTATGGTTTTTCCAGTGATCATGTATGGATGTGAGAGTTGGACTGTGAAGAAGGCTGAGCACCGAAGAATTGATGCTTTTGAACTGTGGTGTTGGAGAAGACTCTTGAGAGTCCCCTGGACTGCAAGGAGATCCAACCAGTCCATGCTGAAGGAGATCAGTCCTGGGTGTTCTTTGGAAGGAATGATGCTAAAGCTGAAACTCCAGTACTTTGGCCACTTCATGCGAAGAGTTGACTCATTGGAAAAGACTCTGATGCTGGGAGGGATTGGGGGCAGGAGGAGAAGGGGACGACAGAAGATGAGATGGCTGGATGGCATCACTGACTCGATGGACGTGAGTTTGAGTGAACTCTGGGAGTTGGTGATGGACAGGGAGGTCTGGTGTGCTGCGATTCATGGGGTCGCAAAGAGTCGGACACGACTGAGCGACTGAACTGAACTGAATGGCTAATAACACTGAACATCTCTTCATATGTGACCTGCTATCTGTATATCTTCCTTGATGAAATCTATTTATGTCTTTTGCCCATTTTTCAGTTCAGTTCAGTTGAGTTCAGTTTAGTCACTCAGTCATGTCTGACTCTTTGTGACCCTATGAACTGCAGCACGCCAGGCTTCTCTGTCCATCACCAACTCCCAGAGCTTGCCCAAACTCATGTTCATCGAGTCGGTGATGTCATCCAACTATCTCATCCTCTGTTGTCCCCTTCTCCTCCTGCCCTCAATCTTTCCCAGCATCAGGGTCTTTTCAATGAGTCAGTTCTTCACATCAGGTGGCCAAAGTATTGGAGTTTCAGCTTCAGCATCAGTCCTTCCAATGAATATTCAGGACTGATTTCCTTTTAGGAATGACTGGTTTGATCTCCTTGCAGTCTAAGTAACTCTCAAGAGTCTTCTCCAATGCCACAGTTCACAAGCATCAATTCTTTGGTACTCATCTTTCTTTATGGTCCAACTCTCACATCCATACATGACTACTGGAAAAAACCATAGCTTTGACTAGACGGACCTTTGCTGGCAAAGCAGTGTCTCTGCTTTTTAATATTCTGTGTAGGTTAGTCATAGCTTTTCTTCCAAGGAGCAAGCGTCTTTTAATTTCATGGCTGCAGTTACCATCTGCAGTGATTTTGGAGCCCAAGAAAATAAAGTTTCTCACTGTTTCCATTGTTTCCCTATTTATTTCCCATGAACTGATGGGACCAGATGCCATGATCTTGGTTTTTTGAATGTTGAGTTTTAAACCAGAGTTTTCACTCTCCTCTTTCACTTTCATCAAGAGGCTCTTTATAGTTTCTCTTCACTTTCTGTCATAAGGGTGGTGTCATCTGCATATCTGAGGTTACTGATATTTCTCCTGGCAATCTTAGTTCCAGCTGTGTTTCATTCAGCCCAGCATTTCGCATGATGTACTCTGCATGTAAGTTAAATAAGCCGGGTGACAATACACAGCCTTGATGTATTCCTGTCCCAATTTAGAACCAGTCTGTTGTTCCATGTCCGGTTCTCACTGTTGCTTCTTGGCCCACATACAGATTTCTGAGGAGGCAGTTGAGGTGGTCTGGTATTCCCATCTCTTGAAGAATTTTCCACAGTTTGTTGTGATCCACAGAATCAAAGGCTTTAGTGTAGTCAATGAAGCAGAAATAGGTGCTTTCCTGGAATTCTCTTGCTTTTTCTATGATCCAACGGATGTTGGCAATTTGACTTATGGTTCCTCTGTCTTTTTTAAATCCGGCTGGATTGTTTATTTTTTTTTTTTACTGCTGAGTTTTGAGAGTTCTTTATATATTCTGGATTCTAACCCAGCTAATTTGTTGCATTTGTGGTTTTGCAAATGTTTCTCCCCATCTGTATTCTGTCCTTTCACTGTCTTAACAAGGTTTTTACAAAGCAAAAGCTTTTCATTTTGATGAGATAAAGTACATTTTTGTACCTCTTAATGTAGCTTCATGTATTCAGGGAAGATAAATGTTAGGGATCAGTGTCTTGAACACTTGAAATCTCCATGTAGAATCCTCTTTAAGATTCATCACTCTTAGCAATGAAGACACAGACACAGAAACCAGACGTACGGACAAGGGTGAGGGAGAAGAGGGAGAGGGCAAGGTGAATGGAAAGAGTAGCATGCATACATATACACTAACGTATGTAAATATATAGCCAATGGGAATTTGCTGTATGACTCAGGGAACTCAAACTGGGGCTCTGTAATACTATAGAGAGGTGAGAATGGGCAGGAGGTGGGAGGGAGATTCAAGAGGGAGGGGACATATGTACATCTATGGCTAATTCATGTTGATGTATGACAGAAATCAAATTAACTTTGTAAAGCAATCATCAGTCAATTAAAAAATTGAAAAAAGATTTCATTGCTCTTGAGAAATTGGTAGCATGAAATTGTTAAATTAAAAAAGAAAAATGGAAACTTAGAAGGCAAGTTCACAAGCCTGCAAAGTTTGAATCTTTTTACTTTCCTGTTTTTATCAAAATCTTGCCAAGTGGAAGTTATGGGTTACTGTGCCAGATGATTGCTAATGCTAAATAAATAGCAGCAATTGTTTTCTTACAGTTATATAGAACATGCTATCTTGAAAATTAAGTATAAACATTAAGAGTGGTCATTTCCAGTTGGCTGTAAATCAGGTGGTTAAAATTAGATATTTATATTTGTATCAGCCCTGGAAGCTTCTGGTCTGGGGTATAAACAAGTTATATGTATATATTTTTTATATGTATCAGCATGTATTTACCTTAAGCTATTTGAACAAATTTTAAACATCTGATTTATTCTTCACTTTCCACTCTCTGTCCTTAAATCCTTAAGAGAAAAGCTTGCTGTACTTTTTGTCTTACATATTTTCCCTGGAGAAGGAAACTTCCCTCTACTATTAAATAAAAATATTATGTGAAAGGAATACATTTTCCTTTACTTTATAAGAGGCTTACACTTTCATCTTTAAAGTCACACTTTCCTTTATGTTTATTTCCTTCTCCCTGCTATAGTGATAGGAAGCCTAACGTACGGAACTGAGTTTCACCAGGAGATGACTTTTTCCCTTTGCCCCACCACTGTACCAAGGATATAACTATCTTTGCATTCATAGTAACCCCTTTTTTTTGGCAGTCTGTCTCCCTGTCTAAATGGGATAGCCTTTCAGGATTGGACCATGTTGTCCTCTTTTTTTTTTTAATTAAAAAAAATTATTTATTTATTTTTGGCTACGCTGGGTCTTTCTTGCTGCACACAGGCTTTCCCTAGTTGCAGCGAGTGTGGGCTACTCTCGAGTTAGGGTATGCAGGCTTCTCATTGCAGTGGCTTCTCTTATCGTGGAGCACAGGTTCGAGGTGCATGGGCTCAGTACTTGTGGTGCACAGCCTTAGTTGCCACCCGGCATATGTGTTCTTAGTTCCTGGACCAAGGATCAAACTTGTGTCCCCTGCGTTGACAGGCAGATACTTAACCACTGGACCACCAGGGACGTCCCTCTTACTCATTTTTATATCCTCAGCACCAGGAACAGAGCCCATCACATCAAAGATGCTCAATAAGCAATCGCAGAAATTTGTGAAATCACAAATTTCAGTAACTACTTAGTATATGAAAATTAGTAACACTCATTGTTCAGCACATTTTCATCCTTATAATATTGCTCATTCCAACCCCTGGAGGGCAAAAGCTACCTTTTCCTTACCTCTTACTCATTTTTAAAACCCTAATGCTGGGAAAATAACTAGGCGTTTGATAAATGTTGAATCTATCCATTCACTCAGCAAGTATGCATTGAATGTGTGATACTATGTTAGGAACCAGGACTGCACACACTTACCTAGAAGGCATCATTTTTTCCTTCAGGTAGCCTATAATCTAGTTGGGGGAGGGCACATACAAAACACCACACTAAATATTTAAATAACGTGATAAGATAACTTTTGTGTTCAAACAAGAGGTATAGACTATAATTAGTTCAAGAATCTAGGAGGTCATCTGGCATGGACTGACCAAGGAAGGCTCAATTAGTGGCCTGATAAAAACTGTCCTCACTGGAATTCTCTGCTCACTGTTCCTCTGTTTGTGTTGTCCTTAGGTCCTGCTTTCTCTTGAAATGCTGCCCTTCTCACTGTCTTCTGTCTACCCAGACCCAGCATTAAATGTATTCGGTTTTTAAAAACTGGTTTAAGTAAAATGAGAAATGCCTTGCTTCATATAACCAGAAAGGAGGGGAGAATCTAGCCACATTTGATGTGGCGGATCGTCTGCTGTGATGGCATCCAACAATTCTCCCATCCCTGTATGTGTCTACTACTCCAGTCAAGAGTGGATGCTACTTCTGCTCCCCTTGAGCCTGGTCTGGGCTTTTGACTCATTCTAACCAATCGAATGTGACAGAAGTGCTACTCTGCCAACTCCGGGCTAGCCCTTAAGAAGTTTGGCATCATTTGTTTTTCATCTCTTGAAAACCACTCACCATGTAAATAAGTCCAGCTATTCCAATAGGGAGAAGGGATCCCTGGAAGAAGGGAGACTATGAAATATAAAAATATTTTGTTTAAATATATAAACATATACACATTGAGATAGAGGCCTGGCCAGCCCCAGGTATTCCAGCCACCCCCATTCCTCTTGGTGCTGACAGGTGAGTGAAGCCATCTTGGACACTCCAGCTCCAGCCAGTATCACAAGGAGCAGAGAAAAGCCAAACTCTGCAGACTTGCTCAAAATGCAGACTCATAAGCAAATGAATTAGGTAGTTGTTGTAAGCCAGTGTATCTTAGGGTGAGCTGTCGTGTGGCAGTAGATAGTGGAAAAAGCTGGATTCAGTGCTCCAACAATTCAGCGATGAGTCTTTCCCCTTTCATGGCTGTTTCCCTCAGGGAGGAAGTTGTGTTTGTGTGTCTACCACATATAGCAGGAATGCCCACCATGGCAGCAGGCTTATATTCTACCGGCTGAACCTGGTGCCACCTTGATGGGCTCAGTTCTTTCCCAGTAGTTACAGCAGAAGTCTCAGGGGAGACTCTGATTGGCTCTGACTGGGTCATGAGCCTCTTTCTGTGCACGTTGAACCAACTCTGATTGGCCAAGTCTGGATCACGTGCCTCTTCCTGGAGCCAGAGGTCCAGCGTGGTCAGTCTCACCTAAATTACTTGAATTGAGGATGGGGATGGGATGGATCCCAAAAGAAAAATCCAGGTACTGTTAATATTTTGAGAATAAGAGGCTGGATGCTGGGGCAGGCAGAAACAACAAATATGTACTATGAGAATCAAGTACAACCCTGTCTCTTTTATGAAGCCTTTTCTCACTGTTTTACACTATTATGGCTTTAATGACCCAGTTCGCTTCTCTCCTGCTGAGAACATGCTGCGTTATTGTACCTTACACTTTGGAAGTAAATTCTTGGTTTACACCCTAGATTTTGTACCTTTATCTTCCATATTGTTCTGATTGCATTTGCTACTTTAAAGGTGCAGTTTTTAAAAAAATTTTAATTATGTTTTGCAGAGAGAGGCTTTTGGAGGCTGTTATCAGAGGCACAGATAATTCTTATGTTGAAGAAAAAATGTGTGTTCTCTCTCTCTCTCTCTCCCCCCCCTCTCTCTCCCTCCCTCTCCCTGAGAAGAAGAGAGAAAAAGAAGGCACATGATCTGTTTTCCCCATGGGTCCTAATTCCAAATAAGAGAGCCAATGGTGATCCACACAGCTTGTTTTCTTTCTTTTCTGGGGAGCTTGCTCTTGTGCTATTTAATTTGGGCTTTTAAAAACATTATTTTGTATGAGTGCCCAGTAGAGCAGCTTTTGGGCAACTGGCTTATGAAAAAAATCAAAATGATCTAAAAAAGAACATCCTCTGTTAATTGAAATTGAAGTGAGCCTAATATAGTTTTAATTCATTCGTTTTGTGGAGGATCAGCGTTTCTTTCCAGAATGGAGTTCTTCTAAGCAACACCAAGACAGTAATAGAAATGGAAAATAGCTGCCTGCTGTCACCAACCAAAGCCCAATCTTGGCTTGTCAGAGAACTTACTTAGGTCTGGCCTCTCTAAAGTTACACACAGATACAGTTACACACACTTGTACATGCATACACCTGATCAATATAATTTCTACAGTCCTAGGTACCTGAAAAAATGAGGCATCAGGCAAATGAAGGGGGAAAACCCAGAGACAGACTCTTAACAGATTTCAGAATGGATCTTTATAAGATTACATTGGCATAAAGACAATAACAACAGACTGTCTTGCCTTTATGTCAAGATTTATACTTATAAAGTGTTATTCAGTTCAGTTCAGTCACTCAGTCGTGTCCAACTCTTTGTGACCCCATGAACTGCAGCACGCCAGGCCTCCCTGTCCATTACCAACTCCCAGAGTCCGCCCAAACCCATGTGCATTGAGTCGGTGATGCCATCCAACCATCTCATCCTCTGTCATCCCCTTCTCCTCCTGCCCTCAATCTTTCCCAGCATCAGGGTCTTTTCAAATGAGTCAACTCTTCGCATCAGGTGGCCAGAGTACTGGAGTTTCAGCTTCAACATCAGTCCTTCCAATGAATACCCAGGACTGATCTCCTTTAGGATGGACTGGTTGGATCTCCTTGCAGTCCAAGGGACTCTCAAGAGTTTTCTCCAACACCACAGTTCAAAAGCATCAATTCTTCGGTGCTCATTACATTTGTGTATATAAGTAGATACTCCACTGGTGACTTAAATCCAGGATTAAGGATGCCATCATCACATCTGTCTTTTGAGTCTTTGTTATCTTTAGAATTTTAAATTATTATGAAATATTGTGTATATATGTAGGCATGAAAACATATCTAGTATAACAATAGCCATTCAGTAAATATGGCATTGTTTATAATCTTGTTTCCCTTTCCTCTTGAATCCTTATCTCCACACTAGAGGTAAATACTCTCCTGAAATTTGTGTATATCATGCTCTTAACTTTTCTTAATAGCTTAGCTATATATCTTTGTTCTCCTAAAAATGCCATTTATTCTTCCTATTTCAACTTTACTTGAATAGAATCTCACAACAGGCAGTTTTATGTGGTTTGCTTTTTTTTTGTTTCTCAGTATTGTTGATGAAATTCATCTATATTGATTATTTTTAGCTCATTTTGTTTGTGGCTTAT
This sequence comes from Bos taurus, assembly GCF_002263795.3. Lineage (NCBI taxonomy): Eukaryota > Metazoa > Chordata > Mammalia > Artiodactyla > Bovidae > Bos > Bos taurus. Next base: position 24,380,491 of record NC_037332.1, on the reverse strand, counting down.
CTTTTCACTTTATTATTTTTTTTCATGAGCAGAAAATTTAAAACAGTGTAGTCGAATCTTTGTGGTTTATGTTTTTTGTGAACTACTTTTTATGACTTGAGATCAGAATGATATTCTTCCACTTTTGGCAGTTTTAATAATTGTATTTTCTCCTTTAGATCTTTAATCTATCTGATACTGATTTTTTTGTATGCCTTGAGGTAGGGATCATTTTTTTTTTTCCTCCCAAGTGAAAAGACAGAGCATTTGCTTAGAAAATTTCAGATATTCCCATCTTTCTCAGAATTAAACTCAAAGTTCTTAAAATAGTCTAAATTACCCTATAGGACCTGGTCCTTTGAAATGTTTCTGATTTCATCTACTGTTGTCCCAGGCAACACTGGCCTCCTTGCTCTTCCTGAACACTCCCAAATGTTCCTGCTTTGGGGACTTTATATTAATACTTGCTGTTCCTTTCATCAACAGTCTTCAGACATCTACGTGGCTAGCTCCCATTCTTCCTAGATCTCTTCTCAAATGTTACCTTATCATGGAGGCCTTCTGTAGCCACCCTAGCTAACATCATACACACATTCACATTTGAAATCTCTCTTCTCTGCTTTGGAGTAACTCACCTGAAAAACTCTCTGGGACTGGTGGAGTTGTTTCATATATGGGGAGTATTTTTAAATGTTGATTTAATTTTTGAATGATTTTAGGACTCTATGGGGTTTTCCGTTTCTTAAGTTAGTTTTGATAAATTTGTCCTCTTCATTAAAAAAATACATATATATATTTAGAAATCCTTGCCTTTTTTAGAACTTTTTATTTTATATTGGGGTAAGGCCAATTAACAATGTTATGATGGTTTCAGGTAAACAGTGAAGGGACTCAGCCATACATGTGTATGTATCCATTCTCCCCCAAACCCCCCTTCAATAAAAGATATGTTTTATTTCACTTTTTAAATAGTCAATATATGCACACAGTTCAAGCATTCAAGTTCAAAAAGCATATACGGTGAGAAATAAACCTTCATCCGTTCCTTCTAGCTACCTAGTTCCTGTCTCCTGCCATCAGTTTCTTGTAGATTTCTCTAGTTTCATGTTAATTCTCCCCAAAATATGTTATGCATATTTAACCATATATATATATATAGTTTTTATATAAATGGTGGAATACTATATATATATTACTCTGCACATTGCTTTTTTACTAACCAGATATGTTAGAGCTATTTCTGTAGCCATACATTGAGAGCTGCCATTCTATTACAGGTACCTAACACTGGAGAAGGCAATGGCACACCACTCCAGCACTCTTGCCTGGGAAATCCCAGGGACGGGAGCCTGGTGGGCTGCCGTCTGTGGGGTTGAGAAGAGTTGGACACGACTGAGCGACTTCACTTTCATATTTCACTTTCATGCACTGGAGAAGGAAATGGCAACCCACTCCAGTGTTCTTGCCTGGAGAATCCCAGGGACAGGAGCCTGTTGGGCTGCCGTCTGTGGGGTCGAGAAGAGTTGGACACGACTGATGTGACTTAGCAGCACCACTTAACTGGATGTCTATATTGTAATTTACTCAATCTCCTTCTGAAGGACATTGAAGTTGTTTTCAATTTTTGCAGTAGCCTTCTAGCCGGTGTCCCTTACCCATCTTTAATCAGTGCATCTCACAGCTATTAGATATTTCTTCTTTACTTTCCATCCTGACACTGTCTTGTCCCCTTTCAGAACCCTCCAGCAGCTCTCCCAGTATCCAACAATAGGGCTGAACTAATCAGCCTTGAAGTAGAGCCCTGCACCACATGGTCGCTGCCTACTTTTTCCATCCAGTCTTTCTGTTCCTGCAGAGACTCCCTAAACTGATGGCTTGAGGTTTTCCAAACGTACCTTTGGGGGCTTCCCGGGTGGCGCTAGTGGTAAAGAACCCATCTGCCAATGTAGGTGGAGGTAAGAGATGCGAGTTCCATCTATGGGTGGGGAATCCCCTGGAGGAGGGCATGGCAACCCACTCCAGTGTTCTTGCCTGGAGAATCCCATGGACAGAGGAGCCTGGCGGTCTACAGTCCATAGGGGTTGCCCAGAGTTGCACGTGACTTAGCATGCACCTCTATTTTTATGCTCAGGATTTTTCTTCTGCCTGTACTTCCCTTCCCCTCAGCCCTTTGAAGGAGAGGATCCCAATCCTCCTCCTTCTGGGCTGGTAAGGTCTAACTCTAATTCTTCTCTGGAGCAGCTGCACTTTCAGTATTTCAACTCATTCTCCCACTGGTACACTGTCTCAATAACCAGACGAGGTGTTTTCACTGTCTCCTCTAGACTCCATATTTCTTGTGGGGAGGAACTCTTCACTCGAAATAGGGCATACTAAAATGAAAAGATGTATCTTGATTTTCAAGTAGTTTCCAACATAAAGGTGAGCCAGACTTGCAAAATAAAAATACACAACACTATAGATGGTTGTTTAAGAGGAAGTGTAGTATTTGCTCAGTGGAATCAGAAGAAGAAAAACATGAGCACTTAAAAAAAAAAAAAAAAAAACACCTCAGACACAAAAAAAGAATTCGGATCCCTACCCCCAGGGCCTAGCACGGTGTCCCATAAGTGCATGTTGAATAAGACTAACGTGAAAGGAAGCATTAAAGGCATGCCTCAACATCTTGACCAAAATCCATCTTTCATCAGGTAAGTCAACAAATAGTGAAGATGCCACTCAGGTGGAATCAAGTTTAAGCAAGAGAGGGAGGCAGAGCCGAGGCACCTGGAGAGGGTCTCGGGAGGGCGGGGCGCGCAGGGGGCGCGGCAGAGACGGGAGAGGGGCGGAGACTCTTGCGTCCCTGCCCCGCCTCTCCCGCCCTCTCCACTCCGCGGCAGCAGCGGCGGCGGCGGCGCAGGGCGGCCGCGCGGGTGTTGGCAGCAGCTGCGGGAGCCCGCACCGCCCCCTGGCCAAGGCTCCCCTGGGCGAGCCCAAGCCCAAGCCGGAGCACGCCGGCAGCTCGCGGCGCGGCGGCACTGGACCCCGGGAAAGTTCCCGGCGCCAGCGCCGAGATGCCGGGCAGCGACACGGCGCTCACCGTGGACCGGACCTATTCCGACCCGGGCCGGCACCACCACTGCAAGAGAAGGGTGAGGGTCGCGGTCGTTGTGGCGGTGGGGGCGCCCTCCCAGGGGAGAGGTTGGGTGGGCGTGGGCTCCTGCTGGAACGACCTCGCCCTGCGCGTTTCGCCGGCTCCCTCCCTCCCTTCCCTGCGGCTCGGAGCCCGGACTTCCCTGCACCTTTCGGGCTGACGGGGATTGGAAGAGGGGCGTAGGAGCTCGGCCCGCGCGGTTCCGAGACCTCAAGTTCCCGTCCGGGGTGGGAGCAACGCCAAGCCCAGGCCCACCGCCGCTCGTCGGGTCCCGGCGCGCCTGGGTCTCCTCGACGACCGGCGCTCCGCTGCCCTCTCCGCCAGGGAGCGCTCTCTGCGCGGGGCCAGACGCGAGGGGATCCCGCCGCGCGCGTCGTCGTGTCCCCGGAGTTCGGCCTCCCAGCTTCCTAAACTCAAGAGCAGCCGCCGCGCCTCCCGAGCCGTCGGGGCTTTCGGGTTCGGGGCTGTGCGCGGCCGGAGCGTAGACAGGCGGCAGACCCCGCTTCCCGGTTTCCCGCGGCCGCTCCTCCGGGCTCTGCCCCAGTGAAAAGTCAGTCTTGCGCGCTGCCTGTACAGTTTCTAGTCGTCAGGAGCAGGCGCCCTCTCCATTGTTTGCTGTGTAATTTGCTGTTGCTGATTTTGGCTGTGGGCGAAAATAGCTTTTCAGAGTGAGCAGCGGAGACGAACCATGTAGTGCTCGAACGGGGAGGGAGGCCTCAGCCTGCGCGCCGGTCCCTCAGGAGAGAGGAAGCCTCACCTGCCTCGGGGATAGCTTTGCTCTCAGGAATGTTTGATCGTCCAGGTTGAACACTTGGCTCTCCCGTTGACTGATTGAACTGCCGTTTAGAACTGCACCTCCTCCTCCTGGCATTTGTTCGGGCGAGGATTGCCTGAAGGTGTTGCTTGCGCTAACTGCTCTCTTGCACGATCTTAGTCGTTGACTGCCAGCCTCTCTGCTTAAAGTTCAGGAGGTAGGATCGTGCTCGCATCTGTTAATCAGTTTAACAAAATGATTTAATATTTTTCGGATTAAGTACATTTAGTGGAGTAATACTTATCTCCAGCATGCAGCCCGCTCTCTCTCCCCACAAAAGAATTCTCCCTCTCTTTTTCTGCACTTTCTTAAAAGTTCCATAACAGTTTGTAATGAAAATAACTAGAAACTGCATTTGAAAGAAAATATTGATAGTAAAAAATCTTTGGTTACCTAAAGTTAGACGTTTGTTGAGGGATGGCGGCTGACTAATATAACTGCAAAGGAAGATAAAGATCTTTTTCTGATGACTTTGTAATCGGGCATGTGTGGTCCATCGTGTTGTAGTTGACGGAAGACATTTCAGGTTTGAAAAAAGTGTGGAAGCTGGGTTTCTCTTGTCACAACTGTGATAATCTTCGTGTAAACAGCAGGATTAGTAATCTTTGAGGGAGGGATGGCTCATTGTGAACCCATTTAAGCAATTTGGCAAAAGCACATGGAACTTTCCAAAACTCAGCTCTTTTTAGCTTAACTACTGAGATGGAAAGTGGCAAAGCAGATGTGTAAGTCAGCGACAGACTTTATCTCTGCTGTATCTGCTGCTGTTCCATTTCCACACCCATCTTTCCTGTTAAAGTAGGGGAACCGTTTGTGAAGGGGGTTTCTTATGTTGTTTAAAATTCTGTTGACCCTGTTAAAGTACTACATGGAGACACCTGGTTTTTATATAGACCATATATTAAAACTGTATTAGACGTATATATACTGATTATTCTAAATTAGCTTATATAGGGCAAATGAAATCTGGTAAGGACTGGACAAAATCAAATTGAGGAAGGCTAGAACTTCAGTAGACAGTGATCACAAGTTCTACAGCAAAGACCTTTACTCAGATGGGGCTGATATAATTTTCATCTGTCCTGAAGGCTGCCATAAGGCTGCTATAATGAAGGCCAGGCGGAAGCAATTTTCCCACGCAGAAAGCATCCCATTAGATGATTTTAACTACTGTTTCATGGTACTCATTTGAATGTAGCTATAAAAACTTATTTTCTTTACACTCAGAAAGTATGTGATGCTGCGGGTAGCCTCAAGGAACACTGATACTTAATTTCTTTATATCACTTTTGCCTTGACAAATCATCTAGTATAGGATTCGTTTATTTATTTTTCGATGGGAGTGTAGTTGCTTTACAGTGTTGTGTTAGTTTCTGCTGTACAGCAAAGAGAATTGACTGTATGTTTACCTATATCCCTTCTCTTTTGGATTTCCTTCCCATTTAGGTCATCAGAGAGCATTGAGTAGAGTTCCCTGTGCCATACAGTAAGGTTCTAACATAGGATTTAAAAAGAACCTTTTTGTGGACTTATTTGGTAAATTAGCTCCCCTAAAAACATTATAA